>NC_135787.1:38486428-39100357 GCF_051106095.1 Pogona vitticeps
TTTAAATGGTGACCCATGTTGTATGGCAACTTATCTGCATGTAGCTAAGTTTGATTATAGTTGGAAAAATATTTAAATAATCTAGTTATGTTGTTCAGCAGTAGTTCTGAAGTTATTTATTCCCACTGAATTGGTGCCACTCAGTTGCAATACTCTACCTGTATAGGTGTTAGGGATGTGAATTGTCTTTGGACAAATGGGTGAAAACAAATCAAATCAAAACTGCAGCAAATCAAGGGTATCTGCATAATTTTGGGATAGGGTGAATCAATTAGTCGCCAGTTACTTGACCAGAGTAAAATGCTTCCCCATCTCTGGTGCCATAGGAGAAGCAAAGTAACAAGTGAATCATCTCATTGAAGCCCAAAACCTCTGCTGGGCATTACTGCAAAGTTGGCAGGCTGCAAATGCCAAGACGATGTCATCAAGGCCAGTATATTTCTGTGTATGAGGTACAGAGGTCTGCAAGCCAAGCTGAAAGTTCAGCTTGATAAAGTACACACCTTGTCAAAGAGGGAACAGGCAAGAGCACAATCACCAGTCAGTCTGGTTTGCAGGAAATTCCAAGAGTCCATTTAGACCAGTGGTTTCCAACTTTGGGTCTCCAGATATTATTGGACTGAATTTCCCAGAAGCCTTTACCACTAGCTGTGTTGGCCAGGATTTGGGGGAGTTGTAGTCCAAAAACATCCGGGACCCCAAGGTTGGGAATCATTGGTTTAGACATTTATCTTCAACACCCAGCAACTAGGAGAGAATTTAAAGGTTTCAACATGACTCTTTCAGTTTTCCAGCTGCTTCCATTTAGCTATCAGGAGCCTGTTTGTCATTGTGACACCGTCATTGTTTCTGCTCCAACAGCTGGAACTGTTGGCAGTCCTTCAGGCAAATTACACACAACTCAGCCAAGCCGCCTTCATCCTCTGAATTCTTCCTGCAAGACTGGCCTCTCCTCTCAGGAGCTTCTGAGGAGGTGCTACAAGGTGGATCATTGAAATTCCCATGTGTACTGACTTCCTTCAGCTGCAACTTCTGAAAATGACTCATCTGGGTAAAGCATGACAACTCCAACCACTGAGGTGCCAAAGAAGGTTCAGACTGTCATCATTGGGCACTACACTGTATATCCCCCTGAGCCACTTGATCAGACAGTTAGCAGAATTACAGAGCAAAGTGGAAGATTTTTTTAAAAAAATAAACATTGGTTTTATTACCTTATAATGAGAGGTACTGTGAGTTTTGAAGAAATAAAATGATATAAAAATTCAGGCCAATGGTTCCAAAAGTGGAAGACTTTTGTCATCATTGCTAGTGAAGATTCATATTCTAGATTTCTTTTTCTTATCCAGCTTTGTTTACTAAATTTTACTACTAGGACTGAGAGGATATAAAAGAATATCTGTATTCTTTTTGTATGAGTTTTGACTGGCTATGTCAGACTTAGCACACTTGCGCCATGCCTCTCTTCTTCTTTTTACTTGCGGCTGTGGTCATGTACTGTAGATACCATTGCTTGTTGGCCTTTGTATCATTGTCATAAAGATGCTTGTAAAATCCTCTTACCACTCTGATGGCGGAAAGTGAGGAGGAACTAAAGAACCTTGTAATGAGGGTGAAAGACGAGAGTGCAAAAAACGGTCTGAAACTCAACATCAAAAAAACTAAGATCATGGCCACTGGTCCCTTCACCTCCTGGGAAATAGAAGGGGAAGATATGGAGGCAGTGACAGATTTTACTTTCTTGGGCTCCATGATCACTGCAGATGGAGACAGCAGCCCCGAAATTAAAAGACGCCTGCTTCTTGGGAGGAAAGCAATGACAAACCTTGACAGCATCTTAAAAAGCAGAGACATCACCTTGCCAACAAAAGTCGAAATAGTCAAAGCTATGTTTTTTCCTGTAGTGTTGTATGGAAGTGAGAGCTGGACCATAAAGAAAGCTGACCGCCGAAGAATTGATGCCTTTGAATTGTGGTGCTGGAGGAGACTCTTGAGAGTTCCATGAACTGCAAAGACAACAAACCTATGAATTCTAAAGGAAATCAACCCCGAGTGCTCATTGGAAGGACAGATCCTGAAGCTGAGGCTCCAGTACTTTGGCCATCTCATGAGAAGAGAAGACTCCTTGGAAAAGACTTTGATGTTGGGAAAGTGTGAAGGCAAGAGGAGAAGGGGACGACCGAGGATGAGATGGTTGGACAGTGTCATCGAAGCAACCAACATGAATTTGACACAACTCCGGGAGGCGGTGGAAGATAGGAGGGCCTGGCGTGCTCTGGTCCATGGGGTCACGAAGAGTCGGACATGACTAAATGACTGAACACACAAAATCCTCTTATGAGTGTCTCTGGAATTGATGGCACTGTGTAGCTCCACCTTACCTAAGTCATAGTCCTTTGTGCTTCTCCATATGTGGAAATAGAGTGTTTCATGGAGATCTGGAAATGCATAAATGCCATCACAGACCAAAAGAAATGCTAGGTCAAAGCACCACAGAAAGGGCACAGTGCAGGTCGGGCATGAATATCAGGCACAGGCCAAGTAAGCGGACCAGTGCACACCCTAAGTAGGCGCACTATGTAAATGATATCTCAGACGTATAGGAGCTGCTAGTGCACAAGCTGCTCCCATGGAGGCAGGGAAACAATTCAAAGCAGGAATGGGAAGGATGCATTCCTCCAGATGTTGTTGGACTGCATTTCCTTGCATCCCTAGACACAGGACTCTGCAAGGTATGACTGATGGAACTTTAACATTCAACAACATCTGGACAGACTCACATTTCCAGTACTGCCTTAAAGAATGCCATAGAAGGAATGGGAGGAGCAGCTGGCCTACAAAATAATTTTAAAATGAAGTCTTTTGTGGAGCCAGAGAACCTATATTTCATCTTGAAGAAATACAAAATAAAGTCCTTCAGATGTGTTGGAGCCTGTTTTATAAATGAAATATCCCATGACATTTCTTATTTGGCTTTTAAAGAACAAAGAGATGTTCACAAACTTTTTATTAAAACATGCAGTGGTGAGGGGGTCCCTTCTGTCCTTTGCTGACTGTAACATTTGTTGTATTTTTGCGGTGGGCTTGAATACTGTTTTAGGTTGTGTTTTTTCAAAAGTTTCCCCATGCGGTCCGTTACCCTTTTGATGTATGGCAGAAATACTTTATTTGTGGGTGGCTGTTTTTCTTCTTCAGTTCAGTGTTGTTTTCTTGGTTTGAAAAATACAACAAATGTTACGGTCAGCAAAGGACAGAAGGGACCCCCTCACCACTGCAGGAGTATACCGAATACCTTGCAGTTGTGGCCAGGTATATATTGGAACCACAAAATGAAGCAGTCACACCAGAATCAAAGAAAATGAGAGACACTGCAGACTAAAACAACCAGAAAAATCTGCAGTAGCTGAACATGCCCTGAAACAAACTGGACATGAAATTCTATTTCAAAATACTGAAATACTGGACAACACCAGCAATCATTACGTCAGATTGCACAGGGAAGCCATTGAAATCCACAAGCACCAGCAAAACTTTAACAGAAAAGAGGAAAGTGTGAAGCTCAACAAAACATGGCTCCCAGATCTCAAAAATAAGGCATACAAAAGGTCAACAAACTCTACCCAGCCACAAGGACAGGGGATCACTACACACAAAAGACCAGCTAATGACACCCATCAACCACAGGAACAGATAATCTCTTCTCCTTAGCACAACAATACACCCACAACAATACACACTAATCACCCATCTACAGAAAAAGACAAAGGTCTATCTCACAGCCATAAATACTGCACTCCCAAAGCCAACTACACCCAAGCACAGAGTGCTGTCCTCTGAAGATGCCGGCCAGAGAGACTGGCAAAATGTTAGGAGGAACAACCTTCAGAATATGGCCAAAGAGCCCAAAAAGCCCACAACAACCATTAGATCCCGGCCGTGAAAGCCTTCGCGAATATATTACAAATAGTACTTTGTCTTTTTGGCCCGAAGTTTGCTCCAGACTGAGCTTCCCTGGGAACTTCTGTTTCAAAGCTAACACCACAGGAGGTTGTTGTTTCTCAGTGGGCCACAGGCTAAGTATGCAGCCTTTTGCAGTTTGGAATGATTTGCAATGTCTTCTTCTTCCCACACAGCATTGCTTCCATAAGTACGTGACTGTACAAGAGGCTTAAAGTGCAGCCACAGAAAGCCAACAGAATCTAAACAGATGGTTTTAATTCCAAAAAAGTTACTTTCAAACATGGATTTTTTAAAATTCTATTGTTCTATAAGACCGAGGGAATATTGCTGTGTATGTCACACACAATTGATGATGACACTGGTTACTTTAGTCGGAAGGTTCTGAGGTACTATTGCACCTCCCAACCAAAAGTGAAGTACTTAATGAAAGATGGCTGCAACTAAACACTAGGCAGTGATTAAAATAATATTTTTGAAAAGTAAAATGTTAGCATCAATTGTTACACTTAATGGAATAATACTTACTAGCTGAAATCCTATTGCATATCTATGGCATTTTTTCAGTATGTCTAAAGGTACAACTACATTATAATTTACCGCATAACTTGTATCAAACTTAGCACTGTTAAACTGGTAATATTTACTGGCAATAACACAACATAAAGCTAAGGGTAGGGAAGCCTGCACTTCTTCCATGGGCATTCATTTCTGTTTGTCCAGCTTCTCAGAGGGTGGTTTATTTTGCACTGATTCAATTGGAATCTTTTTTTCTCTTTTCTTCCTGGTATGTGTGAGTGCCTATCTCAGTCTAATGGGTATTTGCAGGTGTTTCCTACAGTGATGTTGATGGCAACAAATTCAGTGGGATGTGATATTACAGATAAATAGTGGAGCAGATTAATTAAATTAAGCTGGGGATATACACTCAATGAATTAGGCAAAATATTATTTTACAATTATTATCTGAGCATGCATTAACACAGAAGTATTTCAAAAGGGGTATTTTCCCTCACACACATTGCCTTTTCTAAGACAATGGCCAGAATCTTGCTTTTCAAGGCATACAGTAACATTACACCATTGTTAAACTGCCAGGTGTTCCACCTGTCAACAACGACTGCACAAGCTAATTCAGCAATGAGTTGTGCAACTCCCATTTTGACCAATTGCACAATGCACTAGCAGAGCTGCTTCAGAGACATTTAGTCCAGTTGTGTCCGACTCTAAGGTGCAGTGTTCATCCCCTTTTCCAAGCCATACAGCCAGCATTTGTCCAAAGACAGTTTCCATGGTCACATGGCCAGCGTGATTAGACACAGAATGCTGTTACCTTTCCCACCGAGGTGGTACCTATTTATCTACTCACATTTTTATATGCTTTGAAACTGCTAAGTTGACAGGAGCTGGGACAAGCGACGGGAGCTCACTCCGTCGCATGGATTTGATCTTACGACTGCTGGTCTTCTGACCTTGCAGCGCAGAGGCTTCTCTGGTTTAACCTGCAGTGCCACCACCTCCCTATTCAGAGACAGTACTTCTGCTTTAACGCAACTGTAGCTACTACAGGCATAATGTGGAACTACACCCACATAGCTGTTAAACATGATTTCACTGAATATCTGGTACAACACTTTTACGTAACATCTGAAAACAAAGAAAATATGCTTCTATTAATTTGCATGCAAATTAATAGCAGAATACTTGATTGATTGACTACAACTCATATGTGTAGTCAGTTTAAAAAAATTGTAGTGCAGTTGGAGCAGTATGCTATAATAAATTATCATGTTCTGATAGTGTATTGCTGTTATTTTGTGTGTGGCTTTTTTCCAAGTAGAGCAACCTTTTCTAACCTGAATCTCTCCAGAAGTTTGGAACTTCAACTCGTTATTCCAGACCAATGACTGTGCTGGTTCAGGCCAGTGGGAGTTATAGGTCAAAACATCTGGAGGAATCCAAGCTGGAGAGGGCCAGAATATATAACAAATTGTGAGGGCTGTGTGATGGATGCGGAATTTTCACACAATTCATGCAGAATCTGCACACAAATTGGAGAAGTCTCAGATTGAAAACAAATGGTCTGGTAGTTCAGATAGGTGGGGTATAAATCAAGTAAGTAAGTAAGTAAGTAAGTAAGTAAGTAAGCAAGCAAGCAAGCAAGCAAGCAAGCAAGCAAGCAAGCAAGCAAGCAAGCAAGTAAGTAAGTAAGTAAGTAAGTAAGTAAGTAAGTAAGTAAGTAAATAAATAAATAAATAAATAAATAAATAAATAAATAAATAAATAAATAAATAAATAAATATATTGTAAGAAGTGGGCTTTTTATGTTTCATGCAGTATTTGCAAACAAATATCAGATGTAGCAGGCATACAAAATTTCCACAGAAGAACCACACAATACCCATAATTATAGCGGAGTTGAAGAGAAGGCACAACAGTGATGCTGTTTATAGGTGGCTCCATGCAGTAAGCATAATGTCTGGACCAACCCAAATAGAATAACATAGCAATAGCAACGAGGCAGCACTACCAGCAGTACTAACAATGGCAAATATAAATGACAGAAAAGAGGTTTCTGCAGTTGGAATGGTAGGGAGCGGACTGCACAGGCTTCTTTCTGTTCCTGCACACATCACCTCTTAGATCTTAGAACTGCAAAGATGGAAGGGATCATCAAATCCATCCCCTGTAAGGAAGGCACAGTGGGGCATTGAAATTCCAACCTCCGGCTCTGCAGCCAGATGCCTAAACCATTGAGCTGTGTATATCCTTAAAAACTGGCAAAGAAGTTTACAGTGATAGAAAGTGATGAGTCCATTGATGATCCAGAATATTTGTTAGAGTTTTGGATTAAGATTTGGAAGCTCCCACTGAAGTTCCTGTGAGCTATGAAACTCAATTGTCTCAGTCTCACTCCATGGGATTGTTATGAAACTAAAATCTGGAGTGGAAAAAAAAAGCTATATAGTGCCTTGAGCTCAAGTGAAATACAAATGCAACCAATAAAGAAATGATTCTCCGGCATTTATTTATTTTATTCATTTAAAATATTTTTACTCCACCTGTAATCTCAAAAAGGAACCAAGGCAGCTCACATCATTAAACAGACCATATTTAAAAGCAAAAACAGTAAGTATATAAATATTAAAAATACATTAAACAAATAATATATTAAAAATTGTAAACAAAAGCAGTACTAAAAACACATTTAAAAGCAACAAGGCACAACAATCCGTTTTAGAAGCCATGTCAGACAGCCAGTCAGTAAGGGAAAGCCTGCCTAAAGAAGAGCATTGTAACCACTGCCCATACTGTCCTTTCACATCTCTCTCTCTCTCTCTCTCTCTCTCTCTCTCTCTCTCTCTCTTAATCACAAACTGTGTTTGGGCAGTTAGTCTGCATAGGGTAACACTAGTATTGCAATTAGAGTATGGATCCACGCATGGCTGTTCTCTGCCTTCCAGCCTGAGCAGCAAGGATCTGACTATGAATTACATTCATGTGAATGAGAGTAGAACTTTCCACATGATCCAGATAATGCTGCTCGGATAAAGCTGATTGTGTTCACATTCAATGAATTAGGAACAGCACTCCCATTCATACCTTGATACTCAATGCAACAAAATCCAAACTGCAAGCAGAGGGGTGGTGAGATGCCTTAGTAGAAGGGAAGGCATCGTGTTGCCCCAGCCCTTACTTGCGTATTTAGCCAGTGGTTATCTCTTAATTCAGCTTTTGAGGACCCATCAGCAAACCCATGTAGATAGAGAGGGTGCACTTTCCTGCCTCATGTCCATCCAAATGAATATGTGGAACGGCACTAATGAAAACGGCTTACCTTACAAGCCAACACACAAATAAATAAATAAATAAATTTTTTCATTATAATTAATTTTTAAGTCCACTGTAAACTATGATTGAAGACAAGCGAAATCACATTTGTACATAAATCTTTTCCCTGTCCCTGCAGGTCTTTGCATGCTTTAGATGGATATTGCCATAAAATGTACTTTCCTCTTTAGGGCTTTAGCCAAATCTCGCAGTATGCTTTTCGGCTACACATGAAACAGTGCATGAAATAATCTGTCACCTTTTCCCGGCAGCCCATTATTTGCAGTCTGCTGTGCCAGCTTTAAATAGGATCTGCCACTCTTGGAAACTGAAATATTAACATGCCATTCTTTTGATAGTGTATTTTATTCTTAATTTGGCTAGGGCATATAAAGTAACTTCAGTGCCAAGTAAGATGGAGGTGAGGGTGCGGAGGGATGTGTTAAGGCTAAAGCATCTGAATAAAACTGTGAATGTTTCTATTTTGTAAAAATCAGATATACAGAATTTAATGAATGAGAAAACTTCTCTGCAAGCTAATTATCCAAGTGCAGTGGCTCTCACAGTCAAGGCAGAGTGGTTTCACTGCATCATACTGTGTCATTGCACCTTAAAATTTAAATTTGAAAGGTTTGCAGTATCAAAACGATTTTTCCCAACTGCCTGAAATCAGGCATGGGCTACATACTTATTAAGTGTCATAAATTTCAGACAGATTCATTCAATTAAAGAAAACCCTCACTGTATCATTGCCCCTCATTTTTATACATAAACTAGATATCCAGATCATTTTTTCTCTTACTTTTTTATATCAATGGAAGCCAAAATTCATAGAAAATTAATAGGATATTTTGTTTCTATATCTGGAAAAAATACTCTCCATTAACTAATGACATTTAAAAATGCCAATTAATATGAATCAGTTAAATAGAGAACAGATATCTTGGAACAGAGTTGCTAGGTCCAAGCTATCTCCTTCCTGGGAGATCTTGAACCTATGAGAACATGTACACAGCTGTGGTGTCACTGGGGCAGAACAAGCAAGAGTTAGAACAGAGAGACAGAACTGCTTCTGGACCACCTCAGTTTTGAAATGCGCATGTGGAAAATCTAAAGAAATGTGAATGGGATTTGCATAATATCCAGCTAACTAAGCAATATGACCCCATACAGCCCATTGGGAGGACTTACAGCAAGTGGACAGACAGCAAAAAGCATCTAGCAGCAATGGTGTTGTCTATAGTTCTCCTGAGGGGTTGCGTCCCACACAGCAATGTTTACACCATACATGACACATAGGGAGTTTTCCTCCAGAACTTGTGTTGCAGTGGTCAAAGCTTGTAGAACAAGAATCCTCACAAGTTGCAGTGGCGGTACCCCATTCCTTGCTTTGCTCCAAATCACATGACGAGCCTAAATGCATGTAGTCACCTGCTGTTTCCCTTGTCTCTGTCCCTTGCAGCTGCCTTTTTGATGTCCCAAAACTGCACAAGCACAACACACATGCAAACATCTTTATGCTGAGCCAATGGCCACTGGAGCTGGCTGGACATATATCGTAATGGGTTACACAGGCTTCAAAGCCACCTGCAAGACTGACAAATTAACACATTAACAGATTTTAAAATAAAAATAATAATTAAAAAGGCACTGCTTGAGTTGAAACTCATCTTCTCACTCGGAGAGCTAGGGAGAGCATGGTAATGACTTAAGACTTCAAGGAAATTGCTCAGACCTGGTAGATGGCAACCCTGCTTTCCAACAGATTCTCAGAGACAATTCGACTTTCCCCAGCAGAACCATTTCCAACAAAAATATAATGACCGCCAGGCTGAGAAACTGAGGAGCACGCCTGTAGGTGTTGCAAAAAAGTGGGCCACCTAAGGCCCTTCTATTCAACATGGGTTTCCATGAGGATACAGCTCTGTGAAAAGTCTTGTTGGGTGTTTTCTGCAGCTGACCATAAGCAAGCAAATACGGAGGTATGTGCCATGGCTGGTGCTTCCTTGAGAGGAATAGGTGGTCTTTGTGTGCTGAGAAACATGAGGTAGGGCAGTGGTGGTGTTGACTATATCCCTGACAGGAAAAGGAGGAAATGAGCAGCAAACTGCTTCTTCACAGGAAAGAGGGAGAGAGGAAGCAGTGTCTTTCTGCAAAGGCAAGGAATGACAACAGTGGTGACAGCAATGACTCGTAATATGGCAAGAGAGTAGTAAAGGTGGCTGATGCTAGAGGAGACAAAGAAAGGGGGCAATTGATGGCCTACTGCTAACCTGGCTGGTCCTTAAATAACTGAATTAACTGACACTCACAACATAATAGGAGAAAAAGAGGCCACAACTTTATTGATCACAGCAGCAGTTGTCTTGGCCAAGCATTGGGTTGGATTCACCTCATTGGGGGAACCGAATGCCCCACGATGCCATCCACTGTCTCCCTGAGAGACCTCTTGGTTGGCAGTTCTCTTGGGAGGCCATGCGGACGTAGGCCACTCTGTGTCTCCCCTGCCTCCTAGGGTGGGGGCAGATCCAGGCCCCCCCTCCTAGGTTCCCACGTGGGGATTTCTCACCAATACAGACATGCAGGTCACCGCCTGCTGTCCACCAACCAGTTTAGTCCTTCCCAATGCCTGAAAACGCCTTCCAAGTTGTGACAATTGAACATATAAACTAACAACCCAACAAAGTAATAACCATATCAACCTGTGAACATAGAAAAGTAATGCAATCATCTAGGGCGGGCGGGCAGGGGGACTTGCGGTATGTTCTGGCAAGCTGAGGCTCCAAGCCTCGGCTCACCTTTCTTTTTTAACTGTGCCAGCGGACCAGACTGAAAACTCTGTTTCTCAGGTCTGCTGGCAAACAGCTCCATGCCCTTTGCCCTGTACCGGTCCAATCCCCATAGGGGGTGGATTCAGTTGCTCTGGCCTCAGTGCGGGGCCGTGTAAGTCCGTGTCCCAAACTTGCCACCACAAAATAGGACATAGGGAAGGAAGATGATGATGCAGTAGAAGGACCTTGGGGGGCAGCATAATTGCTTGTCCTAATGCCCCATCGCATGATGCACCCACTTCACTCCATCTAATGGCAGTGCTGGCAGGGCTAAACAAAAGTCTTTCTCTTTATGAATTCACACCATTTTCAAAGTAGGAGCCATATGAATCTGTTGCATCAAATTAATAGAGAGTATCATGGAACTTTTAAGACTAAATGATTTATTGAAATTGCCACTTCTCCTCAGGTACATGGAGCATAATCTCACTTTTAGAATCCAGCTTCACCCTAATCCTACCCTGAATAAGGTATACTATGCATATACGTCTGAAACTCTAAAATTATACCCCATGCATATGACAAGATGGATTATAATGCTCAGATGCTCATGCTGCAATAAACCTGTTTGACTTAAAAGTGCAGTAGACTTCATGTTCTCATGAAGTCTACATGAGTGGTTTCCTTCCTTTGCTAACCATGGTGTTCTTGGACTGCAACTTCCAGAAACGTTGGCCAGCACAGCTGGCGGTGAAGGATTCTGGGAACTGCAGTCCAAGAACACCCAGGGTTACACAATATTGAAAATCACTGCTTTACAGTGTAAAAAAAAAGTTGTCATTTTAAGGGAAAGGAAGTCCCTTCATACACAAGAAGTGAATATTAGAAGATTGATCAGCACAGTCATGTTTGAAATAATTAAGTGACTGAACTGTCACTTGAGTGCAAAATACATCTGGTGAGGAACTAAAAAAATTAGTGAAGCACATCAACACATTTATACGTATGAAAATAAAATGCGATTATGAAGGGAAAAGGGTCATGTTTTCTTCTGTAGAAGCTCTCTCTCTCTGTGTGTGTGTGTGTGTGTGTGTGTGTGTGTGTGTGTGTGTGTGTGTGTGTGTGTGTGTGTGTGTGAGAGAGAGAGAGAGAGAGAGAGAGAGAGAGAGATTGAGGAGAGAGAGAGAGAGAGAGAGAGAGAGAGAGAGAATGAATCCTGTTAATAGAACGTGGAATGCAAGGACAATAGCCTCAGTTTCAATCTCTTCCCCCACCCCAGGGCTCCCCATGCACATTTGGATGCACAACTGATCTCACAACCAGTGCAAAACTGGGCATGAAGCAAGCAGTCTTTCAGGATTACTTTGTTGCTCTGTATTCATTAAACAAGACGGTGGCATAATACATAATCATAATTTCTTGAGCTCCTAAATAACCTCACAAAGTTCACTAGCATCTCCACAACATGAATGACTGTAGGCAGATAGCACTGTAGGTATGGAGTGGAAATTTTAGAGAATCAAGGAAAAGGCACTGCCCTTTTATTATACAGGGCATGTTCTGGGCACAGGATGCAGATAATTTTTAAATGAACTAACTTCAGATTTCTTACAGAGGATTTAAAAAGCAGTATATTACAATAAAAAACACAGAGCTGGAGATAGAAGATGAAGGAAGCAAAAGAACAAGCTGCAACTTCTCTACTTGAATACCAGACCAAACTATGGCAGTTAACATTAATCATCATCATCATCTTAGAACTGCAGAGCTGGAAGGGACCCTAGCAGTTCACAGAAGAGATCAAGTCACACGTCTTATATTACTGTAATACAATCTGGTTGAGGGGGGGGGGAGAGAAGTGATTGTGATATCACACAAGCAGAACTGCTAGATTTTCTTTACTTCAATGGATTCCTGGAGTCCAAAAACCCACCCTGGGGAGAAAAAAAATCACCCTCTGGGAGATAACATCAATTATGCTACAGATCAGTAAGAGGAATAAACTAGCCGGTCCAAAACCTAGAATAAGCCTAAGGCTAAATTGGTTAGCATAGAAACTTAATTCTTTGTCTGTGGTAGAAGATATTCCTGTTAAATACATGCTTTGCAAAGAGGAAATGCCAAGGTTTATAGGAAAGCTATCATTTTGTTAAAGAATGCAGACTAAAACAAAAGCTTCAAAGGGGAACAAACAAACCAAACCCTCAGGTAAATAGCATAGGCCCAGAATTGAGAAGAGGAGATTATATTTTTGTATAAAAATAAAAACCAACATAAGTGCAAAAAGCTGTAGACAGCAATCTACTACAACCATCTGTAGCACTATATTTGGCATGCAGAGAAATACTCCTGCTTCTAGAGGGGAAAGGAACAGAATGTGTATCTCTGTCAAGTTTGAATCTCTGGGCATTCTCACGCTTCCATGTCCCATCCGTGCCTAGTTTCATCAGAAATAGTTTTTCTTTTAAAGATCCATTCATTTATTTGCTTATTACACCTGTTTGTGCACATGGTTTTGTTTGAATAATAACAATCTTGCATGCAAGATTGTATTTGGTGTCACTTTCACACAGGGAGGGCGAAAGTATAGCTAGATATGGGTGAGTTGCAATGCCTGGCTTCCCTCATTATTGTTTGTCTGGGCCATTGCATTGATGGCACTTGCAGCCCAACAAAACCTGGAAGGCTCCAATCCTCCCTTTGAAGGGAAAATCCATTTTTAAAATAGGTTCAGAACAGTATTTTCTAGTAATCCCAGAATGAATACTCCCACCACCACACAAAAACCTTTATCTAATTCCCTATAACTAGACAAATTCCACTTGATATTTAATTGTATTTTTTCAATGTTGATTTCTCAGTTGATGTAACAACTTTGAAAGCTGACTTATTTCTACTACAAGCATGATTCTGGGATTTAAAAGAAAGCAGTTATGCAGTTTAGAACAAGGTCAGAGAACTGAGTGACCTTAACTTTTAACTATTAATCTTTGGGGCAAAATGACCTCATGCTATAAAACTGCCTGGGCCTTATTGAATTCCTTGCAAATCTTCAGTCTTCCACTTTGGTCTCAGGGGGCGGAGTTTCTTTCGGCAGAGCATTAGCCCTATGGCATTAAATAACTGACTTCCTTCTCATTGTTTAGATTAACTGAGCTGTAGGACGGCCTCAGCGTGGAGTGGCTTGGAAGCTGATTATGTTCAGCCCTTGGATCTTACAGCAGTCTCACATGAGCCATCTGCAAATGATCAGACTGCGGCAAGGAGCCAAACTAAACCTCATCTCTTTCTGTTCTGCTTCTCAAGCCCCACTTCCTGTTATAAACAAAACCACATACCAGATCTGAATGTATGGAAAATTGTCAGGTTCCCTCATACAGTCTCCTATACATTTCAGCTGTTATTTAAAAACAGATTGTAAACAATTAAATTTTCTGACATTCCCAGGACACTTAGCAAACATCATTTCAGAGCTTCAAAGGCATCACACACACCCCTCCTTTTTGGCAAACTGCAAAGAACCAATCTATGACAAAAGAAACGAGACTAGCATTTAGCTTAAAGCAAACAGCTTGCAGGTTCCAAATTTTGAAGCCTATTTTAAATAGGACGCCACTGTCATGCACAAGAAACATAGCTGTATTAGACATCTGAGGTCTCATAATTACCAGGTTGTTTTGTGGTGCCTGTTAGTAACTTTAATACTTTATGCTACTCTTCTGGAATTTTAATATTACATGCAAGGAAGCCCAGTTCAAGAGTTCTATCTGAAACCATGGAAGGGTTAAAACAGTGGCGAGAATAGAGGTGCTCTTAAGCACCACCCCAGAATCCCTCCCCATGTGGAAATCACAGAAACCTTTTAATGAGGAGCATGAAGCTCTGATGGAGAAACCATATTTGGCTCAGTTCACTGGCAATACTTACATGATCTAGGGCTCTGCCGTGTCAGGGTTCCCGCATCATGCAACCATTGTAAGTACGTTTAACCAAACATGATAGTCTCCCTTTGAGACCTCAAATTAAAATATCAGTAACTTCTTGGTAGGAAGGGGATGGAATGACAGAGTTATGCGCATCTCCATATCAGTGAAGGTGACACTTGCATAATTTATCTTGGCATTCTTTAGATATGTTTTGTGAGGTGCACTCATTTACTTGCCCGTTGTTGCATGACACAGGAGATCAAGCCATACCTGGATACAAGATGTAAGGTCTGAATAGGGCTTAAAGGACCAGCTTAAACATGAAAAGAGTATGTGAGTGAAGCACAGATAGATGTCGTTTTTGTAGTCAAATGATAAGTCAGGCCTAATTCTTGGTCATTGTAAACCTTAATGTGAAAGCAAACTGACTGGAAAAGACATGTGGACATAAATTACTGTATCTATTTCAATGGGTAAGTCCTGAAACAGCATGTGTTGGATCTCAGATCTCCATTATGAGAAGGAGGATGGTAATTAACATTGATATTATTATTTAATCCATCTCTTGGCACTTTTTTCTAAAACATATTCTAGACATTTTATAGAGAAGACATACCAAAGTTTAAAATATACAGAAGTTTAAATAAAAATAACATTGATAAAATATACAGAAGTTTAATTAAAAATAACATTGACTTTAAAGCAACATCTCCCCACATGAACAAATTATAGGGATAATTCATTGGACTAAGGCTGATACAGTGGTGCCTCGCATAACGAGTGCACCGTTTAATGCCAGACCCGCATAGCGATGTGTTTTTTGCGATGTTTCATAGGCTAAACATCGCATTGCGATGTTTAGAAAACAGCTGATCGGCGGTTCCAAAATGGCCGCCGGATCAGCAAAATGGCCTCCCACAGCATTTTCACGCCCTGCCCTCGCTTACCGCGTGGCGAAAATGGCGGCCGGATGGAGGATTCCCCACATAGTGGTGAGTTTTTCCCCAACAGGAACACATTAAACGGAGTTTAATGCGTCCCTATGGATTCCCCCCCCCCGCATAGCGACGAATCCGGATAGCGACGTTAATCCTGGAACGGATTAACATTGCTATGCAGGGCACCACTGTATTTAAAAGCAAGTGAATCCCATTCCATCCAATGTCTGAGTATAGTGAAACTTTTTAATCCATTCCCCAAGGATAGAAACATTTGATCTAGGCAGAAAGCCCAAGAGAAAGTATTCAGGGTTGCAGCCAAAAAGGCCTTCTGCCTTGTGACCAAGTTTCTCAAAAAGATTCTTCCATGTCTCCATATCTTCAGAAACTCACTCTCGACATGTGGAAATGTATGGAAATGTGGGGAGGTGGGAGCAGCTTCTCCACATCTGGTTTTCCAAACTAAGAATGCAATCCTGTGGTTGAAATGGAAGACTCCGACGTCAGGGGCTCCAAGTCATTCCAAGCACTGCCAGATTCTTGCCATCAGTGGGAAAGGAATATCAGATGGGCTGAATTCACAGAACTTTGGGGATGTGAATTTTTTTGGACTACAACTGGCCATGCTGATGGAGGAATTCTAGGAAATGCAGTCCAGAACAGAAACTTTTCCAAGATTTGTTTTTCCTGCTTTCTGAGATTTTATTTTTATTTTTCAGAAAGTCAATCTCCTTTTGCAAAAATAAAAAAATCTCCTCCCAGTTAGACCTGAACTAAATTTCCATACATGTTAGGGCATGGTTGGAGATAACAGGGCTGTTGATCCAGAAGATCACCTCAATGTGCCTCTTTTTTTACTCTGCAGAAGGTCAAAATGTTGACCCTGAGAAATTAAGGGAGCCAAAGCTGAAATCCCCACAATGGTTGGAAATGCCTTTAAAAGGATAAGTATACATTCTAATAGCAACTTCTTTGCTTTGCTCTGTAGATGTGTCTTTTTAGGTAGATCTCCTGGTAGATCTAGATGGAATCAATTTTTAACATGTGTGTTTTTTGTTGTTGTTTTTAGAATGTCATGGCTATTATGTTCCTGTTCACTCCATACTTTATGATGCATTATTACCTCTGGACAGGACAAACAAGTTTTACAACCTATCTCACCAAGACAAGGGAGTTGGTATTACAATCAAAGCTTATCTTTTAGAAGGACAGTCATGTATAGTAAAACCTGGTCTCCTCCTCTGAAGTTAGAGTTTCGTCTAGGACCTTGGAGGGGGAATTATCTTCCTTCTTATGACCCATAGACTTCAGTCTGCGAACTACAGGGTTGTGTTTTTAATTAATCTCTTAAACTTACTCATTAAAAATCCTTATAATATTATAATGCTGTCTTGCACCTTCACTGGCTATATATTCCTAGTTTGCAGCAGCTTAAAAAGCAAAATCTTGTTGCTAAAATATTTACTAATTATGCAAGTATATAAAGCATCCTGTAATTGTCTTCTAATTGCTTTTTCTTGCTCCCACCATTGACATGTGCTAATGGTAGTGATGCGTTATTGCTTCATTATATGGCACAACTAATGTATCACAAGACTTACAGTAGCTGTAGTTTAAGACACGTTCATCTAGGTACACAATAATTCACTTCAAGGTGGCTTAATGTGTACCTTTGGGCAAAAGAACATTCTCCAAACTTTTGAAAGGCATACGAAATAATTTCAATTAGCTTGTATTGCTGCCAGGGCAAATGTGGGAAAATCCACCTTTCAGATGAGGTTTCTGCAAGAACTAGACAACAAAGAAAAGTGAGAAAGACAGATGAAAGAATGGCAAGAAAGACAAAACAGTCAAGAGGATTGAAAATGCAAATAAAAGAAGAAATTTATTTTAAATCTGAGTTCAAAACATTCTTCTTCCATGAAGTACAGATATGAAAGGGATAATGATAATAATCAAAGAACAGAAAATGGTTTAAGAACATCTTTCTGATCAAAAACCAATGTAGAAATTTTATATGTAAATAAATATACAAACAATTTTTTAAATGGAGACAATTACCACTCAAAAGCATATCAGATCTTTACAGTCAACACAAACCAGAAACCTAAGACAATACATCCATTGAATCAATTACTGAATGGCAATGTGAATCGTAAAAATACACTAGATTTCTAGTTGGGATTACCAGTTGGATCCAGGCCTGTCAGTTATGCTAATAGTCTTCTACGGGATTGTATACAAGAGAAGGCTAGGGCCAGCTCTTATGTACATGCAGACCATCCCCTTTCACCTCATTATGGGGGTACTTTTCTAGGAACCCATTAGATGCCATGCTTATTTAAATATGGGAGTTCTTCACTCAGGAATGAACCTGATGTGTGGGAGGGTTTTTTTCTCTCCCAAAAGGACTCATTCAATTATTTAAATACTGCACTTCAAATTGTTTTTGAATTTTGGCAGAATTTTTAAAAAACATTGAACACAAGCAAATGATGATGGGGAGGAAAATTCACAGAGAGCTTGGTTTGATATTCCCATCCACTATTATAAATAAGGTTTTTTTTTTTAAGTGACACAAACTCACACAGAACATCTGCAACTCCCCAAGTCAGCCAACTCGGAAAGATCAAGGATGTACATCTTTGTGTCATGTCCCATTCCCATTAAGTATTAGGGGAAGAAAAACAACTGCCAGAATCCTGTTGGTGGTCATGTTAATTTGCCAAAGCTAATGATGAATATAAATACTTTATTGCTTCATAGCCACTCAGGCTGTATACATAAACAGAAATTAAACAGTTAATTATAGCTAATGGATGAAATGCCATGCCTTTCTCAGTTGTGTAATGGCACACATGATTGGACACCCAAGATGCATCCTATCCTATCTGGACAAGATGGGGTCATCCTTGATGATATTGTTTAATCTTTCAGCAGCCTTTGATACAGTGGATCGTGGCATTTTGTTGAGAAGAACAGAGAAAGACTTGGGTCTTCTACTGCAATGGTTTTCATGTTTCCTTTGCAAAATGACCCATAAAATAATGGTAGAGGACTATTTATCAGCTCCTTAGAAACTGTCATGTGGAGTCCTGCAGGGGTCAGTTTTAGCTCCAATGCTCTTCAACATATACATGACACCACTATCAGAGATTGTCCATGATTATGGAGTTGAGTGCCATCAATATGGTGATGACACCTAGCTATATCTTACATTACCGAAGCAACCAGAGGCAGCTGTGGCGCTACTTAGTCATTTTCTGGAGGGTGTGGTCAAGTTCCTGAGGGTGATCAAACCAAAACTGAATCCACCAGATGGAGGTGATTTTGGTCCCTTGTCAACTGACAAATCTAGTTGTCATGTCTCTAATGATTGATGGCGAAAAAACATCTCTTGTGAACCAAGTAAAGAGTTTGAGTCTCTTATTAAACCCAGTGTGTCTCCTGGAAAAACAGGGAATTGTGGCTAGTTCAGTATTTTGTTATCTGTCCCTTCTCCTTATTTCAAGAAGGCTGATGTTACCATGCTGATTCATGTAACTGTAACCTCAAGATTAGACTGCTCTAATTTATTGTACCTGGGGCTACCTTTGACGACAATTTGAAAGCTATAACTGGTACAATATGTGGCAGCTAGGCCATTAATGGATGCTTTGCATTATAATCATATGACACCTATTTTGCACCAGCTACGTTGGTTGTCAGTAGTTTTCTGGGTTCAATGCAAAGGGTTGTTTATTGCCTTTAAAGACCTACATGGTTTGGGATTCATAAACTTGCTGCCTCTGCGCATGAGAGCCCCTGCACCAGCTAAGGCCATTTGGAACTGCCCTTCTAAACATGCCAACCACCAAAACTGTCTGGATTGAATATATTGTATGAAGTTCCTTCCATGTTCTTGCCCCCATGCTCTGGAATTCTCTTCCTGAGTCCCTACAAAGTATGATGCCCCTGCAGGAAATCAGGAGGGATTGTAAGATGAAGTTGTTTCAGCAGACTTTCAGAGGCTTGGAACTGCAATTCCATGGCATGCATTTTTATATGTTGATCATTACATTGTTATAGGTTGAGGAAGCATGAGCAGTGGTGTATTATATCCTATGCATGTACCATGTGTCAATTCAATCACTGGTCTCTCCAGGTAAAGTGCAACTGACCTAGCAATGAACAGTAATAATACGGCACTAGCTGCAAACAAAATCTGCCTCACTGTGAGGCAGCTTTCCATACTCTTTTACAGTGTTAGATAAAAGTGTAGCCTTTGGGGCACTTGTTTTTCTGGGAATATGATAGATGATGGAGGCTGAGCAATGTGTTATGGATTTGATGATCCATAGGGACCCTTCCAGTTCAACAGTTCTAAGATTATTGATGTTGCTGTTGTTGCTATACTACCGGAGTCAGTTTCCTTGTACTATATCCTGCTTGTTTATTTATAATTAAATATACAAGGAAAAACCATCATAACTTTCCAGTACTTTCTCTTCTGGCATAAGGAAACTAAATTGTATGCTGCATGCTCCCTATGCACTTTTCATTGCTTGAGAAACCAGGCTGCACCTAACTGTATGTACCGGTATGCATGCATTACACCTGTGCAACAATGGTCTTCTGAAATTTTCTGTTCCATTTTTGAGAGAAGAAATGAAGGAAATGAGGAATCATCCTACAATTTCTCAGAGGTAGAGTGGGGTTCATCATTTTACAAGAAACTATACCCCAAATTGTGTTTGCAGACTACTTTTTAACCCAACTTAAGAAGCAGATCTGGCACAATAATCTGCCATGAACATTTTGGACTCGTAGTGTACAGCCTGAGAAAGATGGACTAACGTTGAAAGCTGTTTTGTTTTTTGTGGGAGGGTTGTTTGTTTTTCATGTAGTGTGTGTGTGTTTTCTAATAAAGGTATTACCTGCTCTTGTAACAGCCACAGATGTTATGGTATAATGAAAGACAGAATATACATGCATGCTCGTCAGCCACCTTCCACAAGATTAGCACAAGAATACTGACTGAAAGGTTAGCAAAGGGTTTCTCTAAAATTGTTGTAGTAGTAGTAGTTGTTGTTGTTGTTCAAAAACTCCAGGAACAGTCAAAATTATAAAAATATTGACTGACAATTGAAAACATCTTGCCTCTGGAGGAAACACACTTCAGTGGTCCCCACAGTCATTGGGGCTTTGGGAAAAATATCAAAAAATTTCACACTGTATTATTAATAATAATAATAGTAATAGTAATAGTAATAGTAATAGTAATAGTAATAGTAACAACAACAACAACAACAACAACAACAACAACAACAACAACAACAACAACAACAACAACAACAACAACAACAACAACAACAACTCCAGGCACAGTCAAAATTATAAAAACATTGACCGGTATTATACAATAGAATCAAGTTTTGACCAAAAACCTAAGTATCTGTTAAATAGTGGTGCAGTATGAATGCTGTTCCTAATATAGTTGTTTTTTGTACCTCTGATTGTGTGATTTCTGAGATCTGCAACTGCTTATAGTACTCTGTGAAGTTTCCTGATATTGTTCCCTAAGCCTGACTTTGTTTCTTCCAGAGGCAAAATGTTTTGATTGCCAGATCTCTTGTACGTTGTTAGTTTTTCTTTATTGTCAGCTCTAGCATCCCCTGGAATTGCAATGTCAATAATCGAGAAATTTCTTCGTTCTATTACTACTATGTCTGGTGTGTTACTCCTTCACAGATTGCTGGCTTGTCATGGCAAAGGAGCTTGAGTAATTCAGAGAAACTATGGGATATGCCGTGCAGGGACACCCAAGACTGACAGGTCATAGTGGAGATTTCTGACTAAACGCGATCCACCTGGAGCAGGAACCCACAAGCCACTCCAGTATCTTTGCCAAGAAAACTCCATGAACAGAAACAAAAAGCTAAAAGATATGACGCTGGAAGATGAGCCCCTCAGGTCGGAAGGCATCCAACATGCTACTGAGGAACAGTGGAGGACAAGGACAAGTAGCTCCAGAGCTAATGAAGTGGTTGGGCCAAAGCCAAAAGGAAGCTCAGCTGCGGACATGCCTGGAAATGAAAGGAAAGTCCGATGCTGCAAAGAAAAATACTGCATAGGAACCTGGAATGTAAGATCTATGAACCTTGGTAAGCTGGATGTGGTCAAACAGGAGATGGCAAGAATAACCATTGATATCCTGAGTGTCAGTGAACTAAAATGGACGGGGATGCGCAAATTCAGTTCAGACGATTACCATATCTACTATTGTGGACAAAAATCCCGTAGAAAGAGTAGCCCTCATAGTCAACAAAAGGGTGGGAAAAGCTGTATTGAGATACAATCTGAAAAATGATAGAATGATTTCAATATGAATCCAAGGCAAACCTTTCAACATCACAATAATCCAAGTTTATGCACCAATGAATGATGCAGAAGAGGCTAAAATTGAGCAATTCTATAAACATGTACAACCTCTTCTAGAACTGACACCAAAGAAAGATGTTCTTGCCATTATAGGAGACTGGATTGCTAAAGTAGGGAGTCAAGAGATAAAAGGAACAACAGGAAAGTTTGGCCTTGGAGTTCAAAACGAAGCAGGGCAAAGGCTAATAGAGTTTTGTCAAGAGAACAAACTGGTCATAACAAACACTCTTTTCCAACAACACAAGAGGCGACTCTACATCACCAGATGGGCAATACCGAAATCGGATTATGTTCCCTGCAGCCAAAGATAAACTCTATACAGTCAGCAAAAACAAGATCTGGAGCTGATTGTGGCTCTGATCATCAGCTTCTTATAGCAAAATTCCAGCTTAAACTGAAGAAAGTAGGAAAAACCACTGGGCTATTCAGGTATAATCTAAACCAAATCCCTTATGAATACACAGTGGAATTGAAAAACAGATTTAAGGAACTCGATTTGGTGGACAGAGTGCCTGAAGAACTTTGGATAGAGGCTCGTAACATTGCACAGGAGGCAGCAAGAAAAACCATCCCAAAGAAAAGGAAATGCAAGAAAGCAAAGTGGCTGTCCAACGAGGCCTTAGAAATAGTAGAGAAGAGAAGGGAAACAAAATGCAAGAGAGATAGGAAAGTTATAGAAAATGGAATGCAGACTTCCAAAGAATAGCAAGGAGAAACAAGAGGGCCTTCTTAAATGAACAGTGCAAAAATATAGAGGGAAAAAAAATAAAATAATAGAAAGGGAAAAACCAGAGATCTGTTAAAAATTGGAGATATTAAAGGAGCATTTTGTGCAAAGATGGACATGATAAAGGACAAAAATGGTAGGGACCTAACAGAAGCAGAAGACATCAAGAAGCGGTGGCAAGAATACACAGAGGAATTATACCAGAAAGATCTGGATGTCCCAGACAACCCAGATAGTGTGATTGCTGACCTTGAGCCAGACATCCTGGAGAGTGAAGTCAAGTGGGCCTTAGAAAGCATTGCTAATAACAAGGCCAGTAGAGGTGATGGCATTCCAGTTGAACTATTTAAAATCTTAAAAGATGACGATGTTAAGGTCAATATGCCAGCAAGTTTGGAAAACTCAACAGTGGCCAGAGGATTGGAAAAGATCAGTCTACATCCCAATCCCAAAGAAGGGCAGTGTCAAAGAATGCTCCAACTACCGCACAATTGCACTCATTTCACAAACTAGCAAGATTATGCTCAAAATCCTCCAGGGCAGGCTTCAGCAGTATGTGGACCAAGAACTCCCAGAAGTACAAGCTGGATTTCAAAGGGGCAGAAGAACTAGAGACCAGATAGGTGGGATAGAAATAAAATAAAATAAATAAATTAATGAAATGTGGTGGATTATGGAGAAAGCCAGAGAGTTCCAGAAAAAACATCTGCTTCATTGACTATGCAAAAGCCTATGACTGTGTAGACCACAGCAAACTATGGCATGTTCTTAAAGAAATGGGAGTGCCTGACCACATTATCTATCTCCTGAGAAATCTATATGTGGTACAGGAAGCAACAGTTAGAATTGGATATGGAACAACTGATTGGTTCAAAATTGGGAAAGGAGTATGACAAGGCAGAATACATCATGCAAATACATCATGCGGAATACATAATGCGAAAGGCAGGACTGTCTGAATCCCAGACTGGAATTAAGATTGCCGGAAGAAATATCAACAACCTCAGATATATCACTTTGATGGCAGAAAGTGAGGAGGAATTAAAGAACCTTGTAATGAGGGTGAAAGAGGATAGTGCAAAAAACGGTCTGAAGCTCAACATAAAAAAAAAAGATCATGGCCACTGGTCCCATCACCTCCTGGCAAATAGAAAGGGAAGATATGGAGGCAGTGACAGATTTTACTTGCTTGGACTCCATGATCACTGCAGATGGTGACAGGAGCCACGAAATTAAAAGACACCTGCTTCTTGGGAGGAAAGAGATGACAAACCTAGACAGCATCTTAAAAAGCAGAGACATGACCTTGCTGACAATGGTCCGTATAGTCAAAGCTATGGTTTTTCCAGTAGCGATGTATGGAAGTGAGAGCTGGACCATAAAGAAAGCTGACCGCCGAAGAATTGATGCCTTTGAATTGTGGTGCTGGAGGAGGCTCTTGAGAGTCCCCTGGACTGCAAGGAGAACAAACCTATCCATTTTGAAGGAAATCAACCCTGAGTGCTCACTGGAAGGTCAGATGCTGAAGCTGAGGCTCCAGTACTTTGGCCATCTCATGAGAATAGAAGACTCCCTGGAAAAGACCCTGATGTTCGGAAAGTGTGAAGGCAAGAGGAGAAGGGGACGGCAGAGGATGAGATGGTTGAACAGTATCATTGAAGCTACCAACATGAATTTGACTCCAGGAGGCAGTGGAAGACAGGAGAGCCTGGCATGCTCTGGTCCATGGAGTCACGAAGAGTCGGACACAACTTAATGACTAAACAACAACAACAACTGGTGTGTTATGTTCATGGTGCCTATCCATTTGGATCCAGAAATCCCACAAGATCTTGATTTACTCTTTTTCTGACACCTTCTCTACCTGATGTTCCCAGAGGTTTTTGGAGGAGGGCAAGTTATACTTTTTGCATAATGACCAGTGCACTAATTTGTTGTTGTTGTTAATCAGAGAACTGCAGAGCTAGAAGGGATCTTATGGATCATCAGGCTCAGCCCCTGTGAAGTAGGCACAATTGGTAATCTAATGCACAGCCTCTGGCTTTGCAGCCAGATACCCAACTACTGCTTCTTCTCCTATAAAATTCTTCTCCAGAGAAATTTTTTTATCAAATGTTTGAATTTCTCACGAGAGAAATTTTCAGCACAGCACATATGCAGTTGCTTGAAATGACATTTGAAGCTGAGTAAGAAATCTGTACGTGTTTTAATCCAGTGGGAACAGTGCATGAGCAACACTCATTTTCCAAACCAAGTTTCCATTTTGCAGTATTATTTTTTTATAAAATATTACAAACTTTGCATCCATTTCTCTCCACAGGCCAATTACTGGCTTCCACTACTGTTTGACCATAATGAATTCAGCCAAGCTCATAGAGAAATGTGAAGAGGAAATCTGCAGGAGTTTTGAAGTGGCACACATTCAGTGATTTCTCAGCTGGATGTTGGCCAGTAAGAGATTAGTCTATGACGTTCTGACTGTAAATCAACACTGTAGGCCCTATGAATATTGCCAGTTGATCAGTAAATTCCAAGTGTGAATACATGGGGAATTGCAACAGTAACAAAAGGCACTTCTTAAAAACATGAACTTTTCAATGGTTAAGTGTAATCCTGCTCAAATCTCAGATCTCCACTCCTACACAACAGAAGAGTGCACTTGACAGAGTTAGTTAGTTGTCAAAGGAAAGGCTGGGTTTAGACAGGAGGAAGAAGGGAAGCTGAAGGGAAGCATGCTATCCGAGAAGCATCCTGGCTTCTGTCCCTGTTGCCTAGGCAGTTCTGAGCCTAGGTTGTTTCTCTGCTGAGGGAAAACAGCTGAGTTGTCAATATGCAGTCACACCGTCATAATCTGTGCAAGGTTCTATGTCCTTGATTAAAGGGAGGAAATGAAGAAACAGCTTATCATAAACTCAAAACCACTGTTTTTCTCTGCTGTAAATGTAGCCTGCATAGATTGCATCAGCGTATCTGTAATAAGACATCTGGCTCAGCAACAGCAGTGAAGGCTGGCACACAATTAACTGTTAAAGAAAGACTCTCTTTTTTTAACTCACAAGGCCTTGAGAAGCACATCAACTGCACAAACAAGTCATACCATTGCAACGCATTTGTTTCCTTGGGAATTGAGAACTGAACATAAAATAGATCTCTGAGAGGCTTTTAATTGAACTAAAGATGAGTTTGAATTGCCTGTTAATCAAAGACACCATGTATTCCCCATTCAAAGACTGTGTAAATAGTATTCCCTTTAGCTAATTATGCAGGATATTAGGTACTTCGCTTAGGGAAAGTTCAGAATTGCTCAGGACCTGAGGAGATTGTAAGTGCCTCACTGAACTTTCCTGTGAATAAAAAATGGGCCTTGATCTTCAATAAATCCTTTTCAGCATGGGTCCCTAAAGGCCTCACTATATATCATACATGAATGCATGTTATCAAGCCCTCCAGTTTCCTCTTTTCTACTTATAGTACCAGAGGAGATACTCTGAAGAGTTTCTGTTTTGCTTCCTATAGTCACTCAGTATTCTGCACTCAGTATGTATAGCTTTGAATGCTCTGTTTTTATGGATTGCCCTCTTTAACATTTTTCCCTAGATAGTTTTGTACTTCAGCAAACACTGAGATTCCCTAAAGTCTGCTGATACATCCCTTTTGGCTGTGAAGGGTGCTGTTTTGACTGCTTAATGATACATAAAGGTAAAGGTAAAGGTAAAGTTTCCCCTTGACAATTTTTGTCCAGTCGTGTTCGACCCTAGGGGGTGGTGCTCATCCCCGTTTCCAAGCCAGAGAGCCAGCGTTTGTCTGAAGACAATCTTCCATGGTCACATGGCCAGTGCGACTTAGACACGGAACGCTGTTACCTTCCCACCGAGGTGGTCCCTATTTATCTACTTGCATTTGCATGCTTTCAAACCGCTAGGTTGGCGGGAGCTGGGACAAAGCAACGGGAGCTCACTCCGTCACGTGGATTCGATCTTACGACTGCTGGTCTTCTGACCCTGCAGCACAGACTTCTGTGGTTTAGCCCACAGCGCCGCCACGTCCCTTAATGATACATACTCTCATCAATTAGAAAGCGACCGGGATGAGGAAATCACATCCTCCTGATGCTGTTGGAGTAAAAGTCCAAGTGTGGAAGGGATTGGATGAGGCAAAGAGGCAGTCCTGAAACCAGCAAAATCAGGGAGCTGGACAGGGGACAGATTGCATTTGTCTTCAGTGTGGAAGGGACTGTCACTCTTGAATTGGCCTTCTCAGTCACACTAAATGCTGCTCCAAGTCCTCTATTCAGAGCATGTTACCATAGTCTCTAAAGACAGAAGGATGCTTAATCTAACAAGTCTCATCAGCATTGCCCAGAGAAGAGATGGAAACCTGCTCCTGGTACACAGGATATATGTTTATTTCAGTTGTACAGATGTAGGTTTTGATGCAGTAAATTAAAGGGGCTAAGTATTAACTGCAATAAACAGATTTGCAATATTGTAGGAAGAGTGGAAAGTGATATGGAGTCAAATTTTGGCCACATCTAGTTTGGAGTTAATTTCAGAGAATTTAATT
Source organism: Pogona vitticeps (assembly GCF_051106095.1). Classification (NCBI taxonomy): domain Eukaryota; kingdom Metazoa; phylum Chordata; class Lepidosauria; order Squamata; family Agamidae; genus Pogona; species Pogona vitticeps. Next base: position 38,513,562 of record NC_135787.1, read on the forward strand.
GGCTTTCATCCAAGTAAATATAGGACTGCAGCCTTATAATGGAGAAGCAGCAGGTACAGAAAGGATTAGGATCAGGTTATATTCATTGTTTCTTTGCTCCACATTGCTTCCTCCTGGAATAACCTTTCATCAGAAAATAGAGCATTTGTTTGGCGTTTCACACATATGTCACTTGGCCTTCTCCCCAATTGCACACTGTGGTTTCAACCCAGTGGGAACCCACTGACATGCTTACTTGAGAGTGAGAAAGAAAAATATCCAATTGTATGTTAAATATTCAATACACTGCATTAAATCCAATTGTTAGTCACAAATATAGGGGCCCATTCAATTGGTGGGAATTTGGTAAATCCTGGTGACTCAGTGCATTTACTCTAGCAGTTTGGACTAGGAGTTTGATTTTTCCCATAATGTAGTTATTTGTCAGAGGCAGAGGCAGAGGTCATATGGCGAGATCCTCATGTGGTCCTTTAAAACAGAATAGTATCTTTAAGGCTGTTGTACGGTATCATAACATATTTCCCCAATGTTATCTGCCCAACCCAACACAGCTTCCCAGAACCAAACCCCTCCAGGTAGCCATCTTGAGGGAGGCCTGGAAGTTCTACATGATTGGGCCTTCTTTCTGGTGGCTCCAATGTTGTGGAACCAGCTCCTGGCACAGCTACACTTGGCCTCCTTCCTGTAAACATTCAGAAAACAACTTAAAATGTTGTTATTCAGGGAGGCTTTCCACACCAACTCTATTTGATTTCGATCTATTGCTGCCTGTTCTGCCAACATTTAGATAATTTTTCTTGGTGCTGTTTGTTTTTATTTTATTAATCTCTTAATTTTTGTTTAATTATTGTCTGGCATTGTGTGTTTACAAATGATTGTTGTAAACAATCCAGAATAGTGGTTTATGCTAATGGGGCAGCAAATCAATCAATCAATCAATCAATCAATCAATCAATCAATCAATCAATCAATCATCAGAAATGCACTCAGCAAATATACTTACAACATCTCATTGTGATTACATTTTATCAAAATGCACAAAATTTGAATGTGAGAACAAGCAAAATTGACATTTTTGTCCATCCTGTAGCGATGGTTGAAAATTTCAGTTTGTTTTAGATCAGGGTTTTCTACCCTTTGTAAATCTGAGTAAGAGAGAAAGCAAAGTCTGAAGGATCACCCACCTCCAATATCACTTTGCAGAAATAACCCATGCCTCAGAAAGGCAGTATGATTCTTGGGCTACATAAAATTTTAGAGTTCCAGATGAGATACAGTAGTACCTTGACTTATGAATGCCTCCACTTGCGAAGGTTTCGAGTTACCAACGGCTTCATTCACAAAATGTTGCTTCAACTTGCAAACGGAGCCTCGACTTGCAAATGAAAAAATCCCTTTCCTGCCCCCCTTTTTTTTACCTAAATTCCTCTTAGGTCAAAAGAAGAAAACAATTATCCCCCTAGTGGTAGTGTATGGATTAACCAGCTTTGCATTAGTTCCTATGGGAACTAACACTTTGACTTAAGAACGGCACCTCGACATAAGAACGAAAAACAGCAGGTATGGATTAAATGGTTTTCAATGCATTCCTATGGAAAAGTTTGCCTCGACTTATGAACTTTTCGACCTATGAACACTGTTCCAATATAGATTAAGTTTGTAAGTCAATGTACCACTGTATTGTAATATAGGGCATTGGCAGGAAGGCACAGTTAGCAGTGAAGTGGAAAAAACTGGGCTCGATCAAATTACTAGTCCCATCTAGAGCTGACCTACTAAATCAGCAATCAAGATCCAGCATTGTCGTTATGCTCACCCAACTCCTAGTTGCACAAATGTTTTTATCTTTTCAAAACTTGTACAGTGGACCCTCTACTTATGGAATTAATCAGTATTGGAACGGTGGCTGCAGGTCGAAAAGTCTGTAGGTCGAGTCTCCATTGACCTACAATGCATTGAAAACCTATTAATCTGTAACCAGCCATTTTTGTTCCATTTTTGTTCCAGTTTGGTTTTTTTGTGGTCTGTAGGTCGATTCTCTGGCTGCAAGTCGAACCTAAATTTTGCGGCCAGAGAAGTCTGTAACTTGAAAAGTCTGTAAGTTGAGCCGTCTGTAAGTCGAGGGTCCACTGTACAAGGTGGCACCAACTATCTCCATGTGCAAATGGTTGTTTGTTATGGTAGCTGCAGTTCTGCCACCTTCATGAATCAAGATGGTTACAACTTAACCAGGGGGTACTGTAAGCTCTTGCTAGCTACAGATGCTTGGAAAACCTACCACTCTTCTGGCCACTGCTGAAGCCTCCATTGTTTATTGGGAGCCCAGCCATATGCTAGTGGCATTTCCCCCCTCTGTCAGCATTATATATGATCATAATCAATGGAGCCTGTTCATATTTTGACATACCAAAGTCGTACAGTTTCGTTGGGTCTACTCCAGTTGGGATCAGTAAGTGGAATCAGTCCACTGACTCTTCTACCTGAAAAAAAAATCAGTACTGAAGTGACTATTCGTGTTTTCAGAGATTTGAGGGTGGTGTCTCTCCAAAGATACGGTAGATTTGGAAAAAAAGGATTGAAAGAAAATGAAAAAGGACTTGGATGTCTCTGCTAGATATAGGTCATGTTTCTGTTCCCCCTCCTTTCTTTTAACTCCAAACTTGATCTGTGTGGAAGTAAAGGTCATTTATGTTAGCTTCTAATACTACTGTCAACTTGCATCTCCAGCCTAAGGAAGTAACTCGCTCAGACATATACTCAGCAGCACCGAACAATACAGTAGAAAGAACCACTTTTTGTTTCCAATGTCTAAACCCAAAGAGCAAGGTTTCGATTGTATGCAGCAAGTTCTATCAACTGAATTTTAATTTTGATAGTGAAATCAGAACCATTCCTAACAAGTCTGTATGTAATAAATAACAATGTAATAATTAGGGCTAGACTTGAGACCAGCCAGCAAACTTCGTAGTGTTGAATTAGAGATCTGAATTTTCCTTGGTCGGTGAAGAAAGCATATTTGTATTCTTTATCATATTCTATTAGTAGTCAAATATGTAATTGGCTTGCTACTAAGAAATAAGTGTGTACAAACCAGTGTATATCTCATTTGAGTATTACCAAAGAGAGTAAGGGAGGAAGAGGTTCCTTTGCAGTACAGAAAGGAAGCCCCCAAGGATCTCTGCAAAGCTGCGTGTTTGTTTTGCTTCCAAGTCTTTTACTTTCTTTGGACTACACACCACTGTACCTACCAGCGTTCATCTCTGGTATATGCCAAATGCATGTTGATTCAGTCTTATATCATTCTACAAATTACATGATTCAGAGAAGTGCAGAATCTGAAAAATAGCTACAGTATATTCAAATGTGCATATTTAAGATGGTTAGCTATCAGGCTTTTATCATACCATTACCCTCCCTCCTTCAATAATTTTCACAAATGAACTTTATCCTCTCATTGTCTTCTGTTTTCCCATTGCATTTTCCATCTTTCACCGTACTGTGCAGAAGTGGCGGCGGGGGAAGGGGACAGAAATTGTGTATTGCTTTCTAACTGCAAGCATCTGGAAATGTTCTTCATGCAGGATGCATGAATCAGGTTAGTATGCCTTAAAATGTGGCCCAAATAAATTCTTCCTCATCCCTCCTAGTCAAGGTGGTTTTTGATCTGTGGTATCTTATCCCAGGATTTTGGAGAAGGTCTCTTCCTGCCCCCGGTCTGGACATGAGCTGCCTGTGCCCACTGGTATCCAAAATGGCTGTAACTTCTTCCACAGTATCTTTCTAATTTTAAATGGAGGAACAACATTTAAGGGCAGCTCTAAAACACAGACATAGACAAACTTAAATCCATAACAAAACAAACAGTATACGAAGGCCTTTGCATTTTAGACTGGCATTCGCAGGACTTCCTTAGCTAGGTGTTGGAGGGCCCATTGCCACAGCATATTTGTATCCTTGCAAATGCTCCCCCCCCCCAAACATGCATGTGCTCAGTGCTGGAGATATAGAAAGCTACCTGTAATGGGCACGCTGGAGCCTATAATAACTCAGGCCTCCAGTATGTGCTCACTCTTCTACTCAGATAGCTGCCACCAGTATTTCCAATTAATCAATGAGGCCAGTGTTTCTTTAACACACTCAAACTTGTTTATTTGATCAGTAAAATATAATAAGTAAATCACCAGTTGAGGGAATGGTTGGTGGCAGTGGAAAAGAAGAGTGATTTAGAGTGACGTAGCGACCCCCCTTTGTGAGGTAGAGGGAGGCCGTTACACTACCATTTTATTTTCTCACTGTGCTTCAAATGATGCTATCTCAGGAAATTGTGGGAAATGTCAATGTCTGCCCCATGCTCTCAGGGGAACTATGCCACCACTAGGGATCCCCAAAGGAAACAAGGCTGAGTGCCCCACAACCTTTTGACCTCATTTCACTGCAGATATTTATGGTAGGTTGGACAGGAGGCAACTCTCCTGACTCACCTAGAGACCATCTGGTAAAAGAAGCACACTTGCCTCATTTTTTATGAGGAACAGTAAGAACAAAAATGTGATTTGCACTTCTTCTCTGCTTCAACACACACAGCAATATGCAATGGAGCTATTTCAAAATTATTCAAATGTTACCAATCATCTGCTTAGTGGAAAGAAGAAGGCTGGATTCAATTTCTACTCCCAGTCTTTCCTTGTCTGCCAAACAGTTGATATTTCAGCAGCTTCAAAAGGCTCCCCACATCCTGCCAGGCAACATTAAGCAAACTCCGTTGGAGCCAAACAGTCCTACAGATAATATATAAAATATCCAGTGATCATTTAAAACCAGGCAACTATTTATCTTATCAAATTCTTTCTCTTTTTTTTCCTAAACCATCGTCTGTCACATATCTAGTTTCTCCAACATTTCTCTGAAGCCCTCCCGAGTGTTCTTCTTCAAAGGAAGAAGAGCCAGCATCTGTTCTTGGGGGAAAAGAACATTAAGCGGAACCAGGAAAAATACCAGGAGTGAACTGACCAAAGACAGTAGTCTGACCATTCCCAAGGCGCTAAGATGAAAAAAGTTAACTGATGAGTTTCTAGGTTTTTTTTAATCCCTTAAGCTGAATATGCACTTTTATTGAAGAATTTTAAATCACCATTTCCGCCCTTAAAAAAAATCTAGAAGAAAACTGATCTTACTACTCACTGTCCAACACTGCATGTCTGCATGGTTGTATTTAAGGGATTTTAATGACAACTCGGCCATTTTAAAATGGAGATGTGTTAGGCGTCGATGTGGTGGAATGCCCGAATGCAGCCAGGGGCATCTACTGGTGGGCCTATTTCCATCAGTGGGACTGGGGAAGAGTGATTTCTCCTGTCCACAGTGCAGTCTTCTGTGTCTACCAAAAGAACCATCCCAGGGGGCTACAAAACCATCAGCACTCCATCCAAATAGCTGACAAAGTGAGTGTTATGGAGAGGGGGAATTCTGTCATCTTTTCATAGAACTGCAGTTTATTGCTATCAGGGCGGAAAGTAATGGCAAGAAATTCCAGTCATCAGACAAGAATATCACCTGAAGTTTTAGGGCATGGCAAAATGGCATCATAATCATAATCTTAGACCTACATAGCTAGAAGAATCTTATGGATCATAGAGTTCATCCCTTGTCAAGAAGGCACAGTGGGGAATCAAACTGCCAAATTTTGGCTCCACAGCCAGATGCTTAAGCCGCTGAGCTACCCAGCAATTCATGTTATTTATTTCTTCCAGTGCACCTGATGATTTCACACAGTGCCTCGCTCCCTATTCATCAATGCAACAACTCAAAAAGGTAGGTTTGCTTGAAAGAAGTGGCTAGTCCACAGTCCCCCAAACAACTTTTGTGGCCAAACAGGGATTTGAATCTGGGTATCCCTGATTCAGGTCCTGCACTCCAACCATTTTGCCATACTAAGCCCTTTCAGGTCAAATGCCTACCGTAGAAATATTCCCGTATTGTAGAAAAATGATGCAACACCTAGTGGGTGTACAATTCCCACAATGTGTCCACTTTGCATAGTATGAACATTTAGCTATGTGAATTGGTGTGGTTACAAGATGACAAGTCTTTCTCTTCAAACAGCCTTCCAAGGGAATGCCTTTCTAACACCTAGCAATATTGTATGATTGCATGAACATTCCTAGAAGTCCTGCCAGCCTACAGTCTTGCTTGAAGTGATCCCCACCTTTCAATGAAACTGGCTTGGGTTGGGTCAGGCTCCAAACCAGCATCATTTTAGCAAATTGGTTGCATCCTACGCCATCAGACCGTGCAAACTTTCTTGCAATAATTTGTGACGTACTATTAACATTTTAAAGGGTCAAAGGCTGGGTAGGCGGAAGGGGCAGATTTGTAGGAATAAACAGAAACTCCCTTATGAAAGGCAGCATCCCAGCTGGACACAACTGCAGTGCTATTGTTTAACATCTGATGTGGAGTAGGAAATAAAAGTCTCCGAGCAAAATTAATACAAGGACTTGTCACACTGGAGAATTCTATAGGCATCTGTTAACACACCATACATGGCGATTTAAAATGTCTGGCATCTTTTAATGGGCTTGAAAATATGTCTAGCATGCAGTTGTAAAAAGAAAAGAAAAGAATGTATGCCTGTTCTCTTTTGTTATTAGAAAAATAACTTTTTGTAAAGGACACATCCATGTATATCTATATGTACAGTATATATATAAAATTGTCATACAGAATTCTTACACAAATGACCTTTGTGTGAATTTAAAACAACCACTAAACAAGTAAATAGCTTTTAAATATGATTATTCCTTTAAAATATTATAAAATATTTTAAATAAATCTGATTCCTACTAACAACAACAACAGAAGCCCTCCCTTACACTCTAATGATTGCTTCACCAGGCCATGCCTGAGGGCATAAAGAACAGGGCTAGATTTTCAAGGAAAAGTATCTGTCTTGGTGAATGACAAGTTGTCAGATTGACTATTACCTCAGACAGCCTGTCTGCATGGAGATTGAAGAGGGGAGGTCACATCCTGTCAGCAGAATAAGGGGGGAAATGAAACTTTAGATGCTTATCATTCTCATATATATATATATATATGCTCAGCACAAAATTGATTAGTGGGATTCACTATAGTCTCTCAAGTTAATGGTCAGATGTGATAAAGCATCTCATTTACTGATGAAAGGATTCAGCAGGATGCAAGTTGTCCTAACCAGACTTATAAGGAAATTTGCAGAGAATAGAGGAAATTTACTTATTTCTCTAACACCATAAACACATCAGAATCTTTTATGGAAACACTCATTTAAATATCAAATGCCCTTTTCTTGTCACATCTCTCAAATTAACTGATGCAAAAATGGCATAAGACAGTGGTCCCCAATCTTGGGCCTCCGAATGTTCTTAGACTACAACTTCCAGAAGCCTTCACCACCAACTCTTCTGGGAGTTGAAGTCCAAGAACATCTAGAGGCCCAAGGTTGGGGTCCACTGACATGAGACACATCCTACTCCCAGAGCTTTTAATTCCATGAGTAATCACTTATTGTAAATGAAAATATTAGTTCAGGATTTTTTTATATTTGAACCCAGTGACAGGCAACATATGACCCACAGGCTGCATACAGCTGCAAAGCTTTCTCGTTTGTCTGACAAGAACAAGACAGCTAAAATCCTCAAAGGAAATTTTACAAAATTAATAGTATGTGGAACAAGGCTCAACACCAGAAACAGAAAACAAAACTATTTCTCTCATTATTGAGAAAGGAGCTGAATGTATTTCAAGTTCAAATGATGCTAACCCATGCCCTCAATAATTATATCAGGTTGAACCTTCCTTCAATAATAGAAATAAGAGATCATCCTTCACCATAGACGGAGGCAACTGGCTAGGATGGGAGGTGCAAGACAATACATGGGACTTACCAGCATCTGTAATCAGAGGTTGTTTGCCTCCTTCTGCCTAATTATTTGTTTGCTTTTGGGCATGATATGTTTGTTTGTGTTTCAATCTGTGGTAAACTGCCCAAAGAAGTGGCATGTCACTAGGCGGAAGGTATATAAGAGGAAGGAAGGGAGGGAGGGAGGGAGAGAGGGAGGGCCAATCATGATTTCTTGAGGACTATGAAACCAAGCTGAGAAGCTGCACATGCATTAAGCAGTTTTTTCTCTGTGAACAATGTAATATGATACAAATGGCCAGCAATGGAATGGCATTTGCCCAAAGCTGATCAGTATCCTATACTTCTGATGCCCAAATACCAGTGCAGCTGTTGTCTAGGCCCCTCATACACTGTATATGCTCCCTTGAAAGAGAGGAAAAAATTATTGACATAGGGTGCAATTAGAATGAAAAGGACCATTAAACTATCATAAGTCAGCCCAAGGTCTTTTCAAAGTCTTAAAGAGAACTCTGAAATATGAATAACCTTAGACCAAAGTTTATTTTGACTATCTATCTTCACATAGTGCACAAATGAACTTCCTTTGATCAAGATAGTAAAATAAATATACACCTCGTACACAAAGTCATGGAGCAGCCATACCTAAAAACTATTATAATACACCTCCTGATACTTGGCCTCCTCCAAATATGTTTTTTTTTCCAGCTTGTTTTAAAAGGCAAGGGGATTGCTCCACAAAAGTACAGTAAGAGTGTGGTTTTTTAATACAGGTGTGCCACGATGCTGTTCCTTGCTCAGTAGCTCATTGATTAGGTACAAATGAGCTCAAAGCTCTCTGGGACACTCAGGATTCCGGTTCCTTAAAACATTAAATGAGTTGAGACAGTTCCAGTAAATACAAGAGGCTAAAAATGCAGGTGAGCAGATTGAAAAGGTCTGACATTTAGTCCCATGTGACCTTTACAAGGACAGCACAGAGCACAGTTTTCATCTTAATGAAGTGCATGAGCCATGAGTTAGTGACTTTGATAAAGGTCATTTCAGTCCCCAACGCTGGATGTTTTGCAGTTGTCTTCCTACAGAAAAGGGGAAAAAATAGCGCCTTTTTTGGTACTATCAAGGGCATTCCAACTAGAGAGGTTCAAAGAATGTTTGTCCACAGATGTGAACTGACCTGATAAAGACCATCTGGATTAATGTTTGGATTGGAATGTATTCCAGACTTGGAGTTTCACACTCTTCTAAACTTCAACACTTCACTATGATATGTAGTGACTGATGAATGCTGCATTTTTTAAAAAAAGGCAGGAAATGTTCCAAGTAGGCAGAAAGCCCAGTTGCATTTACCACTACCATGTGCACACCTAACATTAAACTATTAAGGCACTGCATACTGATGTGTTATATTAAGATGCCATCCAAGGGATTTTGAACTGCAGGGGAGGTCGATGCTCAGTGTCAGACAAGGGTTATTTGAATCTAACAAGTAGGATGTAAACCTTTTTTGGGTGAGAAAAATGGAGTATCCTCGGGAAGGGAGTGATTGGGTAGCTTAGGATTTGCATAGGAGCATCCTACACTACATTATTTTGTTGCCATTTTCCTTGCCACTGTTTGCACCCCATTTGAATTCCCTTCAGGGCATTAGAAGATTCTCAGATGGTCTGCCATCCAAATATGGTGGTGGGGTGTGATCCTGTATATGCTTTAACTTGGACAAGGTTTCTATATCATAGAAACTCTAGCCAATGGTTTCTAAACAAAGAAAGGAAGAAAGTGTTAGATGCCTGCCTAATGAAATGGTAGAAGCCTAAAATGGTAAAGTGGGCTGTATGAGGGAAACAATGGTTCCTTTTATTTAAAGTCCACATATTAGAAAAAAAAGATATATCAAGAATAGTAGTTGTGGCAAAGTTATTCTCTGATAAGTAGAGGTTTCATAGGATTGTTGTCATCACCATTGAGGAGCATTTAGAAAGAAGTTCTTTCTTCAACAGTCTGATATGATACAGTCCACTCTACCACCTCAGAAATATACCACCTTGTTTCTACAAGATCCTGCTGCATGTGAAGAAGACCAAGTCAAAGAGATAACATAACTTGCAGGAACCAGTAAGACTACAAAAATAATTCATTTCTCAGTAATGTTCTTGAATACATAGACATACACACACATGAGCAATCTCCATCAGCATTTAAAACCTCTTGCAACAGAATGTGCATGTCGACTCAGAAACAAACCCTGTGTAGTTTATGATCCAAATTAAATGGTTATAGGCCTGCTGCCTTAGGCTTAGGCTGTACTGTTGCATGATAAGTCCTGATGGGAAGTAGAGATCCAGCCATGTGTTCTTCTAGTCATACTGTAGTTACGATAATTAGGACCAGCTGTTGTTCTCGGCCATTTCCACAATGTGTGTAGCACTATTTAAGCTGATACACACAGCCCTTAAGAAGATTCAGAGACAGGAGAAACTCTTTCTCTTTTCCCGTTAATTTTTTAAGATGGCCAAATGCCTTCTCCTTCCCTCCTTCTTTCCTCCCAGCAATTACAAGAACATTTCAAACATCCTGCTTGACTTCACAGATGCAATTCTTCTACATGCTTCCTTAATTTGTTAGCTGAGAAGGAACTTTTTTTTCCCCAAGAATCCAGTCATTTTTATTTATTTATTTATTTTCAGGTCAGAAAGGCATAGGAGCTTTAAAGAAAGTCTGGAGCCCGTCAGCCTTCAGCACATGGCAAGATAATGGAAGCAGCCTCCCACAGGAAAAGCAAAGGTGCAGATGAACTAACAGCCAACAGCTCCTGTCTTGCCAGCTTGGAGGAGCTTGCTGGCAGCTAGTCCCCATATGGTTGGCGCCTAACTACAGAAGACATAGGACAGGCTGAAATAACAGCATTCATGGACTACCTTTTTTGAAGACAGAGCATCTAAGCATTACTAATGACACTGCAGTGTACTTGTTTTATTTTCATGTCACTTGTGTTCCTCAGCCCTGTCACATTTAGAGCAAATCTCTTTATTTAAAATATTTTATCCCATCTTTCTCCTTAAAAAAAGGATTCAAGGCAGCTTACACCATTAAAAAGACAATATTTAAAAACTAAAAACAGTAAGTATACAAATATTTAAAAAGAATTAAACAAGTATTATATTTTTAAAAGCATATAAAATCACTACTAGAAACATATTTAAAAACAACAGAGTACAACAATCCATTAAAAAACCCCTCTCAGACTACCAGTCATTAAGGAAAAGACTGTCTGAAGAGAAAGGTATTTGCCTGCTTGTGGGAAGACAGCAAAGATGGGGCCAGCCTGGCTTACCTTGGGAGGGAATTCCAGAGTCTGTGAGCAGCAATAGAGAAGGCCCTCTCCCATATCCCCACCAAGAGCACCTGGGGCTGACCCCAGAGTGCAGCAGGGCAAAAACCTTACACACTGCAAAACTCAGCCATGCCCACTACTGAACCACTTTAAATACCATTGTTCTTGATATTTGTTGTTTCAGGACCAAGCAGGTCTATTTTTTTACCTGAAACCCTGTTGACCTGGGGGTGTAACATTCTCTTCCTATCCTGCAACTTACCCCAGTAAGTGTCTGGCATGAGTGATGCTGTTGATACTCAACCCCACTGGCAGAACAGTGTTGGATAAGAGTTAAGCAGACCACTGAGGAGTTAGACAAACTATGCATTATAGATAATCTGCTATTAGAAAATGGAATTTCTTAAGTGCTGATTGTGTGTGGTTGATACAGCCAAAGACTTTCTTACTTCTCAACATTAGCTTGCCTTCTTTTGTGATTGGTCTTTAAGACATAAGTATGTTTTGTGTTTGCAAGTCTGGTTTGTCAGACATGAATGTCTGCTTTAACCGCATTGCTGGAATTCTAACATAATGGCTGAAAGCCTATTGTGTAGGTCCCCATCCACAACCATCATGACATCATTATCAGTGGCCAATCAGGCTTCCTTTGGGGATTTAGCTGCATTGTTGTGCGAATTATATTTAATTGCAGTGATTTGCACTATTTTTTGTTACGTGTGGTAATGTCACCTCTGACCCATCACAATCTTATGAATGAGTGATCTCCAAAATGTCTTATCCTCAACTGCCATGCTCAGCATTTTAAACTCAAGGTTGTGACTTCCTTTAGGGACTCAATCTTTCTTGTAGTTGGTCTTCTTCTCTTCCTGCTGCCTTCAATCTTTCCCATCATTACTGTCTTTTCCAGAGACTCTTGCCTTCTTATGATGTGCCTAAAGTGCAGTAGCCTCAGTTTCATCGTTTTGCCTCTGGAGATGCTTAGTGGCTCATCACCATTGTGTACCCGGAGCTATACAGGAGGATTTCAGCCACCTTCAATGTTGATGATGGTTTTTCTGTAGCATATAGTTTGGCCTTGAGGAATTTTTATGGTGCCTAAACTTGTTCTTAGTCAGAGGGGTGGAAAGAACTCTCTGAGACTTTCTTGGAACACTTATTGGGAACTGATATTATGTGACGGAATAAGAAATCCAGAGTGGACTGACATATAGACAAACATGCGCCACTGATATACCGCTAACATCTGAATGAACAAACACGAGCCACAAATAAACTGCTAGCATCTGAATCAGAAGTTGGTGAGAAGTTTACATAACAGTTGCAGCTTTTTAAAATTCCTGAACAGCTGAGAAATTCACTCCATTAGATTTTTTTCATTTTTAAAAAACTAATTCACCCAGTTCACACCTCTTGCTCTGGAATGTGGAAATGATTGGAGTTTTCCAGACTTGCAATGCCAGGTGCAAAACAAATGGAAAAAAGTACCTTCGGCAGTACACATACATTTGAAAAATGAAATGAAAGAAAGATTGTATGTAATTCTAAAATGTGTACAAACACACTTTAATCAATATCTTTGAAAGATGCACTTAACTTGCATGCATTTGAAATATGATTTTTAAAATGGGTACTGTACATACAGTATTTCTATGCCTTAAATAAATATCTGGAACTAGGGTAGGATGGATAGGGTAGTGGGAAGACGATAGACTTCAAAGAGGTAGTGCTTGACACATTGATACATCTCTACTCATTGTGGATGTTTTTATTGTAAGGTAAAATGAAGTTGTAGCCCTAATTTGCTCAGTGAATGTGCCCCAGCTCTTTCTTCCAAGTGGCAATGCAACAATATGAAAAATCTGTTTGGAACTATAATTAAAATGTTTTGGCCCAACTTTCTGTGCTAGAAATGAATTATACTATACAGAATGAATCAATAAAACTGTCTTTAAAAGCAATCTACTTATATTTGCCATAGCAAGCAGTACTACCAATTACTGAATCATTTAAGTATCAAGCTATACGATTTTCAGATCTGCCATGTTCATCTCAAGTTAAAGATCACATAAACTCCAATGCTTTTCACTTGATTTTCAACTCAGCTCCTCAGTATCAACATCAAGGCACCATGTGAGAATGCAGGAAGCTGCCTTTTACTGAGTCATTGTACGTATAGTCTAGTATTGATTTTCATATACTGTAGTCTGTTATTGCCCCATGGTGCTTCACTTTGTGCCTTGCTCCAAAAGCTGACTGGCAACGATTCTCCAGAGTAGCAGACACAATTGTTCCTTAGTCCTACCAGGAGATCCATGCTATCTCTTAGTAGCTTCCCAACCAAGTATTACCCAACCTTGTCCCTGCTTAACTTTTGAAATTGAATATGAATACCCTCCAGCAGGCAAAAACAAAAACATGAAAACATAAAGAAAACAGAACATTGGGGCACCTTAAAGACTAACTGCAATATTCTATTGCGAGCTTTTGGGGACTAGTCCACTTCAGACATGAGAGTGAGACTGCAATTAAAAATGACCCCAAAACAATTAGTTGATGATGCAGCATTTCACACCTGGCAACGACCATTAAGTTAAGCTCTGTTCATATAACCAGTCTTTTTCCCCCCTACAGAATGCTGTTTGTTTTGGTCTATTCATAACTGTGAGTAAAATTCTTTATTTTACCAATGTCTCTGTGTGAGTTATTGAGACAGTAAGTGCCAGTTGACAAATTACAACAAACTAAAAAGGAATGATCTGCTCTGGAGAGACTTGAAGCTATTTCTGCTGAAATAGCAGAATTCAGGTTCCCGATTATTTTTCTGGTGTATAGCTAGAGGTTTCAAGCCATAAATTTCCATACTCCAACAAGAAAATATTCTGTATACATTCTGTTCATCATAAATCCAAATGGAGACTACAGCCAAGAAATCAGATGAAGACAGAAGGGCAGCAATGAAGGGATTTAAAAAGATCATCAAGTGTAAAGATGTGTTGCTGGAAACCAAGGCCAAGATTATCCACACTTTGGTATTCCCAGTTACTAGGTACAGGTGTGACAGTGAAAAAATGTGTCAGGGGAAGAAATTATTCATTTGAAGGAAGCTGCTGGGGGGGGGGATACCCTGAACTGAGACAAAAACAAAGAAATGAGTCCTAGAACAAATCAAGCCTGAACTCTCTGGAAACAAAAATTTATTTATGTCAAATGTCAAAACTGTCAAACGTTGGGCACATCATGAGAAGGCAGGATTCTCTGGAAAAGACAATAATTCTAGGAAAGGCTGAAGGAAGCAGGAAAAGAGGAAGACCAAATACGTATGAGATGGATTGACTACAAGCTTGAGCTTCTAAGACATGAGCAGGGTTACTGAGGTCAGGACATTTTGGAAATCATTCATTCATTTGGTTGCCATAACTCGGGAGTGACTTGGTGGCACATAAGAACAACAACAGGTCTTTTCCATGCATGTGGGAACCCTGGTGGAGCTAGATTCTCACACAGAGATGCCCTATCTCTAGGACATTTGAACATATGGCCACTGAGGACGTGGCCAGCCCAGCTCATATCTTACTGCACAAGGAGCATGAGCCTTCTTTTCCTATTTAAAATATAGCTCTGAAATATTTATAGCCCTTTCTGATCATGCTGTCCCAAGGCAATCCACAAAGTAACACGTTAGAACAATAAAATATAAAATACAGTGCATTACAAAGATATAAAGCAATTAAAATAGCCACTGGAGCATGATACTAGTTCTGTCTCACAGTCACTGAAATGATTTAGTGGTATGCACCATATGGTCAGTCAGCCCAGAGTCAAGGCCGAAAAATAAAAGCCATTGAAGATGAGGAGAAATACATGTAGAAGTTGTTGATTAAAAATATAACCTACATTCTAGTGGCAATTCTTTTCTACATTGACATTTCTCCAGGTGTTTTCCCCTCTAAAAGAACTCGTCTATCATATTTACAGAATATTCTCTTTTTTTGCAACCAGGTTTGTAACATAGTGAACTGTTGCAGGGCAAAAGCACATATGTCAGATTACTGATTTGTGACTTTACATAATTTGTAATGCAATACATTGCAGTTGAGAGAGAGAGAGAGAGAGAAAGCACTTTTGCCTGAAGCAGGCTGTCACTGGACTTCTGGTCCCTTTCAGAGGTCAACTCAAAGGGCAGGCTGAGGTTAGCAAAAGGCAAGCAGAAACATCAGGCGGAAGAATAAAAAAGATCAGTGACCTATTGCCTAGATTGCAGAATGATAGCACAAATAGACTTGTACTTCCCCATTAGGATTTTGACAGGAATGCTTAGGATTTAGAGGTGTAGACAAGGGATCTTCTTGCCTGCTGCCCCTTGCCCCTCTGATTCGCCTTCTGCTATGCCACCAACTATCCTATTGGAATAGAAGGCCATAGCAAGATGGAAAAGGTGAAAGATAAATATGAAGTCAGGAGGAGCAAGATTCATTATTATAGGCACATGGGGTTGAGCAGAGTTCTCCGAATGCAGCTCATTCAGATAAAACAATTAACTTGTATAGTTTTTGCACAAGGGAAGGTAGCATCACTCCTAAGTAGGGCTGCCATATTTCAGAGCACCTGTTGGAGTCTGAGGCTTCTCTGAGTCACAAGATGGTACTGCAAATCCCAGGGAAAATGGCTCTGGAGAAGAAAACTTGATGTTGTATATGAGGTGGCATTAAAGTCAGGGGATCTATCTCTACCTGTTAGCAGGTGGCACTAGAGCTTCCTGACTCCATGTTTGTATGTGTGTTCTGCTTGTGCAATCTCAGTGTACCAAGTAGGAAGAGATGGAGTCAAACTGAGGAAAGAACTTCAGCCCATTGTAGCTTTTGGAGCAAGGCAGAAAGTGAAGCACCATGGTTGTAACTCATAGAGAGGGGGGTATTTGTATTCGTATATGAATACAAATATCTACACACATCTGGACTTAACGTTACCCTCTTCCCACTTGGCTAGCCACTCCAGGCAAGGGGAGGGAAGGCAATTCTCCCTGGATGGCTGCTGAGTGGCACCAGAGCAGGTAGAGAGCGGTGCTCCGGGAGCGATTGGAAGGATGAGTGGGGATGCCACCGGATGCATGAGTGGACGGTCTGACCCTAGGAACCGGACCCTCATTAAATCCAGTTGTGCGGGGATATTCATATTTGTATACGAATGTCCCCCCATTTCCACTCATGATTTTTCTTCTTGTAAGATCTCTGACGGCCTTGGAACAGGGCCTGGAATTAAAAACAACAACAACTTCCAATGTCTGGTGCTGAACCTTCTACAAGCCTCATATCAACTTGTCGCCAAGCTGAACCCATATTCTGTTCCTATTTACATTTACAAGCAGCTGGCCCACAGGAATATCTTCTTTCTCATCTCTTACATGCCCTATTTCAATGAGACTCTAAAGGTCCACTCCTGGCCTCAGGTTTCCCTGCCTGCAAACATAACAGTCTTTCACTATGCAAACTGGTGAGCACCAAATACCAGTGAAAATATTTTTGGTATCTGAGGTGTATGTATGTACATGCATATGCCCATCCCATCCATCTATCTTCCAGCTACATCTGAAAGATTGTTGGGTAAATCTCTCATTCTTTTTGATTATGCTGTTTCAACAGAATGAAGAACCCTGATGAGTTTCAAAGCTCTGTGAGGTTTCTTGTCTCCAGCCTTCCTATCAAGGTCTCTGAATGTTGCATACAGTTTGTGGGTGTGGGTATAGATGGTGGGTGTTGGGCTCCAAATCCCCAAATTCTCCATTCTCCAAATCCCAGAACTCCCAGCGGGGTGGTTTCTTTTTTCATCAGGAAACAAAGTCCAAGCGCAGCCTATTCTAAACCATGAAGTCTTCCAAGTGAACACAATGTAAGTGACCGTCTGGCAGGTGGAACTCCCAGAATGGATAATTCTGGGATTTGCATTTTAAAAATGCAAATACCTAGCCTTCTTTCCTTTGAACAAGCAAGACACACACACACACATAGATAGGACATAGCTGGTTGGAAGGAAAAAAAAAGCAAGCACGGTAGAACTGACTAACTGTGCAAACAATCTATCCAATGCTTCAGATTGTTAAATAAAGAAGCAAGTAGATCTGTCTGAGGTTATTTGTATAATCAACACAATTGCATGAATTACATAAATTAAGTGAAAACAACACATCTCACTACTGTTCACACTTGTTCAGAAACAGCCATGACACTATTTAGTTGAGAAGTGATTAACTGATGAAAAAAGCAGTCAGCTTCTGGGATTTCCCCTTTGTGAATGGTAGTGAGCACAAAAATGGTATCCTGTAGACCACTGGTTCTTAACCTTGGGTTACTCAGGAGTTTTGGACTGCAACTCCCAGAAGCCTTCACCACCAGCTGTCCTGACTGGGGTTTCTGGGAGTTGCAGTTCAAAAGCATCCGAGTAACAAAGGTTAAGAACCACTGCTGTAGACCATCTTGACTGCTGCCATTGGTACTGTCAACATCTACGCTGCCTTCACGAAGGCTTTCACAGCCAGGATCTAAAAGGACAAAAGCCTATCTCACAGCCATAAATACTCAACTTCCAAGCAAACTACACCAGAGCACAGAGTGCTGTCCTCTGAAGATGCCGGCCACAGAGACTGGCGAAACGTTAGGAAGAACAACCTTCAGAACGCGGCCAAAGATCCCGAAAAACCCACAACCATCTACGCTGCCCTTTGCTATGTAAAACCTGCTATTCCTTTTCTTGCTGGCAATGTGGGCATGATATTATGCACCAATATCAGGCAATTTCCTGGCATTTTTAATCATGCATACCGAAGTTCAGTATCCAATGTTCATAAACCAGAGGGTGGTGTGGTTTTTTTTTTTTTTTGCTTGTTTGTGTTTTTTTGTTGTTGTTGTTTGAAGAAATGAATTGACCACAGGCATGTGGCAATCAATTCACTTGCTCAAAAATTGTTTCCAGAGCTAACTTGGATAGGCTCACCCATCACTGCTAGTTGTTAATGTATGTCTACACCCTTGTCCAACTATCTTGAAAGTTTAGTTAATGTATTTCCCATACTGTAACCCAGAATGCCAATTTATTGCACATCACAAGACAATGAAAGAGTGTTTTGAAATATTATCAAGTTTTCCTATGCAGTGTCCAATAAAGAATGGCAAATATTATAGTGAGTGGGGAGAATGTTCATTGCTTCCAAGATGTACTCCCAGCGTTTAATCACATAGTCTCTTGTTCTACCTTCAGGCCTTCCTGGTTTTAGCATGACTGTTTAGAGAGTAGATTAAGACCAAGGATAGAATATGACCCTTTGTCATCTATGTTGCTATTTATAGCATGAAGACCACTGATGTGAGATGACAGTTTTTCCAGCACTGCTGAGAGAACTCTATCAGGTTTAAATGGTTTTTCACTTTCCCCAAAGCTGCAGCAAATCATATAAATGCCCAATTATCAGTTGATGGCCACCACTCTCTGGTACCCCAGGGGCTATGTCATCGGAGATAAGCTCTGTTTATGCTAGCAGTGTCAGGATGTACAGCATATGTCCATAAGGCTGGATGGGTGCCCTTTTGCCAGATGCCTTGCATGCTCACAAAAGGCCCTGAAGGTGTTGAAAGAGAAGAAAAGGCCTTTCATATAGTTTAATCCAATTAAAGCACATTAATCAAGGTTAAGATCATCTGTCACATTTTCCAGAGACTTTCTTTCATGGATCATCATCATCTGACTCTGGAGTTGGCAGTTCATTTTCTCCCCCTAAAAAAGAGCCCTTTTCTTCATCTAAAGAATGCTATGCAAAATGTAACTTTTTATACAGTATATTCAAAGAAAATATTCCTTTCATTTTTAAAAAAATAGAAGCACTGAATGTGTTCCTTTATTGGAAACTGTGTTTCAGGGCCTCTGCAAATGAAAAAAATAGTATTGCTCTGTGTGATGTTTAGATGGCAATCATGTTTCTGTCAGTTAAACCCCCAGAAATGTAACCTCTTCTCGAAATTAACCTTGGTATATTTCTGCAAAGAGGTTGAAAGTAATGTTGTACAAGTTACATAGGTAACCTCCAATATATTATTTTTGAAGGTAACAAAGGGGACAAAATGAGGCTATTTTTTGAAAGTTATATAACAACCAGTAAATTTTTTAATCATTATTGAGATAAAGAGTGTTTACTTGTTACTTCTAAAATATTTTGAGGGCCATTGGGAGGATTTGGTTCCTGCTTGGAGCTGTTTTCTGTTAAGTAAAACAATTTTGCACACTCAAAATGCCAGTCTCTATGCTAACAATCAGCCAATACTGCACAAGCCTCAGATACATATAATTCATGCCAAACCAGTGAGCCATAGAGCCAACTAGGAATGGATGGTGATGGGTGCCAAAGATTTAAAGACAACTCATCAGAAAGAAGAAAATTACAGCTCTGTCGAGTGCTGCTCAGCCTGAGAACTGAATACCTACCAGGAGTTCTGGGTGAACACAGCAATTCTTTGAGACTTCACTTGATATCCTGAGAATTGGTTGTTGTGGATTTTTTGGGTTTCTTGGCCGTGTTCTGAAGGTTGTTCTTCCTGACGTTTCGCCAGTCTCTGTGGCTGGCATCTTCAGAGGACTGGAGTAGGAACTCAGTCCATGATCTGTTGCAGTTTGTTGGATAGTTGAGTATTTATAGCTGTGGGAACAGCTTTTGTCTTTTTTCAGGAGATAGGGTGATCAGCGTGTTTTTTGTTGTGATAAGGAGGGGGAGATTATCTGTTACTGTGATTGGTGGGTGTCATTAGCTGGTCTTTTTTTGTGCAATGATCCATGGCCCTTGTGGCTGGGTAGAGTTCATTGACCTTTTACAGGCTGTATTTTTCAATATCGGGAGTCAGGCCGCATTTAGTTTTAGGCCTTCTTCCTTTTTGTTGAAATTCTGTTGATGTTTATGGATTTCAATGGCTTCGCTGTGCAGTCTAACATAGTGGTTGCTGGTGTTGTCCAGTACTTCAGTATTTTGAAATAGAATTTTATGTCCAGCTTGTTTTAGGGCCAGCTTTGTTTTATCATAACAAAAAACACACTGATCACCCTATCTCCTGAAAAAAGACAAAAGCTGTTCCCACAGCTATAAATACTCAACTATCCAACACACCGCAACAGAGCATGGACTGAGTTCCTACTCCAGTCCTCTGAAGATGTCGGCCACAGAGACTGGCGAAATGTCAGGAAGAACAACCTTCAGAACAAGCCCAAAAAACCTGAAAAACCCACAACAACCACCAGATCCCGGCTGTGAAAGCCTTCAAGAACACACCCTGAGAATTGTTGACCACGTCTGTGTCCATGCATACACGTACATACACACAGTTGAACCAAAGCTCTCACCAGTACCATTGTAGATGCCTTGCTACCAGCTTCACCCAGCCTTTCAGACTGATCTGTATTTCTTAAAGGGGCAACTTCGGTTGCAGTACAAGCTCTGCCACTTAACTAAGCACTCAATTGTTGCACTGCCAAGGATCAATCCATAATTTTAGGACGTCTGACACTGGACAGCCTTGTTTCTTGCCAACAATAGCATGGGGAGAAACAAATATTTAGCATCTGAAAAAGAACATTCTCTTCAGTGTAATTACCTCAGAGGAAATATTCAACATAAATTAGTGTCAATGTTACCATTAGAGTCAAATCCGGGCTTGGAAATTATCCTCAAAAGTAATTTGTTACAGTTTCAAGGCCGCAGCCTGCAAATTGTATTCTTTACTTTTCATTTTCTCCACATGGGCAGCTTTGATGGGTTTGGAGGCCAACTTTTGGGATTTTCAGAATGAAGTTCCCAAGAATGGCAAAACAAAAATAAAACATGACTTTGGAAAATGGATAAATGTTGCTGTTAAACATTGCAGGAGGGTCTATTTAAAAGATAAATTGCTGCTCTCAGGCAAATACTTTTTCTTGCTTGGAACAACTTGTTTTGTTCAGAATATACAAGAATCAGATGGGGTGAAGATTACAAAAGAGGGTACATGCAGCCCCACAGTCACACTTTGCCCACCCCTGCTGTAAACTAGAAGAGTTACTTTTAACTATGGCCAAAATCCTGTTATACAGTTATGCCACCAAAAAGGGAATCATGTAACTTTCAGCAGCAAGTTGCCACTAATTAATGAGTCCCTACCTAGAGCCAAGCTCATGAACCAAGCCATTTGACTGGTGCACAGTGAGAAGTCCATGTGGGGACTTTTTAATTAGTGGCAATTTGCCACTGAAATTTACACAATTTCTCTACTACCAGCATACCCACACAGCAGCATTTGGACCACTTTCCCCAAATACTTAGAATTTTGGAAGCTGTTGGCCAGTGTACAAAACACACTCACCCCTAAAAAAAGCCTGAGGAAACAGAATAAGGCACCTGATGAGCCAGCTCTTGGACCATGTGGTATTCCTCTTTCATCGCTCAGACCATACCTTATCATTTTCAAGTAACTGTTAAGATTTGCACAAAATCCAGCCCTTGTCCTTAACAGATCCATCACAAGACCTGCGGCAGCTGGGCCTCCTCCTCCTCCTCCAGGTATTCATTGTGGTGGCAGAAACAGTCTGTGAAGGTGGAATGGGGAGGGCGATCTCTCTCTCTCTCTGTTTCCCTCCCTCCCTCCCTCTCTGCAACTTACCAAGTGTCCTTCCTTGTTAAAATTTGCAGTTGCCACTGTAAAAGGGATGAAACAATTTTTCGTATGTTACAGTTAAAATGTGATATGCCTGATCCTGTCTTCACTGAGAAAGGGAATTATTATGAAAACTTATTTATAGTTAGTTACTTACAAATTCCCAGTGAGATCTCTACACTTTTTCTACAACAATTAAAACTGGGGATGCCTCTCTTGATAAGTGCTTTAAATCCCATCTGCATCATCCACTATGGTGATATTTTCTTTGTATAGATTATATAGATATTGGATATCTTTATCAACTTGAACTGTATGTATCAGAATGGTTGAAATTTGATCTGGGGGGAAAAGCCTACATGTACAGGTTCTTCAATTCTTCTAAAACTTGGAGTATTTTATACCTCTCCTGCCCTCTGATCCACCATAGTACCTGATACTCCTGTTGAAATACGTAACAATTTTACTGATTATTTTTGCTTCTGCATTTTGTGTTTCCTGCTTAATAAGTTTAGAACAATACTTGTTTCACACCTACCATTTCACAGCTTTATCAGTGCATAGCTATCTCTTTCACAGGCATACAGTATGTGAACACATGTTCACATGTGCATGTTTTACAGCCAGAGTTTCAGGGTGCTTACCAGTTCAAGGAAGGCCAAATGCATACAATGCCTTATTTCCAGATGATGGTCTTTCTTGAAACCACAACCCTTTGAGATACCCAACAGGGCTTGGAAGATATTGAGCATGCCACTGTACAAGTGCTGTTGTCTATATAGTTATCAAGATTTGACTCTGTCTAATGGTGGCTGCCACATGTAGGTATGGTTATTGTTACTTATGCTTTCAGAATTACTTGAGTAGGGTACAGCAAAGAAACTACCTGCTCATCCTGCTGAATTTACAGATCAAATACAGATTTTACAGATGAAATAATGAGTGGTATAGCAGGATTTAGGGGCTAAACAGCAGCAGTAGCAGCAGGTGATACTGAAATTTCAAGTGTGTTCATTATTTGGAGTTCACCATGAATTTAGTATAGGAGAATTACACAGAATGCACATAAAAATGTAAAAGTACGGTACAGTCCCATCAATAAAAATAAACCAGGGCAATAATGATTAGGCTCACCTGAAATGTCACTACTGTGTGTAAAAGTTCTCAAGATCTTTCCATCAAGACAGGTTGCACAAAAACTTAGCAGATGGGAGAGAAGCAGAAACAAAATAGAAGGCATAGTATGCATTGTTTCAGATATGTTTTTCAAATAGTCTTTATTTATTCTCTTCTCTGTTGTGAAAATGATCAGAGTCCAAGATCAATTGTTCCAGATCAAATCACTGCATTCTTTTCTATGCACTGAGATGAGAACACTTTATGGCTTTCATGTAATAGAAAGTCTACTCTCCCATTTTGCAATAAATCCTTGAGTGTGAACAATTGTTGGGCCGAGGGTAATCATGCAAAATTATACCCACAGTGGTAATTTTTGAGGGGAAATGTTAAAATTTGTTGAAAATCAAATTACACATCCCAGTGCTACCATCATGCACTAACAGATAACAGCGAAGGATTGACAGAAATCCTGACTGATGACAAAGCATAGCATTATAAAACATGATGGTGGTATGCAAGCAGTTCAAGGATGTTACATTGGCAGATATGCCAAAACATACCTGTTGCAAGGAAGAGAAGTGAAACCAAGTATATAAGCAAGAAAAACTAGGTAGGAGTCTGGGAAGGGTTGGAAATTCAACTTTTTGTGTCAGTAGAAAACAGTGGACAAAGTCAGGGGTAGCTTATAGACTGGGATGGGGGATACCTTGCCCACATTTTTGAGGGTGGGGGAACAGCTCTTCTGCCCCAGTCATATGCTTGTGAGGAATGCCTTTGGAACACTTTGGAATATACTGCTCCAAGAAGCCAGGTTGGTCCCATCTCTCTTGTCCTGTCAGTAGGCAAAGAATTCCCTCTTTAGGCAGTGCTTTGAGGCAGTAAGTTGTCTCAGGAATGCTAGTTTTGAAGTTACAGATTTTTAAATGTTTTAAAATTGTTTTAGTTGTTTTTTAATCTTAATGTGTGCTTGTTTTTTAAATGCAATATTTATATAGCATTTTTAAGTCTATTGTTTTATCTTGTGTCTCTGATAGGGATAAAGCTGACATATAAACAAACAAACATACAAATAAACAAATAGGGAGAGCTCTCGTCTCTTTGTTGGTAAGCATCAGCAAAGCCCATCTTCCTCCCTTTATTAAGAGTTCTCCGGGTATTTTCTGCTTGCACTGAAAGGACTTTTTTCATGCCATTGGGGCAATAATTGTCATGAACCTTCTGAGCACTATTTTTCTTTAAACATTTAAATTTTAATTATTTTAAAAATTCAATTCAATTTAAATTCTTTCCATTTTTCTCTAAACAAATAGTCTCTTCCCATAAGCTCCCAAACTAAGAGAGTCTGAAAACAAAAGAGGAAGGGAACTGAAATGCAAGTACTGGAGCATTTTAGCCCATACAATGATGTTCCTTGTGGCCCTTGCTCAGCTGGCCAGTAGCAGGTCTGGCATGCCCTTTGCCTCACCTGTTCAGTCCAAGGTTTCTGAGCTAAACATTCTTTCAGGCACAAAGGAGATAATCACACACTTTGCTGCTCTTCCTTCTCTCCTCATAAGCCCTGACCATATTTGGGGATTTGAAATGCATAAAATCCCACTTGGGACATGAGGGGTGAGTCTGCTTTAACATTGGAACTGGCTGTGGTTCTGATCAAGATAAAAGCTTCCCCATAGGAGCATGAAGGCTCTCCTTTGCTTGCTATCATGGCCATTGCTCCCTCATACATAGGGAGCTTCTTTTACCCATACTAATTGTAAGTGCAAGGATCCTGATTTGCATCAGGACCACAGCAGAAGGCAAAGGGCTAAAGCAACTTTTTTCCTCCATCCATGCCAAGATTCCCATTAAGAGTGAAAATCCTTAACTGATGTGAGCATCGAAGTGTCGTAGCATGTGCACTACTTTCACCTCTGTGATTATGCAGATTACTTTTTTGTTTGCTTGGTGACTGATCTTCAGGTTTGAAATGCGGGTTTCCTTAAAAGGCCGATTTCACTAAAACTCAAAGACTGCCTCAGTCGCTCTTTATAACATGAATGTACTTTCAGATTCTAATTATGGGCTATCTCTAACATCTGTTTCTGGCCTGAAATTACTAAATTTCCTGGCATGTTAAAGAGCTTTTGAGATTTCTTCCAAAAAATTGACAATACTTTAAGGAGGGAGTCAAAAGCACACAAAAAGCAGATGCGCATTTTGACAATAAAAATAGCACAATGGAACAAAAAAGACTGTTTTGGCTGATCTTTAGTTTAAATCTTTATATAATGACAACTTTCCCACATCTTCAGTCCTAAAAAGTCCAGTGTTTTGTCAGCCACAAATCACTACCTTCCACACATCAAAAACTGATCCTCTGAGTTAAACAGATTGTACTAGATCATGTCAGTGATATGTTGAAGAAACAATAAGTCTAGTGGAAAATGACCCCTTACCCTGTCTTATAAACTGTTATAGATATTCTCTTTTCCATATTGCACTGCTAACCTATGTAGGCATGTCTGGAAGTTAAGTCATGACAACTGGACTTCTTTCTTATTAGGTTGAAATGTTTTACTACTCATCCAAGTAGCTTCTTCAGTTTGAGGGGAGTTGATAGGGGACCCCTGATATATCCTCCTCTTGATTTCACTTTCCCCTGGTCTAAATAAGCACATTAGATGAACAAAGGATGGGAGAGTGAGTGAAAATCCCACTTCTGAGGTCCTTCTCCACCCATTGTCATGGGATGTTAACAGTAGTTAACAGTGCTCTTTCTGGTGGATGTGGTTCTGATCTTTCTGGGGATGGATGAAAGGGCAGCATGATAAATAGGAGACAGATTGTATCAGATCCAGCCCATAGAATCAAAGCTTCTCCTGATGCCCAAATTCACCAGCTGCATGATACATGGCCATCTCCAGGCAAAGACAGCAACTATATGAGCCATAAGGTGACTCCTTTGCTTTCAAGAATAGAAGACTTATTGTGACATCAGCAGGTTTGGTCTAACCAACTTCCAGCAGATTTAAAGAACTAACTCTGCTGCTATGTGTCCTGTGAGCAACAAATTGAATGGAAGCATTACAAATTATTGGCCCAGTTTTATAGATTTCAGCTGTGATATCTGTTGAAGTCAGAAAGGGCATGAAGACAGGGGGAAAAGGTAAACAAGAAAAATATTCGATTTTAATTACCTCCTCACCACATTCATGGAATTGTACTGAGAATACATTATGTCTGTCTGACACTGGCAAACAAGACTACAGGCCACAATCCCCTAGAAATTTGTCATTAGGAAGGCACCTTACAAACACAAAGTTATTGATCTGTTGAGGAATCCTTTTCATTAATGTCAAGTGTGTGGCACAGATGGACATGCCCGGCAGGCAAACTGGTACAAATCTGAGTTCTGCATCCTGAGGAGAAATCTGACACCCTCAAGTGATGTGGCAGGAGCTAGTTCCACATGTAGTCTGATAGGAGCAGAAGGTTCCAGCAGAGGAAAATCAATGGACTTTGGCTATTATTATAACTATGTGTGCAAGAAACACAGATAAAGGCATTTCCTAGACCTTGAAAATTACAACACACATGCATATATATGCCAGTTGAGTAATTCTGGCACATCTTTTGCAATTCGTCCTCTTTATAACTGCACATTTACATTTGCTAAATCATGGGTTTATAAAAATGAAAAGGTAAAGTGCTTTTATTGCAGACATTTGTTTTCATGAATCCAAGAACAGTGAGTTTTATACCAATGATGTGTCTTGATTCTTCTCAAGGCCTTGCCTTTGCTGTTCATGAGGTCTCAAGATTGGTTTGCTTAATGCTTTAAGATTGAAACAAAACTGTCAATAGCTTATATCCTTCCTCCTTTTTTTCTTTTTAAAGAACATCCAACATTTTCATTGCCTCATATGTTTAATCTGTATAGGATTTCTGAACATTTATTAGAGTAGCATGATTTTCAGCATTCCTTAAGATGTCCAGTACACCAAGAGATTGACAGGACTGTTGTGGAACCAGTATCACCTCCAGCACATCTCTTGGGGTTAGCTGCTGAATATAGCCTTGTTTGTGGGATGTTTTGGGGGGGGCAGGGAGGAGTCACAAAGGCAGACAGGTAAGAAGGGTTGTTTACTTCAGAAAGCATTCATACAGGATATAGGAATGTAGGGAGTTCATTTACACTAAGTCAAACCACAAGCTTCTTTGGTTCAGGGAAAGACAACCTCCAGAGGTCTGAGGCCATGCAAACACTCCTCCAGAACCTGAAAGGCTGCACATCTTCCCACAGGGGGAGGGAGGACCTTACAACATTTGGAGTTTTTATTATTATTATTATTAAAATGTTCTCCTTACTGTAGCTGCCCTCTAATTGCCAATTTAAAAAATAAATAAAAATTGGGTTTGGGTGACATGGTTCCCCAACACCTCAATACATTAAAAAAACTTTTGAGTCCTGTGTTTTCTTCAGTGTTGGGAGTTCTTTGGGGGGGGGGGAACACTTCGTGTCCTGGAGTGATGGAGAATACATTTGAGTCCCTGGGAGCTTGAATAAACCATGTGTACTGTATCCAGACAGGGGTTCATATTCTTTTCTAGTCCTGCTTGGAAGTCCATGTTGTTCCATGGTGGCCTTCTATCTGGATGGTAACCAAGCCTAACCCTGCTATATTTGCGTTATGGAATTAGGTACAGACATACATAAATGACTAGGTGTAAATTCTCTTTCAGTCTCAGTAACAGTTCTGTGTATTTAAAAAAACAAATTCTGAGATGCAGAGACTTAAAGGAAAGCAGATTGTGGAAATCAAGATATTTAATGCAGTTTGCTGCATCTTCTAATTCATCGAGGAACCATCTCTTAGACGGAGCAATGAGTGGAATGACAATTGTCCTGGTTTTCACACTGTATGTTAAAACATTGATGGTTTCCATGACATACTTAAGAGCTGAAGTGCATTTCATATTCCAGGATATGTAGCCAGACTGCATACCCCAGAGGCATATAAATCCAGTACAAGTTTTGCTTTTTAGAAGTACAAATGGAAACCAGGGTGTTTAATGCACTGTAGATTGCTTAAGTGCAAGATGAGAGAATGATGTTCATGATAATTCATCTCTCTGAAGTATGGAAAAGACACTCTTTTGCAGTTGATTCCATCTAGCAATCACATCCATTTTTTTTTTCATTTTTTATAGATGACCTCTTTTTCTGTTTTAGTGATTTTGTGGGATACAACCCCAACTTTAAACCTATGGACAAGGAAGTATATTTCAGTGAGACATGTTCATTAACCTGTGAATTGCAACCATAGTAAAACATCTCTTATCTGAACAAAGGTTGCATTTTACATGAAAAATATAAACATTTTTGAGTGCCACCTAATCACATATAAGTGGATGGGAACAGGGAGAGTGAAGTGTTAGAGGTGTTGCATGGCCAAATGAGAGCTAAGGCATTTCTAAATAGACTTGCTTAAGATGGGTTTATGAGACAAATTACTAGACATAAAGGGTGCTGTTTATATATTGTTTCTCTGTGCAGTTTATAATTTAATTATGCAGGTTACATATTGACCCCCCCTCCTCCCCATGAGCTGGTTACTCAGTTCACCAATCTCAGAAGGATGGTAAACTGAGTCAACCTCAGGTTGGCTACTTGAGCTTGTCATCATTTAACTCAGGTCTTGAGGAGAGTCTTTACTGCAGGATTGCAGTATAACCACTGCACCACAAGTCTCCATAACAAACAGATTGTCAGGTAGACACAGATAAAGGTTGCATTCAGTAAATAGATAATAGTTGGATGGACAGATGGATAGACAGAAAGACAGATATATACAGTATTTTTCTGTATACAAGACTATACTTTTGTCTAAAATCTTTAGACTAAAAATTGAGGGTCGTCTTATACACAGAAGTAAGCTGAGAGGGGGAAAACAAGTGGAGGGGAAAGCAGGGATCAAAGTGATCATGCAGGGCTTTGATCCTTGCTTTCCCCTCCACTTGCTAAGCCTTAGCAAAAAGAAAGCAGGGATCAAAGTGCTCCAGAAGGGTTTTAGCACAAAGGAAGAAAGCATGGATCAAAGCCATCCTGCAACACTTTGATCCTTTTTACCCTATATTTGCTAAGTCCCACTTAGATTTCTTAATTTGGGGTTAGAAAAGTGTAGGGGGGAATCTTATACATGGGAGCGTCTTATACAAGGAAAAATACAGTATATATATGCTAGTAAAATGAGCTTATGGCTATGAATTAGGAGCAATCATTCAGAATGGTTATGGTAAATTAAAAGAAAAGGAACATTTATCACTCTAAGAAATCCATTCAGAACAAAACAAAATAAAACCTAGATTTCCCTAGGATAGTTCCCATGTGTGCAAATTTGCTGAAAGCCAACAAGGCCACCATCCAATGTGGATGGGGGAGAACAAAGAATTTAAATTGTTTTACCAGAAAAGAAAACGTGTCCTAGGCAGTAAGTGGCTAAGGTCCAGATGGACAACATAACCCAGGCATTGCTGGCTACCTATTCGTCTATCATCATTTGCCACATTGATGTCTTTAAATGCCACTTTGCTGCACTTCCTCTTAACACTTCTGGATCCAAGAGGCACCATCTTCCATGGTGTGCATGTGTAAAATGTGTGAAGCTTACTGCTTCTTTTCCTTTATCCTGTCACAGTTCTTTCAGCAAGAGTGATCATAGTGAGTTCTCACAAGTTTCCACAAACTGAATTTGTTGGGAGATGTTACTATAGTGGTGAAAATTTAAAATGCCACTTATTTGGCTTTTTCCCTGTCAATAACTGAATAGATTTACAGATTTCTTTTTTAAAAAAAAGCACTGGGCTGGGAAAACCACAGTCAATGGTTTTCAGAAGAACTGTGGAATTTTGGCTTGCATAAATGAATTCAATGAAGACTTACCATGCAGAAATTGCTGATCTAGAATGGAGTTTACGGTTACTGTCGTTAGTCACTGTTTGCTCGCTGTCTTGCTGTCTTGCTCACTCTCTGGCTCTCCCCTTTCACTGAGCTGAGTGGTATTACTTTGAAGACAGAGTGGGTTCCAATAGGCATCTCTCAACAACTGGGACTTAGAGGCCTTGACACAAGGCCAGAAAGGCACATAGCTGTATCCCCCTTCCGTCCCTAGAATTTATGACTCATTTACTCAGAGATTTCCCTTGTGATAAGGTTCTAAATGATCCTCTAAAGACACACAAAACATACTCCCGTATCACTGTAGAAGCAACTTCAACCATTTTACATCTCACACTAGAACATGGGTTAGTGCCTTATCACGTTTTGTTTATAATGAGAGTGTGTGAAACATAAGGAATATGAGACATAAACCACATAAACCACATAGATGCAAAATTTGAGAAGGGCAGGAAGTTAGACAATACATACCGGAAAGAAATAAACCTTTAAAATGGATCTTAGAGAAAACGGGGCTCAATGGGAGAAGTTGGGACTTCGGCAAACTACACTCTCTCAGCTGGACCTACCTCCCAAGGTTGACAAAATCAAAGGCAGAATATAAAGGTAACTATTAAGAGCCAGTATGGAGACTTCCAGCAAGCTGTGGGCCAGCTTCCTAACTTAACAAGAAATCAATAGGGCCTTTTTTTCTGGTGGCTCCTTTGCTTTGGGATTCCCTTCCATCTGAGGTGTGATTGGCTCCGTCCCTCCTTGGTTTTAGGAGATGATTTAAGACCTGGCTGTTTTATTTAAGCCTTTCATAGCCTTGCCCCAACTTAATTTCATGTTTTGATTAATTCTGTCTTGAATTCATGAAGTTATTTTGCCAGCCATCTATTATTCTTTTAATTTTATTGTCTTTTTAAAAAGTTAATTGCGTTTTAGGGATCGTGCTGTGTGTGATACTTTATCTGTACTTCCATTTCTGTTTCTATTATTATATTATGTTACTTTGACCTCATCCTGTTAGCCAACCAGAGTAGTGGCCCCACCGCTAGTTGGGTGGGATGGATGGATGGATGGACGGACAGACAGACAGGCAGAGGATGGATAGATAGATAGATAGATAGATAGATAGATAGATAGACAGACAGACAGACAGACAGACAGACAGACAGACAGACAGACAGACAGACAGACAGACAGACAGACAGACAGACAGACAGACAGACAGATAGATAGATAGATAGATAGATAGATAGATAGATAGATAGATAGATAGATAGATAGATAGATAGATAGATAGATAGATAGATTTTTTTAAATTATGCTGTGAAGTCTTCCAGCTAGGCTTTTCTTCAGGCAAGCCTCCTTTAGGTGTTTATAGATATGGGTCTTTTTAGCAGTTGAAGAAAAAATAATAATAATCCGAATGAGACATCCATTGTTGCCATAAGTCAGAAGTGAACTGATAGTAAATACCAACACAGCAAATAAATAAGATATGGGCTAAAAAGATTGCAGAGCACCACTTGCTTTTTCTTTTCTTTGTCTACTGTGCGGCCCTCTATGCTGCATTTCCTGTATTCCGTATCAAAAACTCTATTCATAGAGTTACCATTTGACATTGGTTCCTGTGCACTTTGATTGTTAGAAAATATAATAGGTCCTATAAGAGTGGTTTGTCCATTATCAGAACATGATGTACCACCTACTTTGCTCTTTCCTGTCTGTTCCTCAGTGATACGTGTCTGGCCACTTTGCACTACGAAGCACCATAAATTCATGCCACCCAGCAAAATGATAACAGATCATCAGAATAAAAAAACAGATTGACTATGGGAAAATCTATAGGATCATGGCAAACAGGTTGTCACAGAAGGGGGTCAAACTAGATGTTTAGAGAGCACATACACTCCTAACAACTCACCCAGTCTCCTTCCCACACTGGGATTTCCTTGAAGATATTGAGCAGGGAATTGGACTTAGTGGCCTTTTAGGCCCCTTCCAACTCGATTATTCTATTTTCTACCATTCTATGATATGCCTCAGGAATCAGACATTAATATGAAGTCCATAGTTACCCTCCAATGACCAATCACAATACAAAGCATGTTAAATGTGACATATGTTGTTAAGGATACATACTGTAGCAAAAAAACTTCTTTCAGTAACTGAAGTGACTCTTTTAAAACTATATTAAGCATGTTGCCTACTTTGACCCAAGGCTGCCACCACTGCAGTCTTCTCCATGTGAGAACAGTGTCTCAGCCATGGAATCCCTGTTCAGAAGGGTTTTTTTTTTTTTAAGCCTCAGAACCAGCAGTGCAAGAATGGACAGCCCTCCAATTACAGCCCAGATGGCCCTGTCCTGCTTGAAAATTGGCTTTTCTTGTTGGGGCCTTCCGATGAGAAGGTAACTATTTTGTTTCTCATTTTGGTAACACCAGGCAGCAGGCCCTGAGAACTGACAGCAAAGTCTGCTGCTTATATTTTATCTCTTTACTAGTAAAGGCTCCAAATCAGATATACTGGCATCCATCACAGCACTGAATTACACAAACATGGACAGCGCATTTGCCTTTCACAGAGCCCTGTATCTTTATGCATTGATTCAGGCTGTAGATCACATTTAGGTTAATGGTACACAACACATGTACTGGCAGCTTTGCCTTCTGTGATGCCAGATGGAGGCATCAGAAGCTTTCCTGTTTGACAATGCAGACAGTGAATGAACTAAAACCCAATATACTTCCCACTAGCAGAAAATGTTATCTGCTCCATAACTTTCAAGTGCAGCATTTTAAACCAAGCAGTGCATCCATCACCGTAACCAAGCCAAAAGAGAATTGAATATTTTTTAGGATTAATATTGTCTCTTTCTATTATGTATCCTTCACGGATAGTAGAACCCATTGCAGAACTCCACTTCATTGAAGACAGTGAAATATATCTGCTTTATGAGAGAGCCTTTTTTTTTTAACCTCCATTTGGAGAGCAATATATATATATTGAGATATAGAAGAGTTTTTGTGGGAGATTGCTTTGCTGTGAATATTCATTCTTCTGAAGCAAACTACTCGGGATGCATAGAAAAGTAGCTCATTCAGCAAAGTACATGCAGTGTGAATAATGAGAAAACGAACAGTCTTCAAAGAGGCTGCTATGAATTTGGGGATAACACAATAGCTGAAAATGCATTCTGCACTGAATGTTCTTCGTGGTTTTGATCCTTTTTTTACAAGGTTATGCAGCCTTGAAGTAATACTTGTGAAGCTGTAGAGATAAAGGCCATCTGCATGGTTGTTACAGTATAATTTTTACATTTAAAAGAGAGAATAGGAGACTGAGTGCACTGCCTCTTGTCCTTGACTGATAAGAACAGTAATCAGAACAAAACTATGAAACTTCTCTGGGACAGTGTGTGGGAAAGAAGCTGTTGTTGAAACTCAAGAGGTATGTATTCCAGACTGGAAATCAAACCAAGGGACAAACAAGAAGGGAATCTAACCTTTCACTTTATATGAGACTTTTCAACCCAGATAATTATAGTAAACTTTAATTTAGTGCCCTAAAGCACGGGTTATACAAGCATGAAGGTCTAGCAATAAAGCAACCCATCTAAAACTGCAAAACAACTGGCGGGTGGAGGCTGCTTCATATTGGCCAAAAGCAAGATGAAAAATAAAGGAATCGGGATTAAAAAGGTTTTCCCCAGGGGTGGCTCCC
Organism: Pogona vitticeps; assembly: GCF_051106095.1. NCBI lineage: Eukaryota > Metazoa > Chordata > Lepidosauria > Squamata > Agamidae > Pogona > Pogona vitticeps. Next base: position 38,547,227 of record NC_135787.1, read on the forward strand.
TCCATTCATGGTTTGGGACTGTGCCACACAATCAGAAGTACAGGAGGAGATAGGTGTGAAATTGAGCCCTCCCTTCATAATCTTTTAAAAGCTACTTGTATGACCTACACAGGCCTATAACTATACCATACTAGTCCCTGTAAATTATGAACACAGCAGAAGTAGAATCACAATGCGGTAAGATGGTGGTGTAACAAGGGAAAGAGAACTAACCTGGGTTCAAATGGACTAAGCTGAGAGGGAGAGAGAGCTAGTCAAAAGAAAGGACACAAATGGAAGAAAATCACTACTGTGTGCAAGCCACCATATGAGGACTCCAAGTTTCGACCCAAAAGAGTTCCCTGGTTTCAGAGCCCAGTGAGAAAGACAGGTTTGGGAGATCTTGCTTATCCTGTCATGGTTCTACAGCATTCCAATTACCCAATGACATAAGTCTAGAAGCAGATGATGACAAAAGCAGCCAACCAACCATCTGGCTCAATACAGCATGAGACAATATATCTCCCAATGTACTTCCCACCCCATATACAGGACACGTTTGCTGCAAAACATGTCCTGAGATTGCACTGTAAAAATGATGCAATGTATTGATCAGGGTTTCTTCAACCAAGTGTGAGGCCTAGTACTGAGAGATTAGGTTGCCAAATCTGCCAGAACTTTCAAACTACAGATCAAATACATAGGTATTCTTCCCAAACTGTGCTGGAATATTTTTGCAAACAGGCAAACCTCTGGTAAGCAAAGTACATTTTGAAGGATAGGTATGGTTCAGCTTACAATGGAACCCTGCAGCACAACAGGGTGAGGGCATAGAGAAATAATTCAAAGTGAGATAAGAAAGCAAAAGAGCAGAGTTAAAATAATGCAATGCAGCAGATGTAAGAAAGAAAGAAAAATGAGTGGGTTGGATGGGCTTGGCTCTCTAGGAGATGGTATTGTTGTGTCCAGAATTATACAAAGGAATCCACAAATACTAAACTGTTGCCCAGAGCAATACATGATCTACTGCCTGCACCAAATAAATGACTTGCATCTTTGTGGGATGCAGGATGGTACATTTCAAAATATATTGTCAAAGGAAGGGAAGAACAATAGGCAGGGAGCCTAGTGTCTGTCAGCTTTAACATGTTGCGGGGTTTCCTACACTCTCTCCATGAGAAGTGACATGTATTCTACAAACTACAACAGAGAAGAATGCTCTGTTAAACAGAAAGCTGCTGGATAGCTCAGTGGTTTAGATATCTGGCTGCAGAGCCAGAGGTTGGCAGTTCCACACTGTCCTCCTCACTGGACTCAATCCATAGGGTCTCTTTCAGCTCTGTAATTCTAAGATGATGATGAGCAAATATTAAAATATCAAAGAGGATTTGAATGATAGGGGTTACATCTCAAACAAAGAAACAGGAATAGAATTAAAAGGAACACACATGGATCCTGGCCAGAGGATGTACACCACTGGCTCCTAACCAGGGAATAAGTCCCAACAAACTCAGTGGGAATGGCTTCTGAATGAAGTTTGTAAGAACGGATCTGTTCAGCTTTTCTTGCCTGCTAAACTAAACTAAAAGCAAATTTGCCGAAACCACAATGCCAAGGCATATATTTGTCTCTAATGAGCCACCCCCTTTGCCATCAGTCGTAATTATGGGCAGAATCCTGTTTTATTAGGTGATCATGAAAAGGCAAGTGTGCACCTATCCTCTCACCAGGAGCTCTCCTTCACACAACTGGTCAAGAACTGGCTGTGAAGTTGGGTGTTCAATTAGTCATAGAACTCCTCACATGAGGTAACAAGCCATAGGATGGAAATCACTGCAAAACTGCACCTGTGCGTGCCTATATTTTTATTTGGTATAATATAGTGTAGTCTTCTTCAGGCACCACACAAGGAAGGAAGTACTCTAGCCATAGTCCTTTTGTGGTTAATTCTGTCACCTTTCTACTCATGAAGAATGATCAGTCTGAAGATGAACAGCATCCACAAACTGGAGGGACTTTCCACATGAATTGGAGTCTGGAAAATCTGGGTTCCGGTTCAAGTAGAGATCCTTCATGGTTAGTAAAACTATCCCTTGTCATATAATTGCCCTTCACGCATAGAAGGGTGACAAAACTGGGGGAAGAAGTGGAGGCTCTAGCACTTCCCTTCTTACATGACTGTTCTTTTTAACATATACCACCTGAATAGAGTAGTTGCATGCATAATAAAGTGTGCAGTGAGTCTTGTGTTGTAATGTAAGTTGCGATAGAATATAAGACTTGGACTTAGGAGACCTGAATCAAAATCCCTGTCAACCATGGAATTTCTTTGCGGGATAGCAAAGGTACACTGTATTTCATTTTCCCCATATGTCTGTTGAATTGAACTTTGTCCACGAAAGCTCACATTAAAATATAATAGTTAGTCTTTAAGGTGCCACATGTTTTTGTTTCATTTTGTTTCTTTGGATTTTGCCTGTTCCTTGATTATCTCACACACCTAGAAAACTCTCTCCTAGGGTTGCCTTTAGTGGTAAGCAGTGTCAATGTGTAATTGACAATGTGTAATTGTGTAATTGACATCTGGTACAAAATGTTTATGTGCATATGGATTAATATTGGCTGAAAGAGTGAGAGGAGAACTGCAGTTTGGAATGGGATATTGGGACTCAATGTGAACGAATCAGATATAGACTGGAATCTGAGGGGAATAAATGAGATAGGATGAGAGGGTGTTTGTGTCTTGTATTAAGGAAGACACTGTTTCCTTGAAGACACACCTTCCTACTCCATCTCTTTGAATTTGGACTCTTTCATTCCACTTTAAAAGTCCATATATCAGCCATCATTGCCCATCAACCAGATAACTCCACGTCAGCAAAAGTTTTATCTCACTCTACAGTTAGAATATTCCTATATTTAATATAGGTATATTTAATAGATATAGATCTGCAGGCCCATATTGTTGATAAAAAGATTCTATGACAACATATTAATGTCCTAGCGGTGGGTCAAGAGTTGTACATACACCTGTAACCTCACCGTTCTCTAAACAGGTGAGTGGGCAGGCACTGGCCCACAGCTCAGGGTCCCAGTCAAACAGAAGTTTTCTCCAGGCCACTACACCGGAGGGGTGTCATTTGTTGCAGCTATTGGGTTGAAGGCTAAAGAACAGGATGGAGAAATTCCTGAGAAAGAAACTTCTTGCCCAGCAAAGATTATAAAAGAGGAAATTACTGGAGGGCAGTGAAAGCCTGAGAGGAAGACAGAGAGAGAGAGAGAGAGAGAGAGAAAATCAGATAGACAAAGAGTAGGAAGAACTGAAGTAGAGACAGAGAGTTCAATGAAGGCAGAAGAAGAGGAAAGTGGAGCCTAGAAGTGGGCTGACATTCTGGAATGGGGCCAACCCTCTACCGGTCTACACCTACTTTGCCAGACTCCTTCCAATAAGCATGCCTTCCCCAAGTCAGCAAGTATCAAGTGCTTTGGTTCCTGTCCAAAGAATGTGAGCCTACTGTGGGCAAGATCTCAGCTACAAAGGTCACATCAATCCTGACCCAACTGAGAAGGTGAAGATATCAGAGATACTTTAAAGACCATACCAGATGGCCAAGGACTTGAAAGAAGGAAAGATTATATCACAAACTGTTCCATTTTCTGTTTGTGCTTGAAGTATAATATGATCAGGAGTAAAGAGGAATTTTCCAGAAATGACTAAAGGACTGGAAGAGAGTTGAGAGGTGTATCCATGGATCCAATGATCCCTTTAATTTGTTCTTCAGTGAAAGTTCTGTTGGGCCTTCCTGATGATGACAGGCATGCCAGGTGATTTCTTTGGTGTATTTTTACCTGTGCATGAACCAAGCACTCTCACAAAGTAAATAAAATAATTATTGTAATAACTGTGTCTAGTGCCTGGTTATTACCAGCTATAGTTAAGCAGAAGCTAAAAGTCTCAAGACTAAATCCAATTGCCAATCCTAACTAGAGTAAACCCATTGCATTAATGGGGTTTGTGTAAGTGTTGACTTAAAAAGGAGCTTACAACAACTTTTCTTAACCAATGTTCAGATATGTTGCAGTACAGACCCTGTCATCCCAAGGCAAAATAGCAACTGTTGGGAACTGTGGTCTAACTCAGCTATGGGATGCCAGATTGGAGAAGAATAGCTTGAAAAGTAAGGACAATTATCTTGTATGTAATCATTATTCTCAGTGAGAAACATTGCAAACATTTATTAATGTATTAATTGTGGTCATATTGAGAATTGCAATATTGACAGATAGTGATACAGTAGAGGGGGTATATATCATGAGAGGGAAGACTATCAACATAACCTAGATACTCAGAGGAAAGCAGAAATACAATGAGTTCAGCAGTAGGCACAGAAAGGAAAAGGGAGATTCAAATCAGGTATTATAGTTAGCATGCCCCTAAGAGAAAAAAACACTTCATGATTCAGTCATAAAGTCCTCTCCCAGCATTGTATCTGAACACTCAGAAGGTAAAATAATCCACTCCTGATCATGAATCATAAAACAAAGCAATTTGCAAGCTATAGGATAACAAAAATAAATAAATAAATAAATACATTCTGAGATTATGATCAGAATCTTTTAACAGCTATCTATCTATCTATCTATCTATCTATCTATCTATCTATCTATCTATCTATCTATCTATCTATCTATCTATCTATCTATCTATCTATCTATCTATCTATCTATCTATCTATCTATCTATCTATCTATCTATCTATCTATCAACTTATATGCCACCCATACTACCCAAAGGTCTCTGGATGGCTTACAACAATTTAAATACAGTAAAAAGATAAAATTATTAAAATACAATTAAAAATACAGTGCTCTAAAAATTGCCATCAGGCAATTTTTGTAATAACTGTGGACCCACCGTTGATATGATTTCCATTAAAAATGTTCTGGAGCAGGACGGCTTTGACCAGATGTTGAAACATCATCAATGGTGGCACCAGATGAATCGGACTTACGGTAGTGTTCCATAGTCTGGGGGCAGCTTCCGAAAAGGTCCTTTATCTACAAGCCATCCCTCTTACCTCCTTGAGGGATGGCTCTTTCAGGAGGGTCCCCTGGCTATTTCTTAATTGCCAGGTAGGTTCATATGGAAGGAGGCAATCCTTCAGGTATCCAGGGCCCAAGCAACTTCTAACAACAAGCTCTCTGTAGCATCTAGACAACATCATTATCTTTCTTTCTTAGTTATGATTTTTAATTTCTCATCAATTAAGTTAACATGACTATGGCAAATAAGTAATATTGAAACAGTAGCTTTCCTTACATACAGTTTCAGCTTTAAATTATGCCTAGTAACATATCAGGGTTTATGACATCTTAGATTTTAATTGTTCCAAAAATCTCACCCTTCCCAACTATAACTCGATCAGCTATTAAACTAAATAATGACGCTATACACATACACGGGGCAGTATGCCAATTTAGAAGAAAATCTTGATTAAAGAGAGGCAAGGGTGAAGTGAGTGCTACAATGAAGTGAGGAGATTCACAACCTATTCCTGATCTCTAAACTGTAGTTAGCATTAACATGCAAATACTATTAGATGTGTACCTGAGTAGCCCTAGCTGTCTGAAAAAAAAATATTATTATTTAGAGATCTAAATCTTATTTCACTCCTGCAAATAAGAACAACCATTTTCAAAAGTTTTCACTCCACTGGCAAAAATTATGTGAGCTTTTCTGCATATACTGTATATATATATACTTTTTCATTTTTCCAACTTTTGTAACTAAACATTTGTGGATTATGTCCCCCCCACCCCCGAAACCTTACACTGGGCTCCAAAACTAAGTTTTAGTGTGAAATTCAAGCTTTTGATGCAAAAACAGATACTCCTGTGGGGGAACACACACATCCCCTTGTTGGGGCAGATAATAAGGAAAGCTCTGGTATTTGTTTCTTTCATGTAGTAGGCAGTTTTTATGACAGGATGCCTCAATGTATCAAAACATTCTTCTTCATCAAGGATGAGCAAATTTGCAAGTATTTATTATGCCCTTAGAGTTATAATAAATAAAAGCAGGGCAGCTGTATTCCTCATGATTATTAGAAGATACTGCTGCAACACAATTAGTTTTATGCAAACAGCACAGTTACAAATTCTCCTTATCTTATTTTACACGTAAAGCTTGCACTCAGTGGGAGAAGCCAAGTTACTAAATCAAACCACAGGAATCTAATTGTGCTCTGCACTGTAAACAATGTACAGCTTTGTCGGCACCCAGCAGCATCATTTCACAGTGAGAAACTTCACATTAGTGGCAAATCCAGGCTCGAGAGAAAGCACTGCATCTAAAACGGCAAAGGAGAGAAGGAACTAATGTTGTGGGAACCAAACTGGATCTCTAAAGTGGATCTTCCAACTGACCTTAAACCCAGATTCCATGGAAATATTTTCCGTTCTTAATTCCAAAGGGAGAAACTTTGGTACCTTTACTATTTACAAATATATGAGAACAACACTGCAGCAACTCATGCCAGACATGAAGGATTTTAAAGATAGAACTTCAGACTTCACCAATTTCACAGTGGCTGCTCAGTGAGAGCCCATAAGGCAAAGTTAATGTTATTATGTTGACATGACAAAGCACAGTGTCTTATGTGATAGTCACAGTGAATTCATATTTCTTCTGCTCTCCCTGTTACTGTTTGAGGTATCCAAATATATTTATTATTCAGATAAGGAGTAAGGAGAGTGGCAGAAAGAGAGGAAAAAATGTATTCATTGATATGCTTTTCTAAAAAGTGAATCTTTTTCATTCTAGCCCAAGCACCTCTCTACTCACTGTAAAGAGGTTTGGGGCAGGGCGGGAGCCTCATCATAGCCTTTTAGTCAGACCATGCGCCATCCCAGTTATTCTTCTCATTTTCAAAAGCCCGTACTTTGTGAATATGACATGTTCATTTCATATTAAGTTCTATAACTGGACATAGGAAAGCAGATTTTACTTTCATAGCTGTGCTCAGGGAATTATGTATGCTATTCTAAATTTTATAAAAGACTCTCTCTGTCTTTCTTTCTCTCTCTCTCTCTCTCTCTCTCATTCACACACACACACATATATATTTGCTGCTTCTCTGAACATGGCAACAACGCATACTTTGTTTGCCAGGAATGGGGACTGGAGTCGTGGGACTCACTGTCAAGCAAGACTTAAATCAGGCCAATGACTTGACTCGGACTCGATGTACTGTATTTTTTTTTCAATGACTTGATGTTGACTCATGACTTGGAACCCACTCACCCCTCCCTTTTTTTCTGGGAAAAAGCACTTGTTTTTAATAGGGACAAGGACTTGGGGCTTGGGACTCAGGTAAAGGTAAAGATAAAGGTTCCCCTTGACATTTTTAATCTAGTTGTGTCCAACTCTAGGGGGCAGTGCACATCCCACTTTCAAGCCGTAGAGCCAGCGCTTGTCTGAAGACAGTTTCCATTGTCACGTGGCCAGCGTGACTAAGGAATGGCATTTTACCTTCCCACCGAGATGGTACCTACTTATCTACTCGCATTTGCAAGCTTTTGAACTGCTAGGTTGGCGAGGAGCTGGGAGAAAGCAACGGGAGCTCACTCCCTCGCATGGATTCGATCTTACGACTGCTGGTCTTCTGACCCTGCAGCACAGGCTTCTGCGGTTTAGCCCACAGCGCCACCACATCCCTGGGACTTGGGACTTGCTACCAAAGACTTGGACCCAAAGATTTGCTGTTAGTTACAGGGTTAGGGCTGCCTTAAAGAGAGTGCAGAAACCCCTGCTTCTTCTATTTAAATATAAATACTGCTGTATTACTATACCATTAATGGTTAGCAGTTCTTTTGTAGAGTAATAACGTACTGGTTAGGGCCTCCTATTGCCATTTTGAATAAATGACTGTGGCTGAATGAGGAATGGATGATCATTGTGTTCAATTAACTTTTTGATAAGACCTTACCAAAATGCATACTTTGTTCAAAAATGAGACAGAAAGAACAGAAGAGCAAATGTGGGAGATAGCAACTGATGGGAACTTCAGCTTGATAGGAAATGGAGCAATACATGGGATATTAAGGAACTGTGTAGAAAATCCGTGGATACTTCCTGCTGACTTAAAGGGCCTCTTAAAAAGCCTAAGTCAAAAAAGTATTCAGGAATGTTTCTTTCAGTTAAGCGGTGGTCACAATAGCTTTAACCAATCACATTATCTTTGTGTTGTTTGATCTAGCTGTCCTAAATTCAGTGAAGACTAGGAGCCTGAAAAATCTTTTGCTTCATCCCAGCCCAAGCATACTTTGAAGTTCTGAAGAGCTTGGGGATAGTCCTGGAGGACTTCTTTCATCTTTATAAGCCTAGCTATGTCTTAAGATCTTCCAATGAGTACCTTGTCTTGTTCCACAGTGTTTGACGAAGATCTGACAGGGACAGGACTAGAGAGATCCTTCTCAATGGCCACATTTAGAACCTCCTTCCTTGGGAGGCCTCACTATCCTCTGCAGCGATAAACACACTGGTGTCCTTCCACCAGCTGGCCAAGACTTTATAATTATTTAGATAGCATTTTCCCTTTTGTGACTTTCTGTTCACGATGCAAGAACTATCATCTTTTGTTGTTATTCACATATCACATATGTACACCAACATGCATGCATATGCATGTGCATGTGCATGTGCACACAGAGGGAAGGAAGAACGGAGATATTATTTTGTCAAATAACTTTATAAAGGCCAAGCTTGTAAAATTGTTTTTAAAGGATCATGCATATAACAGCATGTGGAAATCAAGCATAATAACTGAATTGTGGTTCCTGTACTGTTCTCATTCTGTTTAAAAGTAACTTCCCAAGCTCTTCCCATGGGAGTCAAGCCTTATTATTAGATACTTCCCATCAGATGCCTCAGATCAGCTTATTCACTGACATTTTTGTTGCTTTTATTGTGAGTTTATTAGCTGCATTGTCATTTTATTGAGATTGATTAGAAGATAATTTGCATTAATATACATACAATGATGTTTTAATATGCTTATTTTGTGGAACTTTTCAATGTCACCATGATGCCTTTGAAAAATTATCTAATAAACTGTTTACATGGATAAGAAATATTAATAAATGAATTAATATGTCTTACTGTAATGTGGTGTTAAAATACAAACATCACAAGCCACTTTCTCTAGGTTCAGTGTATTGACCTACATTTTTTAGTAAACAATGGATGACATAGAATAGACTAAGTTGACATCTGGTAGCAAATATACTCTTGCATATTACCTCTTAATGTCTTCCAATATATTGAGATGACTGAAGGTGCAACTAGACAGTCAGATTGTCTTGGCCTGGATGAGGCTGAATTATGCTTAACAGTGCCACTTTGAAATGTGGTATGCCATTTGGGGTGATCCTTGCATCCACATGCAAGGATTGACCACATAATACCTCAAGCAACCCTATTTGGCCCTTCTTTCACTTGTTCCCCAAACACTGAAATTAAAGAGGACGAACGAACGAACGAACGAACGAACGAACGAACGAACGAACGAACGAACGAACAAACGAACAAACAAACAAACAAACAAACAAACAAACAAACTAACTAACTAACTAACTAACTAACTAACTAACTAACTAACTAAATAAATAAATAAATAAATAAATAAATAAATAAATAAATAAATAAATAAATAAATAAATAAATTTCATATCCTTGTTCTGTCCCCTCTTCCATGCTTTGCTTACGTCACTGCCATTTCATGATCATGGGAAATTGCAGGCTTCTTTCTGCTCCACTGTGAAGGGGGAGAGAGGGGAAGATTTTTAAAAAATAAATTAAACTGGCATATTGCATCAGCGCTGCTTTGGAACTTTTCAAAAACATTTACTTTCTCTTCCCGCTCTGATATCATCAAGTGGATTAAGCAAAGGGACAGCTTAAGCCACCTGCCTTGGTTCAATCCCAAGAATCATACACACTAGAACTGAACCAAAATGGATTGACCTTATCTGCACCATGAAAAAAAAATAGCTCCTGACATGGACCCAAAAAGGTGCAGGTAAGCAAAACATCAGAAACAGGCCACTTCTCAATTTTTCCATACATCATGTGGTCATTAGGAAAAAGAGTGAATGGGCCCATTCCGAGCACATCAAAACATAGGACAAATTTCCCATGAATCCAAACCCTGAGATGCTCTTTTGTTTAACTGGGTTACTTCCCCATTAAGAAGGCAGAGTACATTATTTACAAATGGTATTTTACTGTCTTTGAGAAATTTACCCACTGAAAAATTCACAATTAACATTTGTTTTTTTTCTCCCCATGCAAGTTTAACTCTCCTGTGACTAGTTCTGTTCGTATAATATTTTTTTTCAATCCACTACCAGCTTTCCTGCCTTCTGCCCATGTACAAGAATCTGTGGAACTTGTTCTTCACAGAACACATCACTTAGAGATGCAAATAAATAAATACACAACACAAGCACTGACTTTCTTCTAGTCTGAGCAGCAAATCATTATTCAGAATATTGCTTGTTCTGTCTTAACACTGCTCCTAACTGATCCACCAGGTTCACCAAATCTGGCCAAGAACAGAGAGGGAATATGTTTCTTTAAATAACTTTACATTCAATCTTGAATTCCATTGTTTTTCTTGTGGCAATAATTTTGCTGCCTGCCTCCAATAGGTTTCAGAGCCTAAGTATAACTAACTCAGGGCTTGTTTACATTACATTTGCTTCATAATAAGCTCCATTCCAAACAGTATAGGTTTAGAAATCATGTGGTGTCATGTGCTATTTGGTTTTGTGTGTGCTTCTTCTTGGGAAACCTTTTAATCTATTTTTAAGCGCTGCTGTATCTCGATTGAGGGAGCTACACCGGCTTTTAGAATCATTGCATTTGAGGCTTTGTCCTGTATCTGCTTGCTGTAACCTCACACTGGCCACTTGTCCCTGCAACTGTGGTGAGGTGAGGGAGGGAGAGGCAGGGTCTGCTGGCAAAGCTGCTTGTCCCTGTAGAAAGTTTGGCTGCTTTTGTCCCTGTAAGAATGATGAAGCAGCTTGTCAGCCAAGTTTCCCAAGCAGCCCCACTGGTTTCTCCTGGGTTCTCTCTGACCATATTCAACTTTGTTCCAGGAAAGCTGCCTGAGGAGGAAAAGTGAGGACAGATAAGGCAAAGAAAGGAGGTTTGTGCACACATCAAGCTTTCTAGTGGAACAAGCAGCTTTTCCAGGAGACCCTTCCTCTGCTGCACTCATCTGTCCTTCCTTCCTTCCTTCCTTCCTTCCTTCCTTCCTTCCTTCCTTCCTTCCTTCCTTCCTTCCTTCCTTCCTTCCTTCCACCCACCTCTCCTGCTGCCTCTGCTGGTTACCAAAAGGTGCAATGTGCAGTGACAGAGGGGTATACATACTGTATGCAGAAATGATAGAAATAAACTGGGTTTCACATGTGTGCTGAATTAAGCAACCCTCTGGCAGAACAATATTTAGTTTACTTTCCAACTAGAAAACATGCTTCCCTGGTGAAATAATCCATTCTGCTGTTTGCATCAAGGAGACACCTTATTTTAAGCTGTGGGTTTCTCTCTCTCTTTTTTAAGAAGCAGAATGTGGCACAAAAGTGGATCTTATTGCCGGTAAGATCAAGCCTTCAGTCTCAACCACGCATGGGCTCTGTTCCTGTGACCAGAGAACTTTATGTCCAATGGTTGCAGAATTAGGGAGCAAGATCCCAGACAACTGGACATAGTCCTCATGCTTCTATTAGAAATGAACCCTTCGGCCTAATAAATTAAACTTTTAGCGGCTTAACTTTCTCCTTCCTATAACAGAAATAAAGGGTCTGTGTCTCCTTCAAGGGCGAAATAACAGAAGTATCACCTTATATTGGCAGTCATGACACCTTCCCTCCTTTTTCCTCTCAAAAGGGGATTAAAAGTACTGTACCAGATGCTACCACAAAAAAGTAAGAATGTCAGTATCTTTCCTTTCTTCTTCATCTCCTTACACCATGTGTACATGTGGTTACAAACACAAAAAACAAACCTCATACTATACAAGAGGTTTTCTTTAAATGTGGCTAGAATTCTACTTTTTTTTTAACTTACAAAACATAAACTAAAGTTTTTCTGTGTCATTAAACCTATGGGGAGATTATTCAAATTGTACTTAATAGACTCTATTAGTCTTTTAAAAAAGCACATGGCCCTCAGTCTGCTGTTTTCCTCATTATTCTCATAAATATTTAAAACACACCATTCATACATCAGCTTCGCAGCAAGTGTGGGATTGGCAATACATTTTGGAATGGAAATAAAGAAACAAACAACAATACATAATGAAAAGCCAAAATGTTGTTTTTTGCTTGAGCAAGCAGCACCATATTTATATTTCTCTCGGAGGGCAACCAGATAGGTTTTTGTCCTGCTGTTTGATCTGCTGTGGGGAAGGGTTGGTTCACTCTTTGTTTTCCTGAGAATCACACAATGTAATCAGGGTAGCAAGCCAATCTGTCCCCAGAACATCCCTTCCTGGACCTTTGTGACCCTCTGCCAGAGGCTTGTACTTTTTTGGTGCAGGAAGATCACTCTGTTATGGTCCATTTCCAGCTTATGTGATCACTGGGAATGGACCAAAAGTGAGCTCTCTGGCTAACAAGACTCCTTCCATTTTGAATTTCTGACATCACAAAGTCCCCATATCTCCACTGATTCAATGGGCCTACTCTAGCTGAAACTTACTACTGGATTTCAGACACTGAATAAGATTTCCCAGGATTCCTATTCATGTATAAAGCCTGCACATGGGCAAGAATATCTCTTCTTCAGACTTGTTACTGCATGAAGAAAACAATGCTAGAGAGGATGTGGCTATGTGCTTTCCTCTAAGCACACTGATAAACCTCATATTCTGGAACCTAAGTAGAGGTTATATAGCATGCAGGCAACCCATGATATAGAACTAGCAATTATGAGACTTTTTTAATGTTGTAATTTAGTTCAGGAATGCTTAGCTTGAATGTTTCCTAAGTTTTAAGGAAGGATGTTGCACATTTCAGGCTGATGAGCTGTTTTTCAAACTTCAGCAATTTATGGACTATGGTCCAAATTCCATGCATTTAACTTAGTCTTTCATTAACAGTAATGCAAAGTGCTATGCTGTAACTGTTTAATCCATTCTTGCTTTGATTTTCCAGTAATTCCACATATAGGTGTGTGAGAAAGAAATATTTGTCCAACATAGCTATGCATAGCACCAAACCAGGTTTTCTTCTCTCATCTTGTCTCCTTTGTTATCAGACATAGCAGGCATTTAGATATTCCAAATGAAGAATTCATTTGGAGAGGTTCACAAGATCACATATACTGAAGGAATGTGTTGCAGGAGATTTATGGTTCATGAGTTGCATGGGTGACCAGAGTCATAACTACAGACTAGTGACTAGGGCTTTGATTCAAATTTAGATGGCACAGAAATGAGCAGCTAGAAGGGTCTGAACTCATGCATTGGTATTTGCTGCTGTAAGGATGCAAACCTGCATCTCTCGAGTGTCTCCATCCACTTTCCCAAGACCAGAAAGAAAAACAAAGCAGGCACTCTTGCCAATCTTAAGTGACCCAAGCTTAGCCAAATAGCACAGCAAAGGATCAGTGCTGAACTGGCCCATCATGGTTGGTTGGTTGGTTGGTTGGTTGGTTGGTTGGTTGGTTGGTTGGTTGGTTGGTTGGTTGGTTGGTTGGTTGGTTGGTTGGTTGGTTTAATTTATACCCCACCTATCTGGTTGATTGTGACCACTCTAGGCGGCTTACAACACACACTATAAAAACAATTAGGCATATAACATAACACATAACATAATATAACATGGTTCTGGAGATGGCTGAATTCTCTGTTCAGAAAAAAACTGTACCATGGTCCTCCATTTCTGTGCAGAATCTTTATATGCAGTTCTTTCTATAGAATTCTTTACATTTCACCCAAAAGACATGTAAAAGGTATGGCAAACATATAGGCAACGGGCCAAACTAGATGCCCCCCAGCCCCCTATGCATTCCTTCAGCACATTAAGGTGCTATATGGAGACATCCTGCTACCATTCCAATGACTAGATCTCCTCACCTGAGAAAAGAAGGAGTGGCTGCTGTCCCTGAGAAAGAGAGTATCCTAATTCGAATGTGGTAGGTGTATTCAATAAAATGTAAATGAATACAATTTGGAGGGAATTATTTACAGTAATGGGGAGTATTCACCTGAAATAGCACACCATTGGTCGAATTTTCTCATCAATATATATTTGCCATTGCCTCAGTGGCCACAGAAAAGAATCACACTTTCCTGGGCTGTGATGGCATTTGTTTACAGAACACTAACTTGCAGGAATGCATTTTTGTGCATTGATCAATATTTACGGTGCAGAAGCAATCAAAAGCTCATTTTACTAATTCAGCTTCATCTGCAAAAGACATCCACACAGAGCAGGTAGTCTTATTTTCGTATAGATTTCTTACTGATATTCCGAGCTCTATATTTTTATGCCTTTTGTAGCCACGACCCAGCAAAAAAAAGGATTATCAAATAAATAGGTGATTATCAGTGAGCAGAGAATGTTATTCAATCTGAACAAGTGGCAATTTTTGCTCAGTGAGCCCCAGAACCCCAGAGTATTGTGGGCCTGTCTGGCATTCTTTTTTTTTTTCAAAGTGACTTGTAAATCCCACTGCAAGTATAAAGGGGACAGTGAGATGCAACAGAGGCAGACAAGGGAATATTAATCCTTACTTGATAGTTCCTTTGAAATGCAGACCCCAAGTTCCCTAATGGTAAATCTTTGCGACGGATTTGTCATAAAAAGATAGTATGAACACAAAACATTCTGGCAACACTGAAAGGCCTCTTTGAAATGCATTATAAGCCTCTTGTATAACAGCCACTTTGCTATTAAAATGTCTTGCCTACAGTATGTAGAAAGGTATCCATTTTCTCTTTGAAAACATTCAAGGTTAGAAAAGCTTTTCTTCTTTTTCTCCATCAGGAAGATGGCCCCTCCTACACATATTTGCGGCAGTATAAATTGTGGCAAGACGCGGCGAACATTTGCATGTTGGTGTGGAGCGATGGAGAAACGAGATCAAAAAGCTTTGATTAACTTTGTGGCAGAACCCAAAAGCATTCTCAAAGATGGTAATGTGAACTGAGTAGCGCAATCAAGCACATGCTTTAACCAAAATGGGTAATAACGAGTGTCAAAACAATAAAGCCGCGTTCCACATGAAGGCAGAGTGAAGATCATAAAGTGTTAGGTCTGCTTCAAAAGGGTTCAGTGTTTATTTTATTTTTCAAAAAATAGGCCACCCTTTATTAAAACAGTTACAGTCCTTACATGGAAACTGGTGAAAACTGGTTCAATAGACTGATCTCTCAAAATGGGAGCGGTCTGTTTATTTGTTGGATTTATATCCCACCCTTTCCCTCCAAGTGGGAATCAGAGCAACTCACAGATACAATAAAAAAAACTAATATTAAAACAAGGTAATCTACAGCATCGGGTCTATGAATAAACCCAAGCAAACACCCTCCATTAAAAAGCCTTTCCACAGCAATCCAGTAAAAGCCCCAAGTCCAGCTGAATTACAGGAAGGGGAAAAGGGAAGGATCCATGCTAGCCTTTCCTTTGAAAGGAAGTGCACAACCTGGGAGCAGTTGCCAAGAAAGCCTCTCTCTGTCATCTCCTTCAAATGTTCCTCTGAAGGCAGTGTGTCCAAGAGAAGGTTGTCCCTGATGACATCAGCCATAAATGGAGCAATATGGTGTTTCAGATAGATTGGACTTAGATTCTATATAGGACATTATCGGTCATAAATAACACTTTGAATAGGGCCTGGAAATAGACTGGTAAACACAGGCAGTATCAAAACAATAGAGTTGTGTGTTCCCTGGGTTTTAAAACTGCTTGCCATGTGTGCCAGTGCTGAAGACAGGAGATGCTCCCATGCCAGCACTGAGTAGCCTAACATGGAAGGTATTTGTAGCTATGTTCTCCTGAAAAAAAGACAAAAGCTGTTCCCACAGCTATAAATACTCAACTACCCAACAAACAGCAACAGAGCATGGACAGAGTTCCTACTGCAGTCCTCCGAAGATGCCGGCCACAGAGAATGGCGAAACGTCAGGAAGAACAACCTTCAGAACACGGCCAAAGAGCCCCAAAACCCCACAACAACCATTGATTTCTTCTGTCCTTAACTGCTTTAAAGAGGGAAATTAATGCAACCAACTTTATGCATATAAAAAGACAATATATATTATCATGTGCCATCAAGTCAATTCTGACTTGTGGCAACCCTTTTCAGGATTTTTCTGGGTAGAGAGAAGTAATTTACCAATCCTTCTTCTGGGGGCATCCTATGACTGTGCAGCTTGCCCAAGGCCACACAGGCTGGCTCTACAGGAGGCATAGTGGAGGTTAGGAGAAATTGTTTACCACAAAGTAGTAGAATTATTAGGCACCTAAAATATATATTTTAAATTTATCTGCAAGTGGGTTTTTTTTATAAAAAAATCAGAAACTGGTTTGAAATAGTGTAGAACACATGTGCTTGGATTCCATTTAACCCCCAATATACACATCTGATAGAAAGTAAACTAGATTCATCCATCCTTAATTTACATTCACTTCACTATAAAATGGCACAGATGTATTATTAAGGATGTGACCTTACTAGTGGAGGTTCATTAGAAAGAGTAATCCAACACAAGTTATCTTATTGTATTTCTGTCATCTTACATACTGTGGTATGTAGGAGTGCAAGAGTGGCTATTAGGGCCAGCCTGTATTGATCGTTTTAAAATATATGTGAACATGAGCATCAGAAAGAGGAAGCCTGAGAGAAGCACTTAACAGAATATTAGCCATATAATTCTGACCCTAAGACCACAGTAAAACACTTGAGGGTAGAAATACTCCCAAATTTGTCCTCATCTAAGTTTCCCTCAAGATTTTGGAGTTCAAAATTAGCAGGTCTGATTTTGAACTAGCCTCAATGCATCAGAAATCTTCTATTTTTCTAACATCTTCTCTTTCTTAACAATACATAATTTGTACAATGCTGCAATTACATGAATTGCATGTCTAGTTTGACAAAGATTTCAACTTCTTCAGAGCTTGGCAAACTTACTTTTTTGGCTTCCATGCTGAATGGAGAATCTGGGAGTCTTAGTCCAAAACAAAAATAACTTCCACACTCTTGACTTCATTTGGCATTTTTTCTGCCTTTCCAATAACTGTAAACTTGGCAGCAAACACATAAATGTCACAATATTGTCTGTAGGATTTATAATATAATAACCTTAGAACTGCACAGCTGAAAGACACCTTATGAGTTCAGACCTTGTCAAGGAAACAGAGTGGGGAATTGAACTGCCAACCTTTGGCTCCACAGCCGAAGACCTAAACCACTGAGCTATCCAGCAGTTCTGAATGAGGTGCAATTTATGTAGTGTTTTACCAGTATCTAGGAGCGTGTTTGAACTGGTAAAACAAACAAACAAACAGAGAGAGAGAGAGAGAGAGAGAGAGAGAGAGAGAGAGAAGCTGGACAGCTTAGTGATTTTCTTATGTGTCTGCAGAGCCAGAGGTGGGAGTTCAATTCCCCAGTGTCCCTCCTAGACAGGGTCTGGACTTGATTCATTCCTTCCAGCTCTGCAGCTCTGAAATAATGATGATGATTAAAGAAAAAGCTTGGGTGCTATCATTCACATGGCCAATCAAGGGTACAGTGGTTCCCAACCTTTTCCAACTGGGAACCGGTTCAGGGGGCATGACACGCTTGTGTGGTGCATGCCACGCTTGTGGAGGCATAGTGTGCCCACAGGGGGGCATGGCACACACACACGGGTGTGATGTGCATGCATTAGGGCATGGCACGCTGGCACGCATGTGTGTGGCACATCTGTGGGGAACTGCTCACATGCATGCATGTGGTGCTCTTGTAGGAAGCAGAGCGTGCTCATGTGCCTGTGTGTGCCACATGCCAGGGGGACGCTTGTGGGGTGGCAGGAGATCTGTGTCCGTGGCCTGGTCCTTCCTAGGCTGCAGACCACTGCCAGGTTGCGGACCGGGGGTTGGGGACCACAGGTCTAATATATATATAGCCAGCCTATACAACGTGAGGCAAAGGACATAACAGTGCTTCTCCCATTCCATTACCTAAAGCTGACAATCTAGCACTTGAACCTTATTTCAATGTTGGTGATGGAACAATCTCTTCCACTGCCACTCATGGCAGCTGGGTAGCTCATGGGAATGTAGAGCTAATCATATAGTGCACAATATTCGATCCATTCTAAAACCTCAACATCTGCTTTATGAAAAAGCTTCCTCATTTTGCCACATGGTAGGCCTAGTATTACTCGAACAACTATACAAATGCATTTCATAAAGAATTGCAGAAAAGCACCCATTCCTACTTAGGTTCACATACAATGCAGTCTGAATCAGATAAGGACACTGTTACACGCTGAAATACTCCTGGGTTTCTGTTGGGTTTAGCATGCTTGAAATCCACTTAAAAATATCCATATACATGACTGTGATGTTCCACCCAGTGTTCCATGTTTGAATCCCCCAAACACAGGTTCACTCTCTGGATGCATTTACTCTCTCTTCCGCTACCACCAGTGGATCTCTCATCCACACTGCACCATACATGTATCAGACATGTGGTGCCAGTATAACTTGTTTATTTATCTTTTGGTTGTTAAATCACAGGTGTTCTTTTATTATTGTATAGGATCACTCATTAAACTTCTTATATTTGATTACACGTTTGCTTATTCAGGTGTTGTATTTACTTATTCACATTAACCAACTCATTAATATTCTCTGACTATCTATTTAGCTTTATTATTCCATTTATCTCCTTCCCATTCTCTCTAACTCTCCAACTTTCCAATTCTCTCCTCTCTAACTCTCTCCAAAACTCCTCTCTAACTGCCTCCCTATGTCTCACTGACTCCGCCCCTCCTGTCTTCTCATAGGCTCCTGCACTTGAGCTTCGGCTATGATAGACAGGAGTGATGTGGGCATTCCGCCACAATGACATACAGCTGAGTATGCATTTTTTGTCCAGGAAACTTTTGTTGTTCAGAAAACAAAATATTTTAAACAGCCTGGTTGTTTATTTTAACTTGATTGTGGGTGCAATTTATTTTTAATCATTTTGGCATGTGTGCTTGCCTGTGTCTGAGTAAATTGTGTCTGTAGTGTTTGTCAAGTAATGGATGCCAGGATCACTTGTTTTTGGCTGCAGGGAAACCTTGCAATCCAGCCTGTTATATGTAGTTGTGACAGGCAGCCAGTGTGAGGGTGGGTAGGTGCAAGACAAAGCCTCAAATGCAATGGATTTACAGTGCCTGCCCACCTCATGCTAGCTGCTTCTTCCAGTCTCCAGCTGCTGCTGCCTCCAATATTATTTTTAATATTTGTTTAATTTTTATTTCTTTAAAACTGGGATAGTGCTAATTCAGTATAACAGAAAAAATAGACCAGAGTGCAAGGTTTCTCTGAAACTTGAAACTTGTGATCCTGACATCCCATTACTTGAAAAAACCGCATGCGTACACTTGAGCACATATACCAGAGTGGGCACAGGACAAAGTCTCAAATGCAACAATTAAAAAACCCCATGTAACTCCTCAACAAATATATACAAAACAGCTTAAAATAGATTAAAAGTTGCCCCAAAAAATACATATACTGACACAAAAACCATGTGACTACCACATGACTTTAAACCAACTTCAAATAACCCAATTCATCAGTTGATTTATTTCAATTGTGCAATCACACTCTAAGCTGCAGTTTACTGAGATTATGCTCAGGTAAGTAAATGCATGACTTTCACCAGAGCCTGAAAAGGGACTGTAACTCTCATTCTCAGAATCCCCCAGCTATCATAGTCAGTATACAGGGATTCTGGGAGCTATAGTACAAGAAAATAACATATCGGGCTCTTATTGCAGCCTTAATTTTTATACATTCACAGAAGTACTAAGTGGCTGAACTCCTGTTGCTTAGCATAGTAAATTGCACCAGAGCAGGCCCATTGTATCAGCCATGATTCAATTCCACCATGATTTCCATTGATTCAAATGGGTCTCCATTTGATGCAACTGACTTCAGTGTTGCAACTACAGTAGGTCCATTTAAATCAATGAACCTTGATTAAAATGCAGAGCAGTTCACTCACCAAATCCCCACTGATTCAATGGACCTAATATTGTGCGCACTGGAAGGACAGATCCTGAAGCTGAGGCTCCAGTAATTTGGCCATCTAATGAGAAGAGAAGACTCCCTGGAAAAGACCCTGATGTTGGGAAAGTGTGAAGGCAAGAGGAGAAGTGGATGACAGAGGATGAGACGGTTGGACAGTGTCATCGAAGCTACCAACATGAATTTGACCAAACCTTGGGAGGCAGTGGAAGACAGGAGGGCCTCGCATGCTGTGGTCCATGGGGTCACGAAGAGTCGGACACAACTTAACGACTAAACAACAACTATTGTGTGACTCAGTAGGCGAAGCAACAGGATTTCAGCTGTTCTGTCAAATCTTCCCACTGTTTTGATGTTCATCTGCTAAGCAATTTGCACCCTATCCATTACAGGAGAACATAAGGCATGCAGTAAATATGCATCTTTAAAAAAACCAAAAACACTTTGATTATTGCATCAGCAAAAGGCAAAGACTAAACCTGGGGATACAGCTAATCATGGGAAATACAGAAGAACTATACACATGAGCTCTTACGCAGCTTCCCAAAGTCCTTTGATGGCCTCCCTGTGATACCTCCAAATGCAATATTTCCTTTCAAGGCAAACTCCTACACTCTTCTTATAACAGAAATGCTGAGAATAGAACAATGGGGAGGGGACAGAGGGAGAGCTGCCTCTGCTCTTCTTAGCAACATAAAAGTAATATACAGTGTCTCTTTTCTGACTTCATCAGCAAACTATCAAGCACAGCTCTCAGAGCTCTGCTAACATCATCCGAAGACGCTGCTGCAGGTTTTTAAAAAGAAAAAGAAAAGAAGAAAAGTATTAGAAGGTTGAGTAAATGGAAGTTGTTAAGTAAAAACAAGCCAGACTGGGTTTTGTTCCATTTAAATGACAGGGAAACAAATCAATGCTGCCAAATGGAAGAGGATAAAATCAATAGGGGGGAAAATGCATTTTCAAGACATTAAAAACCTTAAGAGTAAAAACAAAGTTTAAAATCTCTAAACAATTACCTGGATGCATCCTATTAAATCAAAGTTCAAGGCACTTTATGGCTGGGAAAAGATAAACTATCACTAGGCATCCCAGCAAAAATGATACTTTTGTGTTGTAGTTTTCTGATGTAATGGATCTACAATCTACAATGTGAATTTTGCAAAGCATCATCTATGATTTACAGAAACAATCTTTTTGACTATGTTCTCTTTGAAATTAAACATGAACCTCTCGGTTCATCAGAAGTCTTTCATCCCCACTTTAGAAGAGGAGGAAAAAAGTTACTAAATCCATTTTTCAGGAGAAGTTTTTTCTAGGTGGCTTTTGAAAGGACTAGAAAATTACTGTACCTTGATGATTTGGATGTCAAGAAGAAGAAGAAGAAGAAGAAGAAGAAGAAGAAGAAGAAGAAGAAGATGATGATGATGATGATGATGATGATGATGATGATGATGATGATGATTTCAGTGCGCCAGATAGAGTACAAACCTCCTGCTTTCTTCTCTATGAGCAAAAACTGCTTCTATAAGAATCACAGAAATATTGAATAATAAAATAATGAAGCTGAACGAAGCCTATAAGGCTATCCAGTCCAACCCCCTGCTCAAAGAAGAAATCCAGATCAAAGCAGATCTGCCATGTGATTGTCCACTTTTCTCATCAATGCATCTAATGTTGGAGCACTCACCACCTCCTGAGGAAATTAGTTCCATTGTCATACCACTTTAATAGTTAACAAGTTTTTCCTGATATTCAGCCTAAATCTGGCTTCCTTGAGCCCGTTATTACATGTCCTGTACTTTGGCATGATCGAGAACAGATCCTGTCCTCTTCTGTAAGGACAAGAATGCATTTCAAAAAACATAAGATTGATACTGAATATGTGTCCTACTTTCCCATAGAGTGTAGTCAAGTATATTCAAGGATCCCATGTCTCAACTTTGTGTAATGAAATTGAACTATATGCATAGAAAGGAGCAGAGATGTAGTGATTGGCTTAAATCACACTTTCACATGTTCAGTTGAATGCATGACAGTTTTATCTTCTTTTTTTAAAGCTCTCTGTTTTAGTCTTGACTGGAAGTGAGCAATGCTGGGGAACTTTGCAGTTCTTCCTTGAAGTTTTTCGTAGTATCAGAAGAACCTACGTCCATGAGAACAAGGAATTAGTGAGAAGAAATAGTGCCAATCTACATACAGAAGATGGAACTTTTCAAAAATACTGTAGCACCTAATCAATTATGATGCAGAGGAGGTTCTCCAAAGAATGTGGGTATTGCTGCTTTGGGAATGCAGAACACAGTGAAATGCATTGATCTATTACTTCAGTAATCATCTGTAAATATATGCACCCATCAATTCAGTTGTCATCCTCAATGCCATATCTGGTTCCTTGATTTTCCCATGAAAAATGGCAAGTAGAATTACCATTAAAAGCCAGAGTTGTAAAAATGAATAATTTAGCAATTAATGAGACTTGGATCTTAAACTTAAAATAGCTCTTAATGACCAAATCTAAGTAAGTAGTTTATCATTCATCTTAGGTAAACAAAAGCAAGTTAAAGATTTTTCCTATCTATCAGGACTGGCATTCCCTTTACAGGCTATATAGAGCATGATTTTATTGGGTCCTTGTGCTGATGGAAAGAGCTCATCAGTGGATCTCAGCAAAAGCAATTTCCTTCCTCCAAATCTCGCCCCACAAAGCCTTCACACCCAGTATAGGATCGAGTCCTCTGCACCACTCCAAACTGTTTGGAAGGTTTCTGGAGCAAATATTAAGGATGCACAGGAAGCTTTCTGTAGAAGAGGGATCTACCACCTCTGATATGTACTGATGGACTTCTTCCTTCATAATCCTCCTGGTGAGATGAAGTGTTTCTTTGTACAAATGGTTACCAGTTTCAACGGTTGTAATTCCAAACACTGGTATATTAATAATATATAATGGCATTAATGTACCAGCATGTGGAATGCCAGTTACTGCTAGCAGCTGAGCAGCTTTTAGGTCAGACTATAAAGGTGTGGAGGCAGACTTTAAAATACCGTGTTTCCCCGAAAATAAGACAGGGTCTTATATTAATTTTTGCTCCAAAAAATCCATTAGGGCTTCTTTTCAGGGGATGTTTTATTTTACAGTCATGTCATCTTCTGGTTGCTGTACAATGCTGCACAATGGTAGAGGGCGGGGTTTCACTTAACTAGGGCTTATTTTTGGGGTGGGGCTTATATTAAGAGCATCCTGAAAAATCATACTGGGGCTTGTTTTCAGGTTAGGTCTTATTTCCTGGGGGAAAGGGGTATAATATGCTACTTGGAGGTAGAAAGGAAGAGTTGTGACTCCAAAGCCTTTCAAAAATCTTCTTCTGTGGGTTTGATAAATAATTTAATATTTAAGTAGAGCAATAGTAGGCTCATCCTCCCAACTCTCCTGCCCACTGTCCCACCACATCAGTTTTGATGCATATGTTATCATTGAATCAGCTACTTTTAAAAGGCTTTTAAAAGCTGTGGTTGAGAAACAACAGTATTATCCTCTGCTCTTCTCTTCTACTCTCCCAACTTTTGAAACAGCATTATTCCTTTTTATAACTTGCTCCTTAAGTTGAACACATGGTTGGAAAATATGACTGAAAAGTCTGATCCAACTTCCTGCCTAGTTTCATCTTCTCCAGATGTATCTATGAGTTCCACATTTATTATAAGGAAAATATAATAGCAAACTAATGTACAGAATTTTTTTGTAGACGTTTACTGGGGTACTGATCTGGTCTGGATCAGAGCTTGGAAAATTATTTTTCAAAAGCAGTATCTTCTTTGACTCATTACACACAACCCCCAGCACGATGATCTGTTGAAGTTGTACAGAAAAAAAGGACCCGCCTATTGCATTACTTACTGCACTGCTTCTCACTTGTCATTCCTTTGTGAGGGATGGAGTCCTTTGGGAATTACATGACACTCAAAATGATTCTAAAACACCTCAAAATGCCTTTAAAAATAACTCTGAAATTAACTAAGAAATGACACTCATTACTCCAAAAGAAAAAATAATATAATTTCTCTTTGTTACATGGCTTTTGCAATGCCTTCATTGTTTGGGGGGGGGGGAGAGAAGTCACTAGTGACAGGTAGACATGTACTTTATGACTTTGTTACTACCAAGTTCGTGTTTCTATGTCAAATACAGTTTAGTCTTCTATGTGCGAACATGAACTCGTGCACACATCTGTATCTTCTTTTCCTCTAGTTTGGTTGATTGGTACGTTTTTCAACTCAATTTTTGAAATTTTTTACAACAGTTCAAAGGGCATTGCTACAACCTTGTGTACCCTCCCAAAATGATTTTTGCTACTCCTGAATCTGTCAGAATCCCCTGCCCCCATAAAGAAAGTCTTGCCTTAAAAAAGTAGGCAAGTTGTTACTCCTGAAAGCATTCAGAAAGTGTGGTCCTCCTTTTAAATTAGTTGGAATGCTCCTTTATTTAAGATGCTCAAAACATCAGTTTGTCAAAACCTGAAGTGGACTTCCAGCACATGCATGTTTATCTTTTGCATTGTGTTTCAGTGTTTTGATAGTCCAAGAAAACTTGCCCTGACAGACAGACAGGCAGGCAGGCAGGCAGGCAGGCAGGCAGGCAGGCAGGCAGGCAGGCACATGTGCATGATTCTAGAGAAGGCAAGCCTTCCTTATGTGCTACCAACATAGTGTCAATCAGGATTTATTAATATGAATGTTTTAATGATTGTTCTTAATATAGGATATTATTATAATAGTGCCTATTTTTAATGGTTTTAATGTTTTAAAACTTTTAATATTGTTGTACGCTGCACAGAGACCACTGGTAATGGTGCGGTTAAAAAAACCTTGTAAATAAATAAATAAATAAATAAATAAATAAATAAATAAATAAATAAATAAATAAATAAATAAATAAATAAATAAATAAATAAGGTTAGCTGTCAGTGTGCTTGTAAAGAATCTAATTGTTCAAAATGTATGTGCTTAGAAGTGTAGTACCATTACAATGCATATACACTGTCACTTTTCCCCTTCTTGTCTTCCTCTTCTTTATGTCCTGCTCCTCTTTTTTTGTCTTCATCATTTCTCTAATATAAAGGCTATTTCAAAATGTTGAAATAAATCTTTCACAGATTACTAGTTTTCCCATAAGGTTCTTTTGGCAGAAATCTATGGGGGTTCCCGGAAAACAGTATGCCAAGTCTTCTTTAGTCTTGTGGGTGGGAATGGACAAAATACAGGCTACAAGATACTGTATAATCAACATGCAAAAGTAGCTCCAGAGTCCCTGTGTTCCAGTATTCCTGCATCTGTTCCTGCCTTGTTCCAGCTCTCTGTTTGCAGCCTTGTGCTCCCACCTCTGCTTGGTCATGACCACCTGTGCAGTTTAGAGCCTCCCGACGATTCAGAGCCTTACCGGGAGAGCTGTGGTGTTTGGGGCGGCATCCGGTCGGACCCTGGGAAGCGAGACGGTAGCGGCTCGAGACACGGAGCGGTTGCGGGCTCGAGGTGTGGAGGTTTGGAGCCGCGGAAGATCGCTGCCGGTTTGTCGCTGGGAGGACCGGGAGCCGGGAGCCCGTCGCTTTACCAGGCATTAGTCAGTCTCGGGGGCTGATTGGAGCGGATGAAGGCCGGCCGAGACTGAGCTCTGGGCGTGAGGGCTGCCCTGGATGGAGAGTCCTGTTCGGCCCTGCTCTGCCCTGGGCTCGACTTCGCTGGAGCCTCTTGGCGGGGAATTGGTCGACTGGCGACTGGAGGCCGGCGGGATCCCAGACGAAAGGAAGGTGAAGGGGGATCGGAGCCGGTCAGAGCCAGGAGATCGCAATGGTTTACCGGGCGCCAAGGGGGACTTTGAGACCGCTAGGACGCTGGAGTCCCTGCAAGCCGGTGCCATGTTGGCGGCTCTCCCCTGTATTTTCGACCTCCCTGGTTGTTGTCTTTCCTCGAAAAAAGGTTTATTCCAAACTGCCTCTCAAAAGCCGGGAACAACAAGGACTAAGCTCTTAACATTTCGGCCTTCAGTGCTCCTATTCAGCCTTAAAAGCAATTATACCGCGGGCTCAAAATCAATAATTAAGAACTGTACGACCTACCCCATAATCAAGAACTATAAATTAGCCCCATTACTGAGACCAGCGACAGGGCTACAGGGTGGTAGACTGAAATTATTGAACACTTGTGGGGGTTAATTATTTAGCTTTTTTGTGATTAATATTTTTATTATTTTATTTTATTTTGTTATTATTATTTTTGTCTTTATTGTTTATTATTCTTGATTACTTATGTTAATTATTATTAAGTTTGATACTGTTGTTTATATGTTTTATTGATGTATTGAGTTTATCGTTGTATTGTATAATTCTCTTTTTTCTTTAATTATATTAAGTTATTAGGTGTTTTTTTTTCTATTCTTTTCTTTACCTTTCTTTCTCATCATGGATTGGAGGGCCTGCCTTCCCAGCGGGGGGCCACAAAACATCTCTGTTATCATGGGTAGAGGGCGATATGGCGTTGGCTCCTTCCCTACTTGTGTTAGAAGAACAAGGGACAGATGTTTAAAGGCTGTTCCTTGTTCTGAGATGGAGACCAACCGCCAGTGCCGAGGTAGTCAGACCAGCCAACCCTCTACTCTACGCCTGGTGTTGTTGAACGCCAGGTCTGTATCTAACAAAACCCAGCTAATTTACGATCTTATTCTGGAGGAAGATGCAGACCTGGCCTGCATAACCGAAACATGGATTGGCGGAGAGGGGGGCCCCCTCTAGCTCTCATCTGCCCGCCCGGTTATGCTGTCCAACACCAGGGTAGACTAGAGGGTCGGGGGGGGAGTTGCCATCGTTTTTAAATCCACCCTGGAAGTAATTAGGCGCTCCTCGGTGGTAAAACCAGGTCTTGAGGCTCTCCACGTTTGGATTGGGGCCAGGGATGGTATTGGGATCTTGCTGGGTTACCGTGCTCCCCGCGACCCAGCCACTTCCCTACCGGAGCTGGTGGACTTTGTCTCCGCGGCACTGTTGGGCTCCCCAGATTATTGGTCTTGGGGACTTCAACGTGCATGCGGGGGCAGAGCCTGTTGGACCAGCTCTTGAGTTCTTGGAGACCATGGCCTTCTTGAACATGTCCCAACATGTCAACGGCCCTACGCATGTGGGCGGCCATACATTAGATTTGTTTTTTTCCACCAATGGGAGTGAGAGTGGACCGATGGTGACTGACCTCGAGTCGGTCCCCTTGTCATGGTCAGATCACCACCTAATAAAATGCTTCCTCAAGATGGCTCTCCCCCCTCGCAGGGAGCAGGGATCTATTGTTATGGTCTGCCCTCGAAGGCTACTGGATCTGATTGGATTCCAGGATGCCATGAGAGGGGTTACGGCTGACCTGGCTGGCGCTCCTGTCGAGGCTCTGGTTGACGGCTGGTTCACCGCTGCGGCTAGTGCCGTTGACACAATCGCACCTAAACGCCCTCTCCGCCGCAGAGATCGTCCGGCGCCCTGGTTTAACCAGGATCTTCGGGTGTCGAAGCGGGTCAGGAGACAGCTGGAGCGCAAATGGAGAAAGGACCCGACGGTTTTCAATCGGATAGCTGTTAAGGTCGCAACTAACCTTTACCAGACTAAGGTAAAGGCTGCCAGTAGAACTTACCTTGCTAACCGGATAAGTGAGGCATCCAACCAGCAGGTGGAACTATTCCGTATAGTACGTGACCTATCCGGAGTTGGCCCGGGAGATAGGCCTCCCCCTAGTCTTAGCCCGGACCAATTTGCAGCATTTTTTAAATCTAAAGTGGAGGCCATCCGCCGGGATCTCGCTCCTTTTTTGAATACAGTGAGTCGAGTTGAGATGTCCAGCGCTCCGTCTTGCCCGGTGTCTTTTGACTCTTTTCAGCCCGTATTGCCCAACACTGTGGCCAGGACGCTTGATCGCTGTCGTGCCACCACCTCCTCTTTGGACCCCTGCCCGGCCTGGCTAATCAAGGCAGCCAGGCCCTCAACAACGGAATGGGCTACTGTAATAATTAATGGGTCTTTCCTTGAGGGTAGATTTCCCTCTGCCCTCAAGGAAACACTCATTAGGCCCATAAGAAAGAAACCCAGTTTGGCGGCGGACGAAATTGGCAATTATAGGCCCGTCGCCAATGTTTCTTTCTTAAGCAAGGTAGTCGAGAGGGTGGTGGCCGATCAACTTCAGGCGTTCCTGGATGAAACAGATGCCCTGGATCCATTCCAGTCGGGCTTCAGGCCGCGCCATGGGACAGAAACGGCATTGGTCGCCCTGTGTGATGACCTATTGAGGGAGGCCGACAGGGGCAAAGTGTCTCTGTTGGTCCTCCTCGATATCTCAGCGGCCTTTGATACCATTGACCACGGTATCCTCCTAGGGAGGCTCGCCGAGTTGGGGATAGGTGGCCGGGCTTTTGCTTGGCTCCGTTCCTTCTTGGAGGACCGTCCCCAGAGAGTACAGCTTGGGGAGAATGTCTCGGCCCCGTGGAGCCTCAATTGCGGGGTCCCACAGGGGTCGATCATCTCCCCAATGCTGTTTAACATCTATATGAGGCCGCTGGGAGGGGTCATCAGGAGATGTGGAGCACAGTGCCATCAATATGCGGATGACACACAGCTCTACATCTCCTTTTTTCCAACTGCAGGAGATGCCGTTCTGTCCCTTCGGCGTTGCCTGGAGGCTGTACAGGAAGGGATGCAGGAGAACGGGCTGAGGCTGAACCCGGACAAGACGGAGGTACTGAGGGTGGGTGCCCCCACATCTGGGGATATGGGAAACTCCCTCATTTTTGGGGGGGTGTGACTCTGCCCGCCAGGGATGGGGTCCGCAGCTTGGGGATCCATCTGGACCCAGCGCTCACTATGGAGACCCAGGTGGCATCCGTGGTCCGTTCCGCTTTCTTTCATCTCAGGCGGATAGCCCAGCTGCGGCCCTACCTTGATGTGGGGTCTCTCACCACTCTGGTGCATGCGCTTGTAGTCTCGAGATTAGACCATTGTAATGCGCTCTACGTGGGGCTACCTTTGAGACTGCTGCGGAAACTACAGGTGGTGCAGAATGCAGCGGCCAGACTACTCAGTGGGTTGAGAAGATACCAACATATCTCACCCACTCTGGCTGCATTGCTTTGGCTGCCCATCCGATTCCGCATCGATTTCAAAGTGTTAACGCTTACCTATAAAGCCCTAAACGGTTTAGGACCTCGATACTTGGCGGAACGCCTTCTCCCACCAAGATCTACCCGTGTCACTCGCGCGAGCCAGGAGGTAAGTCTGAGGAGCCCAACACCGAGAGAGGCCCGAAAGGAAAAGACCAGAAATCGGGCCTTGTCGGCGGTGGCTCCTCGCCTTTGGAACAACTTGCCCCCTGAGATTCGCGCTGCTCCCTCGCTGGGTATTTTTAAGAAACAACTAAAAACACTGATGTATAGGCAGGCCTTCCCAACAGAAAACCCTTGACGATCTTTTTCTTACTCTGTTCTTTATCTTTATTTACGTTTTAGCTGTAATGTCTTAAAATTACATTGTTGTTTTTATTGTAAGCCGCCTAGAGTGGTCTAATAATAATAAATAATAATAAATAAATAAATAATAATAAATAAATAATAATAAATAAATTGTCGTTAAAAATAAGACATAATATGGAAGGAAATGGGCTGAAATTTTATCTGCTGCCATTCCGCTCCAAAGCTTCATAATGCACTCCAGTGTGAAACCCAAATTTCCTCCATTCTTGACCATATCCACTCAATATCGTGGCAGGTGGTGATATGTTGGTTCCAGGAGATGTTTGGATTAGCAGCCCTGTTCATGTTAACAGGGAAGCCCTACACACCAGTGTATCAGGAGCTTTGGCAAAGACAACTTAGTAAAGAATGAAAATCGTTTACACAGATATAGAAGCTTGTCCACACTGGTATATAGTTATAGAATATGGTTCCTTGGTGGCACTGTTTGGAGTGGAAAGAAAGACATTGAATGCTTGTGTTTCTACTTAAAATGATCCATACTTCCCCTTTAAGAGCTGGGCCACATCTTTCTGGCACCGGGCATGATTCATTGAGATGCAAAATAGCTCTTTGTTCTGCCTGTGCAGGTACCAAGAGCTAAAATAGATTGTACTGTAGATAAGGATCTTTTAGGCACCAGTCGAATTGCACCAAATTTCACAATGTGGACAGGCCCTCAGATTCACCCAAATCTTATGCCTGGGTTGAATACATTGATGTTTTCATTGCATTTGGGGGACTCTACAACAGAAATCACTCACCACAGCTCAGATCAAGCAGCTACTTCGTTCCCATTCAAATCTGGAATGCATGTTAGAGGATGAACTTGAACACTCTTGCTGGTAACAGCATCAAAAATGCTATGGAGGGTCTGACTATAGAAGAGGCTGCACTTTCTGATTATAAATAACCTTTGAACCTTTCCCTAACAGCATCCTCAGATGTCCATCACACTCTGCCATAGTACTATGTTGAAAACAGAGATGTAGCAACATTCAACCTGTTTCATTTATCTTAAAGATGAGGTGTCTTAGCATGACAACATACATTGCCACAAGTTTCTGTTGCGAAACAAGAGTAAGATATGAAGTTCCCTTTTCTCCATCATGCTTTATGCAATATGAATAAAATGTCTCCAGCTTCTTTTTGCTTTGTAAAGCTAAGCACAAAACAACTCAGAAAGTACAATAGGGCAGACTGATTTCACCCATCGTGCTTCTTCTTAATAGTTAACAAGGCAACAGTTACTTTAGTTTTAAATGCACAAACTATTTCTTAAACATTCATAAATTCTTTCCAAGACGAGCAACCCAATATCTTTCTCTCTTGTGAGAAGAAGAAATATTTTTCCAACTTCTCGTTTAGTACACAAGAATGAACCAGGTCATGATTTACATCTCTAATAGAAACCGCTCAAGGAAATAAATGCATGCATAAAAGCAAACCTGTGGTGATCTAAGCCAGAGGTGGCTGCAACTCACATCTGCCCTAGCAAAACTGCAACTCAACAACATCTGGAGGGTCACAAATTGATCACCTCTGAGCTGCATGGATTAATTTGTTGGCCTATTCTCATTAATTACATGAACATACTGCATCAGCTCATCAACTGGGAGGAAAAGAGAAGAAAATTAGCAATTCATTTTTCTCACTATTTTGTTTTGTTTTGTTTTATATGTCTGCTTTGTAGATTAAATGTTCTGTGATCATGGCAAGAGTTGGAACTGTAATTCATGGCAGTAGGCATATTTAATGTTATAGCGTTCATTTACTCTGATCACACAAATGCCACATCCAGTGTATACATGGACCATGCAAGAAAGTTGGTGTCATTCCCACTTCTGTACATTCATAAAGTAGCCATGGCAAATTCATTGAACCCAGTGTTGTCCATTGGTCTTGCACAAATGTCCACCAGGAAGTTGCCATTTGTCTGAAAGATGCTGGTAATACCCATTTTTTAAAAAATGTTGGCAGTCCAGTCAGGCCAATGTTGATCAATGTTCTTTAGCCTGTTCTACATCACAACTTGCAAGACAACCTGATCAAACTGTCGAGACTTACTATGCTCACAATCTGAAGTCAGTCTTCTCTAACTTGAGTTGTTATTGTAAAACATTTTTTGTCAGTTACCCTTGCTTTGGTTTTATCTTGCAGAGCCTTTTTTGGGACTAGCAGAAGATGTTTAGGGAAGTTTCTCTTAATGTAACATTGATTGTGTTCTTCAAAAAGGGAGGTGCCCCGTGGGTATTTGCTGAAGCTTTTAATTTTCCTCTGCTGCCATGTAGGTCAATTAAGGAGGTGAAACACTGTCATGGGAATGCCTGTATCTTGTTGTGAAGTCACTTGTGCCTGACAATAATGTGCGACTGAAAGCTGGACTAATTAACTGTAATGTCTGCCAATGCAATATGTCAAAAACAGCTCAGATATTAGCAGCTCAGGACCAACAGTGAGCATAACAAGATCAACTACAATCGCATATTTGTGCAATTAACTTTGTTTCATTCATGTTCACAGGGAAAACTGTCTAACATTGGTACAGGCTGATGATTCCATAGCAGGATTTGTTGTCTGCAGTAGAGTAGATATTTGAAAACTGTCTTCTCTAGCACGGGCATTAAACTGTGAGAACAGTGAGATTAGTTTGCAGTATTTCTTGTCACAATCAAGGAAATAAAGTATCAACAAGATCATCCAAGACCACACTGAAGCCTGTGTTTACAGGAGATCCCTAAAATCCTGACCCTATTTTGAGAATAGGATTCAGAAACCTGGGTAGTGCCTATGAATACTTTCCCATAGAAAGAGTTACAAAAAGGGGTGGATTATATGCTAAACTGTGATATAATTTATTGATTCCAATGTGCCTACTCTAATTGGACTTATTTTAACATAATAAGTCACAGTTAGAGGAGCCTTATTTGAACCATATGAACATATGGACATATGAAGGAGCTGACTCACTAAATCCCTATTGATTCAATGAGCCTACTTTAGTGTCATTTACTATGTTAAGCAACAAGGTTTTTTGGCCACAGTAATGTAGTGGATGGGGTGCTGTACTTAAGGCAGGGCCTCACAAGAACTATCTCAGGGAATCTAGATTTATTTACTCTCTCAGCTTAACCTGCATCACAGGGCTGTTATGATGATGCTGTGGGGGCAAGAATTATTTATGCTACACTGAGCTCCTTGGAGGAAAGGCCAGATATAAATGTAATAAAATAAATTAACAGCTTCACTAGCTGAGTGATTCTAGAATAGGCTGTGGTATGTGTGAGCTGGTCCAATTAAATTTCAAAGTCCCTGGATAAAAGCTGAATGTTCATTAAGCTCTATTATATGTCTCCTGGCTTTTAATTTGCCAGGTGTATTTTGCAATCAATATCTCTTCAAAGCCAATGAACATAGTTAATTTGTGGATTTTTGACATTAAAATGAATGGATGAATGAATGCAGCACTTCCATCCTTTGGAATGAGGCTTTCACTACTCAACCACCCCAAGAAATCCCTGATAGATTATATGCGGTGATTGCAATCCTGTTCATTTATGTGCACACAAGTCACACTGAAATCAGTGGGGCTTAAGTGACCATAGTTCTGTGCTCGACAGTGACCAATATGTTGTAAGTTAAGCACATGTTTCATTAACTACCTTGGGGAACAGATAGTATAAAAGTATAATGAAATTATTTAAATACAGTACAATATTTTTTTTCAGTGATTGAAAGCAAAATTCTACATTATTAATCAGAAAATTGATTATTTTGTACATGACCACTCTCGGTATCCATTCAGTATCTTTTTCCCTTCTTTGTTGTAAATAACATATTTTTCCCTACATTCTCCGTGGGTACATTTACAGTTAATAACCATAATTCATCTTCTGACACCATTGGACCATTGCAAACTATATCAATAGATTTATTTTTTAAATAGAATTAGACATTACTCTTGTCTATTTGAACTAATCAGAAAGATTATTTTAGCCTCTCTCTTTAATCAAGAAGAGTATATTGCAAAAGGCATGAGCAGTGAAGCAAGACCCAAGAAAACACAGATAAATGATACTAGGTTCCAAGAGGCATTGGATTAATTTCATTCTGGCAACACCTACTGTTCATGAATTTTAGAACAAGTCAGCTCAGATATATTTAAAAGAAGAACATCTTCAAAATATTAGTCCCCAGGAGTGTACTAGTGAGGGGCAGGACACACTGAAATGTTAGAAAGACAGTTCCATCAGGTTCTACAATCCATTTTAATCTACGTTCTTCTACGTAAGTGCACAGGCACAAGGAATTGGTATAGGACTGGCTTCAAAATACTCATAAAATCCTCGGATTCAAATATTCCAAGCTCCAGAGTCAAGGTTTGAATGTGTTATAGCTGTAGTTACTTGCAGAATTGGAATGTGAGATTATATATACAGTCCACAGTAGTGTAAGTCTATTAAATTCAGGTCACTTGAATCACACTTGTCCCTCATGTTCAGAAAAGGTGCTGTAGAGGTTAGGTGCTGAGGCTTACATTCTGGGAATGATTCAGCAATTGACCTTGAACCTGGCAGCATGAAAGAAGAAAGATGAGAGAATGATATGAAACAGAAATAGTAAGAAATTGCAGCTGAAATCCTGTTGCATGATTTACACCTACAGAAGGATGACGGCATCAGCAGGAGATAACTAAAGCTTTCCATTTCTGGCCTCTGGTTTTTCCACCTCTCATGTAAACCCTATCCTCATGTCCATGCCATCAAAGATGCAGAAAGGGAGCAGGAAGTCTTCAATTACCTAAAATAACCCCTGCTGATGATGTCATCACCCTTATTCTTGGCTTTGCAGGATTTCAGTCAGTGTATTTACAGGAGTTTGACATTTAACAATGACCTTGAGCAGCATCACAGGTATTGTCTGCCTCTCCACCCTCAAATATTTTCCTGAGGTTTCTACATGGTTGGCAGTTGAATTCTTGCAAAGTGGAATGGCAGATTCAGTTGTGTACACCGATGTGTCTATTCTACTGAAGAAACAGATCTGGCACTTAGGCCACACTGATCCCAAGGGTCAACTACCTTCATGGTAGTGGTGATGATGGTATAAACTAGCCACAGCAAGAGACACCTTACTTTACCAGCAGTGGCTAAAATGCCACACCTGTTATGGTCATGGCTTCAAAATGATCCTCAATGGTTGTCATTCAACAACTAATTTCCCCTACATTTTGGAGCTAGAGTGAATATGGAATGTCCTTAATACAATGTGTTAAATTAAATATGGGTTGTTTTCCTGTTGCTGTTAAATGAATTTTATCACAGGTATATGAAGTCTGATATGTTCCACAACATTGTTTTATGATTATACCCAGTTTTGGGAGCTATTTTGAGGGCTGATAGAAATAATATAATTTTATAAATAAACAATGGGATGGGTGCACAAAATATGCTTGCTTGCAGCACTCTTCCTGTACTACACAGGATCTGCCATTTCTCCTTGGGCAGCATGTCCAGCATGAGAGAGAAACAGTCCTATATATTGTATGCACATCTGTATGCATGCAAATGTCTTTCATGGCAGAAGCCATGAGTGTATAACCATAAAAGTTGTGTGACAAATGCCCACATTGTCACCTCATGCATTTGTTGAATATGCCACAGAGTTCATACAAACAACTCTCTACACTTTTAAAGGAGAGGTGGTGGAAGGTTACTGAGTTTTGGCATAGAAGAAATACATGAGGATAAATCTTTTCTAATGTCTAAGAATCTTTGCTTTATATTTTTAAAAAACAGGATTTCTGCAGGTCATGGAGATTTCCGATCATTGTATCCTAAGGCCACTTAGAGAGTTGTGTGTCATGCAATGCAGTATCCTTCTTTCTCTATGCCACACTTTACAAAAAAGGGATGTCAAAAAATCTAAAAGTTTACAAAATTTTACAGCCCTATCCAGGTAGTCAATAAAAGGGTTAATCTTAATCCATAAACAGTGGGGTCAGGCTAGTGGCACAGCCCTAATCCAGTTTAAAAGTGTGGAAAATTAATTCTGAAGAGGAGAACAGTAACTGGTTTTTCAAGTATTCTGAAGGTGACTGCTCTTCTCTTCAGATCTAACTATATATTATGGTTGTTGTCTGAGTTTATAGCAGGGTTTAGTCCCCATCTCTGTATCAGTGTTGTGTCATCTGTTGTACGCCTATAGTTGCTTCAGATTGGGGCAGGGTGCTTGTCTGTAAGCAAATAGAGATGGGGGTTTTGTGTTCGTATACAAATACGAAGGGGGCAGGA
This sequence comes from Pogona vitticeps, assembly GCF_051106095.1. Lineage (NCBI taxonomy): Eukaryota > Metazoa > Chordata > Lepidosauria > Squamata > Agamidae > Pogona > Pogona vitticeps. The sequence continues at coordinate 38,583,320 of NC_135787.1, forward strand.
GGACAAATCTCCCTGCTGAGCCATGGACTGTCTGGGCCAACAGGGAGGTGGGGCTGTAGCAGCCGAGCTACTGCTGCAATTGGGGCACAGAATATGATACTGGCCACGCACGCTGCACCCTGCACAGAAAGTGGTCCAGCGGGGTCTGGGGGTGGGTGTCCATCAAGCCAGCCATTTGTGCCAGAGGGTTTCATATCTGTACATGAATACAATCCTCATCTCTATAAGCAAATATAGACCTGACACCAAGGGCTTGGGAGAGTGAAGTATTTGTGTCAATGATTATTTGGATATCATTTATGTTGTGTGTGAGAGGTCTCAGTTGCGGGCTGAAAGTGACAGTTTCAGTTGTTTTCTCTTCTGTATATATCTTGTAATAAGTTGCTTCTGGATATTCATCTTGCCTGGTTAATTTGTTCCTTAACTATATTGGATGGGTACTGTAGTCTAAGAAATGTGTTTGCAGACCCCTGGGGTGAAGTTATTGTGTTTAGGACTACTGGGCTGAGAAAAAAAGCTGAGTAAGGGAAGATGTGATAGATGAACCCAAGATCATCTACTGAAACTGAATGGTGAGAGATTCAGAACAAATAAAAAGAAACATTTCTTCTTGCATTGCACAATTAAGCTTTGGGTTCACTACATTCATTAAGCAGAAATATGGAGTGGCTGCCAATTTGGTTAGCTTTAAGGGGGGAACTGGGTGAATTTGAGGAGAATGGGACTAAATAATCTTCTGGCAACAGAGGAAGTCTGTCTCTGTATAACTGCTGCAAAGGATTTTGAGCAAAAGGATTTTGAGCAAGAGGTACGTCATGGCTGTAGGCTTGCCAGAGGCACCTATCTGGCAAGAATACAATACAAAACATATTAGAAGCTGAGCGAAGGAAATATGGGCTAGTATTCAAAAGCAGAAATTGCCGCAGTGGCACAACCAGGACTCTCAGCCAGTCACATGACAGCATATGACCAGTACCATGTCAGATCATGGTGGCAGCTTGTGCAACTAGAGCTCAATTGGTGTAAATATTAAATAGGATACACATCATCTGTGTGTGTGTGTGTGTGTGTGTGTGTGTGTGTGTGTGTGTGTGTGTAGAGAGAGAGGGGGCATTAATATCAAGGAAAAATTGAAAATATTACATGGAGCATATAGTCTTAACTAAAAGGAAGAACAGGAGAGAAAGCGAAAAGAAAATCTAAGGGAACAGATTTCAGAAGACATTTCACAGAAGGAATCTAGTGTCGTTCACTTTACAAAAGGAACAGCACATCTATCAGCATGCCATAAATTTGAACATAGCCCTGTTGTTTCATTGGTTGAATTTTAATTGTCTCAAGCCAACTTGCTGTGTGAATGCATCACAGTGCTCAATAACTGGCATGTCTTGGTACAGTGGTCTTACAGTAGCATTGGAATGTTTCACACAATATCCCAGATTCATCCTGAAGCATGTCATAGACATTTCTGCATGATGCCAGCATTAACAAAGATTCCTGTGTTGGCTGCACAGTCATGGAATCACTTAAGAAACCAATATGCTTTTGTCAGTTATATAACCATTATAATGAAGGAGAAATGTCATCACTATATTGCTGTGTCTTTATGGCTGTGCTTGAATGACTTTTGTGTGGCTTTCAGGCACTTATCATTGCCCATAACATTCTTGGCTCTTGGCTAGGTTCTGAGTTTAATAGCTGAAAGACACACTGAATTCAATACAAGGGAACTTGCCGAGGTGCCAGCTGGATTTGTTAAATCTCTAAGAAGACTCATCTCTCGACTACTGCTGGCTGAAATCTTTTCAGAAGAGCTGTTTGAGCTGACTCCAATTATTTTTAATGTCTTTCGACACATTTTCAAAAAGCACAATGTTCAGCTTTTTTTGTAAGGTCAAATACTGTACATACTCCCTTAGAGCTTGCCTGTTTGTTCACTCACTCGCTCTGTTCATTCTCCACTCCACAGAAAGTGCAGTGAGGTAGTAACAATAAATAAAAATGAATTATGGAAGTGACCAAACTGCTTTGTCAACAAAGAAAAATGGCTTGGCTTCCAAACTAATCGAGCACAGCTCAGTATGATATGGTCTCCACAGGCATTCACCTTTTTGAATCTAACTTTCTCATGTGATTATTCAGAGGCAGTACCATAACCATTTTCAAGCTATTTTGGATTTCCTGTATTCCCAGTGGATCTGTCTTCCTAGGTTTTATTGGTTGCTAAGTCAAAATATTAATTCTACATTTTGCAGGGGAACAAGCAATATTCCTTTGAGATTTTCCATCCTGTTTGTTCCTCTGTCACGTTCTTGTCTTTGTTCGTTCACTTGACTTTCTGAATCTCAATCTTTCTCCCCTTTGAGATGGAGAGGACAAGGTATGAATGGGTTGCCATGCTTTCTTGATCCTTTCACTATTCATTTATTTAGAACTGGCCGGTGAACAGACAACATTGACAAGGAGAAGGGGAAGCAGATCAGAGACTAGGTCCCCTACTGGGATGTGGGCTTCAGCAAATGTCCAACATTACCAGGCCTTAATGTTAGCAATGTCTCCTACATTGCCCAGCAAACAAACATTCTTTGGGCATGCTCAGTTGTTTCAACTTCTGGGCGTGCTCACCTTTCAACCTCTGAAGAACAACGAGGGTCTCATTTGCAATGTGCATCCAAGAAATGGCTTTGTTCCCTTGGAATGATAACTGGAAGGACAGATCCTGAAACTTAGGTTCCAATACTTTGGCCATCTCATGAGAAGTGAAGACTCCCTGGAAAAGACCCTGATGTTGGGAAGGTGTAAAGGCAAGAGGAGAAGGGGGCTACAGAGGATGAGATGGTTGGACAGTGTCATCAAAGCTACCAACATGAATTTGACCAAACTCTGGGAGGCAGTGGAAGACAGGAGGGCCTGGTGTGCTCTGGTCCATGGGGTCACGAAGAGTCGGGCATGACTCAATGACTAAACAACAACAAATTGTGGGTGAGTGAAATTCAAAGTTCACATTTCCTTAGTATTCATGGAGTTTTGGAATAAAACCATTTGATTGCCAGAATGGACCAGACCTTCAGATTAATATTACATTGGCAGCAGGTTTTTACAGCCTACTTTCATGACTCTGTGCTGCTAATGAGTAGTTTAATTTAAAGCTTAAAATTATTAAGTGTTCCACGGGAGTTATAAATAATGTAATTTATAATATTCCTATCAAGCGCATAAAACTACATTTGTCTTCCATTAACAACATGCTTATTAAGTAACCTGACCTCTTCAGATATAAGAAAATGCAATTAGTACAATTTGTCACAGATCTTTTATATTTTAATAAGGCATAATTTATTGTCTCTTTAGTCTAATTAACTTTGAAACAATGGCAAGTTTTGTTCTTTCACTATGAAGCAATACTCTGTATTTGCATTGCAAATATTAGAAAGATAATTCTTCTTTGCTCCATAGCAGCCACTGCTCCCTGAGTTTTCAGAAGCAGATGCTGTTAAGCTTGCACAGTTAATGCACAAAAAAAGCTGTACCCTTAAAGGATCCATGCTGTGGAAAAACCTGAAAGATTTCTTTCCTGATTTAGTATTTTGGTTGGATTGTTACAGTCTCCAGTGACTGACATAAGGGTATAAGACTCCAGTATGACAGAATGAGAGGGTAGTTAGATCTGTGATAAACTTTGCTTTGTTAAGCGCACAGACCACTTAACAAAGGAAAATTTATTATAGGGCTATAGCCCTGCGTTACTTGACTGGATAGCTTGGTAAATTAGGTTCCTGGCTGCAGAGCCAGAGACTGGGAATTTAGTTCCCCACTGTGCACCCCAGAAGAGCCAGCCTATGTGGCTGAGAGCAAGCTGCACAGCCCCAGGATGCCCCCAGAAGAAGGGAGTGTTGAGTACTCCACCTAAAAAAAAATCCCTGGAGAGCATCAACATGAGAGAGAATTGATTTGATGGCACACATTATTTATACAGCTATATGTTAATGCTGAATTAGAGTAATGATAATCGCTGTATCTTGTTTGATGAAAACCATGTGTGGAATAATAATCCGCATCATTTTAGAACTGCTTGGCTGGAAGGGACCCTATGGATCATCAAGTTCAGCCCCTACCAAGGAGGCACAGTCAAGAATCAAACTCCCAACTTCTGACTGTTCTTTTTTTAAAGCTTGTTGAATGAGGGGGAAGTCCTGTAACCCCTATTAGTGCCATATTGTCTGGAACAAGGTGACCTGCAGGTTATGTCAGTATAAGCAAAAGATACCTGGGGAAATACAAAGTTTTGCAGTCAGGGCCATTATATTCCTTTTCAACTAGATGCTGGCAAATGGCCCTTTGAGAATTTAACTACATACAAATAAGGGATGTGGGTTGTTTCTATAATTTATCTTCAGAAAATGCCTTAACAGATTAGTATGAATTTTGGCAATGTGGGAGGTGTCTGTCTGTCTGTCTGTCTGTCTGTCTGTCTGTGTGTGTGTGTGTGTGTGTGTGTGTGTGTCTGTCTGTCTGTCTGTCTGTCTGTCTCTCTCTCTCTCTCTCTCTCTCTCTCTCTCTCTGTGTTCCTTCCTCACATAAACTTTGCTAGATTTGATGGGAAATTTGTCCATTAGCAAAACATCTTTCAGGATAGGCCCAGGGAAAGTCAAATACATACAACACCTAAATTAGTAGCATAAAATATTCCTAGTTTTTAAAATTCAATAAGTATTTTTCCCCCAACATATTTTATCCCTTTAACTTCATAAAGTCTGTTCCACATATGCTAAGGACATGCTGCCTATCTGATGAGATTTACATGGAAGAGACCTATTCAGGCGTGTAAGATTCAAAAGGTAGTGGGGATGAAGCATGAGCCTAAGCCCCACCTCCACATGCCTGCTCCAGTCAGACATCACACAGACCTTTGTGTATTCAATGCCAAGGTCTGCAGAAATGAACAAAGCCTGTTCAGCTGAATGGGCTTATTCCATTTTTGGAGATCAACAACTCTCCCTTATTAGTGTTGCTGATCATGGAAACATGAACATACCTTCAGTGCCTATACTGACATCCATGCTGAACACATGAAGGCCTGTATGGCTCCTTGGTGGAATGGAGACAGGGAGAGAGACATAACTGCCTCTGTACTTCATCACCACCCTTATGTGCTTTCCAAGCTATCAGGCTTAACCCCTGCATATGGTTCAGGAAGGAGGGTTAGTACTGGAGAGTGTGTGGGAAGTTTCTGGAGGGATGGAAGGGAATGCAAAGGAGGAGACACAGACCACTCTGCCTCTTTAGAAGAAGACAGAACATTTCATGAGAAATAGGCAGATTTTGACCCAGAAAAAAATAAGGGGAAAATATTACACTGCTCATGAGTTTAACTTAAGTATCCTTTCATTTAGATAGGTATCTATTCCCATTTGGTGCATTGCTGGGGCAGGTTGATCTATTCTCATTTCCAGCAGCTGCACAACAAGTGAACCAATTTGCCTCCAGGGCATCCTAGCCCACACTTTCTTGAGACTCCACCAGGGGCTTCCACTTTTTCCGTGCAGTTGGTGCACTCTAGTTTAGTTCATTCCCAGTGAGTGCTATTGCTGGAGACGGACTAAAATTGAGCCTTGCAGGTGTCAGAGCTACCCAGGCTCCTTCCCATTTGAATTTCCAGGATCGTGAAGTGCTTAATAAATGAGCCACTTCAGGATATCAGCAAACTGAACACTTAAGAAAGCATAAGAAATTGATGCATTGCTTTTTTTTTTCTTCTCCACCTGATTTTTTTCATGAAGGGTTTGTCTGTTGCATGCATAAGAGAGGCAAAAAAAAAAAAGCTACTGCAGATGGACGGCAAAGATCAAAAGAAGATGTGTGCATGGATTCACACCAGAGGGTTAAAGAATCTCTTCTGTTTTTACACGGACACAAAAATCCTGTTGGGAAGGTTTCTTGTTTGAATACAATAACCCTCTTTCCTTTTTATTCCTTTGCACCCTCCAAACAATCCCTGCCTCCTCCTCCTCCTCCTCCTCCCCTCCTCCTCCCCTCCTCCTCCCCCTCTCTCTCTGTATTATAAAAGGTACAAAAAGGGGAATACTGTACCTTTCTTTTGTTTCTACTGGTGAAATCAGGTGGGCAGAGGGAGACTGCACACACCCCTTCTCCGCATGCCCCACTTCTTTCTCTGCCTCTCTCTCCTTCCCTCCCCCTTTCCAAACTCAGTGTAACCAAATGGGGGTGCAAAGGGCAGAGAAGTATCTCTACTTTCAGCTGACTATCATCTTTTTCTTCTCTTGGACTGCCACCGATACTGTAGCTTCCCTCCCTCTCTGTCTCTATCTCTGCCGCTTGCCCTCCCCAGCTGTATTTGAACCCAGCCACCCCTTTCCTTTTTTTCCAAACTCTGGCTTTGCACAGCCTTACTACTTCATGATACTGGTAATAGGGTCACTTGAGGTGGATATGCCATTTAGATGGGAGGATCACACCAAATGGCATGCTGCTCCTCCCCTGACTTCAAATGGCCCTATTTAAACTGCACCAGCTCACACCAAAAGGACCAGTCTGGACATGCCCAAATCTCTTGCTGTTCTCGAGAAGAGTTCAGAAGTGCAGTACAGTTTTTCAGATAGAGCTAAAAGAAAGACAAAAAATGAGAGAGAGTGTAGGTGTACACTAGAACGCTGAATCAAAGTAATTTGATCCACAGCCTGTATTACATTTGAAATTGCAATCAGCACTCAAATAGAGGCTACAGATTGATTCAGGAGTTCACCATTCATATTGGATACAATGCAATTAGCAGTGCAGCCCACAGCTTGCTTGCTTGCTTGCTTGCTTGCTTGCTTGCTTGCTTGCTTGCTTGCTTGCTTGCTTCCTTCCTTCCTTCCTTCCTTCCTTCCTTCCTTCCTTCCTTCCTTCCTTCCTCTGGTCCCACCTTTGATGGTGAACTGAAAGGGGCATAAACATGGGAAATAATAATAACAATGACCCAAGGGTAAGTTGATAAAATGATCTAGTGCTAATCTCATATATGAAATAAACTATTAAAAAAAGAAAGAAAATTGGAGGACAATTAGGGGAGAGTTCAGTTCTGAACATTATGTCCCCAACTGCTTAAGTCACCAAAATATCACCTACAGACTTTCTCCCCATTGTATAAGAACATATCACAACCACATCAGAAAAAAGCCTGTTCAAATCTTTCTGGCATTCAAAAGTAGAAGTCCCACAGAGGTGGGGGGAAGGAACTGTTTGGGGAACAAAAAGAAAAGTGGACCAATCCAAATCAGCCTTTGCATCATGTGATGAGCAAAAACTATTCTGAATTCACTCATTTGATAAGCACAGCAAATTCCGGGGGATTTGACTATGTAGTCACAGCCAGAGAGGGGAAAGTGTTGTCAATCTGATGTACATATTGTTCTAGTTTGTTATTAGAGATATAAATGCAATATCTGATAATTTTACTTTATATCTGATATATTTAATTCCCTCAGGGAAAAATGAATTGTGGAACTCTCTGCTGCTATAAAATAACTGTTTCATTTTATATTTGGTTTTCTGGCTTTCTGATTCACCCTAAGTATTTTCATCAGATTCTGTTAATATCAACTCTATTTGAGTGATTGTGATAAGTTTTCAATTTCCCGATGTTGTAGATACCATATTGAACTGGATCCAGGATACGCTTTCCTTGAACAGAAGGGCTCCATGCATTGAAGGGTGCTTCTCCTTCATTTGTAGGGCATTTCCCCCCTCCAACAGGCCACATTTCACCCTGTTTAGGGGTGTCCCAAATCCACCTTCCACTGTTGCTGTTGTACGCCTGGTATTTGGTAGTAATACCATGGAAATCAAAGCCACCAAGTCAGAACATCAATTTATACTGATGAAGACCAAATATTTTCAATTGTCTTGAAACTGACCCCTCCCAACAGAACTTCAGTTAGTCTATGTGGATTGTGATGTGAAGATAAATTGTCATTAATAAACAAAACAAAACAATGCCATATTTCTACAAGATTATTACTGCTTCCACAACCTTTTATTCTTCTCATGCTATGGATGACTCTTTCTTGAAAGGGCAGTATTTCATGTTTTATGAAATCATCCTCTACCTGTAGAGCCCCTAGTGCTTTTCCAACGTGCTACCGCTTCCAGCTTGGCTGCAGCTAAGAAATACTTAATTAAAATTTTGTGAGGCAGATTTTTTTTTATTCATCCCCAAACAGAAATAACAGCACTAGCATCTCACTATTGCTAACAATCTGGTTTGTTATTTGAGATAAACAACGTAATACTTCATAGCAGAAATGCTGAACCTATTGAGCAATCAATTCATCAAATATGAAAAGGTGCCATACATGCCAAGAAGGTTATTTTAGCAATACGATGGATTTTAAAGAGAGTGAGATGCCATCTGTGAAATACTTTAAAATTGCTTCTTTGCATTGGACAGAAATCACCAGGAGATTAATCCATAACTGGTTCCATGTGTTACAGACTTAGATCAGCAAAGATTCCAAGTATTTTTCAATTACCTTTTGACATTTTGGCAAAATATGGTTTTGGTTGCACTTCCATTTAGTTGCATTTCATTGTTCAACTTTCCTTCCTTCCTTCCTTCCTTCCTTCCTTCCTTCCTTCCTTCCTTTCCTTCCGTCCTTCCTCTCTCTCTCTCTTCCTCCCTCCCTCCCTCCCTCCCTCCCTCCCTCTCTTTCTTTCTTTCTTTCTTTCTTTCTTTCTTCCTTTCTTCCTTCCTTCCTTCCTTCCTTCCTTCCTTCCTTCCTTCCTTCCTTCCTTCCTTCCTTCCTTCCTTCCTTCCTTCCTTCCTCTTCCTTCCTTCCTTCCTTCCTTCCTTCCTTCCTCCCTTCCTTCCTTCCTTCCTTTTTGAGGAATGAGGAGGAATGGCAATTGCTAATTTTAAATAATTAGAACTCCTGGCTTAGGCTATGGTGTTGATAGTGCCTAGGTCACATTTAGTCCCCACTAGACATGGGAGCTTTGTATTCATATCCCAAGGGATACAAATATGAAATGTGGCACCAGAGGTGCCACGGAGTTCTGTTCCCTCCACCCGGAACCAGCCCAGTCCACTTACTGGACGTTGTGTGGTGTGTGTGGCCATCATCAGGAACATTGCACCAATAATCGTGGAAGCAGCCTGGTGCCTCCCTATGCTCCTGACCACTCTGGCGAGGTGGTGGGATGACAAGTCTATCCATTCAGCTGTACAGGGAGGTGAGGAATCACTGGCCAGGCCACGTCCAGGATTGGCACAATGTTAGCAATGATGGCCATGTGCACCGCACAAAGCCTGGTGAATGGGCCAGATGTTTCTGGGGGACAGTCAAAAGGGCCCAGCCACCTGTGGTGGTGATATTCATATTCATCTCCCCCGGGAGAGAAATAAAAATATCCCATCCTTAGTCCTCACACAAGCCAAGAGTTTACTTCAATGATGGGCAGGAAGAAGAGTGTTTCTAGACATGAGCAGAGTACCCTTCCATTGTATTCAGACAGAGCAGGAAGGGGCATCTTCTGAAAGTCTGAGAACCACTTGTCACCATCACCCGAGATCTTGAAGGGGTACATGCCCTTCAGGCATCCCATTCCCCAAAAACAACACCTCAAGATGGTTTGGCTCCCAAAAATGCAAAGCACTTCTTGTTTTTAAAAGGGCCTTTTAAATCTTAAAACCATCCATCAGGGTCAAATTGAGTTTACAGGGCAGATTACTGGGCAAATTGTGCTCCTCACAGAGGACGTAGGGACATGGAGAAGTTTGGAAGCTCCCATGAGGGCCCCAGAAAATGCATGTAGCTCACAAATGAGCTTCCTTTTCCCCTGAGACAGAGAATTGGGCAAAGATTTTGCTCTTAAGAGTATCTTTACAGTGTATCACTTTCTTTGACATTTAACCTCAACCACTGGAACTACAAAATTAAAGAACTGCTGAGATGCTCTTTGATCATTTTTAGCAAATATTACTATTACATTTCATAAATAAACACAAATTAGAAACTATAACAGTACTTCTGCAAAGCTGCAAAAGGAAGATATTAGTATTTTTAACTTCATATTTTACTACTCGGATTTCCAACTTAGGTGGGTGGGTTAAATTAATAAAGAAGTAAATACATGGCAATCAATTAGGATAAACAAAGAAGATATGGAAGAGAAAAGAGATCTTGCATTTTTTTTCTCACATTTTGGGAAGGGGGCAAATATCTTTCAGATCTGGAGCATATGTGATAACAAGAATTGTCCCTTATGCCCGTGCAAGCCACCAGGAATTGGGAGGACAAAAGTCTGTATTACCTGAATGACTCTTTTATTATCTTAACTCAAAAATCTGGGCTGCAGATCTGAGATCAGTCAAGGGACTTCCGTATCTCTTGGTGTCAGATACAAAAGCTCAACACATTTCAGTTCTCAGCTGTTGCGTAAAGTTCAAGTTGCTTGTCCATTTTCTGTATTTGAATCATTGATTTTACGGTCAGCAGACAGAATCTGAAGTGTGTTCTGCATTTAGAAATGAATGCTTGGAGAGCAAACGCAATGAAAAAAACCATGGTTTTGTGAGAAATTAGTCCAAAATACTATTCAAATGTAAGTATGCATTTTAATATAGCTTAAAGAAGAAGAAGAAGCAGATTCTCAGAGAACAGACCACTGAATGAGCACACACTGAAATGACATGGGTAGAAAATAAATGTATTGGACCATCCTTAAAAACCTCCTCCCATGGAGAAAGTCCCATTAAAGTTAATGGGGCTTCCAAGTAACCATGCATAGTGTTGTTCTGTTAATGGGTGTAGGTTTTATATGTTTGCACAGCACACACAGTAGACAAGGTCACAAACCTGAACTTACATTCTTGGGACCAGGAAAATCAGGTCTGTGACCTTCTGAGGCCTGCTGTACCATTACCTATGAATCAAACACAAGCAGTCTCCCCTCAAAAAGTTTTGGAATCTGCAGCAGCTTGATGACACTGGGTTCTCCATCTGAGGGGCTTGGGTGGGGTCTGAAGAAGAGAAGAAGGTACGTATTTTAAAAGTGTGCACAGATCTCTGCTGTTACTTATTTGGTTGGAGTCTGGCACCGTTCCCTAGCTAATGCATACTCTCCCCTCCCAAATTCTTTTTCAAAACAAAAGAAATAAATAGCAAAAATTGCCAGCTGTTTGGAATTCATTTTTATTAAAAGGAGTCAATAGCCCTAATTTGAAATCTACTTTTTTCGTGCAACTATAGAGGTTTCTCAAAATAGTATTTTTTACTGAATGCACATATTCCATTTTGTCAAATGTGCCCAATTTATTTGGTATTCTACCCATCTTCAGAGAGGTTAAAGGTTTGAATTGCAGCTGCCAAACACAACCTAATTCATGTGTAAATCTGCATTCTGGGTAGCAAGCAGAAAGTCTTCATGCTTCATACAGCCCTCTTAAAGCAAATGAAGCTGTACTAAAATATTAGAGATTGTTTACGAACAGTTGCAAAATGTTCCTGAATTTGTGAAAGGGGAAATGAAAGACATTTCTTCATTGTGGACTTGTATCTGTCTTTTGAAAAGCTCAAGTTCCTGAAGCTGACAATGGAAAGCTTTGCTTCCATTATTTCTCACTTTTAACGTTCATACATCAGATTTAAAAGAAAGAATGTGTTGAGAAAGTTCTGGGTACTTCCAACCCTATTAAAATTCTAATGTGCTGGGGGTTAGTGGTAGGTCTGGATTGAAAGTTGAGACTCCAAGAGAATTTTTAGCTGGATAGATAGCTTGGTGAGTTGGAAACCAGGCTGTGGTTCCAGAAGTTTACTGGGAATTTACTTTCCCAGTGTACCTCTTGCAAGAAGAGCCAGTCTGTATAGCTTTGGACAAGCTGCAGAATCCCAGAAGTGCCCCCAGAAGAAAGGAAAGGAAAAATAACTTTGGGGTACACTTTATATAGAAAACCCTGGAAAGATCCCCTTAAGTCAGAATAGACTTACTGCCAGTTTATCACCATCATAATCAATATATTACACTGGGCAAAACCAACAGATTTGTTAAGACAACTATTGCCCCATGCATTTTTGTCTTTCTTATTAAACTGCAGCATATGACAGGTGGGTGAAATTCAGGAACAGTGATTATAATTCTTAGATGGTAATTTTATAAATGTCTACCCTGTAGTACTGTCTGCATTCTGCAACATACCATGATGCTGTGACAACAACATGTCCTGTCGCATTACATAATGGTTAAAAGTTGTAGTCTATCAGCATTTAATCATATTATTGCATTGGATGAGTGTATAAATATTATATTTATCTTTTAAAATATCTTTTGTTAGTAGTTTAAGTTCAATCAGCAGCCTATACCTCTAAAGACTGACAAATTAATCTATTCTCAATGCATGAGATTTTCATCATAAGTTAGTTCATTTCCATACCAATTTTTTTCTAAAATCTGCACAAACATTTGTATTTAAAATATGTTTAAATGCATATTATAAGAATTTTTCTCCAAATAAAATTCTACAGTCTAATGTATAAAGACAGGTCCAGAAGCATGGACATGCATAGAACAAGCAAAGAGGCAATGATTCCACTCTATCACCACCAACCCAACTCTTTCCCAAGAAAATTGGATACCTGCTGATCATATTCCTATGAGAGGAGGAGACAAACTACAAGAACAAGGAACAAACAGCTACCCAATAAGAGGGGATGGAAGAAGCAACATCATAGTGTCATAGAATAATGGAATTGGAAGGGGCCTATAGTCGATCAAGGCCAAGCCCTTGCTCAATTCAGGAATCCAACTCAAGTATATCTGACAGATGGTTGTCTAATTTCCTCTTGAATGTCTCCTCACCACCCCATGAGATAACTGGTTCCATTGTTGCACTGCTCTAACAGTTAAGATGTTTTTCCTGACATTCAGCCTAAATCTGTCTTCTAGTAACTTGAGCCCTGTACTCTGGGATGATTGAAAACAGATCTTGCTCCTGTTTGTATGACAATATTTCAAGTTTTTGAAAACTGCTACCCTATCTCCCCTCAGTCTTCTTTTCCCAAGCATACCCCATTCTTTCAATCTTTCTTCATAGGACTTGAAATCCAGTCCCCTGTTCTTCCTTGTTGCCCTCCTCTGAACTTGTTCCAGTTTGTCTGCATCTTTCTTAAAGTGTGGTGTCTGGACCTGGATTTAGTACTCAAGATTACTCCTAACCAGTGCCAAATAGAGGGGAAATAGTTCTTCATGGGATTTGGAGACTATACTTTTGTTAATGTAGCCTAAAACAGCATTTGTCTTGTGCTGCATCATATTGTTGGTTCATATTCAGCTTGCAATCTATAACAATTCCAAGATCCTTCTCACTTGTAGTATTACTGAGTCATGTATCCCATCTTATAATTGTGTGCTTGATTTCTTTTTCCTAGGTGTAGAATGCTGTTATTCTTATGTGCTGTCAAGTCTTTCCTATTTCTGGCAACCCGATGAATGAGTGATCTCATATATGTCCTGTCCTCAACTTTCCTGTTGTTTTCAGCCTAGTGCTCAAGCCTATTTTGAACCTTGTTTCTGCCTTCTTGGGTATTAACTATTCCTCCCAATGTAGTAACATCTGTGAATTTGATAAACATTTCCTTCACCCTCTCCTCCAAGTTAATAAAGGAGGTTACCTGATGAAAAAAAATGAGATAAGATCAGTCTGGCAGGATTTGTTATTGACAAATCCATGTTGGCTTCTGGTTATTCCTGCACTATTTTCAAGGTACTTGCAGAGTGACCACTTTATAATCTGCTCTAGAGTTTTCTACGGGATTGATGTCAGGCTGACTTGTCTGCAGTTCCCAAGTTTCTTCATTTTTGCCTTTTTTCAAGAAGAGGACAACACTTTACCCATCCTCCATGATTTCAATAAAATAATAGACAGTGGTTCCAAAAGTTCTTCAGTAATTTCCTTCAATACTCCTGGATGTAATTCATCAAGCCCTGGAAATCTGAACTTATTCAAAGTTATAAAGTCTCCCTTGACTGTTCATGTATCAGTCTCAAGCTGCAATACTGTCTCCTTCACTTATACTTCACATTTGTTTGTGGGACCATAGACTGCCTTTTGGGAAAAGACCAAGCTAAAGTAGAAATTGAGCACTTCTGCCTTTTCTTTGTTATTTGTCATCATTTTCCCCATCTCCATTCAGTAGTTGAGGTACTAGTTCTTTTCTATGTCTATTGCCATGCCCATGCCTGAAGAATGCCTTTTGTTAATGTCTCTTGCTCATTCTCAGCTTTTGCCTTCCTTTTTTATTTTGACATCTTCTCTGAGCTTTTTGTGAAGCTACATTGGTCTTTTTCTCTGGCCTTCCACTTTTTTTCTTGTTGGAATTGTTTGTAATTCAGCCTTTGGAATTTCCTTTTTAAAAAACTCTCACCCATCTTGGACACCTTTTCCTGTTAGGATCTCCTGCCATGGGACCTCACTTAGCATTGTTCTGAATTTATTGAACTTGGATTTTTTTTATAATCCAACATACATATGTGGCTACACCCCACTGTTGCTTCCTTTGAAATAAAGAACTCCAGCAGAACATGACCACTTTGCCCCCCCCCCCCGAGTTCCCCTTACTGCCACTTCATCCACCAAGTCATCTCTTTCAAGGATAGCTAATCTGTTTTTTTACTCCACCTTTTGTAGGAGAAACTTATCAGCCATAAAAACCAATAATTTATTGGTAGAATTTGCCTCCCAACAGTTATGAAGATACTTAAAATCTCACATTACTAGAAATGGACATGAACCACTGTTTCAGCATTTGGTGCTGGTCCGTCCTTCAGATGAACAAGTATTTGGCACTTCCCAGCACTGCCTTCTCTGGTGGCCACCGACTCAGAGGCAGCATCTGAAGGAGGCAAGCAGGAAAGCCAAGGAGATGCCTCTGAGTGGATGCCTGCTGAAAAAAGGCAGGGCTAGAAACTGCTGAACACCTGTTTGTCCAAAGACAATCTGACACAAACTCCTGATTCGTGCCATCTCTACACATTACCATTATTTCATGTCTCTTTGAAATTCTTGCAAATTGCTTTTCAAAAATTTCATTCTCATTTTCTCCTTGATTAGGTAGTAGAATCCAACTACCCTGTCCTTTTTGTTTTTCCCCAATTATATTAATCCACATGCTCTCAATGGAACAACCAGGTTCATCCCGTGCATTTATGTGCAGGAATGTGGATTTATAGTACAGATCCATTACTCTTTCTGTTCTTTTTGAACAAATTATATCCTTCAATTACTGTATTTCAGTCCAAAGAGTCATCCCACCAAGTTTCAGTTATTTCTATCAAGTCATCTTCTGAACTAAGATTTCTAATTCTTCTTATTTGTTTCTAAAAAATAAGGAGCAGAAGAAGTCATTGCTATTAAACAGAATATTTTCAATGATCTGTTGCATGAATACAGTGAATAAATTAATCTGGCTGAGATTGCTGGAGTTTAATCAGATTGAAGTCTCTTGTTCCTTCTCTTTGCAGTCAAAGTCTACCTGCATAAGGATCTGTTCAGTTTCAGACTGAACTCCCAAGGGTACTTCAGTCCAGTGAGGCTGGAATCTGCAGCAATGCCAGCATACATCAAGGCAAGCTGGGTCTTCTATAACAACAGACATTAAAGACCAGCCATCCTGATAATGAGGCAGTAATACCTTTTATGTAGGAAATGGCAAACAGCTTTTCTCATCCAGAACACTGACCACAATTTATAGAGGCAGGTTTTAACACATTTTTCGGAACATCAACTCTGTTTGTTGGAGAAATGATTCTCCAGGGATAAAAAGAAGCTGGACCAGAGTGTTCAACTTAGCCTACCTGAAATATTTCAAGGAAGGATGGGCAATAGGCAGCCCACAGACCTCATCTGAGCTGCCAAGGTCTTTCTTTCTTCTTCTCTTTACAGCTATCCCTTGTAAATCTTCCTTGTGAGACATGACTTGGAGGCAATGCATGGTGTGAAGGTCAAAGCAAATCCTTTAGCAAGCTACCAGCCACAAGTAATTCTTTAGCCATTGACTAAAGTATTAGGACTGATCCGATTAATTTTGCCATCTGAGACCCAACCTCAATTGAAACCCTCTATTATCCCCAAAGAAAGAAGCACAGTTCTGAAAGCCGGTTAAAATCCTTCTGCATAGTTATACAAATAGTGCAATTTTTGAAAGCAAATTGCCCCCAGTTATGAAATCTCCATAAATATTATCTGCCGCATACTGAATCAAACAACTAAGATAATGCCTATGGAGATTGCTTAACCTATGGCAATTTGTGTCTAAAGGTATTGCCATTTGTGGAACTGCACAAAAGGATTTCAGCCAATGAGCTGCTGCAATGTGATGTGCAACAGATAATATAGGGATTTGAGCCAAATCATGCATTGGATTAAAGGTAACAATCATTACAATGGAAATCATAGCAGATTTCTAAAAATATGCTTAAGGCAGTCTTTCTTGCTTGAGAAATCAGGAAGATTATACAAGAAGATTATGGCCTGAAGGCCAGGCACAAAGCAAAGCAAACTAATTTGCAAAATATGGTCGATAGGGAAAGTTTCCCATCTCCTAGTGATGGTTTATCTTCAAAATAGACTTGGTCCTTGTTTAGGTCTGCACAAGCACCTGCCTTCCTCCATGGCATAAGAATGCAATAATGATAAATTAAATACATAAGACTTTGCTACCTCTTTGTAACACTACAGTTTAGTACCTGGGAAGCCTGCCTTGGTCTGCCTAACATAAGAGTGGGCCACTGTGGCCCTCAAGACTTTGTAGAACTGCCTGTCATTAGCCTTAGCCTGCAGGGCCAATGGTAAGGAAGTTGGGAGCTGCAATCTGTCAATCTCGGGAGAACCACTCACATTTGGTAACTTGCAGGCATGTGCAATTTCTTAGCATTCAAAGAAATGCAAAAGGGCTATTCTAGCATATGGCTAGAGCTATACAGGACAAGCTAGCCATATGCACGTCTAGCTCAGTAAGATGGGTACTTGACTACAGAGACTGTAAGTTCAATTCTCTTGAGGGAGAAGAGCCAGTTTTTGTGTCCTTGGGCAAAAAACTGGCAATCTAAGTCAGAGTGCTCTATGCCCAGATAATCCAGAAAAGGATAACCAGACATCAGAATGAACTTGACAATATTGTTGTTAGCCATTGCTTTTGTTTTGCCCATCCTGTTCTGTACTGCTTACTCTACCACAGAGCAACTCTGTGTTGTTCCAGACAAGGAGTCTTTCCCAACCCTACATGGCTGTACCAGGGACTGAACTTGGTACCTCCTATGTTCAGAGTATGTTCCCAACCATTGTGCTGTTGCTACATCCTTAAAGTTTCTAACTGTCACCATCTGTTGATGGCTCTAACACATTTTCCCCTGTTTTATTGACTAAAGTGCATATTTCAGCTATGACAGCAGTCTTCCCAGTGGTACCCTAAGCTCATCAGTCTGTGAATGGGTGTCTGTCTGACAGATCATTGTGTATTTTCTGGATTTCCAGTGATCTAATTTCTATTCTAAAATAATGATATGGCATAAAAGTGGAGCTTCAAGCCTGCCTTGCAGAAAATCCAATAAGGACTTTTCTAAACCATCACTTTGCTATGCTGTATGCAGACTGTCAGGAATAGAATGAGCACAAAAGCAAATATGCAATAAAGATTTTTTTATTATTATTACTTTAGGTATTTCTAGATGTCAGATAAAAATGAGAACTTTGCTAAAAATTTTGCACAATGACAGCTGTGCTTTATGGATAACGTGCTATAGTTTGATGTATGAGGCAGAAAATATGAAACATATTGTGAAGTTCTACCTTGACATAATGATGGAAAGCAGTTTGAAGTGCATAATATTTAAGAAATGTGTGAGACCACCATGAAGCAGCCCATCTTCAACAAAGAAAAATCACATCAGCCCTTCCAAAAAATGATATCACCATTTACAGCTGTTTCTATTTTTGCTTGATGTTTTGAGACCCATACCTCAATCTTTAGGCTCAGCAAAAGCAAATGATGAATTAAATCTTAATGCAGTAATGCTGGAACCGTTTCCTCAGGCTTCTTATAATGGGCCCGTAGCAGAGGTAACCAGTATCATGCTCTGAATCAAATAACATTGCAACGTAGGAAAATATGCCAAGCAACTACTTGCTGTACAACCAAAAGCCTGTATAATCTTCAACTTCACACTTGACAATACTCTGTTAACTCATTGGAAAAGACAGCTTTAATGAACAAGTCCAATTAGTTTCACATGAAAAATAATTTAAGGACCATGTTTTCAAAAGTTCTTTTTAGGATGATTCATGCCCAAAGTTCATTTCAAAGCTCTGATCACACTTGTTAATTTTTTAACTCCAGAAGCTGAAAGGAGTGAAAGGGTGGTAAAAGGCCATGACACTTGAGGGCTGTAACCCAGAAAATTTTTGTGCTTTTCCACTTCATAGTATGGCTTTAAGGAGGAATGAACTATTAGGAGGAAGTTAAGAGAGAGCTGACATACCCTTCTCTCCTGAAGTTTCCCGGCTGTTTTGGCTGATGTCACTTTGGTTCCCAGTCTTGGATGAGTTAATCTCTCTGCTGGGGCAGACAAAGAGAAGAGACACTGAGGACAAGTGGGTCAAATGCAGAACTTCTGTCTGTCTTTTAAGACTGGAACTGCAGGCCTTTGTAGGCTGGTTGTGCACCCTATTTTCAAGAGGCCAATCTCCCTTTTGAAGGGCTATCAGACTACGGTGCTCTCCTGTATGATGTCCTCTGTTTGAAGGGATCTCCAGTCAAAGTCTGCTTTAAGGATAAAGAGCTACTAAAAAGGAGAACATAGACTTTGAAGTTCTCCTTCAACAGCACTTGAACAGTAGGTTAAACATGTAGACAATCATGTGGTCAGAGGTTTTCCCACTTTGCTGAGATTTATTGTACTGCTACTTAAATATTAGCAATTCTTTCTAAATATTTGTCTACAAATATATACGTATTAGCATATGCAATGCATGGAAAATGTGTCTCTCTTTTGTCCTCTTTGGTAATGTGCAAATGGCCAATCCATGGCCAAGCCAGCCTTCAGCATGGATCCTTTTCTTGCAGTTTGTAGCCTTATTGTGGAACAGTGGTTCCCAACCTTGGGTCCCCAAACGTTCTTGGTCTAAAACTCCCAGAAGCTTTCACCACTAGCT
Source organism: Pogona vitticeps (assembly GCF_051106095.1). Lineage (NCBI taxonomy): Eukaryota > Metazoa > Chordata > Lepidosauria > Squamata > Agamidae > Pogona > Pogona vitticeps. Next base: position 38,602,524 of record NC_135787.1, read on the forward strand.
GTGCTGGCCAGGATTTCTGAGAGCTGCAGTCCAAAAATGTCTGGGGACCCAAGACTGGGAAGCACAGTTCTAGAAGGATTCTGCAAAACATATTAGGACAGTTCATGTGTGACAGGAAATAATAACACAAGTATTGATAATTGTAAATGTGGAGCCCCCACCCTGATGTGCCAGCATTGAGCAGAGGGATTACATTTGTAACTGCAACTCACTACCTGATTTCATGATTCAGGGAGACCTTTGTGACTGAGCAATCATATTTGCAAACAAGCTCTTGTGTGTGCTTATCTCTCAATGACTACAAAACAAAGAAATGCACTTAGTAAACTATGGGAAGCATAGAAAGCTGTGTTGTAACAATTAAATGTTTTCAGTATTTAAAGATTAGAACTGTTGACTTGTCATGTACATTTTGGTCTTCAGATTAGCACCCCCCAGAGAATATATGTAGGAAGAGATTTTCTGGGGCTCATTTCCAGGGTTTGAAAAACTGGACATATTATGGCTGAACCAGACCTTGGAAAAGTTACTTTTACAACATCTTCAGAGTCTTCTAGTCAGAATGGCCATTAGCTAATTCTTGGAACTATAGTTTCAAAACCACAGGCTCTTGCCTGGATCATTTAAGTATATTTTACAAAAGGGGATAGTCTGATTCTTTTATTTTATTTTTGAAGCTCCCCCCCCCCCCCGCCACATCTCTGCATTGTTCAAGTGTGTGTGTTTTGGAGTGCTGGAGTTTCTAAGCATAAGAAGATGGCATTTTTATTTAGCATCTGGACTCAGCGAATAATTAAACAGGAAGACACTGAATATTCATCTGGAATTCAATGTAAATGCAATGGCTACAGGTATCTATTTTCATAGGCTGCATGTATGTAAAGTTTTAAATACTTTTTTGAGTTGTCATCCTTGTTTATGTTTCAAGAACTACTAAAACTTTTCAAGTGCCATTAATAAATAAGTAAGCATTGGTGTTAAATTCTTGATAGGCAGATCAGTGCTGTTTATGATATAAAAGCTTCAGGGTAGAGTCTCCCTTCACAAGTTTCCTGAGCGAGCAAGATGCAAACATCTGCTTGATAAATAAGCATAGCGGTGAGGCTTCCTGTATGCAGAGTGTGCGTAGAATCATTTTTGTGCTTTAATGTAATATCATTTTAATTAAAGTCCTTGATTGCCAAGAACAGTTGGCCTGACCAGATGTACAACTCAAGGGATCTTGTGAAAAGTCCCCCAAGGACCAATGAATATAATGCTTAGATCCTAAGCATGTCTTATTAATCATACCTGTATACTGTCTTCACACATCCAACTGTGTATACATATACTTTTATAACCTGTGACAGGTTTTTTTTTACATTTTGTTCCTGTATATCTAGATATATGTACACACAGAGACAGAGAAAGAGACAGAGAGAAAAAGATATCCTTTAAGTAAGGCTATACCCCTAGATTTCATTTGGAAACCAATTTGAGGCCTTGATTTGTGCCCTAAATTTGAAAAAAAAAATGCAAGTTTCCAATTGATTTGCATTGGAAAACCAAAATGGCTATCCCTTTTTTTACACTGATGAACATAAAGTTTGAAGACATACTAGATTCTGAAGAGGAGGGTGAATCTGCCTGATTTTAGCTGTGTTTAGTGGTTTGTGTTCTAGACACCTCTGAAGTTGCTGTTGTTCCAAGAGAAGAAAAGAAAAAAATGCTGAAGCAATTCTGTTTAGTTTGCCTGATGTAAATTGAATTTGATAATATCATTTGCTTTGCCTTGGAACCAAATCTGGCATTTTGGTTCTCATACAATTAAGTTCTCATACAATTATCCAATTGGGTTACTAACTCAGGATTTGTTTAAATCAGGTGCACAACCCTAATTTCAACAATATTTTTAGTGACACACTACAGTGCTCAGGACCAAATTAAGCACTGGTCCCATTGGTTCTCTGACTTTCAATGTTAATAACATTTATTTAATAGTTGGGAAAGGCTTGCTTCATCTACGGCAGTCTATGTGTGCCTTCTTTTAACTAACATGGCATTGCTCTTTAGATGGCTACGGAGGTAGATATTAGTAGCCAACCTAGAACATTGGCTCCCAACCTTGGGTTCCTAGACGTTCTTGGACTGCAGCTCCTTAAAGCCCTTGTCAGCATAGTTGAAGTCCAAGTGTGTCTGGGAATCCAAGGTTGGGAATGAGTGCCCTAAAACATGACAATATGCTTTTATCAGGTTAAAACGATGGGAAAGTTGACATAGCAGACATAAGGACATCTGTTTCTCTTATGTCTAATCAGAGTTCAGAGCAGGATTTCCTCTTCCAGTGTTACAGAAAGTCCAGCTCTATGCCAAGATGAGAGGCATCATGTCCTTTCTTCATGGAGTAGCAAGAGACATCACTCTGGGGGTCTCTCTATACAGAGAAATGGAACCTATAGAAGTTAGCTGGTGAGGCTTCATGAGCAAGGGATCTATCCCTCTCATCAGCTAGTCCAGAAAGCATGACTCAGGAAGTAATTCAATTCCCAGTTTCCTTACCCCCTCCACACTATGTGTTGAACACAATATTAATCATGTGTATATTGCACTGTAGCGAGCACTGAATGTTTCTGGCTAATGGCCTATTGTCAAGAGGAAGAGAAAGAAAGAACTCCACAGATTAATTATTTTCATCTGGTTTACCTCAAGATTTGAACTTCCTGACACTCTTCCTGTTCCCCAGAACAAGTGTTTGAACTTCAGCTTCATTGAAATAAAAGCAATTGCACCAGTTGACGTAAAATTCAATGGCCAAAATCACGTTGCTTCATGTAGTAAGTTTCAGCTACAATTGACACATTGAATCAATGAAAGAAATTGGAGGAAATTACTCACCAAATCTCCACTGGTTCAATGGTCCTATTCTACTTGTGACTTACTACGCTAAGCAAAATAATTTCAGGCAGCAATTTATTCAGTGGGTCTACTCTAGCAATAAGATGATGGCCACAGTTCAGTTTCAGCAATAAGATGATGGCCACTAAAGGATTTAAACGTAAACTTTTAAGAGTGAAGCCCTGAAAACCCTAGGTCAGATAAACTCGTCTGTTTAAACTTCAAGTCCTTTCCATTCCAAAATGTAGAAATTTGCTAATACTTGTAAATTCTGACTTTTAGAACATGGAATGAAATTCTTACCCATCTCCAGGTATTGAGCAACCTAACTGAAAGGCTGCCCATTCTTGTTATTATGTTCAGAATGACAAAGGGAACTTAACTGCTAATTCCTACGTTTTTCTTTAGAAAATGTGAGAGTCCCTTATGTCTTTGAAGTTTCAAAGTATGATAGATCACTTTTCCAATGAATGCTGAATATCAATGTGAAATTCTTGCCATCTCTCCATGGATTTCATATTTTCATGCCTTTGCACTCATAAACTGAAATCACTCCATGCCTGAGGCTAGCATGCAAAGTTAGCTTGCCACTGCAAGGCAAAAAGGAATTGTCAACCAAAGAGCATTGAACATGTGTCTCACTTTGCCATATCTAACTGGCACATGACAAACAGCATCCCAGGCTGGATTCATTTCACACAAATCATTCAGTACAACTGAAATAAAGCAACAAAATCATTTAATTAGAACCTCATTTTTCACATTGTGTGTACACTGTGGACTGTATCAATCAGTGGTCCCAATATAACACTGATCACTGATTATGCCATGTTGAATTTGGGGTTTTTTTAACTGTAAAATTTATTTATTTACATTATCCATGTGGTTTCATCAATACTAGAACTGAAGTTTGTAAAACAATGGTTATCCATGAGTCAAAAGGATTATAATATAGTTCTATGTACAGTCTCACCACAAAGCTTTTTCAAAAATTACCTAATGGTGGAAGAGGAATGATTCTATGTATCTTATGATAGGGGAAGACATCTGTTAGAGTTTGGAAACTAATAAACTGATCTATCTGTTTTACAGATATGTTAGTTTGTTAATGTTGTGTTGGCCTCAATATAGATCCTATCATAGTGTATGTGAAAATAAAAGTGGAGAGAGGAGCTATACATGTCATCTTGAACTCCCTGAAGAAAGGGAAGGTATAAATGTATCAAGCAGCAATAAACTAGCACATTGTCTTTACTGGCTCCCTGTGAAAGTGTAGTTGCAGCCTGTGCCTGCATCAAAGTCAATTAAGCTGCTAAAGGAGGTACAGACTGCTTTATTCAAAGTACTGGATCTAAGCTTCAAAGCCCATTAGATAAAGATCAACAAACATAAATCAGAACACACCCAAAGAGCCCAAAAAACCCACAACAACCAAACATAAATCTATCTCCACCCTTACATATACCTGAGGAGGTCCTGAGTCATGGCCATGTTACTAAGTGTCCAGAAGTTACAAGTCTGCAAAGCATTTACCTTACTTGGCTTCTACTCCTAAGAAGCAAATTGTGAGTGAAATTGTGAGTCTAATACAGTTGTGCCCCACTTAACGATTGCCCCTCATTACAACGAATCCACTTTACGACGATGTTTTTGCGTTCGCAATTGTAATTGCAAAATGATGGTCTCAATGGGGGAATTTCGCTTAGCAATGTTCGGTTCCCTACTTTGGGAACCGATTTTCGCTTTACGACATTCAAAAACAGCTGATCAAAATTGTCATCGGGTGCTTAAAATGGCTCCCCACTGTGCTTAGGGACAGATTCCTCACTATACAGGCACCGAAAATGGCCGCCATATGGAGGATCTTTGCTGGACGGTGAATTTTTAGCCCATTGGAACACATTGAATGGTTTTCAATGCGTTTCAATAGGCTTTTTAATTTCGCTTTACGATGTTTTCGCTTAACAGCGATTTTCCTGGAACGGATTATCGTCGTTAAGCAAGACACCACTATATAATTCTGGAATGCTCAAATCCCTCATCCTCCTCTCCTCAAATTAAAGCAGACATGCAGAAGTCCACAGCCTGGAGACTGGCCAGGGCTGAGAGGCTTCCCACTACGACTGACTGCACCAGGGTAATCAGGTATGGAAAAAGGAGTAACTGGAACTGCCACCAGCTGGTCAGTACTGGTGAAACCTGCCTGGCACTGGTCAGACCATGACACTGTTCTTACCTGAGTGGCAGTTCCAGCGGCTCTCTTTTTTTTGGCCATATATTGTGTCCCAACCCAGTACTGTCAGTAGCTGGAAAGCCTCCCATTACTGACCAACCAGAATAGAATCCCTGGTGTGGTTGAAAACTTGTGTCCATGTGCCCAGTTTAAAACGCACAAAGGTTTGTATCATTTGAGTGTAACTGCGGCCAGTGGAAGTCAATCAAACTGCTAAAGGAGATACTGTACAGAGTGCTTCATTTTGCCAGCCCAGCCAGCTATTGGACTGGCAAAGAAGAGCACTCTGTCTCTGCTTTGATTGCCTGATAGGCTTCTATCACTGGCCACAGGCAAAGTGAAACCACTTCCTTCACAACCATTATGGCAGAGGGTCAGGTAATTGAGTGTTGTGCATTCCGCTATTGGCAACTAGACTGGAATGGATACATGAAAAAGATAGCTTTCTCTGCAATGACACTCAGACTTTGGAATTCTCTCTACTAGGGGAAATGTTTTGAGTATTTGGCGCTTGTTTTAGGTTTCCATGTCAAATGCTGTTCTTTGGCCTAAGCCATGGCTAACTGTCTTGACAGTTTTATTTTGTTCTTATGCTGCTGTTCTTGCTGGTGTGTGTCATTGTTTCTTCTATATCTGGTACTAAAATGTTAATCTCAGTCTGTGCTTCATGTGATATATTATGAGAGTCATATCATGACACGAAGGTAGAAATGTTTATATAAGCATATATATAATCTGTTAACTTTTTACTCTTTGGGATGTGACACTGAATGAATTTAGAACTGCTGGAAAACTCAGAGTTCTGGTATTTGACAGCAAAGCCAGAGGTTGGTAGATCCATTTCCCACTGTGCCTCCCTGACAGGAGCCGGACTCAATGATCTATAGGGTCCCTTTCAGGTCTGCGGTTCTAAGATTGTATTCTATTAAGAATTAATAATATCCAAGCTATCTAAAAGACCGTATCTCCCTTTCTGATCCTCACTTGAGATTATCAGACCTTTCTCTTAGTCCCACTATCTTCACAGGTGTGTTTAATGGGAACATAGGAGAGGGCTTTCTCTGATGCTGCTCCCAGACGCTGGAACTTCCTTCCATTGGAGGCCAGGCTGGCCCCACCTTTTCTGTCCTTCCATAAGCAGACAAAAACCTTTCTCTTCAGGAAGGCTCTTCTCTAAACAACTGGCTGACCAAATTTATTGTTTTAAGGGTTTATTTTATTCTGTTGTTTTATTTGTGTTTCTAATATTGCTCTTATTTATTTATTTATTTATTTATTTAATTTATATGCCGCCCACACTACCCAAAGGTCTCTTTTATTCATAAATAAAATATTATTTATGAATAATATTTATTTATTTATTTTATTGGACTTCTACCCCACTCATCTAGACCAAAGGTCTACTCTGGGTGGCATTACAAATTTAAAAACTATAAAAAAAATAAATATATGATAGCTGTTCAATGTTTTTTTTAAAAAAATTGCAATTATTTATTATTTAACTAACTTTTTTTAATACTGTAGGTCGCTTTGTATCCTTTAAGAGAAAAGTAGCATATAAATAAATAAATAAATAAATAAATAAATAAATAAATAAATAAATAAATAAATAAATAAATAAATAAATTTTGTGAGGGATTGTTCTAAACATTCTTATAAGGTGATAAACCTCTTCCCTGCCTTTCACGGGAACACTATTTTTCAGCCCATAGGATATATTAAGTGGGGGTGTTTTTTCACTCTCACTGTTTATGGTCAGAGTGGTGCAATTATGTTGAACGATCACCATTTTCACCTCTTTTAAAATGGAAAAAAACAGCACATCTAGTTGCTCATGTTCTATACAGGACATTCAAATCTTCCTTCCTTTCTTGACATTTTATTTTAAATCCAGCATACCCTAAGGTATACCTCTATAAGACAAATAATAATAAAATTTCAGAGTTTTCCATTTACTATAGAAGGCTGTGTGAGGTTTTTTTTAAGTTCCTTTAAATAAATTCATACACTCCCTGTGGCAGGTGTCTCAAGCATGAACTTTTTTCTTCAGCAAAAATATTCCATCTATTGAGCAACTGAAAGTTGTTATTAATCCTGAAGTATTTGCATTTTATTTCCAGTGTTTTCAGAACTGATGACTGAAACTGAATATCAAATGGATTAACAAAGTACTTTGTGTTAAAACATGCAATGTGAGAGCATGTTTGCCACAGTCAGCTGTTTTAAAAGGCCGAAACCCTCCTTCTTCTTCCCAGTATGTTTTGCTGCTACTCTTTGCCAATAAAGAGGTCTCACAAACACACAGATGCACGCCAATGAAGACATAAAGGAGAGAATGAAAATTATTCATGGATCTGGCTATGCTTGATAATTTTTGAACTACAAAACCTCATGTCAGAATAGGAGCTGTGACCAAAGAATAGAGAATGTCTCTGAGAATTGCAGTGCTCTTTTGTGTCTCCAGGTAGGTTTAAAGCTTGGGTGCCACCCATTCCCATCTGGCACCAAGGCTCACTGTCTTATTGTGACAGAGTTTCTATTTGCCTTGCAGTTGTGAAACTCTGATACCATAAAAAGGCAAGAATGAGGAGAGGAGACTCAAGTCTCAGTCTTCTGATTTTTTTTTTTTTGTTACAGTCTCTATTTGGACAGATGATTGAACCAAAGTGTACCAAATCCTTTATAATTTCATTTTCAACATTAAAGTTGTGCACTTCTTCTGCAGTCTTTTCAGTGTTCAACTGCAGGATGCTTTTGCATTTCTTCTTTCACTTTCCTCAGAAGTCATTGCTGATTTTTTGTCAGAAATACAATGCCATCTCAATATCTTAAATTACTGGTGTTTCTTCTACCTATTTTCATCCTCCTTTCATGTGAATCTAATCCAGTTTTCTGTATGATACGTTCTGTATAAAGACTGAGCAAATGGGAAGATGAAATTCAATCTTGTCTAACACCTTTGCCTATAGTAAACAATTCTGTCTCTCCATATTCTGTTTTAACAGTAGCTTCTTGTCCATAATATGGATTATGCATCAGGACATTTCTGGCATCCCCCCCATTTCTTTAAGAATGATCAGTACCCTCTCATGATTCACACACTCAAAGGCTTTGTTATAGTGTATAAAGCATAGACCAATCTTCTTTGGAAATTCTTCCAGGTATTTTCAGAGCAGCATTCACTTCACTTTCTAAAATTGCAGGTTCTTCATCATCAGGTTTCTCTTTGAAGGAATTTGTCATCCTTTTACCTGTTTTACAAAGTTCTCCATTATATTATTTGTGTCTTCTCCTTATTTTATCCTAATCAGACTGTTTTCTCCTATTGGTCTTTCAGTATTTTTAATCTGGTTTTGGTTTTGAGTCTTCTGGAAGATCTAACTTATTTTTCCTCTTCTGTTATTCTCTTTTATTTCTTTGCACTGACCATTATACTTCTCTGTCTCTACACGACAATCTCTGAAAACCTGCATTAGGGATTCTGGCCCTATTTTTACTTTAGCTTCTCACCTGTTCTTAACAATTTTAAGTGTTTCTTCTGTTGTCCATCTGGGTTTTTCTTCTCTTTTTACCACAGGAAATGTCTTTTTGCATTCTTCCCTAATTATATCTGGTTATAATCCATAGTTCTTTTGGTTTGTACTCATTTGAATTTAGTAATGCAAATTTGTTCTTTATGTGGGCTTTAAATTCATCAGAAATAGTATTTAAATTGTATTTTGGTAGTCTGATTATTTTAGTATGAATATTTTAGTGGGTTTTTAAAAAAAAATTTACTCTAATTATTTTAACGATTTGTGCAGTAGCACACTGGACCATAGGTCCTGGTCTTGTTTTGTTAGAGAGAATACAATTTCTCCATCTCCTGTGTCCAATTATGTAGTCTATTTGATTTCTTTATTGGCCATCTGGTAATGTCCATGTGTACAGCCATCTGTTTGATTGCCTGAAGCATGCATTTGCAATAAACATATTGTTGGCTTCATATAATTCTTTCAATCATTCTCCTGCTTCATTCCTAGGCAAAACTCTCCAACAACATTTGGCTCTCCTTTGTTTTCTATTCTTGCGTTCCTGTCACTTATGATTGGCATATCTTGTTTTGGTATGTGATCAACTTCTTTCTGGATGTCTGCATAAAGGCTTTCAGTTTCAACTTCTTCAGCATCTGTAGTTGGCTGGTGGTTATGCTGATAGGTTTTCCAAGATGTCTGATTGATAGTATTTTGTCAACTTCACATTATAGCCCATAAAAGCCTATATCTTGCCTGAGTATTAGAGCCACTCAGTTATTTCTTAGTTTCTCACTTCTAGAGTAAAATAGTTTATAGTTATCTAACCAAAAATGTCCCATTCCAATACACTTCAGTTCACTGACACCAAGTACTGAAATGTGTTTAAACATTCCACTTCTTACTCTGGGGTTCCCAGTTTACTTTGATTCATGTTTCTTACACTTCATGTTCCAATTACATATGTCAAATGGCATTAGACTCTCCTTTCACCTCTGTGCACGTCATCCACTAGATGTCCTTTCAGCTTTAATCTAATTGTGTCATGAGTTACAACATTATTTGCACTTGTCCTTTGCTCTTCCTATGTAGCTTATTGAGTGCCTTTTGATCTGAGAGTCTCATCTTCTAGCACTATTTGTTTCATTTTGGATGGTTTCATCATAGGATTTTCAAGGTAAGAATTATTCAGCAGTGGCTTACTGTTGTCTTCTTCTTCATAGTAAAAGTTAGCTTAAATGTCACAGCTGTTGTCTATGGAAAAAGTCTTCCACAAGTGTCACATTCCACTGTGGCTGCTGCTGCCTAGTAGTTACTCTCTGGGTTTTTCTTCAGCCCTATCACCATTAGAAATATCCGTTCTCTTCTGATGAATGGGGCCATTAATCTCTATGTAAAACTGTTTTTTATATATATATTGTTGTATGTTTTTTGTAAGCCGCCTAGAGTGGTCTTAATCAACTAGATAGGCGGGATATAAATAAATAAATAAATAAATAAATAAATAAATAAATAAATAAATAAATAAATAAATAAATAAATAAATAAATAAATAAATGAATGAATGAATGAATGAATGAATGAATGAATGAATGAATAAATAAATAAATAAATAAATAAATAAATAAATAAATAAATAAATAAATGAATAAATAAATAAATAAATAAATAAATAAATAAATAAATAAATAAATAAATAAATAAATAAATAAATAAATAAATAAATAAATAAATAAATAAATAAATAAGAGGGTGGATGTATCATTTGGCCATTCTATCTTAGGTGACCCTGCCAGGAGTCCATACTCATATTGCTCTCTGCTTTTTAATACACTCAGACCTCCTAATCACATCCAAGAGGGGGGATCAGCTAATGCCAAGATCAAAATACGGTAATAGGTGTTTGCAGAGACATGCTATTGTTCCAGTTATGGTCAAAGGATATAGTGTGAAGTCAGTTCTGCTGTCACTATGAATATTACCTACCTGTCTTATTCACTGGTAATGTTACCAGCCTGAATTGAGCCTGGCCAAGGCAATTTAGGAAAGGGACAAGGCTAAGAAGCCAGATCTGCCATTGCTAGTATGAATCTGGGGGTGTGATCCGATAGCAGGAAAGACGCACATCCATTCACACTAGAAAGAGTCACTTTTTAGGGAGTGATTTCTTTTAAAACAGCCTTTTCATCTGTCATGGAATCATTCCGGCCTAGCCCCAGAAAGTCGTAGCTGTACAAAAAGAAGCAGTTTGGATATGGATTAGGGTCATAAAGGTAAAGGTGAATGTTCCCCTTGACAATTATCCAGTTGTGTCCAACTCTAGGGGGCGGTGCTCATCCCCATTTCCAAGCCATAGAGCCAGTGTTTGTCCATAGACAGTTTCCATAGTCACATGGCCAGCATGACTAGACACAAAACACCGTAACCTTCCCATCGTGGTGGTACCTATTTATCTACTTGCATTTTTACATGTTTTCAAACTGCTAGGTTGGCAGGATTAGGGTCATACTGGAGCACAATTAACCATATGGAGTGTGTTTGCCAGCAAACAGCTCACTCCAGGCCACTTTACAAGCAGTCCAAAATGTGATCTATTTCCTGGTGTGATCACACTCTTATGTGGTTTCTCTAGAGATCACATAAATCTTTCACCTTTTACACACACTTATCATGTGGATCAAGGCAGCTAAGGTGTGACAGTGGGCAGAAACCAGCAAAACAGAGAGAAAGAAAGACCCACGCAGAAGTGGTAGAACAGATGAGCATTTCAAACTATGAGGGTTTCTGCAACAGCTGGACCCTTCTTCCTTCAGTCTTTTTGTCCATACCTATTTTTTGTCCAAATAAATAATTAATTATTATAATTGCTGAGGACTGTCATTTTGGTTTGATTTGGTTTTAGAAACCAGTCAGGGGTCCTGGCTGTTGTGAGGAATGGTAAGCCTCCTCCAAGGTAAATGGAGTATTTATTTCTAGGCAGATCTGCCGGGTTGGAAGGCTGCAGCCATTGAAATGGCAAGTTGAGGTCTTTGCTTGCCATTTAGCTGAGCTGCCTCAATGAAGGTCTGCTGTCTACTACTCTGTCCCTTCCTCAAGTGTGCAACTGCTAGAAAGAAGGCTTTGCATAAGTAGCTCAGCCTGTGCTACAAATACAAGTTAGTGCTGCTCATAACAAGTCCAGCTGGAGCTACTGATCAGTCCTCTTATTTCCAAGAGGAACAAAGGAATGCTTTCCAATCTATTGAAAACAAATGTGTGAAGCTCTCTTAAGTTGCCTATAATACTGGGGTTTTGTTGTTGTTGTTAGAAGGAGTCTAATTAGCCTTGCCAAAGAAACTTGACCTATTTCTAGCAACAAAAAAAAATGATCCATTTAAACCATACATCTGTCTCTTACTGGCATTTTCAAGCTCTTGCTTTAATCAATCTGAGGTTTTTTTCCAAATTGATTAAAGTTTTTTTTAAAAAAAAAAAAGTGTTGAAGAATACCATGTAACTAACTAAGCCAATGAAGCAAAGACAGAAAGAAACATTTATATACGAGTTCAAACTAATCTCTTCAGAGACCAGGATTATTTGGATTAGAGGAGGCAGCCATTCAAATATACACATCCACAACAGCTAATAATCTAGCTAGAAATCCTAGTTGCAGAATAGCTTTGCTAAAAACAAAGCCAGGCTTGAAGTAGAAAGCTTCTCCCAGGTGAAAAACAACAACTGTATCAGCTTAATGCAAGCTGCAGAACATGAATAACAAGCTAAAAACAAGAGAGGAAGAAAGAAAGAAAGACCCTGGCTTCCATCAGTCATGCTTTAATAAATGAAATAGTCTAAGCAGCAATGTGCATGAAATGGCAGCCTTATGGAAACAACTGTATATTTTTTTCCTCTGCAGAGGTTGTGGAAAACCATTACGCACAGAGGTTCATTGCATATATCGTATGAATTTTCTCCACGTCACTGCATCTCTTTAAAAACAGTGAGGATTTTGTTGTAATAGAGAAGCCATCCTTTGCTCTGCAGTTCAGCCCACACCAAGGGCTTGTTAGAGCCAAGTCACTGCAAGCATAATGTAAAATGGCTTCCATATGATTTGCACTTTGTGCACGTCAGTTTAACAGTGCTGAATATATGAAATAAAGAAGACAATATTACTTAAGTAAACAGTCATCATTGGGAGCATTATTAGAGAGAAGTAAACCAGGCCAGAGTCTTTTCGGAAATGTTAAAATGTCATATAAAACGCCTAGCTGCAAGAGAATTGTACTCTAAAATGTTAAAAAGCTTTTATAAAGTGTAGGAGCAAAAGCAGCAGTTCATTTCTGCTTATGTATCTTTGCCGGTTTGGGTTTTAAAGCTGCCACAGTTGCGTTTCTTCAAAATCAGTCTTTCTTATCATTTCATGTACATTAACAATCTATGCCATTCAGGTTTCAACCAGGAGCAGGGTCTTTTCAGAAACGTGACATATTTCAAGAGGCCAGTTTACTTTGTAAAGGTAGGCTATTTAAAAGTAAACGAAGAGGAGGAGACAATCTATGTGCAGCCTTCCAGTTGCACTGTATCTCCCAACAGCATGAGTCAGCCCAGATAAATGGTGAAGAATGCTAGGAAGTGCACATGGGGATGTAACAAACATTTCCTGTTCTCAGTTATTTTCTAAGGGTGTAACTACACAGTGGGGGAAATGTAAATTCACTTGCATTCACTCGCTATGAAGTTGCACCAGAGAATTCGGGTCCTTGAGGAGAAAAAAGAGAAAACTTTTCTTCTGTTTGCTTGCAGTTGTGTTTAGACCTGTGCAGTTGATGCCATTACAAAGAACTGCTTTACGCAAGCAGTAAATAGGCTTCCTTCCTCGATTTCCTTGTCTAGTTATCACCACAGAGATGAGTTCTATTCTTAAACTGTAAAAGAAAAACCCAGGAGTTTTGCCCATGAATGAAAAGCTGTAAAGAGAGAGACTTGATAGTGTGTGTGTGCTGTTGCTGCCTTGTGTGTGCACACACTTGTGGCTCATCCTTTCTCATGAGGTAAGAGGTGAGGGGGAAGGCCCTACAGCACTGCACCATTCTGCATGTATGTCTGTGAGTGAGTGTGCACATATGCTCAGCTTGTTCCTCCTTTCTGCACTGGTTCAAGTGATCACATGTCTGAACCAATGCGAAAGTATCCATATTTTTAAAAGTAGAAGCTTCCCAGTGGAGGGTAAAAATTGTGGGTTGGGGAGACAGAACTCCAGGCTGATTCACATTTCCTGTTGCATTGTGAAATCAATAGAAAAATATGGATCAGCCTACCTCAAACCCATAGTATTTCCTGGGGTTTTTGTTTTTGTTTTTTGCCAATGTGGTTGCCCCCTTAGTCTCACCATGCTAAGAATACTTGCTAAGGCTTCCCCTTATACCAATGAGATTTCTCAGCTTTTTCCAGTTTTTAATTTCTATATGATGAGTTGCATGTTCTTTATGGCAAGAAACAAATTCTGTCCATGTCTTTTCCAGGGATTCTTCTGCAGGAAAGATGTCCTTTTTTTGCACAGCAATTGTAATAATTTCACATAGCTTGGTGTTTCTTCCATTAAAAAATGATGGGGTTAATTTTCTTTCTCCGTATTTTGAAATGGCCAAATATGCTATTTTCTAAGTATGAATTACATGATCAGTAAGGTGCTTTGGCAGATATATTACTATTCTATTCATTTTTCTGTCATTGCAATAAACTATACATAAATATTTACAAATTTTAGAGAAAAAATGACAAAACCCTACATTATCAATAGTTCTCATATTAACTTCCAATAAAATGATGACAATGATTTTATCCTATAAAAACTCTCAAGAATTCTTGCACATGGAGATAGTCTTTCTACTTGCTATTACTTCAACATTCTTCCAATTATTTATCAATTATTCATTAGTTCAATTTGATTCTTCATTCATAAGCAGGATTTTCATAACGGTGGAAACGTTTATTCAGGCAATTCATCCCTGCTCTCACACCCTGTGTGAAGAAAGAGTAGTCTTCCTTATTATTCATCTAGTATGTTAACTTCACCTTTGCAAATAGTGCTTGCACCCAGGGAACCCAGTAATTAAGCCAGAGTCACATTAATGAAGTGCAGTTTCCTGCCAAGATTCAAACAACTTTCTTTATGCAGCTGTCAACTGCCCATAGGATTCCTCTCATACAAGTGACAAGGTTTTAATCTACAAAGCCCTAAATGGCTTGGTTCCATGCTATCTCAAGGACTGTGCCTCCCTTTATTAGCCTTCCCAGGTGTTAAGCTCACCATGGGAGTCCTTTCTCTCCATTCCACCATATTCCTGGGTCTGTTTGGTAGGGACATGAGAGAGGACCTTCTCTGTCACTGTTCTTAGACTCTGGAACCCCATGGGAAGCCAGGCTGGCCCCATTTTTGCTGTCCTTCTGCAAGCAGATGAAGACCTTTCGATGATATGAGCCACCTTCAGTCCTTTTTAAGGAGTAAGGCGGGGTAAAAATATTTTTAATAAATTTAAATAAACAGATGAAGCTTGTTGAATATTGCATTATAGGTCCTGTTCTGCAATAAAACATGGTTCTAGGAGACTGAAATGTCCCATCCTCATGCACAATCTGGTCCATAAGATCTTTTAAAACAGATGTATTCTTCATGTTTTTCGACATATGAAAATACACTTCTTCACGCACAGGTAGATGCATAGAAGTGTAAGAAAACTGATTCTATTTTTTTTTTCTTCTTCATAGCAACAAGATGACTGTGAAAAGTATGGCCTACTGCATGTATTTTGAAAATCAGGAAAAGTAGAAGCTTTCCCATTGCAGCAGGAGCTCACCATGGCTACAAACAAGACACACATATTCCTCTTGAAGCTTTGTGGCTCTGGGCCTATTATTAGAGCTCATACCATTATTAATCTCTCAGAGAGCTTTGGAAAGAATTCATTCAGGGCTCATTCTTTGAAGCTGAATTGATTTAGTTTTAATTAAAAAATAAATTAATTCCTGGTAGGAGTTGGTCCCATTTCCTCCATATAGCAAAGAATGATGCTCTCTTGCCTTCCCATCAGCAATCACAAGGCTTTGCGTGTTGAAACATAGAAGGTGTACTACTTGTTTCTACGTTTTCTGCAACATGTTTGAAAGCTTTAGAAGAATATTATGTTCTTACAGCTAAATTAATATGCCACTGTAAGCAGCTTTGAAATCTAATCAGATGAAAAGGTATTATATACATATTTTGAAATAACTCTGTCATGCAAAATCAAAAGGAAAGGAAAATATGAGTCAGGACTTACTCAGATGTACAGTGGACGCAAGTTGCAAAATGCATATGTTATTGAAACATGGAACATCTAGTCACCATAATATATTTGTCCTAGATGTCATTTTGAATTATTCTAGGTTATGAAACAAAGAAGAGAAGTTGCTAAAAGTGTCCACACCAAGGAAGACCAAAAAGGTGACAACAAAGAATAAGGTCTTTTCATTAGTGGCCCCACTATCCTTTGGAATAAACTACCAACTGAGAAATGCTAGGCTCCATCTCTCCTGATGTTTAGGAAATTATTGACAACAGAATTCTATGCAGGTGTCTTCAATAACTTATCCCCCAGATGCTATTAATATTATTTTTGCCTCTTTTTCTTTTGTATGAATTTTAGACCCATATCTGTGAATCCCCATGTTGAATGTATTGTTTTATAGGGTCCTATGGAATTTTAATCTGTAAATTGCCCAGAGTAGGGCAATATCTATCTATCTATCTATCTATCTATCTATCTATCTATCTATCTATCTATCTATCTATCTATCTATCTATCTATCTATCTATCTATCTATCTATCTATCTATCTATCTATCTATTCTCTGCACACAAAGTTGTTTGTCCTGACTGAAACTGAATGGATTAAACTTCACTGTATTTTTATAACTTTGATGTAGTCGAAATATTGGAAATATTCCTTGTTTCAGATTTCAGTGGTTTTCTGTTCACCGTAAACTGAGATGAGAGTCTTTAAAAGCTAGTGAACAGTTACATTCAGCTTATACACCATCTAAAAAAACACTTTTTCCAATCAAATGTACTTTTTTGATGATTCCACCAAAATGGTGAAAGTTCTGATCTGACTAATAAGCTCACATAATCTCTAGCCACTAGCAGTAATAACTATGACTAATGGGAGTTGTAGTACAACATATTCAGATAGTGCTAGGTTTCCTACCCATAACCTATGACATTATTTCCTATGTGTTAGTACAGTACTAAAGAATATTCATTTAACACCCATGGTCACTTGTATTAAAAGACAAAGAAATAATTGAGGCTAGAAAAAAGTGGGAACCTTTGTATAATTGGATGAGAGATGAGAACATGAATGGGTTAAAGTTATGAGAAAAAAAGATATAAGATATAATTGCAGATTTTAAAGACTTAGAAAAAATGGCAAGATAAGTGTGAAGTAAGCTTAGTAAGAAAACATAAAGCAAAAGTAATAATGATATATATTGTTCTCTATCACATCCTGTATTTTTATTTACCCCAGTACCCTGTTCCAAATTCCTTTTCCTATGATTTTCCCCTACCCAATGGAAAATGAATACGCACCCCAAAAAAATTCACTTGTTTTTTAATAGAAATCCTTTCCCTTTAGTTTAGAAATGTCCAATTTTTTACAGATGTTTTTCACATTAGAAGTGCTATACTTCCACATCAGAAGAATGAAAGTTTGAAAAGCATGAGATCTTTTTTCTATCCCCAGTAAGATTTCCAAATGGTTCTGAACTAGTCAGGCATAGAAAGTTCATTAAAGAAGGTCTGAAGTAGAGGAGGGATGTTCTGGGAGATGAAATTGCTTTCTGCAAGAAGTAGGTTTCCATTATTTGTATTATGAAGATTATTATACACAGAAGGAATTTGACTACTTCAGCCAGCAAAATGCAAGGAAGCTACTTTCAAATTAATGAGCAATAATGGCAAATGCTGAAAGGAGAATCTAGAGTTTGAATTTTGATAGTGGCCCCGTGGAGGAGAGGGGTAATAAGATCAAAACATAGCAGACTTTAGTAGCCAGACAGGCTGCTTTTAAATAATGTCTGATGCCACCAGACTGGATTTTAAAGACCATTGCCTGATTCTACATTAGTTTGCTTTGTTCCAATATAATAAGAATCCAGCTGTGATGCATGCCTCATATATCAGGGGAAGGGAGCTTCAGCCTTTTGTCTGGAATTCTTGCCCAACATTAATCTTCATTTTTAAAAATTATTTTATTTTATTTTAAAATATATATTAATTTTTTAAAAAAAAATGTGCTTTGCTCATTTGAAAATCATGGGTTTCCATAAGTGTGCTTAACATTTTAAATTAAGCACTAGCCGGATAGTTCAGATATCTGGCTGCAAAGCCACAGGTTGGGAGTTTAATTCCCCGCTCTGTCTCCTGGGAGTAGAGCCAGTCTGTGTAGCCTTGGGCAAGTTGAACAGCCCCAGGCTGCCCCCAGAAGAAAGGAATGATAAATTGCTTCTGAGTACTCCCTATCTAGAAAATCCTGAAAAGAGTCATCGTAACTCAGAATTGACCTGACAGCGCACAATGATATGCAATTTTTAAAAAAAAAACACTGCATCCGTGTTATTAAACCTTCATAAACCTGTTTTAGGATGGCACAATTTATCCAGGGAGGGTGGGGAGGAATAGATTAATTACAGAACCAGTCTACTTTCCACTCTTTGCTGTGTTAGTGAAGCAGGAGCGCATTGGTAGGATTAACACAAAACCCCACAAAAGCTGACGTTGAAGACAACAGGAGACAAAATTCTTAGCACTTGTAGATATCAAAACCACCTATTTCATCAAAACAGAAAGCCAAAAAATTGATAGATAGATAGATAGATAGATAGATAGATAGATAGATAGATAGATAGATAGATAGATAGATAGATAGATATAGATATAGATATAGATATAGATATATAGATATAGATATATAGATATAGATATAGATATAGATATATAGATATATAGATACATAGATACATAGATTTATTTATTTATTTATTTATTTATTTATTTATTTATTTATTTGATCTTGCCACTACTAAGACCACTACAAAAAAGGTCCCCCATGCAAAAGATTCTTTCTCCACTGAGGCCATGGCAAGAAAAGAGTCAGACGTTAAATTAGTGGGGGAGGCAATGGAGAACCTTTTCTTAATAGCTGTCCTAGAGATTCCAGTACAACTTCAGATACAGCTCTGGACAATAATCTTGTGTAGCATTAAAAAAAAAAACCCAAATGTACTTTTGCCAATTACAGTTCTTTCTGTACTTCCCCGCCCCCCATTTATTGTGCTGTGAATGATTACATATATCCATCCATACTTTTCATTACTAATAACATTATTGACGTATTCTAGGTTTCTGCATGTTATAAGTTTTATGATTTCTTGGTCTTTGTTTATTCAACATAGTGTTTCTTCATTAATCACACTCTTGATCCAATCAGTTGTTAGCTTCCTGTGATAAACCCACATTTCAACTGCATCTAACATTTTAAATTGCCTTTTTCCATATTTCCAAGTCTATGTTTCCATGCCGTACAGCACAAACTAATATACATAATATTGTATAATGTGCTTACTTGAAGCCAATTTTATTTTTTTTTATTGCGTATTACATTCTTCACTGTGAAAAAGCTGTTCCAGGCCATTTCGTCTCTGACTTTTATTTTATGGCTACACTTCTGTTGCTCATTCAACCAAATTCTCAGGTATTTATATTTATTAACATATTACATACTGTCATTTTGGTTTTTTGATTGCATTTCTTGGGCTCCTTGCATTGTACTGATTACATTGAACTGGGGTTTCATAAAAACTACTGTTAGACCACATTCATTACTTTACCTTGTTGACTTTACTGAGTAATCTTACAGATTAGTCAAACTACCAGCTAGTAATGCTCTGTTGTTTGCATGTTAGATGTTGTTTATAACTTATCCAGTGACAATGATGCTGTCATTTGAATAAAAAAGTACTTATCTAAAGATGTTATTGGAGTACAAATTGAAAAGCAGTAGAATGACTGCACATCCATGTAATATTCCTCTTCATATTTCTATGTCCTCTGATATTCAGCTTTCACTGCAACTTTTTATTGACAGTAATGATTCCATATTATATGCCTATAATAGTTATTAGGGGTGTGCTTTGGCTTCAGAAATTACCTGGAATACACAACAAATTAGTATTATTTAGCAGCTTCCAAACCAAATCCAAAGCAAAGCATAGCTTCCATTATTTGCCAGAAACAGAATACTAGTTTTATCTTCATTTAACCATGTAGATTTTATTTGCCATATGCAGTTTCCACCAGAAACCATGTGTACTAAGACATTTTTATGAAATTGCCCAGAGATTAATTTACATTTACATAATCCCAGAAATAATGGAAGCTCCTTCTTTGACACTTGGATGCTTTCAAACGTTAAGGTATTCTTCCTCTGATCATGGGCTGGCTACTTCTGTCAGAAGATGTCACCTTATTTTGACAGTGGAATATAACCAGTTGCTTCCAGTTTATGTAAATATTATCCTTAGTAACAGTGTTTTATTTAGTATTATATGCAGTGATATTTCATTATTGCCTAGGAAATGTTGTTTAATAGTAAATAATCTTGCTGGGGGTGGATATCCCTTCCAATAATAATAATAATGCACCATTTGTACCAAAATCTGGTCACTACTGTCCTTGGGAGTGATAATTTTCTGGTGCTACATGGCCCTTGTTCCTTTTATTTATAAACCCATCTTTATCCCCATAAAGGGACCTAAGGGCTTGTCTATATGGAGACAAAAATATCTGGTTCAGTGCCTTTTTCGCTTACCACATGATGTAAAATTGTGTTTACTAAGATCCATGTCTTTCCCCCTGATTTCCATGCCTTTATGAATTCCCTGAGACGTTTGAGTTGTGAACTCATGAAACAATGTGATTTTTATATATGTTCCTCAAACCACTATCAAACATACTAGGTCACATCTATGCCTGCAGATTACATCACAGGAACCATGACTCAATGAGTGTAAGGCTTAGCTGAAGTGCAAAAACAGATTTATTTTGCATTTGTACTTAGAGTTTGGAGATACTTTGCTAGTCCATGTAGGCAATACTTGAGATACGTGGAGTAGCAGTACAATTCTAAATAAATAGGTTTCATGTAAACATATGTGGCCAGTATCTTGTTCTATATAAACATGGGTGAAGTTGCAGCTGTGGAAGCAGCTGTGACAATGTGCTACATCGTGCATGACCCTTGGACACATAAGATTCAAAAGGACATTGGCCTTCATGTTTGGTTTAGTACAAATGATGTTTTATTTTATTTTATTTTCTAGCTTACCTTCCCGCTATGGAACAGCACATTGAATGCTTACAGATATCATTTTAAAAAGCTGAAAACAAGTTGAATTATAAAGCATTAAAAGATCATATTAATTCACCCATTAAAGTAAATACAATATCCAGTAAACATCAAAGGTCAGAATCCTATTGGGGAATATGGAGCACAAGGGAAACCATGCAAGTGATTCCACTCTTGAGCTGGCAGTCATTTGCACACAGGTTGTGAAATACGTACGATCACATCACCAATCATGTAAGAACAGGCTGCTAGGAGGCATTACTGTGCAGGTGATCTTACACATGTGCTTTGTCACAACAGGGTTTTCGCCAGCATGAGTGGGGCCTATCTATTAGTTTCTTAAGTTATTTCCTATGTCCCTAGGCAGGCACTGCAGCTCATAAGCCAAAGGACACACTGGAAACTACTGCATGGGTGCATACAAAATGGATAAAGGGCCCACACTTAACTTTTTCATTTAAAATACACCTAGCTGAAGGAACTGTTGAGAACACAGTTAAATTCACCATTTGGAAAGATGTTTTTAAACAGTAGTTAGTAATTACAGTTCCAAGCCCCAAACAACTTGTTACATTCTGATTTTTGTTAAGTATCTAAAAATATCTAAAATTTAATTACTTTTTTCAAAAAAAAAAATCTAAACACTGCAAGAGGTTTGCTGTTCCCTTCTTCTGAGGGAACTCTGGCACTGTGCAGCTTCCCCAAGAAGTACTCAGGCTGGCTCTTCTCTCAGGAGGCAGAGTGGGGAGTCTACACCCACCTTTGGTTCCACAGCTAGGTACATAATTCACTAAGCTCTTCAGTCAGCATATGGAGTGAAATTATCCCTGACGAAGTTTCAATTGTAGAGCAGTTACACTATTGTTATTGGAATAAAGGTCTTAATTTCAGGTAACCAGTTGTTCTATTACTAAAATGTGAGCATGCCTTTCTTTATAAAACAACTTCCCCTTGTACAATCAGATGATTTGTCGTGTTGGATTGGAAATAAGTTTTATTCTTGTAAAGGATATGTATACCATTCAGTGAACTCAAAGAAATAATTTTCTGAGAAGCATTCAAAATTCTATGAAGAAGCAATATTACTAACATTTGTGAACAAATACCCTACAGTTTTACAAAGATTCCCATGAGAAACTGAATATAGGCTATTGTACTTCTTTCTTCTATACAGAAAGCATTTTTATTACTTTCTATGAAATAGAAGAAATGTTCTCCTAGGGGGAAGCATATTAGTTACAGACCAGAGACAACAAAAAGATATATATTTTTATGACTACTAGCTTCCATTCTGTTATGAAAAGCTATACACAGTAAATGCTAAGTGCTCTTTTGCACATGGTCTGTCACAAATATAGATGCATGAAATTAAAGTAAAGTGTACCCTTCAAATATTTAAAGATACTTTCAAAAAATCAGATGTTGACAGAGAATAACTCTTCAGGCAGCACTGCTATGCACACATAAGAAGAACTAAGTGCTGCCGATTTCAATTTTTTTCCAACAAGATGTGCAGAAGAGCACATTGTCAGACTGTTTTCTAACCCAGATGCCATCAATTTTGTACTTTTCAGTGAAGGTCAAAAGCTCAAAAATGACCACAAGAAATGTTTAAGCTAAGAGTATTGGATAAGTCTTGCTGTCTCCATTATAAATAGCAAACAATAGTGTGGCACCTGAGTGATTTGTTTGGGCATCAACCTTAATGCACTAGAGCCCATTTCATCAGGTGCAAGGAGTGTTCATTTCATTGCAAATCTGCTTGACTGAAAACTGATATGGATGGCTCATACCATGATCTGTCGAATGCCAGATTTAATGTCCAAATAAAGCCAGTACTTCTCTGAAGAGGCCAGGATGAGGGTAAAGCAGCCTTGTCTAAGGCATCTCATCCCTGCCTTCAGCCCAGCTATGTGGAGAACACAGCCATATTTCCTAGTCATTTGTCTCGCTCTGGACAAGGGGGCAGCCTCCATTGATGAAAATAGGCAGTGACCATCAAGATTACAAATGCCACAGTTAACACCAAAAATCCAGGAGCAACTGTGGTGGCCTTCTATACTATAGGAAGTTGTCAGAGCATCCTCCTGTATGATGGAGCCATGGAACTATCAAGCAGGTATCTCAGAGAACGTCCAGGCCTGGGTAACCCAGATGTTTTGGGACTACAATTCCCAGAAACTTTCACTCTAGCTGTTCCTGGGAGTTGCATTCGAAGAACATCTGGGTTACCCAAGGTTGGTCACAGTCATCAAACTGATCACACACACTGGATAAGGAGTGAGGCAGGAAAATGTTCCAAACAATTGAGTGAATAAATGAATCTGAGAGGAGGGAGAGGGAGAGCAAGAGAGAGAAACAGAGAGAAAATTTCCCAGCTTGTTTCAAATGGAATGTATTAAAACATCCTGACTTATGCTTCAAAAAGAAATGCTTGGACCAAATGTTGACTGTGGTGGTTTTAACTGTTTCAAATTACACTATAATGAATGGCAAGCCAGGTTTGGGGTTAACAAAGCTGGCTCTCATAATCAAAAAATATGTTGCTCCCCCTCAAAAAAATTAGTTACAGAAACATAATGGAATTCAAATGTGGAATGCTGGCTTCATGAGTAAAAATCCATGATGCCAAACAGAGATGTAACACTAACTTTTTCATTTAATAATTCATCCGTGTTATTCATGCATAAATATAACGAATATCCTTAGCAAGAAACAAAACCCATGCTTTCGACTCCTAACCACATAGATTGTATAGGTCCAGCTGAGAATGAAAACTCAACTATATGTGAACAGTAAGTAGCAGTATGTCAAATTAAAGGGGACCCAATGTTTGAGAAAACCCCATGCAAACTTACATTAAGATGTGCAGTACCAACAAATAATGTGCCTTCTACTAGCCATTATGCATTCCTTAAGTCACAATTCAAGAATGTCAGGAATACAAATGTTTAGAACCTCAGTAGCTTCAGTTATTTTATGTGCCTATGTCAGTTCTGATGTATGTAGGCAGCTCTCCCACATGGAGTGAATGTATGTGTAGAGCCAAGAGTTGTATTGATTTTTATTAAACCTCAGTGGAACTCCTTCCACTGGGGTGTAACTCATATATTACCAGAGTGATATTGGCTGCTTCTTCCTTGTGACTAGAATTTGTTTGCTGTTCCAGTAATCTATGTAAAAAGAAAGAAAAGTTATACCTTTGCTTTCATGCACATTTCTGGTATCTGGCAGTTTTGGCAGTACAACAGGATCACATCCTTCACACACTATTCAATATATCTTCTCTGCCAATGTTGCAGGTTCGGACAATGCAGAAGCAGCTGCCATTCCACTCTAATAATTTATAACTCAGCCCTGAAATGCAGGGCAAAGTTTCACTATATAGCAGGGTTTGGGTTTTTGCTTCAGTGTACAGTCAGACATGGGACATGGTGGTACTGTGGGTTAAACCACAGAAGCCTCTGTGCTGCAAGGTCAGAAGACCAGCAGTCGTGAGATCAAATACACACGACGGAGTGAGCTCCCATTGCTTGTCCCAGCTCCTGCCAACCTAGCAGTTCGAAAGTATGCAAATGCAAGTAGATAAATAGGTACGACCATGGTGGAAAGGTAATGGCATTCCGTATCTAGTCGTGCTGGCCACGTGACCACGGAAACTGTCTATGGACAAAATGCTGGCTCTATGGCTTGGAAATAGGGATGAGCACTGCGGCCTAGAGTTGCACACAACTGGAATAAATCTCAAGGGAAACTTACAGTCATACACCAAATATGCAGCTGGAAAAACTGGAGCAAAAATCAACTGAATGGGGTACAGATCTCTCTGAACTAAATTGAAATCCATTCTGAAATCCCAGGTTGACCTCCACATTGAATCAGTGGACCCATGCACAGGGCTAACATAAATTTTACTAGAATATAGTGACTGAAATCCTGTACTGTAAGTTACACTGTTTGAAGCTAATCATGTCATCAGTTGCAGAGATTTTTTGGAAAGAGCAGAGTTTCCAATCTCCCCACTCCCAAAGGTCCCATGAAATCCCATTAATCACAGGAAAGTCATTGAGGCCATGAGACAGTGGGAAGTCTTTCATTTCTGAAAATCACCACCACAGTCATTTCACTGGAGGCAGTTTTCAGAAATTAAGAATCCTCTCCATCTCTTGGCCTTCAATGACTTTCCCTTGATAAAAGGGATTCTTTGGGAACTCAGGACCTTTGGCAGAGAATTGGAACTTTTTATTCCAATGACTGATGACATCTTCAGCTTTATGCAGTGTAGCAGCACAAACAGGATTTCAGCCCTCTTAAGAGTTCTGCTCACAGTCAGTCCAGTGACCATTAGGTGACATAAAAAATCAGGCTGGCTGAACAAGAGGGCCCAACTTTGTCTCTACTCTGGAAATCTTCTGGGAGCCTGAAATTTGGTAGGGCTACCATTTAATCCCTTACATCAAGATCTTTGACTGAAGGATTGCCTCAAAAGTTTATATCTTAAACTCTTGGCAACTATTTGTGAACAGCACTTTCAGTGGGAATAAAACAATAAAGTCGTATTGAGAATCAAATTACAGTACAGCTGAGGCTATGTAGGACTTTAAAACTTATTACTAATTTATTTTCAGTTTTATCTAGGGATCCCTGCTTACTAGTATACAGAACGCTTTGGGTAAGTACTTATGAGAGAATGAGGACAGAGCTCATAAATAATGATCAAAAAATATGATACCAACATCTGGCTTTTTCTAAGCACAGACAGGTATTATTTAATGGAAATGGGTTCAGATTATGAATATATATTGCAGGTTGGTGATCTTTATCCCAGTCTCCTACATGCAATTATTTTAATAGCTTAATCATCATAAATTTCAAGAATCAAATTTTATTTTCAACCTCTGTGGGGGGAAATTAAATAACTAGGTTTTAATTTCTAGAAAAGAAAGTTCTGGAGGTAGAGCTTGTTAGAATTTAAGTCATTCAAATGGGAGTCAACGATCTTTACCATATATGAACCTACTGAGAGCCCCCCCCCAAAAAAAACCACCAATTAATAATTTTAATTCTTGTTTTCCAAAATAAAAAGAACTTTCATTGAATGAGTTCTGGGGTATTTTCTGATACAAGTGCTGCTATTCAAGTTTGACTCAAGTTCCACACGATTGATATCTGAGTATCTTCCCTCAACACATACAACCACAGCCCAAAATGCAACACCTTGCCCCAAAATGCAACACTTTGCTCCAAAATCCAAATAGGTTGAAGAAGCTCTGCAGTCTTGCTCACAATTGTCTCAGGGAGGTAGCAGGCTCTTGGCCCAATAAGCAATATCAAAGACATACAGTTGGGTGCACAGGTCTTTGTAGCCTCTGTGTATAGCTTAAGAACATTTTCATCAGGTGCACAAGAAAAGATGCAGCAGCTAAGGTATATCTCAGAGAAGAATCTCCACAGGCAGCTTTCCAATTCTGAGCCATTGAGTGCTGCCAGAGGGGGTGTAATTTCAGAGCAAAATGATTTCAGCTAGTAACAAGGCAATCCTTTATTTCAGCACATTTTCTTTCTTCCAAATAGCAACGACGAGAAGTCTTTCCACCTCCTTTTTCTTCTTTCTGTTGTCTTTGCTTGAGAGACTGCTTAAAGATGTTGTGAACCCTGCCCTGTTGTTACAGGATAAACACACTGACACATGCTTAACATACTCAGGAGTTGTAATAAAATATCACAACTCATAAAACATTACAATTCTGTGCAATATGCAAATAGTACGCTGGGTTTGAATACTGAGTTCTCCTTGGTGGGCTGTGTCCCTTTCCCTGCAGGTTTACAGATGGTTAACAATGGGGTTGGCAATGTGGTTCGGTCCAAGGCCTCGGTTTCATGCACACATCTTGTATTTCTGGAACACGCTGAGAATTTCATTGTGTCTCTTATGGGGCCAGCATACTGACAACCAGAGGAAGCCACTTGTGCTTCTCAGTCTCACTGGAGAACCATGGAGAACATGTTTCCCAATATCTGATATTGTGTATAATAGAATAGTACCCCAATGGCAAAAAAAAACCCACAATATAATTGTTAGGACAATTTATATCTGTTAAAAAAAAACCTATATACAACATTTGTTGATACTTGGAGAGATTATTGAAAGGAAAACGTTGCTAAACACTTGCCTTGTAGTTCTTTCTACATGAATTCTGGAACAAAATGTGATTCTAGATTACTAAAATGGCCCTTTCTGGCTCATGACGTTAACACAGCAGGTGCAGTGAGGTTGTGTGTGTGTAATTTTTATTATAGTATAATCCTTCTTTCCTTACCAAAGGCTAACCTAGATCAGAAACTAAGGGTATGTCTAAAATTTCTGTGGATGATGAAGAGTGACAGGGAAGAAGCTCGTGAATGCTAGAAGGTATTGGAGCAAAGTTGCCCTAAACTGATTCCAGCATCTGGGCTGCATGGGGTGGAGTGAGGAAGAGAATGGGGCTGCCAGTCTCATTTGCCAACCACTTCCCAAATTCTTTTTGCTTTGGGAAACAATTATACTTTCCCCCACCCTGCCTCTACCAAGGGCCAAATGACACATTACACACACCTGTGCACTGCCTTTAATTTTTGTTTGTTTGTTTGTTTGTTTATTTGATTTTTATCCCGCCCGTCTAGACTATGTCTACTCAGGGCAGCTCACAATTATTCATAAAACAAACAAAACCATAAATTAAATTGACAATGTTAGTATTGATCAAGAGGGAAAATAGAACAAAAGACAAAGTAAAAGTAAGAGTTAAGTATTGACAGGAGGGAAGGCCTGCCTAAAGAGCCAAGTCTTTAACTGGCTCTTAAAAACACCCAGCGAGGATGCCAGGCAGATCTCTGATGGCAAGCTTGTTCCAAAGCCAAGGGGCCACTGCTGAGAAGGCTCGGTTTCTTTCTTTCCAGGCCTCTCTTGGTGTTAGGCCCTTCAGCCGTCTTTCCTGGCTATAGTGAGTGACTTGAGTAGATCTAGGTGGGAGAAGGCGTTCTGCTACGTAGGTATCAAGGTCCTAAACCGTTTAGGGCTTTATATATCATCATTAACACTTTGAAATCAATGTGGAAACAAATGGGCAGCCAATGCAAGGCAGCCATTTAAAATCCTAGCAAGCCTCTTCAGTCAGAGAGAAACCACCCTGCATGCAGGAAGCCCGTGCACCAGAGGTGTCCTTCCCTTCAATGGCTCCACTGCCCTCCAAGACTTCTCCTGCAGTGAAAATGCAGCAAGAAGCTATGGAGAGGGAATTGCAGTGACCAACAGGGCAGGAGGGCAAGGTTAAACATGTGTGCACACATACACCCAGGTGCTTCTTCATTGCACATTACCAGCACAGTCACCCCTCACAATTAATACACACTTTTATGAATCATCTGTCATTTGAGACTCAAGGGCTCCCCTTCAACCCACTATCCAGACCAGCTTGTTTTCAGGACTTGCAGAGGGCAAGTCCCTTTGAATGCCATGATCCACTAAGTAGGTCACAGGGTTGTCACCTCACAGAAGCCCGCCAGAGCTCTATTTGGGTACAAACTAACAATCTGCACAGAGTACATAATATCATGAATAGTGGCACTATGAATAGTGCAAAAACAACAGCAGCAACAGCAACCCTATGTAGTCCTACCACTTTGAATAAAAGGAGCAGAGCTCTAAAAAGGAGCAGGATGGGTCACCCTGAGACAAAACACTTGTGGACACTGTAAATTGACTCAAACCAAACAGCACCAAAAGTGATCCAAATAGCAAGCTATATGTCCGTTTGGGCACGTCCTAAGCCAGATGTATGGGAAGAGGAGTCCAATATCTAGAAAGCCACAGGTTTCCCAGATCTACCCTGATCCTTTGTCCCCCATGGCAGCCCCAATCCAAATTCTTTTTTCCTCTCATCACTACTATTGGGAATGAAATAAAATTTAAATCCACCCAATCCTACCAGGGTTCTCACCCGGATCAGGAACTCAAAAGTCCTCTAATTTAAAACTTCATCCAAACACACTTGTTAATGCAGTATACAAACTGCATCATTTCTAGCTTCTTGCGCATTGGTGAACAAAAGTCAAGCTGCATGGCCTCAAAGAGATGATTGTGTTTATTATTCACTCGTAGTACCAAGGACAGGAAGGAAATGCTAGATGAGACTGCAGTTATTAAACAGACACTTTCAGTCCATGTGCAGCAAATTTGAAAGTCAGTGGTGGTACATATTGGTAGATCCACTTCATTGCCAGAAAAAAATATTCTATGGAATAATCTACGCAAATTTGAATTTTGTGGAAAGCATTCATAGCTATCTATTGTGAAATCGTTGAAATGCATTAACTACTCAAGCACTCAGTGCAGAAACATTTTCATGTCAAATGCTATTTCCCTAGGTCCACATCTTAACCTCTTTTAGTATGCTATAAGAAAGTTTATCTTCCTACAACACTGGAAGTGAATCATAAAGTTTTAATTAAATGACGTAATCTTAAAGCTGAGCCAAAAAGCTGAGAAGTTTCAGCTCTCATCTTGAATTCTTGCTATTTCTTACTGAAGCAGCTAGAGCCTCTACAAGGGGGTGGGGCATGCTATATTTTCCACCCACCCTGTCAAACTACTCAAATCACATCTTTCCTTAGCACCAGCTACACAAAGCTCCCTCAACAGCCAGGGGAGTTAAATGAAACCTCCATTTTCAGAAGCAATGTAACTGAAATACCCACTGTTCAAAATAAATCATACTGTTGCCCTCATGCTAGGCCACCCCAAGCCATTTGCTACTTTGATTAAAATAGTAAATTGTATGCCCCACTGGGCTTGCCCCCTAAGTCAAATATTGTTGTCTACACTATACACATATATCAATTTGACAGAGCTTCAACTGTCTTGGCTTCAGAATCCTGGGATTTGTGAGGTATCCAAAATTCTCTGCTGGTGGACTGTAGCCCATCCCCTTGAAGTACATCAGAGGATTGTAAGAACCTCATCAAACTAAAAATCCCCAGAATGGGTAGTTGGATCATAGAACAAGCACCTAGGACAAGTGGCACCATCTCCCACCCACGCACCCACCCACCCCCTCAGATACTGGTGCAAGCCCCTCCTTAAAAAGGAGATGAATCATATGGTCTCTCTCCCAACGAAACAGGAAGTTTATGCTTTAAAAATAAGGGAAGTGAATAGAAGACATTGCTGTCTGTTTTCCTAATACTCACTGCTAGATTCACCTCTAGATTTCAGTACATTCTAAATTCTAGATGTTGATATTTCAGTTGCTCTATCCTAGTCACAGCACTGGGATGAAGCCTTTCGAGTTAACATTACACTGAAGTTCTCTAGCTCTGTTGTGTACATACACTCCAGAGTGCATACCACTCAAAGTAAGCCAAGTTATTTGGGAACCTGAAGCAGAAAACAGCTATATTATTAAGACAGGAATCCTATGCACACTCACAAGGAAGCTCCATTGAGGACATGGTCATACTTCTGGTTAGGCTTTAGTTCTGGTCAGTCTTCACCTACCTGGTGCTTCTCCCTTCTTCATCATTCTCTCCATGTGGAGAGCAATGTGTTTCAAGAGAAGGAATTCTTGCTCCTTTGTGGGTTCTTCATGTAATCAAGATCCCAAGTTTTTCTGGGCACTCTGCATGAAGAAAACACTGACAGAAGGAAGTGGGATAGAAAGGAAATGATTACTGGGTAAGTAATGAATGAATTGGGCTAGTGTCTCCCAACAAATCCTTCTTCCAGTCTGATGTAACTTACTCCAAAATGCTGTCTTTTAAAAAAAGAGGGGGGTGGGATTCTTTAGATATGGTACCATGAACATGATTTGAAAGAGGCATGTGCACTGTCATCAGAAAAAAAATGTAAATACAAAATAAATCAGGGGTGTTTGAGCCTTTCTGAAGTGACTGAAAAATGGGGGCGGGGGGGGGAAGATCTAGTCACCTATAGGTTAGAGCAGCTCTATGGATCCTTGTGTGAATCTGACATTCACACATTAGAATTAGAAGTGAAGAAACAGAAAAAAAATGACTAAGGAAAATGAAGATTATGCTCTTTACTTTAGAAATGAACCATCCTTGGCTTTCCTGCTGCCTAGTCGTCAACTCATCTTGCAGCCATGGCTCCTCTAAGTTCAGATTCAGAGTGGGGACAGCGACAAAGAAGGGAATGTGTAAAAAAACAGGTTTCCTGAATTAACCTTTTAATTAGAAAACAAAGAAGACTCTGCCCATTATTGTTTTAAAGTCCCTCATTCATTCTATTCTTGGTGACCACCTAAGAAAGTCAATTGGACTTTCTCCTTAAAACAATATCCAGTTTAAACCTATCTAGTATTTCTATGAAATGTGGTATTTGATTGTTGCATTTCTAAGCAATGCTAAGTCCCTGTGGTTATTCAGTTTTTACAAATATTTATACCTGAAACCCAATGTGAGCATGAGTTTAAGGCTATGAGTGGTATATAAACAAGTAAATAAATTGTTGTGCCATGCTGATCAGCCAGAGATCATTGAAACCATATGGGTAGCATGGGAATCATTATAGCCTGCATATATATATTTTGTTTTCCATTAACTTCCTTGTCTTAACTCCCATCTGTTAAGTGAGAAGAAGGTAACGACTCTGAGCTTCTGGTTTTGCCTATTTTTGTTTGTTTGTTTGTTTAACTTATATGCTGCCCACTCTACCCAAAGATCTCTGGGCTATATATTTTAATGTGTTATCATTTATGCGATACCTTTTCCTAAAAAAGACTCAAAATATTTTACCCCCCAAAAAATGAAAATACAAAAAAGTAAAAAAAAAAATTTAAAACTTATATCTCCTTCTTAATTCTATTTTCTTCTTTGAACTTGCTGATCTCCCTTTCAATATGGCCTTTACATCACTTTATAGTATCTAGGGGGTGCAAACATATATAATTTCCACAACATAAGTTCACGAATAATTCCAGCCTTCATTTTCAAAGAATTTTGAATCCTCAGAAGGACACTAGGAAGTCTTATACTATTAAAAATCCATATTCAAAAGCAGTCATTTGAGCCAGCATTTTATTTCAAAGAGTTGCTTAATGGCACAGGGAAAAGGCTTCAAGAAGGGAGCTGATTGAAATATTAGCATATTTCTCTGTTTTTTTAATAAGCCAAAGGTTTCTTTCATAATCACTTCCTTTTAAAATATGAAACTGAACTTTAAAATTCTCTCCTTCCTCATGCCTCCATTGCTGGTCATCTCCGTGTACGTTTAAAAAGTCAGCAGATGTGTCAGCAGACTTCTCAGCAAATCACACATTTTGTGGCTAAAGCAACAAATACAATTGCAAATTCAGTTCTGTTTTAGAAGTCCTGAGATATAAACAAAGCATGTTCATGTATAGTCTCTGTACATGTTATCAGCTACTCCTCCAGGGTGTTCATACATGCAAATATATGTTTATTTTCATACATATTACATGGACAGGGTTCCACAAGCAAAGCTAATCAGTGCTAGAACTAGACCAGGGCAACTATGGCTTGGCTCCAGGGTGCCAACATCTGGGATGAAGCACATCTGGAGATGAGCTGAATTGATATGTTGGGAAAATAAACAGCAACATAATCCCAGCACTTTCACCTTCAGTGGAAATCTCTCCAGGGCTCAACCTCTCTTTCTACTTGAGCCAGGAAACCAAGCGCCACCCTCAACATCATGCTACTGTAGCATCTATTCCAAAGAAAAAGTTTATGCATTCGAAAAAGAGAAAAGAGAACACAAAAACACCATGCCTGTCTTCTGTCCTGCCACACAGTGGAAGGCACTGGCATAGCTGTGAGATGAAGGCTCTGCTGCTAGTCCCACCACTGATGCCCTTGCCCACCTCAGCCCCAATGTCTACATACTGAACACGGATCTCTGCACATGGAATACTTCTGCACACAGATCTCTATAGGCATGAGGCATAACTCTACATGAGCATGGTTCTAGTTCATGTGGATGTTTATGGGTACAAAGCTTTGTTTGCAGATGTTCATGCTAATCTGTAACAATCACGCATGTGCATCACTATCTTCTGTAGTATTTAAATTTTAAACATATTGGTATGATGGCTTCTGCTTATGTAAATCCATTTGACTGAATATTCCAGTTAGAGCTAGCAAATTGGATTTAAGCCAATTGTGTGCACAAGCAGATGAACCGTAGAAAGGTTTTGAAGTGGATGAAGAAATATGATCAGATACTTCCCTGTGATTATGAAGAACAGAGTTTAAAACTGTCACAAGGTGTGATCACACAGAGAAGTGGATTATGTTTTAGACTGCTTGTGGAATTGTCCAGTGTAATCCAGCCCAACCTGATCTCTGTCCATGCTGGAACTTTTTGATTCAGGTGAAAGGCTAATATTTTGATAGGTTAGATATAAGCAATTTCCCAGTGGACAGAAGGGTTACTTTAAGGTAGGGTGCTCCCTGCAAAGCAACCCTTTCCAGTATGATCAGATACGTGCCTTGCCCACTGTGTGATCGCACCCTCAGCCTACCAAAGCTAAGCATGATGTCCATATATCATTTGCAAAATGAGAACAATTATCCTTCCTGATCCATGGTTAGGGTTGCTATAATCATCAATATTATACGGGAAAATGCTTCTGCATGCTTAAATCAAAGTTAAAAAAAGATGTTTATTTATTCAAAGCAACAAAAGTTACTTTGCATCTTGTCTTCCTTGGATTGGGTGGCTGTTTTCTTGTACCGCGTAACTACATTTTGTATATTGCCTGCATTAGGACCATTAGGGATACCTACATTGTCTGCACTGAGGATGTAGGTAAAAGCTACAAAGTATTCTGTATTTATTGTATTTATATTCCACACTTCCTATTGCATGCTGCAAATATTGCTATTAGTAGTAGTACAAATATTCTATAGTAGTAGCAGCAGCAAAATTAAATAATGCCTCTCCAGTGTTTTCTCCATCAAGAAAGGAACTGGGTCATTTTCAAAATGAATCCCTTCAGCTCTCTCCCCACCCACATTCATTCTGTTTTTCCCTCTCCTTCCCCCTAGGTGCTAGTAAGTCTCACTACCTGTTAAGTGATCCCTAATCTTGAGGAGCCCTCTTCCTCAGGAGGAAACTGCTGTATGCCACCAGTTGAGTCAGCGTGATACTACAGACTACAGATAGCATTAAATTTCTTTTGTTTTTGCCTGTAAAATTAATTAGTGCATTCTGCAAATGAACTAACACTAAAATGAACACTCTTTGAGGTCCCCTTGATATTCATGCCATATTTTAGAGCGTTGGAGCCGTGGCTGAACTGGGCAAAGACGGAAAGATAAGCAAACACAAACTCAAGAGAATTAATGTTAAGCATAGATATAAAGAGAAAAATGATACAGACCTATTCTTCCCTGTAATATATTTTATATACAGAAAACTATAGAAAATATATCCATGTTGCATGAGCTTACATATGATTTTGCATTTATGAACCAAGCAAATTTAGGTAAACATAGGAATTATTGGAAGGTATTCTGAGCCTGCCCCTTCATGGATTGCTGCCTTGTCATGGTGAAGGGGCTTGAGTAATTCAGAGAAACTATGGGCTATGGAACTATGATTTCACGTCTACTTAAGGTGTGGAAAAATACTCAAATTTGCACATGTGTCTGTTGAAGAAAATGATCTCCTGAAATCCTGTTGCTTAATGACACCTGGTCCACTGAATCATTGGAACGTATGGAAGAGTTGGCTCACTGGGCCTATTCTAGTGGAAACATACTATCCTAAGCAATAGCATTTTAGGCACTGTTAGGGTGATGGTGATGATGACAGTGGTTCTGATATCTAAGCCATGCACATGGTTCAAAAGGGCTGAATCCCAGTGTAGTCAATCACAGCCAAACCCCACTGAAATCAATTAGACAAGTTAGTCACAATTACTTAGTTATTTTCACATATTCACTTTAAATATGAGCAAGTCTGGATGCAACAATGTTCTCTGTCTGCAGCTCTAAACTCTTAAGACATTGGCTTTTCAGGCTTTGCTTTCCCAGTCATGCCTAAGTTATGAGTGAATGAAGATGACTAGTGACAGGGATAATAAATAACTGCTGTGGAAGCAATGAATTTTGTGCAGTTTTGAATTTCTCCTGCATTAACAAGTTCCTAAAATGTATGCCAGACTGCATTTCAGTGTCTTTTAAGAGTTCATGCATGAGGGTTACAAAACTTTGCTCTCCCATCTCAGAATAATGAGGTGAGACAAAGGTTGTGGGTAAATGCTGGGCCACACTTTATTATTAAACATTAAACTTCACTCTCCCAACAAATAAAGTGGGGCCTGACGTAGTATGGAATCAGATTTGCAACTGGGGTCTCCCAGGAAAAGAACACGGATGAGTCCCATGTCCCAAGGACTCACAGTCCTGAAGACAGCGGGCCCTCGGTCTGCACTGATCTGACCATCCCCAGACCTCGAGCCTTCATCCCATTGGAGACCGTCAGTCCAGGTGTGGCCTCAGTGCATCCTTCCCCTCACACACTGTAATCTCATGATCTGCAGCACTGGGAAGGGAGATTAGCTATTAGTATTTGCTGTGTTCACCAGGGGACTCACCAATCCATCTTCATTCCACACTACACACCGGTGTGACCATTTATAGACACATAGAACTGAGCTGCCATGAAATGTAGCCGTAAGAGCTCAGTTGTCCTTTGATTATTGTGAATGGCCCAGAACATTACTTTTTTAAAAAATTATTTATTCACATTACTAATTACAATGATTAGAAAGATGCAAGATGTTTATTAGCACTAAGGGTTTGTTTTAAACTTGCTGATTTCTCATTTATAGAAAAACTAAGAGAAAATATTACTTACCACAAATACTCAAATATTTAAATAAATTACTGCTAGCAATAAACTCACTTCATCACACTGTGCTAGGGGATAGGACTGGAGAAAGTAACCAGTTACAAGTAATCAACCTGATATACCCACATAATGTCTAGTATGGGCATATCCGCTTACTTTGGAATCTTATGCTAGAAATTGGCATTTGCATTAAAAACAAATTCAGAATGGTGTAGTCCATACTGGCAGTAAAGTACAGGAAAGAGATTTTATTTGCTTTTTAATCCATTTTCTTCAGCTGTGAATTCCTTTCCAAAACTGTTATTTGGGCTGAATTCTTTATTAAAATGACCCAAATAGTTTGGGTTACAAGAAATTTCAGTGAGAAAATGGTGGGCGGAGAAAGAATTCAACTCTCTTCTATTCTCCTGCTTTGTGATCCTAATCTGGATCAAAGATGGCCACACATAGCACAGCTGTTCTCTTGAAAGCAAAAGGGATAAAAACAAAGATGAGATATGCTTACACCCAGGCATTAAATTCAAATCTGTAGTTAAATCAAATCTGCTTTGATCCTTAGAAAGCAATGAGTGATCAAGGGCTTAACAAAAAGAACTGGACAGTCCTTAATGGCTAAGAATATCTCTCTAGCCTTTGAAATATGATTCCTATCTGTGTTAGAGGGAGCTGGGACCTTGTAACAATTGTTCTTTTGGGATGTTGGTCTCCAATAGCTTATTCATTTGAAAGGTTGGGTATGAAATCAGTGCTCTGCTAGAAGAGGAAGCAGTTGGAAGGGGAAACTGGAAAGATGCAGATGGAGTAAGAAAATGGGTTGTAAGTGTAGCTGAACTGGGGAGTAAGGATGTGTGCAGTAATTTTTCCAGGTGTCATCAAGGCAGCATAGTTATATGAGAAAATATTTTGCACATGTAATATGCCCTCCCAGAATATGCCTGGACATTTTTCTTGTGTACACACACATCTGTTGGATAGCTCAGTGGTTGGGAGTTTAATTCTCCACTGTTCCTCCCTGACAGGGGTTGGACTCGAAGATTCAATGGGTCCCTTCCAGCTCTGCAGGTCTAAGATCTAAGATTAGAGTTACACTGAATGACATTAAGAAGATACTGTATACCTCTCTGTTGTTCCCACCCATGTCTGGAATATGTCTTCCCACCTGCAACTGAAACCTCTCTCTCTCTCTCTCTCTCCCAGTTCTCTTTATCCCATGTAATCCATTCCTTACTTAACTGCACTTGGTGCTACCATGAACTTCACATCACTTTCCTTGCATTCTGCTTTTTAAAATCATAATATACCAAAGAATGTTGGACTACCTAGGAAGTTAGAGTACTCTAACTGTCCACAACAAAATGGGCAGAACAATACAGGAGTAGTCATCTGCTTTCTAAAATTATGGATATAATAATGATAGATTTTATACCATGCTTCCCATTATTATTATTTCCATATTTTAGATGGCAGGGCATAGTTCACTGAGTTAGGTATAAGCTATAAGTTGAGTTCTCCACTATGCCTCACAGGAGAAAAGCCAGCCTGTGTAGCCTTGGGCAATAGCTCCTGAGGAAGGGAAGGACAAACCAATGAACAAAGAGGTTAGAACTGACTTGACAGTATGTTGCTGTTGTTGTTATGCCATATTTAAGATTTTATTTATGCAAACTTACATCCCCCTGGGTTTATATTTTCACTATATTTCTAGGTGTCCATAACTTGTTAAAATATGCAGAAGCAGCATCATTAGGTCAGAGCAAGAAGCCTCAATCTGAGCTACCTACTGGCTCAGTAATGCTCTTCTACAAAATAGAGTCAAACATCCCAATCTGACCAGTAGATTCCCAATAAGAGAGGCCACTGAAAATCTTTGGCTGACTAGCTGGATATGTGTCTGGCTATGTACATCACAATAAATAAAGAAATTAAGGATGCCATCATGGAGAGCCAGTGTCACTCTTCCTTGTCCCCATGCTGAAAAAGTTTGATGAATATATGCCATCCCCACTTTTATTCTGGAAATGTGATGCAGGATCAGTGGTTGTGCTGACTGATTTCAACACATTTGCCTCGACTAGAGTCTCCTTATATATTAGTAAATAAATAGGTTTTACTCTACCCCCATCGATATCCCTTGTGTACCACCACCACCACCACCACTATGTGGGGAAAATGGGAGAACATGGCAGTGAAGAGCAACCAGCCTTAACAATAAAATATGAGATGCCATTCAGCATCAGTTGCACAGCAGGAACAGAATGCATATGGGAAAAGTTCTAATGAACCATCAGCCAGCTCGGCATCTGTGTATAAATGTTCCCGTGTTTGGGTTTCTTGGTGTCAGGTTGATGAATGAGAGAGCTATGCCTTTATCTGCTTTTGGACATCTTCAGCTTAAATAAGACAATTCATGTTCTTGCTACCAACATTTCCACTAGACTTCATCCAACATTTCAGAATGACAGGTACCTGAACAGCAGCTGACTTCACTGAAAGCACATGATTGCTTCTAAAGTGTGCAGCCACCCAGCAGGTCTTCATCACAAAAGACGGTACAGTTTCAGGTCATTTTTAAACCCCGATTGGAGTGGTGATGCTATAGATCTCTTTAAGGAGCGGGGAGAGGTCAGGAGAGGTGCAAACCATGCTCCCATTTTTAATATATATATTTTCTTGTTTCTATATCCTTTGGTTAGTTGGCAACATAAAATAATGGCAATAAATTCACTATGGCTGACTGTGCTAAGATTCATCTTGTTTATATGCCTGTCTGCTCTGTGTTAAATTGCCATAAAATTGTTTACTAGTTGTGTTTCACTTTTACGTTTTGATAGTATAGTGAGATATTATTGCCATAAATTCCTACATTGTAATTATGCTTGTAAAGTCGTGCAGGTTGGATACCTGCATACAATTAGTTCTTTTGATGTTTACTGTGATTTTCATATGAAACTTAAAACAAATATTTCAACCTTAAACTCGAAATTCCAAAGAAATATTATTATCTGTCGGTAATAAATTTTGTCCATTACAATATTATCCACCTAGAAAATATCTCACAACTATTACTGTTCTTCTCTGAATTAGGTATAGCAATCATTATCAAAACATATATCAACTAGGAGTAATTTATTCAAATGTAGAACTCTCTAGAAGGGTCCAGGACAGAATTATAGGCTGTGCTAGCAAACACACTTTCCTCTAAACAAGAGCACTACAATATTTTTTTTTCCTAAATCAGAAATCATATGCCTACGATTAGGTGATAACAGTGGAAGAGTTGGTGGTCAGCTCCTGAAATTGGCCACCAATTTGCTAGTAGTAGTAGTAGTAGTAGTAGTAGTAGTAGTAGTAGTAGTAGTAGTAGTAGTAGTAGTAGTAGTAGTAGTAGTAGTAGTGTGCTGGTTCTGCAAGCAATTCATTGGTCACAATCTGGTCAGGTATAGCCACCCAATGTAATTCCAACCAAGTAAATATCAGTGGTAAACTGCTACCAGTTAAGAAATCAGTGCTTGTTTTTGTTGTTGCACACTGCTGTGTGACAAGATAACTAGTGCTATCTTCTCTACTGTCAACAATCCAATACTGAAAATTAAGCCATTGGAATTAGGCAGGCTCCACCCATTCCCACCCAGGATTGACAAGGATCAATATAAGGATATATTAAATGGCATAAAACCTGAGCATTGCCTCTACAAATGCCCTTCAAAAGTAATGGTTGCTTGTTGATTTATAGTAATTGCATGGCATCAAGTCAGTTCTGACTTGTGGCCTTTCCAAGATTTTCTATGTAGACAAACAAGTGATGTTTGTTTGTTTGTTTGTTTCCTCCACCCATCTAGTGGCAAGCTGCTACTATGGGCAGCTTATAGCGTTTACCATTCCCTTCTTCTGGAGGTGTTCTAAGACTGTGTAACTTGTCCAAGGCTACACAGACTGTCTCTTCTCCTGGGACACACAGCGAAAATCAAATTCATGTCTTCTCCTAACTCACTGACCTATCGAACCATACTTATTAACTTTGGTTTCAATTGTTACATCTACAAAAATAACTTTACAATTGCTAGCTTAATTACTCATTAAAGAGTAAAAACTTACCAGTAACTATGCTACTTGTAACTAGTTATGTCCAAATTTTGCACTCAGTTTAGCACGTGTAGGAATTAGAGACCTAAATCTAATGGTTGGAACTAAAGATGGGCATGAACCTCGGGTTCAGTGGTTTGTGCCAGTTTGTTTACCAGTTGAACAGATGTTCAGCAGTTCCCAGCCTCACCGCCTCTGGCAAGTGCCCACTCAGAAGCAGCACCCCGGCTTTCCTGCCCCACCTCCTCCAGGTGCAACCTCTGAGTGGGTGCCTGCTGGAGGAGGCAGGGCTGGGAACCACTGAATACCTGTACTGCTGGTAAACAGATGTTGACATGAACCACTGAACCAGCAGTTTGTGCCCATCTTAACCAATTCTATTGTTCCGGTCAATCAAATAAACTTGCATAAATATAATCAAGTTCCCATCGATTTAATGGGCCCGCTAGAGTTTCAAGTCTAACAACTGGATTAGATCAGGGTTATTGCTTTTTGTTTGTTTGTTTTTTCTTGTCGTAACATAGTACTTATGGAAAAGGAATAGATATTGTGATCACAGCAGTCCAAAGAACAAGGAAGAGCTTGACTATTTTGCCCTATTTCCTTGCCAAAATTGTGCAGAGATCCAGCATAGTCTGAGCACTAACATACTCAGACATGTGAAAAATAAAGTCTTATTTTTATTGACTCCATTTTCAGCATGAGCATTGCCTTCTTTAACTCTCCCTGACATTCAAAATAACTCAAGGAAAATCAAATGACAGTTACAAGCAACCATTATACTTAGCTCAAAGAGTCTTAGACATTTTGGACAGATTTATTCCAATACATCTACACTGTCCTTGTTTCACTGCTCCTGAAGACACAAATGGAAGAATGATGGGAAACCTGCCTGTCTCAAAGTCCCTTTTGTAAGTCCACTATGTATTACTATGTGTTTGTTTTGCTGGTTAAGGGAAGCAAACACAATGTTTCATTATTGATGTCATTTTCCATTATGGAATTGCATTAAGATTGTACTCTCCACTTTAGAAGTACACACAATGTTTTCCAGGCAAAATGACAATAAGCCATTAAAAATAACCAAGCAAATTAAGGATAGAATCTTATACACACTTACTGTACATGAGAACAAATCTTCCTGAGCTAAGTGATGCTTCCTTCCAAACAGACAAGTAAAATAGTCTAAGAAAAGACAGTGAAAAAAGGTGGATTGACAGGACATTTACCCAAGCATATGAAGTTCACATTGCTTACCATATTTTAATAAGTTAAATTTGATGGGAAGAGAATCAGCTCCAATACGTATTTAAACAAGCCAGATAAGAGTTCAATGCTGAACTTTTATTATCATCTTGATATTTGCAGGCCAAGGAGATGTTGCTAAACATGGCATGTTGTAATACAGTTTCACTCAGAAGTTAATTGACTGAAGGTGCATACCTCCAAGAAAACTACAATTCCTAACATTCTAGTCAACACCACAGATGGGAAGAAGGGACAAAAGAGGAAGAGGGATAAGGGGAAGGAGATGATATATCACACATTGCGTTGATTGAACAGGAGGGAGGAAAAATTCCCCAGTTCTACATTGCAACTGTAACACTGATGAAGAGCAATATGAAATTTGTGGATTCATGGTGGAGCATGCTGGGGACTCACACGAGGACAACTATAATGAAATTAACAAGTGAT
The DNA here is from genome assembly GCF_051106095.1 of Pogona vitticeps. NCBI lineage: Eukaryota > Metazoa > Chordata > Lepidosauria > Squamata > Agamidae > Pogona > Pogona vitticeps. The sequence continues at coordinate 38,644,224 of NC_135787.1, forward strand.
TTCCCCATGTGTTTTCTGCTTTGATTCATAATCATGCCTTTCTCCAGGTGCTGGCACCCTCAAGATGTGCTTGGTGGGACATGGGAGAAGGTCTTCTCTGTTGCTGTTCTCAGACTTTGGAATTCCCTCCCACAGGAGACCAGGGTGGTCCCATCTTTGGGAGCTTTGGAACAAAGGAGGAGACTGTAATAGTAAAAAATCACTGCCAGATCACCACGGGCAGCATTTTTAAAATTATTTTTACTACTAAAGGCTCAACACACACACACACACACGCACACACACACACCCCACATCCCAAAGTTCCCAATGGCTTCCCCAGGAAAAAAGAGAGCTGTAAGGAATCTCAGAACCTGAAAGAGTTGAAAAGGAAACTTTTCGTGAGTTTAAATTAAGTATTTCTGGCACCTGTTCTAAGTAAAGCTATACCACTTATGCCCAGTGGTTACACAATCTCCTTCAGACCTTCATGTAAATGTTAAATTTAGGTCTAGGTGCTGCAAGTATGTCCTACAGGTACATTCCCACCAAAAACAGAGCCATTCACACATTAATGTAAATAGCTCACTAAAATGTAGGGAAGAATGGTCATCTTAGACTGAGCAAAAATAGCAAGGCAGGCTGGCTTGTGAAAAGATGGAAGGCATCTTAGGGTGATGGGTAGGAAAGACAAGAAAAGAAGAACAGTTTTTCATGTCTGGAAAAGAGGGGTTGTGCCCAGGCCACTTCATAACATACTGACCTTCAGTAGAGATTAACAGTGCCATCTATCAGAAGAAATTGAACCAGTGTCTTTTTCAGCACTGGCTGTTGAGTGATGTTCATGAAGTTTATTAAGATGGTGTACCATGTAATATATATCATTATAGCCTTATGTGGTGAAGGATTTGCCTTTTACGATTGCTGGTCTCAAGTCAGGCATTTCTTAATGTTGCTGTCTTTCGTTCATGCATTTTATAAGAGTGTTAGGCTTTGAATTCTTTTTTGTATGGTTTCAAATGTGTTTCATTTAATTTGATTTCATTGTGAGCTAATCTGTGGTGGTTGTTTGCCTAAAGAAACAAGAAGTAAATACTCAAAGTAAATCTGTAGAAATATGAAAGCCAGATCGACAGACCTACTACTAGCAACAGTCATGGAGGGCAAAGAGGACTTGTTAGATGTCAGAGATCAGAACTGTTTGTGCCTCAGTATGTCCCATGCTGGGCCTCCTAAATTACCCTTCTGCTCTCAGGTATCATGGAAAGTGTTGTATCATCGCTTGTCTGCTTAGCTTCAGCATCTGGAATGGGAAGTGATGGTGCCATTTTGTCCTTTATCTCAGGAGACAAAATTACTTGGATAGGTCTACTGGAAATGATCTATTGTACACATTGTCTGAAAATGTTAGTCCGTTGAATAAAACATGGCCCAGTTTTGTGTATCATGATCATATGTGCAAATTTGTGTGTACTGAAACAATGGACATATTTTCTAAACACCTAATTTGATACAGTTGAAAATACATGTTAACAAGAAACAAACACACACAAAAATCATCCTTCCAACTTAATGGGACAAGAGGAGGAGGTGCCCCTGCAAGATCATAAAGGAATGACAGAGCTCAGCCTTGTCAAAAAAATTGAATAGATGTTGTTTTTCCTCAATAAAGGCTGTGATAGTAGAATCTTCAGTGTTGGTTATGATTTATTGAAAACTTAATACCAATAGTTTAGAAGGAGGGGCAATCTCCACTATTGGTATTATTTCTTGGTTTTAAATTATTTGGGTTTTATCTAGCTTTCATTAGTAGTAGAATTACTTTCTTTTGTGGCTTTCTGCTACAAATTGAACCACAAGCCATTAGGTCCACTATCAAGTTTAGTTAATCCCTTTCTTAAATGAATTTGTTCACCAGCTATAGATCACAAGGCTTTTGTTTTGTTGTGCTTGGTGGGATTAGGACAATGTCGTCTTTCCATGAATCGATTTGCCAGATGTATTATTGAACCATGCATCTATTTACTTGCTGTAGCTGTACTAGACTCTGGGGTTTAATGTCAAGAGAATCACATTCAGAAGCAGACAGTGATAGGGAAAAACAAAACCGTTAAGAAAATTAAGGCATTCTTCATACATAAGCCAAATGGCAAAGGCTCTAACCCAGGCCAACTATTTCTTTTATTACTAATGATGCAATAGCAGATTATGCCTGACATACCTACCTGGCATGCATGTTCCTGTAAAAAAATAGCTTAGTTTCTAATGAAACCAGTACATTCACCATAATAACAGTTGTCATTGCTAATATTCTTATTGCTACAGTGTAATTATCATCACTGGGTATAAAACATTAAATTTTTCAGTTTCAAAAGTAAATTGAGTAAATTGCTGGTCCAAAGCATGACTGCACGTTGTCCTCCATAAAACAGAAACAGTTTGGCGTGAATAACCAAGAAACCACTGAAATTGACTACATGATGTATTACATAATTTACAGAATTCAGTAGAATTCTTAGTAGCCAAAAATTATGGTTGTGCAATATCTTATTGTGCAACAGAGCAAATCAACATTCTATGAGGCAATTCTAAAAATGGGGGCAGCCCGTACAAAAAATTGTAACTTTTGAACTGGGCAATAGCACCAGATTTGGCACAGACAACCTTCTCTTGCTCTGCACCAAATTTGGGGAAGTTTGGGGTGAAGTGTTTTTGAGTTCTGATCTTTTTAAAAAATAAAACTGCTTTGCTCACACTCATGTGTGCTGAAGGAGGAGGAGATGATAATGAATAATGGCTGTATATTTAGCTAAGCCAGAAATTTTGAAAACTTGGGTGTAATCCATGTCAATCATTGAACTTAATAAAAGGATTTGTGCTTGACACATTTAGTCCTGGAATTGCAAATTCACCAGCAATTAGTCAATACAATTTAGTTGCTATTCTGACATTGCAGTTTGTTTAGACCATTTAAAAATATGAAAGATCTACATTTAATTGGTAAATACAATTAGAATAGACCTAATGAATCAGTAACTGAATTGTGATTTAATAGGTCCATTCTGGTTAGTACTACCAATTTCATTTATGCCAAAATGTGCAGTTCTAGTGGGAGAAATATGCAATTTTAAAGAAAAATTATGCAATTCAAAATGTTGAGTCATGCAAAAATTATAAAATCACTGATAATTTGAAAAGGAAAGTTAGTAACCCGAGCAACTCTAAATCTCTGGATGAAATACAGCAGTTTCTAATCTCATAGATGCTTCCCACAGATTCTAGTGCTATTTTCCACAGAATGTTTGCCAATATTTCAAAGACCAAAGAGATCACTCCAAATGTTCTTGGACTACAATTCATGGCCAGAAATCTTGGGCAGTGTGGTGAGTGGTAAAGGTTTACATCTGAGGACCCAAGGTTGGGAACCACTTCTCTAGATCATGGTACTCTTTCTTGACAGCAGATGAGAATTTATCAACATTGAACATACACATCTCAAGCTAAATCCAACACTAGTCCTACTTCAGACAGACTCATTGAAATCAATGAGCTTCACTTATTGGTAGCTAACAAGGTACCTGCTGTAGATAGGGTAAATGGTTGATTTAACTCAAGGAAATGATACTCATGTGTTGTAATGGGGTGTGCTAACACTTGCATATTTCACTTTTGTGCCACTGTTCTGTTTCAGATTTTTGTTTTAAAAAATCCCATACTGGAGTATCTTCCTGTCAGTATTTATTCATAGAGCACTTGGTTGCCAGCCCCAAACCCCTAAAGAAGGATTTATATCTATTAGGCATGGAAGGGCGACCTAACTAAAACAACTATGGATAAGAATATAATTAAAGTTACTTTCCAGGTTTTCAGAAATTTCCTGACACACATTTGCCAAGGATAATGCAAGGTGTTCCCTTTGAGGGCAAGGGTCTCAGAACAGATAGCCCACAAAGTTCATTTAAACCTATGATTTAATCAGCCTTTGGGAGATCCCAATGTTACCTCAGAAAGTGTTGTGAAATATTGCAACAATGCTAGTGCACTTCCAATAGCTGTATTAAAATGATGAATGTCTCACTCACCTAGAAATGTTTCAGTACTGAAAAAAATTATAAAAAGAAACACATCTGTTTTGAAAATGTATCAATTGTAATCATGCAACCTTGCTGTCTATTAATAATATTTTTACATTCATAATATATAATATCACAATTACAATACACCTGTTGGATGGGAATGATATAATTCCAAGAAGTTCATTAAATATTATGTTGTGTTCATCATTTCTGCAGCAGCCAGCCTCTTTTATCTTTCGTATAATCTATTTAGAGACCTCATCATCCAAAAGAGCAAATTTTCCAAACTCTGAATGGGATGAAAGAAAGTAAATGGGAAGGTCTGGAGTAAGGAAACTGAGGGGCATGTCATCAATTTAAAGGAATGTGGCAAACCATTCCTTAAAAGCTGAGCAAACATATTTTCAAATGAAGCCTATTTTATCTCCCAATCGTCAGTCACAACAAAGTCACATTGATCTACACAGAGTAAGACAAGCTCATTTTAGAATAAACAGATGCCTTTTGTCTCTTAAGGAAATTTCACTTCTAATGGCATGCTGTTTTATCTAGCTTCATCCTGAGCAAATAAGCACAGATGACTAGTCAAAGGAAGCTGGTGAGTACGTGGAAGAGGGTTTTGTTTTGTTCTATAAGTCATCAGAGCTGCAGACAAGATACTTTCTACATCCCTTTCTTCCAGGTCTTGAGTCAGGTCACACGCAACCAACTGCACATGAAAATAGCGCAATCCAGCCAAAAGCAACAATAACAAAATTACAGACACTAGAAGGAGAAAGGGCCCTAGCTTTGAGAATTTCTTACATGGCTTTCTCTGTTTTCCTCAGACTATTGATTTGGAGATACACATACCCACACCCCCGAAAGCACCAAAAACACGGAAAACAGAAAGATGCAATTCTACACACAGTTACTTGAAAGCAGTTCCACTGACTTCAACAGGGCATCCTCCTTAGTAGATCTGTATAGAATTGCACTATAAAATTGCATCAGCCATGTCCATGCCTACCCAAAGAGGATTCCATAGTAGTTCTGCTCTGGCTTGCCATCCCTCTGGGAGCTGCAGCTCTCACTTGTGAGTACTGCACTTTCTCTGAGGCTGGCCAGCAGCCTCTCTGCTATACAGGACAGGAGCAGAAGCACTGTTATCCAGAAGCAACAGGGCTAGCTATTCAGCCCAGGCACATGCACTTCATTGTCTATTATTATATTACCAAGCAGACAAGGAAACAACGGCAACCCTCCAATGCCTGCTCAGATGAAGAGGTAAAATTCCAGCCAATGGAAAACAAGACTAATAGAATAATGACTGTGTATTCATTTTGATATTATAAAACAGAAGCATGTGAAAAATTAATGTTTGCCTCCACAGATTCGCAATTTATTCATGAAATGTGAACTAAATTAAGGACCAGTCAAATTTAGACCAAATGAGATCAATGTGACTTAACAATGGGTCCACTGAATCCACTGATTATCTGGGGGGGGGAGTTTACTCCTAGTCAGAGTAGACCCATTATATGAATTGAGCTTGTCAACACTGATGTAAGTCACAGTTATTCAGAGCGTCTGTTCCAATTGGAGTTAACAATTGAATTTAGCCCAAGAGGTCCACCATAAATATGACTAACCTTCGGTCCAGGCTAATACATAAAATACACCGTAAACATAAAATATGCAAACTTATCCATGATGAGGGGCACACAGTGTTGAATGCATAAGGGGCCACATGTTCAAATAGGAATCGGATTACCCTCACTTTACAACCCAGTTTCTAGTTGTGCACACTTAGTTTCAGTTAGAAAATCAGCAAGAATATTAAAGAGTATTTAAGGTGGTCCCCTTCTCCTCCTCCTCCTCTTTAACGACTAATTAGCAACCTGTTTTGCTGTGCATGCATTTCGTTGGACCGCAGCCATAAACACTTAATATTATAGAACATTTTAACTGAAGCAGGTGGGGTGGTGGTATATTAATAGATTAGAAAAAAGAAATGTGCTGTAATTAATTTGTAGCTTAAAGTTCAGTAGAAGTCAATTGCTTTCTTTCAAAACTTACATGCTGGACTCTACTGGGATAATATGTGGGCAGAAAATATATGAACATTTACTTTGTATGTAATTTAATTTTTTTTACTCTTTTATGACATATGTAAAACCAAGTGGATTTCTGCCAGTGCTTGAAAAATGAAAATAAAATTTGGGCCAAAGGTTGGGATAACTTCACAAGATACTAGTGTTGTTCAAGTTTTGAGCTAGGAAGAAAGTTTTCAGATGAAGCTTTTATGGTGAAATCATATTGTGTCATTCATGAAATGTTACATTGAGTGGGGACAGAATCAAGGTATTATCTTCCATATCGAGACCTCCTTTGTTTTTCCAGTTTTTCTAGCTTTTTTTCTTACTACAAAATCAATCAAGGGGGGCTTTTGACACTAAAATGCCTTTTGATACACTAAAATCTGTCTGTCTGGAAGCATGATTTCAAACAGTGGGTTACAGTGTACTAAAATACCTTGATTTCTGAAGATCTGTTAGGTAAAATATATGGGTGGAAAGAATGTTTGGTTTTGTTGTTTTGTTGTTGTTGTTGTTTCGTTCTCATCCCTTTAAGCTTACTTGATGTGTCAAGACACCTCAGTGAGGAGTCTGCAGTCATCACCTCCAGATGAGAACAAGAAAAGGGGCATTGTTTATTCTCATCAAAGTATCTCCAATTTTTGCAAGCTATTTTTGTGCAAAACAGAATGTGCACAAAACTAGGAAGCAAGGCATGGAACAACTGGCAGATGTTTAAAACAGATGTGAACCACCTCTCCCATGGATCTTTAAAAGCTCTGCAATTGAGCAGCAGCCACTATCATTTTGCAGCATGATTTGGAGGATTTTGAGCATAACCTTGCTAGCATGTGAAATGAGTGCAACTGTAACGCAGTTGGAGCATTCTTTGGCACTGCCCTTCTTTGGGATTGCGATGAATTCCTTAGGAATTCCTTAGTATTTATTTAATTAATCATGTACCATCAAATCAATTCTGACTTATGGTGACCCCTTTTGGGGTTTTCTAGGTTTACCATTCCCTTCTTGTGGGGGCATCTCTGAACTGTGCAGCTTGCTGAAGGCCACACAGGCTGGCTCTTCTCCCTAGAAGCACTGTGAAGAACTGAACTCCCACCCTTATACTTTCTTGATTAGCTAGAATAACTGTCACCTACTCTTTCCATACTTACAATCACTTTAATAGAGACCAGTGGCATATTTACCGTGCAAAGCTAATGCAATTCACTCTTGCATGTGGCGCATACCTTGACTCCATTTTACACCAGATCTTCGAATCAGAAACATAGATCCCTATGCAAACAGCAAGATGCAGATCATAAGATGCCATTATTCAGTGTTAAGCATTTCATTATCAGCAGTTGGTTTATACTATGCGAACAATTTGTGCATTCAGACTAGCTACCTGCAACACCTTGAGAATATTTAGAGCATCAATGCTACTTTAATGATGTTGGGTAGTGTTCTTACTTAAGCAAACCAGTCATTCATTTTCTTAAAACACAGCAGTTCAAAAGATCCCATTCTCAATACAAATCATCAACAGTGGCCAAACCATATCCCCTTCCTGCTTAAATATGCATTCAAAAGATGATTGTTACTACAACAAAATAATTAATTATTATCAAACAAGGAAGAATACACCTTTTTCATCACGTAATTCAGTATTGAGATGACAAATAAAGTCACTGTGGCTTGACATTTGCTTTATCTGAAGGAGAAAATAAAGAGCAGGCAAGCGTATTCGCTTTGCAGAGCTATTGGCTGGGATCCATCCTCCCTCTTCAAGAAATCAATTCTTGAAATAGGATTCCCCCCTTCCTACCCTCAGCAGTTTCTTAGACACCCCCCCCCCCAAAAAAACACTATCTGTTCTTGGAGATTAGGAGAACCCTTGTGAGTAGAATGAGCTGTTGTAGCTGTTGTTGGGGAGCTGCTGATAGAAAAGGAAGTCCAAAAAATTACTTGTTTGGTTCTAATACTGTGAATCTAAGCTATTCTGCATTCCAGGGGAAATGGAAGTATGTTTTCAAACTAAGAACTGCTCAAGGTCACCCTGGAGAATATCTCTCACTTGTTTGCCACTCTGTTCTGTTTCACCAAGTGCTTCCACGTTGCCAAAAATGGTTGCCAAAAATTGAAACAGTGTCATTTTAAGAGACTAAGCAGTAACGTCTGTATGCTGTAGCCATTTCACACAGCTTTTTCCTAAATAGACATTCCTTGTGTTTTATTACAGTTTTCTTCCATTGAGTCATGCTCTCGGTGGGATGTTGCGTCTATATTTTACTCAACTTTTGCCATTAATTACCTTATGAGGCTGTATCATGTCTCTCGTTTATAATAACGGCGCCTGCTCATACTGCCATAGTTAGGGGGTTTGCCAGTGTTTCCATTAAAAACGTCATCTCTCTGGGGCATTTAATTTAGTTATAAAACTTTGCTGCTGGCTCCAAGTCAAGAAACACAGCCACTACTACCGTACGGCTCTCTTCTTTTAAACAACGTCAGTTGGATTGCAATCTGATTCTGTTTAAATCATTTGGTAATGCATGGTACAAACAGTTCTACTCCATTTAAACTCAGAAATCACTTGCAAAACAACTAATATTTTATCCAAGACAATTAGGATGAGGATTGTGGACAAGCACAGGGGCAGGGAGGAGGGTATAGTGAGTGTTCTGTTAATAACAGCCAGTGTCCTATTGGGAATTTCCACACATACAACTAATGTTGAGCAAGGGGGAGTGTAATTTAAGAAGGTGGCTGTACAACTGGCTGCACGACTGATTGCATAACAAGGCATACAATTAACACCTAAGTAAACAGCATAGCCGTTTGAGCAATGTCAGTCGGGCACATAGAAATCGTCAGGATGCAGGCCATAAGTAGCAAATTTTTCCTTAGTGATTTTCTTCTGTTACTAAACTTTTCTTCTCATCTCACTGCTCTCATCTGTTCTGGCTCGACTTGACTGAGCATTCATGTTCTGCTTTTCGGGCTGTCTGTGTTAACTATGGCTCTCTTCCAACTGTATGGCTCTCCTCCAACATTTCAAATGAGTTGATTTTTGTCCCTCTCTTTCTTTACTGTCTTTCTTTCACATAGTATGGATGATTTTGACCTTGGTTTCTAGTGACAATCTTTGCTAACTCCCAGCTCTCCTTATATTTTATTTCAAAGGCAAAGGGACATCTTTTGGAAAGCTTGCACACAACATGTCCCTAAACATAGAGCTTATAACTTTTCCTCCTCAGTTTGCCTAAAACAAGGTAAGGGTTTGGAAACTGGAACATAGCTTTCCAGTCTGCATTTTGTGGAGGAGGTGTGGCAACACTCCCCAAGAGGTGAAAGGGTGTCAATGTTTCTCCACTGTACATGTGGTACCTACTCACACCTTTGTTTCACCATTGCATGAAGTTGAAACAGCCCTTCAAAATATTTTGGCATAGAGGGACTATAGAAAAAGAGCCATGACAATTGCTTCGCGTTTGGATGAGAAATGGTTAACTGATGAAAAAAGGAGTCAGCTTCTAGGATATTCCTTGTATGGTGTCACTTTGTGAATCATTGTGAGCACAAGAGGATATCATGTAGACCATCTTGGGTGTTGTCAACATTTAGGTTCCCCTTTGCCATGTAAAGCATCCTTTTTCCTGCTGGTAACACAGACTCAATTATTGAGCAGCAATATCGGGCCATTTCTGGCTTATCAAACTGTGTATAAAAAAACCATAATGTTCATGAAATGAAGGTTTTTTGAAGAAATGAATAGATGCAAAAGCAGGGAGCAACTCTGGCAACTTCAATCCTACCACCAAAATATCTTTGCTTTCAGCCATTTCACAGATTCTTCCAAATGGGTCCCTCAAAATGCTTGCTAGAGCTAAATGTGCATCCCAAATCTGATTCAGGTGTCAGACTGGCACGCCAGATCAGGACATAATTTGATCCAGTGTGATTCAGTTCCTCTCTGACCCAATCTACATTAGATGTCCCATCTATTTTATCTATAGAGTTTGTTTTATGTTAACACTGTTTAGCTGCATTCTAATGACGTATGGTCTGGATGTTTGTTTATTATCATTGTTTTTACTGATTTTATTTATACTCTTTGATATTATATTGTATTGCCCTGTATAATCCAATCTTCCTTGAGAGACATGTGACATTCAATGTGGACTAAAAATGTTTTCAAATAAAACAAACAAATAACAATTGAATCCTATGAAGATGCATCTGCTGATCACGTTGGCCTATTACCTAATGCCTAATGAAGGAATGGCTAAAAGTGCTTCAGGATTATGAGCTAAGAAAGGAATTAACAGGAAGTGAATATGCAGTTTTTATAGCACAATTTTGTACAATTCTATTCAGAAATAAATCCCATTGATTTCAGTAGACCAGTCTTTAAACGTTCAGGACCTGTTCTTTGATTGTGGACGGCAGAGACACAAAAAATAGGTTATTTGAATTTTGATCCCCAAAAGATCCCTGTAGTGCAGTACTGCAGTCAAGCCTCTGCACATATACTGAGTCTAATCCTCATAGTTTCAGATAGCAGACTCAAAGTTAGCACTATGGGGTGGCAGCCAAAACAACAAAATAAAGAAAATGTATTTCTGTGGTGGCGCTGTGGGCTAAACCACAGAAGCCTGTGCTGCAGGGTCAGAAGACCCCCTAAAGTCGGACACAACTGGACAAAAGTTGTCAAGGGGAACCTTTACCTTTATTTCTCATATCTCCATTTTCTTGTCTCAGCTAAGTGGCAGGTTGAAAGAAAAAACAAAAACTTACTATGGGGAAGAAGATTCCCTGATTTAGTTAATTAGACTGATAGATGTTTCATTCTTTGGCTGGTTGGCTGATTTCTCAGTTCCACCACCTCCTTACTGAGGCCAAATAATCATCTGTACTCCTGAATATGGGGTCACAGAATCTATCTCAGGATCACTACCTCACCCCAAAGCTTGTGAGGTGTTCCCATGTCCCAGTAACAAGATGCCTATGACCTCTCCAGTAGCTGAAATATAAAGGGTAAATGATTTTGGAGGATTAAGTAAAGAGGAAATCAATTGTCTTTGCCAGATAGATGCAGGATAGGTAGGGAGGCAGATCTATTTGGCATGCACAGGTGCTTAGAGAATTTTGGAGCTGTTCAAGTCTGTTTCATCTTCTACCTTCTGCCTGTGTTGGATTGTTCTACTTTTTTTTCATCAAGCATGGAACTGAAACACACTTTTTCTCCCCAACGGGGCCACAAATAGTATGGCAGTAATAGCACTTGTTAGAATGAAAGCAATCTTCAGGAATGAGACTGAGACACACAAAAACTAAAGCACCACTAAATCACAAGAAAGAACTGCAGTTAAGCAGATTTACTCTCCCTATAAATCACCAGTCATTGTCATTAAGTATCATTTGTCTTAGATCAGTTCCCCAGGAGGCATCCTTATTAAGCTGATTTCCTGAGTAAGCACATCTCAGCTAAGTGCTGTGCACCACACAGTTTGGGGGATTGAATTAGCTTCACTATTTTAAGACATAACTATCAGTTATACATGGTGACCGAGTGAGCATGGGACAAGCAGGAGAAAATGCAACCCAAAAGCATGGTGATGGAATGAGATTGAAAAGGAAAAAGCTGCCCTTGCTTTTTCAAGAAGTCCTTTTGAAAAACATTTACATGGATGCATCACATTGTAGGAAACCCACCATACTAAAATTAAGGTATGTTTGTAACCTGTTCTGTTGAGATGAGTTTACCCTCATATCAGTTACCCACTTATCCAATACTCATTGACATGGGAATGAGTCTCAACAAACACAGTGGAATTTACTTTCAAGGAAACATGCTCATGATTAGAATGTGACACTGATTGGCTTCAGCCACGCTTTCTGGTATAACGAACAAAATCCTGTTGCACAATTTTACACCAGCATATTCTGGATTGTGTGTCAGAAACATTTAATTCTAGACTTCTTTAAAATTTCCTAACTTCCCCTTTCAGGTCCCAAGGCTTCCTAAATCTTCCTTTTGCCCTGGGGGAGCCTTTGGGAGACTCAGAATGTGGAGAAAGGGGGGGGGCTTTAATGGTAAAAAAAAAAAATCACTGAATTCTAGGATTTTGCCCAATGAAACATGAGTTACTGATTGCTAAAGGGTGTTGTGGGCCATCCGGTTATGGGTGCTGCTATGTTGTGACAAAGGTGAAAATTGAACGAATAACTGGATCATATTTTTTTTGTCTTCCTGTACACAGCTTTGCCTTCTAACCAGAAGCCCAGTTCTGCTAAAGATTAGTCTTGAAGGGAAACATCGGCTTTGTCACCTTCTTCCTATGTAGCCCTTTAACTTCCTATTTAATCATTTTAAGTTTTTTGAGTATGCAATAAAGGGAACAATTCTGTGTGATATTTTTTCCTTCTTCCATCTTTACTCAAATAATCACCCAGTATTTATTAATACTACCAAATGAAACCTCACAATTTGCTTCTTGCTAACGTATTGAAAGACTTCTATTATTTCCCAACATTCATCAAGAAAGAAGTGAAAGCCATTGGTGATTTAGGGCAGTAAAAAAGAAAACTTAAAATCCAGTTTGGAAAAGCAAATAAAAAGAAGCAGTCGTCTCAAATATCTCCAGAAACAATGCCATGTATAGAAGAATGTATGAAGTAAAATGGAGATATAGTAAATGTTTGTCTTCCTGCTGGGACCCATCCCAAATGAAGAAGATGAAAGTTGCAGTCCTCAAAGGCTTCATTTCAGTGTGGCCCAGCAATAATCTATGTGATCACCCTGGAGTAAGTGATTTGAAGATTGCAGTCTCCAGCAGAATTCTCTAGTAGGGCAGCTGGAAGTCAGCAAACAGGGCCTCTATTCAATCTTCTCTCCTTGCCAAATGGTTTCTACAAGAGGCCGCTCTGGGAGCAAAGCCAAGGCATGCTCTGGATTTCATGAATTATACTACTAGCATTGGATGCAATACTATACTATTTTTATGACCCATTGAAAATCAGTAAAAGCCACCACATGTAACAACAGATTCATGGGATCAGGAAAAGTGCCAAGGGTTTTGCATGTGATTGGTTGCTGTGGCTATCGTATGAAATGTGTCTGCTTAAAAACATGAATTTGCTATGACAGAAAATTCTTTCCCACTACATCTCAGCCTCACCTCTCCACAGCTGCCATTTTTCATGTGACATTGTGGGCATCCTGTCATACTGCTGCAGGACGATAGGTTGAGGTGGGGGAAGTTAACTGAGCCTTTGTTCCAGGGCACCAACCTTTTTGTGGGCACTAAATTAAACAGGCGAGTCTTCTGGTGAGTGTTAGCAACATTTCCCAGCCCTATTTGCTTTTTTGTGTTCTTGTTTTCATGCTTTCTTTCTTTCAGCTCTTCTTTTTCCCTGGAGGAGCTCTCACCTCATGAAATGTGTGTGGAGGGCAATGCTGCTTGCCCCAGATATGAAAATACCTAGTTTTGGCTCTGTATTGATGACTGTGTAAGTTGATCCTGGCAGCATAAATTGGATTGCTGCTATCTTTACTGTGGAAAGAGAACAGGGCCTTATGCTGTCATATCAAGGTTGACTCAGCCTTCCATCCTTCCGAGGTCGGTAAAATGAGTACCCAGCTTGCTGGGGGGGGCAATGTGTAGCCTTTATAATTAAAATTGTAAACCGCCCGGAGAGTGCTTGTAGCGCTATGGGGCGGTATATAAATCCAATAAATAAATAAATAAATAAATAAATAAATATTGGACCGTCCCATCAAATGCGACCAGCTGGGAAAGTCTACTTCTCCCTAGTCCCCTGTTCAAGAGGAAATATTACAACCAAGGTTTCTGATGATGTAGTGCTAAGAGCTCTTATTACTACTGCCTCTTCTGCCTTACCATGCCTTCCATAGACCAATCCTTATATTCAGTGATCAAAAATGATGTTGATTTAAGACCAGAGTTAAGGCCATCTCCACACATTTAATTAGCACCAACACACACAAACAAGGATACAATATGTGCTTTGAAAGATAAGCCTTTCATTTTGGGATAATGAAGAATCACACAGCTATAAAATATGTCAGGGAGTATGACAGTAGTTATGCCTGCGCCCTCGCAAAGCCTAAATCTCAAAAGCCTCAAAGCTGAAATTCTTCTTATTTCTGGCTGTTAGGACATTTCAGGTAGATTTCTGTCTATCTTGAGCACATTAACTTTATTTTATTTATTATTTCAACTTCTATAGCAATGATGGCAAACCTATGGCATGTGTGCCACAGTTGGCACACAGAGCCCTCTCTGTGGGCATGCAATCCATAAGTCACCATCGAGAAATACTTACCCATTCTCTGATCCCAGATTTTGGCGCTCCCCTCTGCTAGTGCAGTGGTCCAGCAGAGGGTGCAATGGCAGCCATTACCGGTCTAGCCCAATGGGGGATTGGAGGAGCAGTAAGTATCTCTCTGTTAATACTGCCCCTAAGGGGTGGGAATCAAGCATTTAACCCTTGCAGTGCAGGGCAGTAGTTTTTAAATAAGTTGATTTTGTGTTGCAGTCTGAGCACTTGGGCTCAAAAAGGTTCACCATCACTGTTCTATACCATCATATGAGTGTGAACACTCTCTGGACAGTTTACAACCCATCTGATAACTTAATTACAAATCACACAAAACAATAACCACAATATGCAATAAATACCATACAAACCTTGTCGCTAGCTAAATTGATAAAACCTGCATCTGAGTAAAATTAAACCAATTTAGCATCTCAAGTCAATTAGTGAAAACACTTTAACAAAGACAACTTTATGCAATTATCTTAAAGACTCAAGATCCTGAGTTCCCACTGGAAGAAAAGAGCAATGCATTTTCCCCCACTTGTCTTGGCAGAAGCTTTACAGTGATCTGAGAGATGGCATGAGGTGGAAATCAGAAGAAAATGTCTTGTCTTTCCCCTCATGGGAGCCTCTGGAGGATCACAGTCCTTAACACAGAAAGAAGGTTCTGGATGCAAGTGAATAGATTACAGCATACACTTCCATGGATTAAATTACAGTAAGGCTGCAATCTACTCACGTTTAATGGGTATAAAGTCTCATTTTTCCTCATATGGTTTACTTATGAATAGACATGTATAGGATTGTACTGTTCAGTTTTAATCAAATGTCATTTTAAATTGAGAATTGCTTCAACTGTAAAGCAGTGCTGCTGAAAATATAAAATAAACAAAGCAATATAAGATAAACCAGGGACATATTTTACTGCGATGACTGAAATAAAAATCCTTTTAATATTCCTTTCATCTAAGAAACTCCCAAAAAAGCCAAAAAGTTCCCCTAGTAAATCTGCTTCTTAATATGGCTCTGATTAGCTGCACCTGTCTAAATTTATCACTCATCTGACCAAAAGCAAACCTTTAAGCTAGGCAAACAAGCGCAGAACAGATGGTCAACCCTGGTATCTCTTCGCTTTGTTTAGTTTTAATTTTATAAATTCCAACTCTAATAGCTTATTGCAGGGCAAAGAATTTGGTGTTTACTTGTCTGCCTGCAGGTTTATGCACAAAGTATGAATTAATTTTGAAGGAGAAATTGTGTTCCTTAGCTTAATACCTACATAAATATACTGTGAGGCTTTCGTTTTCTTTCTTTCTTTCTTTCTTTCTTTCTTTCTTTCTTTCTTTCTTTCTTTCTTTCTTTCTTTCTTTCTTTCTTTACAACCCTCATAAATTTACATTAAGGAGAAATTAAGCCAAAATTACTATCATACATGTGTGCCCTCTTTCAATTTTTACTTAGGTTGACTGAAAACATATTCTATATTTAAGTTAAGTTTATAATTGCAAAATAGCGAGGAATAATGCTTCTTAAAATATTAACACTTTTTAAATTAAATTTAGATGATGAAAATGGTTTTTTAATGGGGAAAATATTAAAGAAAGCTATTAAATTATTAATTTTAATCATATTTCATATAAGGCATGTGTCTTTATTTTCCTATCCATCAGGTATTTCTTCAGATCAGTTACTCTACAATCAAGTAACTGAATGTATTCAATCTGCATTCCCTTCTAATGCCAACAGTAAGGCACAGGATATGGGAAAAGAAGAGGATAAGGCAGAAAAGCTTCCTCTGTAGTCCCAGTTCTGACTGAAGGGACATGTTGCTAATTTGTGGCATGTTATATGCTATAATTCATTTGGCTTAAGATGTGGCTTGGTCCAAAGACTTCCATGTGATGAAGTACACTGAGTTCCACAGCTACTGTATTTGACTGGCCAGAATCCTGTGAATTACATCTGTCAGTGTAATGCCAACAATGTTACATTCAGCAGTGAATTTCCACCAGTAGAGAAACCGGTGTCTGATGGTCTTGTCACACAGCAGTTGTAAGAGTTGATGCACAACAGCAACAACAAAAACCAAATGGCAGCAATCTACTCTAAAATGTATTCCACTGGAGTCATGGCAGCCTAAGTACATAATAGGGTTCCAGCCCTTACATTAATTTAAGTGAAATATCATTAATGTAATTGCATAGTTTTGTACAACCACCTACATCAGAAAACAATCATAAGATTGCCTGATTAGTTGTTGAACACTTCATGTATAATAAAATCATGGAGTTAGAGCATAAGCACAAAGACCTTTGGAGCTATCTAGAATTGTATCTAAGATTAGTGTGGGATTTTCAAGGGAAGATGCCACTGTACTGTTCCTATACAGTGGGGAAGGGAGTGCAGAACTGGGGTTTCAAATGTCATTTTCTTGAAAAGCCTCACCTGGTCTTGTGCCCCCCACCCAAAACTTGTCCTTACAAAAACAAGAAGTGTGTGTGGGGGGGGGTAACTCCACATGCTCTAGTGGCTAAGTTTTAATTCTTTTTTCCAATTGGCATGGGGCCATGAGTGCTGAGGACCCTAAAATATGGGAAAACAACCCTCCACATTCTCTAGATGGCACAATACAGATTTTGAGGCTTTAAAACCCCCTACCTATTTGGACTTGGGGGGGCAGGGGGTTGCTCAGCACTGCAATAGATTAAAAAAGAGATTTTTTTATAAATACCTTTTTATCTGTGACACATTATTTTGATCCTACTCATAGGACTCCCGTGTTGACAGTAAATGTCACATTTCCACAAAAGGACTACATTGTCCAGGTTATGCATATTAACATAAAGGAATCTCAGATATGTTTCAAGGATTTACAGTTTTGTCTGCTAACTTTTCCAACATGGCTACAATGGTTTCTTCATCTCCTGGCTGTCAAAAGCCATAGCATTGCTATAGTCCCTCCACCACATACATGGGACCTCTTCAGAGCTTTGGTTGAAAGTGATGAAAGGAGACATGGCCAACAAGGTTAATTAGGCTTCCCTATGTAATCTATAGCTACCAGTGTGGTGTAGGGGATAGAGGAACAGACTAGGAACTCATGAGACCTGGGTTCAAAACCCCACTCAGCTATGAAAACTCATGGGAGGGGTGACACTGGTTGAAGTACTCCTTAAATATCTCACTTACCTTGAAAGCCTTACTCAGGTTGTTGTACGTCAGTTTGCCACATAACACTCACATATAATGTATGAATTCACATCTACAAATCTGACACACAAATACTGTAACTTCAGATCAGCTATAATCTAGACCAGATTTTCTTAATGTGGGCCATATAGCCCCCTGGGGGCCCATGGAACATTTGAAGAGGGCCACCAACTGGAAAGAATTCTTCACACACCACCTTATAAAGTTTGTTATGCAACTTATACAATCCAGATTCGACCTATATTTCTTTCACGTTATGTTTATGGCCATAGCCTTCCCCCACACACACACACACACAAAAGTTGAGAATGACTGATCATTTATTTAACTTTCCATTAACAAACTAAAGGTTCCAGTCACCTAATTCTTGTTAGCTACTAACTTTCTCCCAGCTTTCCCCTTTTGGTTTTATAAAGTGAGGTAAAAATAAGTTCAATACCAATTTTATTCAAGTGTTTCATTTTATGTAGGCCATGTCATGGAGAAGTGGTGTAGCAATTTCTAAATATATATTGTGACTTAAATATATAATCTTGCTTACAAAAAGGCAATGGCATGAGTTACCCAAGCAGTTGTTGTTTGAAGAATCAAGGAAAGCCCTAAAATACACACAAGGTCCATAAAATTGTTGATCTAACCCATCCTTCCCATAGTTTTTAAGTAATGGGCTTCAAATAACTAAACAATTATAATTAATTTCTTTTCCTGTTAATTAAGGCATAACTAGGTTACAGTGCAATTGTATATCTGGCAAAAACAAAATTAAAATAAAAAAGTAAAGACCAAAACATTGTGGCAACTTAAAAACTAACTGCTATATTTTAATATGACCTTCTGTAGACAAGTCCACTTCCTCAGACCAATTTATCAATTGTACTTTACCATTTTAACTTACAAATGTACTGAATTTATGGTAAACTGTAATTTTACTATTCCAGGTATGTGGTATCACTACATATGAGAGGAGGACATGATTGTCATGAATATCACAAGAATATCATAAGTGACTTGTAGCTAGTCTCCTTCTGCTGCCTCATGCTTTGTTGTAGATGTTTTACCATTTCTCCCTTGCAAAGAGCACAGCAGGTTGAAGAAATCAAGTCTATCCCACTGGCCAAAATCCTGTGGCTTAGTGTAGTAAATCACATTAAAGTAGGCCCATTGAAGCTATGAGGATTTGCTGAGTCAACTCTTCAAGGCCCACTAGAACTGAAATGTACTTAAGTATAATATGTCACAGTTCGAGTATTCCCATTTGAATCAATGGAATTTACAATGGATTTGACTCACCACATTCATTCAATGAGCCACTGCCTCCCAGAGTTGGGTCAAATTCATGTTGGTAATTAGTAACTACTACTAGTTGGTAACTAGTGTAGGCCCATCTATTTGGTGAATAATTTCCTCTGTAAATTCCATTGATTCAATAGACCTACTCTAGTCACAACTTACTATGCTAAGCAATGGCATTTCAGCTTTCCCCGTTCTTACTGGCGTACTGTGACTTCATGTATTGTAGAAAGGAATAGCTGCATCACATGTTCCAAAAGTGTGTGTTAGTGAATTGCCTGATAAGGCGGCATTGTTGTTTAGCCTGTGGAGTTGTTGTGTTCTCTGTGTCACTTTTTACAGCTCTCCTTTATTCTCCAGCACAATGTTTGATTTATGACATAGATACATTAGAACTTTCTAAGTTTTATCCCCAGATGCTTCATGAAAAATAAAGACAAAGCAAGCTTGTATAAGAAATGACATGAGATGTCAACATTCTGTTAGTGCAGACTAGGCGATATACCCTCATGTGACTAGAACTACAGAGAGTTACAATAGATATAAAGCTGATGGATAATTTACAGAGGAAAAACAGGGAGAAGGGAGGATATGTTATTCTTTCTATGGTAATACATTCTTTCACTTGACACTAGATAACATGCAAACCAGAGTAAATACCAAGGAAATCTTTTTGAGTCTTATTAGTTTCAGTACCTAATTAATTCCAACTGATTATTCAGATGCATCAAGAGGGAAGTCATCCATCAGCTGACACTTCAAGATTGAAGTGCAGTAATGAAGTATCATTTTGCTTCAGCCTGAAAAAGTTCTTTTTCTTAGACTACAGCTTCCAGAATCCTTCAGCCAAATTCTAGGAATTGTAGGTCTCTCCCCCTGTCCCTAAAAGAAAAGGGAAGGGGAGGGAAGAAAAGGGAAGGAACTAGATTCCAAGCTCTGTTGTTATGTGAACAGAAGGACTGCATGCACAGAAATGTCTGTAGGAAAGTTTGGTACGTACATCTAACATGAGTCCATACTTGTCATGAGCAACCTCTAGTGAGAGCAGTCCCAAAATAAAAGCAGATTCCATTCAACTACCAGTGAAGTATTCTGGGTTTATTTGAAAGAATAGCATAATCCTGTTTTTCTACTGCTAGGCAATTGCTTGTCGCTTTAAGATGATATCCCACTTCCTACATATTAGTCAGCTCCAAGCAGTAGCAAATAGATCCATCTTAGCCTCCTTCAAAGGGTTGTCACAGACTTTGCACTAAAGACTGATATAAACTTTCCTTTCATGTTGATTGGAATACCTGGAAGGGCAAAAATTAGGGCAAGAGAACAGCCCACACATGAGTGGGCCACTTCATTTAATTGCTACTCAGACAAGCAATTGTACAGCTCTTCCTGACTACTAATTTGCACCATCAAAAGGTGGTGATTCACATCCTATACTTTAAGGACATGTTCAGCAGTGGGCAATTTCAGAGAATATCTGCAAGAATGTAATTTTTTTTAACTACACACAAAGAACTGAATAAATATTTTTAAACACCCACAGGTAGTTTATGAATGCTGTGAATTAATGACTGCTCAAAAGACACAAGATGGGAAGAGAGAAAGCTGCCAGCAAAGTCTGTCCTCCATTGCAAGCAAAACATATATTAAGCAAGTAGCTAATGAATGCTCCAGTTCTTTTTCTAGACACTAAGTGTAGGATACCTACATAGCTGTTGTCTTAATAGCTGAAATACCGTAGTTGCTTTTCAACTTGTCACTGAGTGATGGAAGGTATACTCAAAGCCAAGTCTGATATGACATGATGGCATTAGTTACATAATCTTACATTAATTTTTTATTTTCTGTTTATTTTTTCAGCCCATCCTGTCTTTCCTCCAGTGAACTCTAACTAATATAGATAATTCTGATCCTCACACTTGCCAGCAACCTTGTGAGGTAGCTGAGACTGATAAGAAGTGACTAGTCTAAGGTCACCTAGTGATTTTCATCTTTCAGTGGGGACTTGAACCTCAGTCTTCCAACGCACAGTCCAACACTACACCTCATTGCCTCATCCAACATGCCTATGTGGTTGATTGTCATTTGAGGATTGAGGTTGAGAGGGTGAGTTATTGCTTAAATCCCAGGGAGTTTCAGGTCACAATAAGGAGCTGAAATAATCTAGTACTTAGAAGCATAACTGTATACCATACTTTGTAGGCTAAGAAAAACATGGATGCTGATCTTTGAATTCAACTTTGGACACATCCTTTTATATATGTTCTGAAGAAGAAAACAACATGGCTGAGCCCCATGGCTATGTCTTCTCATTAAAAACAAAAGGAACCAGTACATCCAACAAATCTGATTGTGTAGGAGAAACTGGAGTCTCAAAATACAAGAAAATATAAAATACTTTTTAAAATGCCAGTGTGTTTCTGTCTGAATTTATGGACTTCTTTAGGGGCTGTAAAAACAAAGCAGAGTAAAACAAACAAGGGAACAACACATTAACACATTTACATAGTTACACTTTCACATTACAATGCACATAACCATCTAAAACTTTAATATGTATTATTCACAAAGAGATATTCATCCAGCATAATATTAATCCCATGTATTTGACAAATGTAGCTATTATATTTATATATACCATTAAAAAATTGGTCTGTTTTCACTTCCAATGTATTGCTTATGACATAACAGGAGAAAGGTTCCCTATTTATGAATATTATCTTATTCCAGGTGTTGTTTAGGGTCACCCACTCCACAAGGCCTGGAGAGTGTACACAAGAAGTGGTATTGCTGTTTCTATTCTGATTTCATGCATTAAGAAGGAAAAAAGAAAATGAAATCAGACAGGTGCTTTGAGGGTTAACTACAGGTTACAGACAATATATCACTAGCAGAGGTAAATTCTCTGATTATCACAACATGAGCTTTTCACACCTCCCATTGTTTGCAAATTGACATGCATTGTGTTATGACTGGGCATAGGGACGCCTTTGTCTGCTAGTATGATGGCTCGGGCACAAAGGTCTGTCAGCCCTAAACCTTTGGAATTCTCAATGCAATTTCATCTTCTAATGAAAGTTAGGTGTTAGTGATCCTTTTGTCTTATTATTTGTTGTACAGTCTTTTAGTATTCTGACCTATGCATCTGTGGTTAATGTCCTTTTGGAGACTGCCTTTTGAGCCCTGCTCTGAAAGGTAAGAGACAAATGAAATGAAATAATGATAAGCTAATTGCAATCAACAGGGTATCCCACAAGTAGATAATAAATACTGGTAGCAACAATGACTTTCTGGCTCATTACTTGTTGATTATTATTAACCAATAATCTATCAGTGATAATTTTTTCAACCTCATCTCCCTTAACCCCTGTCAGACTAGTAGACAAAAGAGAAGACACAGAATTCTGACCTTCTTTGTAATCCCTCAATCAGTTTTTATGTGGACTCAGGGTGCCATCACAACTAGAAATATTTTAAGGCAATGCCACATTTCAGAATTTTGATGGATTCTACCTATAAGCATTATTGTACAGAATGCATTTGCATTCTCGTAGAAAGTTGCATGGATTTCATTTGAACAGCAACACTTGCAAACAGAATATGAAAAAGCAAGGTAACCAATGTGGATAATTCAAATCAGAAGCAGCCCTTAACCAAAGTGATATTGCTCTCATTCAAATGCAGAGCTTTCAAGAAGAATTAGATCAGTAACATTTGATAGGCACATCTGCCTACAAGGCAGGCAGTCCACTCAGGTGTGTTATTCCTCGCTTTCAGATATTTAGAAATCTATTTTATATAAATGTATTTTATCTCATCTGTTTTTTTGGCTAAGTGAAAAATACTTAGGCAATAGTCAACCAATTGGTCCCATCATCTGTGAGCTCTCTGGCCAAAACACCTCTGATCAAAATTAACACATTGCTGCCTGGCATTTGGAGTCAACACTCAGTGGGGATTCCAATGCCACCCAATGGAGATTTTAATTCAACATGTAGCTAAAAGCCACTGTGGCACACAAAGGAGAGGGTGTTCAACCTCCATGTACGCAGTTGCCATCCTATTTAATTCTCAGCTAAGCTTTGGAACTCCTCTCAAGAGTTTGAGTAGCTTATGGTTAAAGACAAAGAGCCTGTTTACATTAATAATATACAGTGCAATAGGTGTTGGTATTTTTTAATTCAATTTATAATCATGTGATAGTCATATGACTATAAATCACTGTTAGTGTTTCCTTATGAAACAGGCACAAAGGTCTGTCAGCCCTAAACCACACTGTCCAGTTGGAAGCTAGACAGTGTGGCACCTGCTCAGTGGAAGTGACACCGCTTCACTGCCACTGAGAGGAGCAATGGTAGCAAAGCCGGGTTGCTGCCTCTGAGCAGGCACTATGCTGCTCAGATGAATCCAAGCAGCCACGCCCAACACTTCTCCTCCTGCCTCTGCCACTGCTGGTCCTCCTCCTCTCCACTCCCATTTCTCCCCACTTGCTGGTAAAACCAATTTATTCCAATAGAGGATTTACATAGGCCAACCTGACTGAAAGAAATTGGTTTGTCAAATGATTTAAAATAAACTACCTTCAGGTGGATGAGTATGTTATATTATTTTTCCAAACAAAAAGCACATGTCGGGCAAAATAATCAGTGCTTCCATTTACATCATGGAGACTCCTTATTTAAAGTATTTTTTAAAAATCAGAACCTTATTTATTTATTTATTTATTTATTTATTTATTTATTTATTTATTTATTTATTTATTTATTTATTTATTTATTTATTTATTTAAAACCATTTTTAAAAAATCAGAACCCAATGCAACAGTGGTACTTATTGTCAGTGAGATCGGGCTCCAAGCCAGGCAAAACAGAAGCAGCAACCCTATTACGTTAAGCAAGACCTGCTTAAATTACCTATACAGTAGCGTGTAGGGACAGCCTGAAAAAAGTTTTAATCCCCCCCCTACATTCCTCCAGTTATATTGACTGGGGGGTTTGGGAATTGTAGCCCACAAAAGGAGCATTTGCAAGTTCTAGGTGAATGTGAGAGATATGATCTGAGCGCAGTGTAGTGATGGATTAGAATTGAGAAGACCTGGACTGAAATCTCCTTTTAGACATGAAATTTGGGTCAATCACTGTTGCCTAGCCTGACCTACCTCAGTGGGTTGTTGTGATATTTATTTTATTTATTGATTGATTGATTTGATTTATATCCCACCCATCTGGTCTGGTCGACCACAGTAGGAAGGACCAGAGCCTTGTCTGCAGAAGGGCAGAAGAGATAGGGCTATCATAAGAATGTAAGAACATAAGAAGAGCCCTGCTGGATCAGGCCAAGGGCCCATCTAGTCCAGCTTCCTGTATCTCACAGTGGCCCCACCAGTGTCCTCTGGGAGCACACGAAACAACTAGATACCTGTCTCCTGATACCCCTCCCCTGCATCTGGCATTTGGAGGTACCTTCCTATCCTGGCCTCCAGAGGGAGTTCCAGAGTCTGGGAGCAGCATCAGAGAAGACCCTCTCCCATGTCCCCACCAAACACACCTGTGAAGGTGGTGGGACCAAGAGAAAGGCCTCTCCTGATTATCTTAATACTCCGGAAGGCTCATGAAATAGCTTGGACCTGAGTCATTTAGAGCTTTATAGGTTAAAACTAGCACTTTGAATTGTGCCTGGAAGTAAGAAAGGCCCACTGTACATACAAAAAAATTGCAAAGAACTGGCGTCTAACAGTGTGGCCTTTCATATATCTACCCAGAAGAAATTCCCACAGGGATCAGTTGTGTTTGCTTTTAGGTAAGTGGATAGAGAATCACAACCGAAGTCAGCGTTGATAAGCCATAGTTTGATGCTGACACTTCTTGTTTAGTCCTTAAAACACCCATCCTTTGCACACAACGTGCAGCTGCTGAAATATTTCAAGAACTGTACATCAAGCAGTACTTCCAGCTCTTTTGTGACTGAGAGCCCAAGAGTGAACTACAGGCCTCAGAGGACATCATATCTAGTTTGTCTTGTTATTCTCATCTGTCTGGAATTACTGATATGGCTTGTCTTCATTGTCTGGATTTGGTAAATCAGTCTTGTAATCCCAGCCTGAAGAAGGATGCTATGTTGAGCAAGCTGTTCTGCAAGCTGCACAGGGGTAGAGAGTACCTAAGAGCCCATGGAGATGACTTTAAGTTCAGCACACATTTTGTAGCACTTTAAAAGTGATGAGGAAAGTCTCAAGGTCAGGTGTAACTTTCATCCAGGAAAGATAAGGAAAGAATATTAAACAAGGTCTTTTGAAACAAATGCAAAACAAAATTAGATATCTAAATTGTCTCACCAAACTGTTCAAAATATTTTCTTGGGATAATACACATAAAATATGGCTGATTGAGACTTTATCCACTTTATTTCTCACCTTCATGTAGTTGTTTCCAGTCTGAGGTCTTTAAAACTTATTCTACACCAGAGTAGACAGCATCCACATATATACACAACACAGTTAATCAATCTGAACACTCTCAAGTGCCCCGTTGTTGGAGTATCCAAGAAAGATCTTGTGTTTTATTGGTTTGTCCCATTTTTTTTCCCTTGGGAGATTACCACTGTTTGAAAAATTCAACAAGGCTTGGCCTGAAATATTTGCTGCCTGAGACAAAGCATGGCACCTGTCTCCACTGAGTTCTACAAAAGCTCAAAGTTATTGCAACACTAATAACAGGATAGAATCCTACCCTTTACTTGAAGGAAAGAGGGCACACTTAGGGATTACAGAGTTGGGCAGGTGGTTAATGTCCAGATATAGAATGTCACCACCCATTCTATAGCCCAAAAAATGGAACACAGATCAGAGACAAGCCAACCTGTTTTATCTGTTCCATACTCCTTAGCTTCTGATATCTGAGACAGCCACCTCCCTCTGTCCAATGATAGGTTGGCCCTGAATTCACCACCTTTCTAAACCTAAATGGTGATGGGAGCCTGAACATACTACTACATAAAGGAAGTTGTTCAAGCAGAATTCAAGACCTAGATTATTAGTAACCTGAACTTCTGAAACAGTCAGTCAGTACATCAGCAATTCATTATCTTTACTGGTAACGTAGCATGGATCATTGTGAGTAGTTCAGAAATAATTTCCTTTTCTTTTTTAATACTTGTGTGATGGCCTTGTCAGGACTGAAAATGCTTTTTTTTAAAAAAAAAAATCAAGCCAATTCTACCGGAAAGAAAATGTTTCTGACATGAATACCAGCACCTCAGTGCGAAATGTCACATTTTTATTAACTTCCCAAATTGCATGTGAAAGTGTGTTAAAATTAAGGGCTGAGAGAAGATGAGAATACCTCTGTGCTTACCATCTAGCTGTAACTTTTGTTTATCTTTTGAGGGGGCGAAAAAACACCAGAGAGGTCATAAAAAGAAGAAAATGTTGACAACAGTGGTTGAAAGGTAAGATGCATATATGCTGCGCATAGTTTAATTTAGGGCTGGGCACTTATTTATTTATTTATTTATTTATTTATTTATTTATTTATTTATTTATTTTATTTTATTTTATTTTATTTTATTTTATTTTATTTTATTTTATTTTATTTCTATCCCACCTATCTGACCTTCTGATTCTATCTATGTCCAAATAAGGGAACATAAATTAGGACCTGGGTTGATTAATACCCTTTTGGGGATACTCTGATCAAGTCCATGCCTGTCCACAGCCAGCAGAAATTCCCTCAGAACAGGAAATGTAAATACCTGTAAATTGGGGATGATACACATTTTCAGGATGTGACAAGACCTTAAACAGAAGCCTCAGGATGCTAAATGATAGGGAGCCTGATAGAATTGTATGTCCAACTTAGAGATGGGATATTTGTATTTGTAAATGAATATGAATATCCCAGGCCCAGGTGTCTGGGATCCCCAGTCCTGCCTCCCCCAACTGACCCATCCACTTATGGGTCACTGTGCAGCACACACAGCCGATGTCCTGCTCGTTAGGCCAATCTCCAAAAAAGCCCAACTGCCACTTCTCTGCCCTCCTGTTTATCTGGGCACCCAGCAGCTGAACTTCCCACCCATTGGCTGCAGGAGCCAGAAGAGCAGGAAGGCAGAGAAGCAGCAGCTGGGTGTCATCAGCGATTGGCCCAATGAGCAGGATGCCAGCTGCACATGCTGCAAGGTGACCCATAAGTGGAAAGATCAGTTCGGGGAGGCGGTTTGGGGATCTCGGTCACTTGGGCCTGGGATATCCATATTTGTTTACAAATATGAAAATCCCATCTCTAGTCCAACCCCAATACAGAGAACATACCAAAAGAAGGAAAAAGAAGTAGGAGATAGTTATTACTGCCATGCCTTCACTGGGTGCTTTGTCCAGTGATGATGAGTCAGAGTCTCTCAAACCCAACACAGATGAGGAGTTGCTGGATCCAGTAAACTCTGGACTTTCTGGGACCCAGGCAGCCAGGTTGCCAGATGATGGTGAACCCACAAGGTCCAGGAATTTAAACTTCCAGGTGAAGTTGCCTCTGGGCCTAAATCACAGGATGTGGACATTGACAGGTCTTCCTCTCAAGAAGATCCACAAACCAGATCTGCTACCAACTAGTCAAATGTCTGGAGCTGAGTTGAGGCTTTATAGATGGGAATGAAGCTATCAATATCCTTCCTTTAGTAATAATTTTGGGCTGTCTCAGCATCTTCCTTAGTTTCTTTTTTCCTTTCCCCTGCTTTAATCTTGTCCTGTAATTTTTTTTAAAAAAATCCATATGCTGTCAAATCATCAGTGACTTACAGCGGGACTATGAATAAGTGACATTCAGAATATCATATCATTAACAGCCCTGTTCAGCACTGGCAAGCTCAAGGCTTTGGCTTCCTTTATTGGGGAGGGGGCACTACTCTTCCCCTCTGCCTACAAATCCTGCATTTAAATGGAGTGCGGGTCTTGCTGTGCACCATGGCTGGTCCCGGGCTCTTGGCTATGTTTTATAGTTACTAAAGCCTACACAAGTATCCCCAAAACAATTCGTGTTTCAGCATTCAGCAGAATCCAGTCTTTGTTGTTGTTGTTGTTTCATCGTTAAGTCATGTCCCACTCTTCGTGACCCCATGGACCAGAGCACGACAGGCCCTCCTGTCTTCCACTGCCTCCCAGAGTTGTGACAAATTCATGTTGGTTGCTTCGATGACACTGTCCAACCATCTCATCCTCTGTTGTCCCCTTCTCCTCCTGCCTTCACACTTTCCCAACATCAGGGTCTTTTCCAGGGAGTCTTCTCTTCTCATGAGATGGCCAAAGTATTGGAGCCTCAACTTCAAGATCTGTCCTTCCAGTGAGCACTCAGGGTCGGTAAAATGAAAAAATCAATACAATAATACTAAAATAGTGAATAATTAACCTTGAATACTTAAAAAACTTAAAAACCCTGATTATAACAGAAAATGTCTGACCCTCTTGGTCTCAGAACTAGAAGGCAGCCAAATGTTCCCCTCTGGAAACAAAGAAAACACAATTCACACACTGTTTTTACATTGTTTCTCTTCTGTAGTCCCTATGGGTTGGGGTAGACACTGGCTGCAATAGTCTCCACATCCCACAAGTTTGCCACATGTGTTGCCAATGGCTTTGACTGGCTCTCAAGCAACCCCCATCTTCCAGCTGTTGAGGTTCTTGTCCCCTGAAGAGTCTTGCCTTTCCATTTCCTGGCTGATTTTCTTGTCACCTCACCTGCTGGACAAAGCTGTTTTGATCTAAGTCTCTCCATTTAACCTTATCCTTCTTCCCGAAGCTACCTGGGATTGCTGCCAGCTATTCTGAGCAGCAGCTGTCTGCATTTTCACACCATGGTGCAAAGAGTTGTGTGTGCTGTCCAGTTCCTGAGTAAGTGGACATCTTTCTTGGTTCCCTGCGGATGAAGACAAACAGTTGCAACTCACAATGATGATGTGGAGCCTCCCGAATCACAGGAAAGATTCCTCAGATTAATGGCTGCTTCATCCAGAAAACAGATGAGGCTGCTTGTGCAGGCTGAGAAGGCTCTTAATGAGGGATTAGACTAATTCATGAAGGATGAGGTAGTGGGGGATGATGGTGGTGATAATAAGGAGGATGAAGACATGCTGCCCCTATACTCCAGGTTTGTTGTTGTTGGCTTGTGGCTTTATGTTTTTGTTTTTTGTTTTTTGTGCTGGAATGGGAATATCTGTTGTTCTCATATGCTAGTTGTGAACTTACCATTGGTGTCTATGAGGGAAAGAATACCACACCAGATAGCTTTTGGACTGATACATCAGAGATCTGCTGAACTTCATCAGCTATATCACCTTAATTTCCCATGTAAGCTGAGTGATCCTCAGTATTTTATAGCACATTTTCACCATCCATCCATCCATCCATCCATCCATCCATCCATCCATCCATCCATCCATCCATCCATCCATCCATCCATCCATCCATCCATCCCAATTAGTTGCAGAGCCACTACTCTGGGCAGCAAACAAATTATTAAAAAAATGCAAACAACTCCAATAACAGTCACATGAATGTAAAACATAGTAGCAAAAGATAAAATACCTAGTAAAAACATAGATTATAAAATATTAAATACAATAAAGGAGGCAAAAATAGGGCAGATACATAAAGAGAGGAGAAAAAAGCTGCAACAATCAGCAAGATTACTCTGGAGTAAGGCAATAGAGGTCTTGTGAGAAATGTCAGGTTTTAACTTGGAGCAAGAAATACCAGATGGATTCAAGTTGGATTCAGAAAAAGAAAAATCATTAAATATCATATTGCAAGTATTGTTGGCTACTGGGGTATAATAAAGATGTTCAGAAGAAAACCAGTTTGTGTTTTATAGATCAGAGGAAATGTGTGCATCATGAAAAGGTATGGGTTGTACAAAAAACAGTTAAAATACCTTAAAATAAATTAAAATACAGATAAAATAACTTAATTGCCTAGGCATGATAATACTGCTTTTCCATTTGTACTATGAGAAAGCAAAGAAGTATTTTGGGCAGTTGTGTGGCAAAGTAACAAAGCAGGCCAATAGGGTTGTCATTTTGAAAATATAAATAAACTATGGAATGCAGTAGCTAAAACCAAGTATCATTGCCTAACCATAGCATGCTTTGTGTGCTGGTCTTTGCGACTACAGGAAATTGTGTCTTCAAAAGGACCTATAATAATGGAGCACACTTTCTGTAATAAAATTATTGTTTCTGTTGCAGTTTGTTACACCCTTTCTAATGAGATGTCTGGGGAGAGTGGAATGCCCTTCCAAATTCCAGTCTTTATAAGTGACACATCCTGCTGTATCTCCTCTAATATCATCCACCCACCTTCTTGTGATGTTTGGCCCATAAGCGTGACACAGCTGCCTGGGCTAGAGTTGGATCTCTTCACTATTTGTAAGTAGAGATTCTATGTTTATATCTGAGTTAAAAATATTTCTAATAAAGTACAATTAAAATAGAAATTTCACAGTCCACAGCTGTTCCCCTTTCAGAGGGAGGTGAGTATTGAGTATCACTAGAGATGGGCATGAATTGGAAAAACGTTGATTGATTTCCATTAGTGATTTGTCAAGGTCGATGAATCACGAATAATGAATTCACTAATTTTTTCTGACTAATTGATTAATCAATTTATTGATTCGGTTTTTTTATTTTAAACTCCAATAAAATGGCCCCCAAGCACCTGCAGACACCGAAATCACAGAGTAGCTTTCCCTGACTCTCCTCTACAAGCCCTGTGAAGCTTGGTTTTTTAAACATCCAAGTTATATACCAACAAGAAGGGCCCCCAGGGAAAGTTCATCTGAGGGACACCACAATCACAGAGAAGCTTCCCCTAAAGCTGCACTGCTGACAAGAACACCTTTCAGAAAGGTCTCTCCACATTTGTTGACGATTGGGCTTCAGACATCCATGTCATAAACCCACAAAGTGGGTCTCTCTAGGAAAGTGCCCTTTAACAGCTGGCTTGGGAAAACTCAATTGTCACCAAACTTGAAGACATTATAAATGAGAGTCAGAAGCAGCTTCTCGGCAATGTTGATTTCTCCAAGTGCCCGGGGGGGGGGGGCATTTTATAGCTTAACAAATCAAAAATCACAAAAAATGTGTTGATTGTATTTGTAAGGGGGCATAACTTTGGAAAAATATGAATCAATAAATTAGTGATTTTTTTATTAATTTTGGAATTTATTTCATGCCCATCTCTAGGTATCATACATTATGCTAGATTTTACATTCACCATACTTCCACTACCACAGACAGCAGTGTCACCCATGAGCTGTTACTGCACTACAGTGTTGTACTGTTCATCATCACAGTCAATGTGAGTTCCAGCACATTATTATCTCCAACTACTGCTAGAGTTTTCCATGCTTTCCATAGAAATCTACCGGGTTAGTCCATCTGTTCACAAGCTCTGTTTCTGATTCTACCTCAGTAGTCAGTCATCTCCTGGGCCATCCTCAGAATGGGGGATGGGAAGTGCCAGCAGATGGCTTCAAGACCTGTGTAGAAAAGAACGCTGCACATAATTGTTTGGCAGGCAGAAGATTAATAATTTCTGAAATAGAATATTTGAAGGGGAGTTCAGGGACAAGGGGATTCTGAAGTCTAGGCAAAAGGAAATTGAAGCATTGATGAGAGTTTCAAGAAAATTAAGTAATCGCTGCTGTCTACACAGATAGTGCTACTGAAATGACAATGTATGGTTGAAGCAGACATAGGAAATGTAGCATTTCATTGCATTCCAGACATAACAGCTGTTAAAATACTTGTCTTATAAGTTAAGTAAGTCAAATGCAGCTCCATTGACCTTGATATAGCTCGGGAATACATGTGAATATAGCATATTACCAAACTGTCTGTCTCCTGGTACTGCTAGGTTTAAAAACATGCCTCTCAGTTTAGAACAAATGTTATATTGTACCTGTTTGTGTATATTTATAACATAGCTACTTGGGAAACAAAGTGAAGCACTCTTGACATTTTGTACATGATGAAGCCACTGTCCTCCGGTGTGTGTGGGTGTGGGGGGGTGCATATGTGTGTGTAAAAAACAAGAAGCCTATAAAAGCATTTTCTTACCTCTCTTTCACTGAAATAACACATTGGATTGATGGAAATATTCAAGAAGTTAAACACATCACCTGACTAGCACTTAAAATGTGCATGGATGTTGGAAAAATATAAGAATATGCTCTTGCTGCTTCATTCCAGTGAAGAAAACAATGCTTCTAGTCTGAAGCTTCTCAAGAAGGTCATAAGGCAGAATGAGGAGATTAAGTCAAGAGGTATAGTGGGAAGAGTAGTGAGCATCTTCCCCCCCCCAAAGGAACCTTTGAAGAACAGTGGTTCTGTGTAGATTTAGCCTATTCTACCTCCATCTTCTCTTCTTCCTCTGACTAGAGGGGGGAACGAAGATGTCAATACTTCCATGTTCTTCTCTTTCAGTGAAAACTACCTCTTCTTTCTCTTCGTGGCGGGGGTGGTGGTGACATTGTGTGCTGCTGCCCCATGATGTTTCTTGCCTCAGTTTATGGCAACTGTACTAAACCCACCACAAGTGTCTCTGCAAAGGACATAACTGGTTGTATTGTTAGCCTTATTTGGCACCACTTTCTGTTTTATCAGCGGCACACAATCCTCATCCTTGATTAATGAATGGATATTTTATATACACATTTGTGTCTACAAAATCAATTCATTAATATGCACAAAAAGGTCTGAAGCATCAATTCATTAAGGCACACAAAAATGCAGTTATGCATAAAAGTGGGATAGTTGAGAATTCTTTTTAGAAAACTGCTCTTAAAATTAGACAGGAAGGCATCGTCCATGCAAAACAATGGAGGGTTTTTTTGGTCTCCATAATTAGGAGCAATGATCTCTAATTTGACATTATATTCAAGAGCTTGGGAATTTGCTTTACAAAATTACAACTCCCAAATCCATACTGGGAATTTCTGTTAGGATATGTAACTGTGCAGCCCAGGATGTGTGCATGCATGTGCACATGTGCATTTGTGTGTGTCTGTAAGAATGATTGAAATGTGTCATTTACAAAACAGAATGTTGTAACCTATCGGATTCTGTATAGGGCTAGCCAGTTGACTGCCAGCTAGATAGAAGAAGTGAAAGTAGGAATAAGGCATGTTCTGCTTGCTCCTTTTGTCTGTTAGCATGAGGCTTTTCAGTTTTTTCAGTAGTGTTTTTTCAGTTACGCTGTCTACTATTACTATGTGATGAAAGAAAGCTATTATGAAATTGTTATTAAATCTGTCAAGCACAAATCTATACCAAGTAAAATGTTCAAGTACTGTTAACAGTTGCAGGGAGTTATATTCCAATAACAGCAAGTATAACAATAACTTCTCATAGCTCTGCTAAATTTGTCCCACTAGAAGTGTAGGTGGTATTTTTTCTCTCAAGCGCAAAAAATGCCTTGGACCATCTCTGTTGTCTTGTGTGCAGGGACACCTGGTTTTGTCCAATTTTGTGTTGTTGTTTTTTTAAAGGAGGAAAGTTTTCAGACAGAATTAAGAATGCTTGAAAACATGAGACAGACAACTTTGACAGAAGGTACAGGATACCTACCAGCAGAAATCATTATAGTTCCCAAGTAAATCAACAGTCACATTTCCTTCGCATTTCCTGTAATTCATATTAGAGAAAACCTTTATTAATCTCATCCAAATGTTATAAAACAGATCACAAGCTTTGAAGTTCTCCATAACTCTTCATTAAGGTAGGTGTTCTGCATGCTAGGTCTTGCATACTAGTTTTTGCCTTAATAAACATATTGTTCTAGTATGGATTTTAGAATTTATTAGTCAACATATTTATCTTGGTTTTATATAAGGATCTATGTTCTGCTTAAAAGAATGTTATCTGTTTTTCACATGATTAAAAACAGTTTCCCTGATCTATCCGTCTCCCTATGAGAAATGTTTCAGCAGAGTTTCCCTCAGTATGACTTTGACAGAGTATAGCTTTCATATTCAATCTGTCCACAACACCTCTGTGCAAATTACCCACCAAAATAGCCAATTAGTACTAGATGTAGTAGTGATTTAATGTGTGCTTTTGTATACCAGCTACTGAAAATGAACCTTCCCCAAATGCATTTCATTTTGTCCACAATATACCCATCGCATACTAACACTCTGTAAACGCACTGAACTGAAAAGACAGTCTACTGGAAGATACCTTGCTTGTATTTGTTAGGATTATTGGGTATTTAATGTTGTAGATTGCAGCAGCCTAATGCAGAGCTGCTGAGGAGAAGTAATCATTCTGAAAACTGGTATGAAGGCAAGAAAAAAAGCAGGGGAATAGACTATTAATGATGGTGGAAAATAATTCAAACCCTAAACGGTTTGGGACCTCAATATTTGGCAGATCGCCTCCTCCCGCCCAGATCTACCCAAATCACCTGACATAGCCAGCAGGGACGGCTGAGGAGCCTGACGCCGAGAGAGGCCCGGAAGGAGAAAACTAGAAACCGGGCCTTCTCGGCGGTCGCCCCTCGGCTGTGGAAAACACTCCCCACTGAAATCCAGCTGGCACCCTCGCTGGGTGTTTTCAAAAGCCAATTAAAAACTTGGTTGTTTAAACAGGCCTACCTCCCAGTCAATTAAGTGATTTTCTTTTTCTTTTTCTCTATCTTCTTCTTTTCTTTCTTTCTTTTGTATATCAACATCTTGGAAATCTGTTGCTCAGAACTAATTAGTATAAATGCATTTTATATGTTTTTTAACTTGTTTTAACTGATGTAAGCTGCCCCGAGTAGACGTTGTCTAGAGGGGGGCGGGGTAAAAATCAAATAAATAAATAAATAAATAAATAAATAAATAAATAAATAAATAAATAAATAAATAAATAAATAAATAAATAAATAAATAAATAAATAAATTCAAGAACAGTGGAGAAGATAAACCCTAGACTTAAACATAGAAATTGCTACGGCTTGCTGGCTTGTATGCATGTAAATCTGTCCCTGCCTAGATAAGACAGAGGAGCAAAAAGAAGCAAATAGTGACCTCTGGGGAGAAAGGAGGAAGGAAATGTAAGAAATATGTGAGCTCATCTACACAAGGTTAAGGAAGAAACATGTGGATTATATATTGCCTATTACCCATCCAACTGCTTCAAACCACTTACCATGTGGGCATTCTAATCTACCAGCCATTTTAAAAACAGAACATGGGGTGATATGGTGTGAGTGATGCAACAATAAATGTCTTATTGAATTAGTTTCAAATAAGAAGTGCCTTTTTTTACTTAAAAAAACATCATTGGTCAATTAGTATTGAGTAAATAACACTTACTGTCCCCACCAGAGAAGGGCAGATTCATACACAAGTATGTATTTATCACTAATTGTTAGAGATAAAATGATTCAAATTTCCTTCACAGAGTGTAACATTTGTCAGCCAGTCTTCCTTGAAATGCCTTTTTCATGTGGAGAATGTCTGCCAAACATGGATTCTGCTTTCCTTCTCATCCAAGCAATTCCAGTCTTTCCATCCCATAATAAACTAAAATTTAGAGGAGAAATGCACTTGTGTGATACTATAGCTTGTAGTACACCATATATTTAAATTTTCCATGTTACAGAATTCCCATCAATTGTCTGAATACCAATGCATTTGCTGCAGTAATGTGCTTTTCAAGTCACCCAGAATTGCAACAAAATCAATCATTATTGGAGTATCAAGCAGAGCGAGTAGTTTGGGAACCCTTGATGCTTAAGAATTGCTAACGCCTGGCAGGTATCCACCAGTACATCCTTTATATAGAGTGCCATTGAAAGCTCCATGCAAGAAGAGGCCAAGTTTGATTTTAAAAGTTGGGGTGACGGCAAAGAGTTAAGTACATGGAGTTAATATTTACTATGTGAAAATGGCAAGGGGTATACAGTTCATAGGTGTCACAAGGTAGAGCACAATACTGCAAGCCTTAGCATACGTCTTGCTGAGAATGTAGACTCAACTAGCTGAGATGAGTAAGATTGACCAGAACCACCACTAGATCAGCTGAAGTTCTGCTGAATTAAACCCCACCCTTCCCCCAGCTTAGACCTTTTTGGAAATTAGATATGACTACCCTTATGTTGGTCTAACTTTGTGCCAGCGTAGTGGTGATGGGCTGGTTAGGTTTCAAACTGGCATAATTCAGTTCTTCCCTTCTTCCATCTTTTCTTTGCCCTTTTTAGCTCTTTAGCTGGCAGATCCTAGCCAGGAGAGCAGTTCTGCTGGTCAATCCCTCTCCCAGCAGATCTCTGAAATCAATGAGCGAAAGACCATGTCTGACAGTATAAAGAGATGTTTACTGACAGAAGGGGGTCTTTGACTATTCATGACACCCTACAGCCAGTACATCTTTAACTTAGGATTCTGAATGGGACTTAAAAGAGTGTTGTCTCATGAAACTAATGAACTATGCACAGCTGTTCCAATGTTATATTGGACTGTGGCTATTTTCCTAATGTGATTAGGAAGATATATACAGGATTGTCATTTTTATAGTAATCCTTATGACCTCCACTTTATATATGTGTGTACATGCATATAGAATAGATATGAAAGCAAATTTAATGTCATTGGCTGTTTACAGCACATGGCACAGCCATATTTGGTTGCAGTAAGAAACAATAGTCACTGCAAAATTAAAACCCTCCTTGATTATAACTACTGGTGCATGTTGTTCCATGTCAACTAGATTGATCAGATATTTTTAATACATCCAAAAGAGAGAATAAAGAGGCTTGCGCAAACATAGACTCACAGTCACAAAACTCATACAGACAGTATCTGTAACCAATTTAAACTTTAATGAAAGAAGTAGTTCAGTATGCTGCCTAGTTGCAATTACATTAAAATTTAACTCTGGAGTCCTTTGAATTGTATTACTTCATTAATACTAATGAGGTAATTGTTTGGGCTTATTTTCAATCAGGTTCACATTTCAGTGTTACACCTAGTGAAAGCTATCATTGTAATACTGATATTTGTCAGCTTGATTTCCCTTGATCAGTCAGATAAATTAAGAAGGTTGAACATGAATACAATTTGAAACTGTGAGTCAAAGTACTAAAAAGACACACACCGCACTTAGAGTTGACTTCCGTCGTTCTCTTACTATTTCTGCTCATTTTCCTCTGAGTCAACATACTGTCTCATGAATCCAGCCCAGTAATGATTTGCTTGAATTCAATCTCAAGAACAATCTTATTATAATCAAACATACATTTCACTGCATAGAGAAAAAGCCTAGGCAGAAATATTTCACTTTCTTCATCTCCTTGTTCTTTAGGCATTTGTGCTCATCCTTACAGTCTTTTTTTTTTTTATTACATTAGGCTCGTCATATCCAGGGACCTGTATCTGCAGTCTCAGTTATCTGTTGTCTGGAAATACTAAATAAAAAACCCAGAAATATGCATTTTAAGTGTATTACCAGAACTGCTCACTAGAGGGAACCAGAAACTATGCTGTTTCTATGGTTTGCATATCTGCGGTTTTCAGTATCTGTATGGGAAACTGCGTTCCATGTCTAAATCACACTGGCCATGTGACCACGGAAAGATTGTCTTCGGACAAATGCTGGCTCTATGGCTTGAAGAGCGGGATGAGCGCCGCCCCCTAGAGTCGGACACGACTGGACAAAAATTGTCAAGGGGAACCTTTACCTTTACCTTATGGGAACTTATAGCCAATTCCCCAGGCGTAATGCAGTCCTATTGTGTTTTTTTAGTTTGCTTGTTAACTCTGTTTCTAAGCACTTTGCTGCAACTGCAGTTACCGAGGCTTTATTGTCTTCTGGCCAGATGTGAAGCCCCCTTCTCAGTGACAGGGTGCTCAATGTACCTCTCTGTTGGCTATGACACTACCATCATCAGTATTACTTTGAGTTTAAAGAACATCGTGCAACTCTAGTTTTTTTGTCTTTTTGTTTGAGTCTTCCTCTTCCTCTTGAAGGTTAAACCAGGCATTTAATCCATTTCCATTTTTACAAAATGATTTCTTCAGCAGTCAGACATGCAAATAAACCCTATTCGTCTTCTTTGTGACCAATCACAAAGCAAAGCATGTTAAATGAAAGATTCAATTCAAAATACCAAATGTGGTATTTTGTCCTTGTGTTCTCATGATACAAAAAGCCAGGAAATATTTCTGCATAATGTCAAGCCCATGTTAGCAGTAGGAAAAAGGATGCCACACTTTTCATAGCAAATGGCAGCCTGAATGTTGACAACACCCGCGTCAGCAGTCAAGATGGTCTACAGGTAGACATGGTCTATTCGTATTTGTATCCCTAGGGTAGTCGGCTGCACAGGTTGGTGGGGAAAAGCCAACTTGGCTCCTTCAGTAATTGGCATGTCAACAACAACAATGGAGCCAAATGCTGGCTGTGTGTACTGGTGATTCTGGGGGAAGAGAATGGGCATCGGTGGCATCTATGGTGCCGCTATTCATATTCATATTTCCAGGGATATGAATACAAATAGCCCATGTCTATTGGAAAGATACCCTCTTTGCAATAAGCCAGCAAAAGTGAATTTGCTGAAGGTAGGATCTTGCTTATAACACACACCTACGTCACAGTGCATTTTTCCTTCATGTTATTCCAGTGTGGGTTGGTATACACACCTTTACAGAGGATATGTTGGGGCCTGGTGTGACATCATATGATAGGAACATCATGCCTCTGCTCCATCCCACTTTTAAATTTTTTTAAGGTTATGTTCATCTTCAGATGTGCAGTTTTAATTACAGGTTTGTTTGGGTTTTTTAAGGAATTGCACATCAATGCATGGAAATGGAGGCAGAAAAGAGGGGGGGAGTAAAGACAGTGGCAGGGATGGACATATAAGGCATTTAGAGGGGGAGCAGGGGGCAAATGGGGTTGAGGGCAGGCAATTGTTGGGGGGGAAAGGGGCAGTTTTGCACTACCCCAAACTGAAGCATAATATTAATAAACCAAAGTAGAAAACAACAGATTGAGCACCATACTGAATCACTGTAGAGCTTGGTGTCACATATTAGTCCATGAGCAATCTGTTTTTTTCCTGGAAAATTTCAGCCTGTGTTGTGAAGGTCCATCTAGAGTAAAATCTTGGTAACTTGGAAAGGTTTGATTTTACATCTCTGCCCACATCAGGGTGAGACCCATCACCACCAAGATTCACAGTTCCTGGGTTTGCCTTTTTAGGCCAGCCTTCACAACAAGCATTTATTAATGGGGTTGTCAGAGGTGTTTGCAACATCTTTATAAAGTTGCAAAGAGAAAGGGCTTAAATAGGATTTACAACAGATGGGGCATTAGCCAAAAAGGTAAGAACAATTGTATCTGACATTTTTCTAGGGAGATGCAAAATACAGAATTCCAAACCCATCAGTATTTAGACATAGAGGTGTTTACATCAAAATAGCTACCAGGCACTTTCTCACTACAACTGCATAAGCCACACTTTGTTTATTTTAAAGAGCTGTTCAGTGGGATAACATCAGAAGAGATAAACATCTACAGGAGTTTTTTTGTGCTGATCCCAGGAGGGACAGCAGTCATACAATGTTAATGTAGTATTCTTCATTACAAGGCATGCACTGCAAAGCAGAATATCTCTCCTGAAGTGGCAGTCATGGGAAAAAAATCCAGTTTTAATCTCCATCTGTTTGAAATTTTTAACACTGGAGGACAAAACTTTATGACACGTCACCTTCACAATTAGAAGTGGGGCTTCCTTGAGAGGTAGAAGAATATTTATTGAGCCTACCAAAATTTTTCCACAGCTTGACAAAATTGGCTTACTTTTGCTTGATGACTGGGCATTGGGAGACAAAAACAACTTTCATTTCCAAGTTAATAGTGCAGGTATTTGCACTGGAGGGAAAGTGTTTTATCACCTTCAGATTGTGATGAAGGCATTTTGCGTAGTATTGGTCCTTAGAAATGGTAGTTTGAAAATCAGATAAAAACTAGCATGCTACTAGTTATTCAATAGATGTGTTGGGACAGTTTTCAGTTTTATTCCTCTGGAACTCTTCCCTGACCACAACAAATTGGTATACGCATCTCTGCCTGTGGAAGCTAAAGAAGCTCCTGGTGGTTTGTATATACCCGCCTTCAGGTAAATTCTCTTGTCTCCAGGGCTAACAGTCTCTCTCTTGCTTCCCAGACAATGCCTGGAGAACTGAGGGCCTAGCATGTATGTGGGGGGCCGGGGGAAGGTAGCAGACCATCCTCAGTATGCTGCTTAACGCGCTTTCAGAATCATGGAATGCACAGAAATGTTTGAAATAAGGGCAGGCAATGCTGTTATTAGACCACTAAAATCTCAAAAATAGTTTATAAGTCTTCATCAGGATGGGATTTCATTGCCCAATGTTGAAGCCAGGCTCCCTGGTTTAAAGCAACTTCCAAAATGGAATCTGCAGCCTGGGAAGAGTTAGACTGAGGTTGCAGATTTCATTGCACTTTCTAGTTGTGATGTACAAAGGGCTGCCAGTCATTCATGTGAATGCATGTGTGTGTGTGCGTGTGTGCGCGCATGTGCTCCCATATACACACACACATTGCCATATATTGAAATGTATGGCTTCTGCTTAGCCTGGGACAGAGGCACATATTAACAAAGCAAACCCCATATCACAAAGGTTTTGAGATGAAAAATAGTTTACACAGTAGGCAAGGCATAATTAAGAATATTGCTGAGTGTCTGGAGGGAAATTAATGGTATTATTCAGTGTCTGGAGGAAGATGACTCTGTCATTGTTGACTGTAGATACTGCCCTACTTTGCTATTTAGGTTATCTTTTTGTTGTTTTGTTAGGCAACATAAAGAGCTGGTGTACTTTCCAGATTCTTCTGTTCCTTTTGATTCTTAGGTACAGTGGTGCCCCGCATAGCGACGATAATCCGTGCAGCAAAAATCATCGCTATGCGGATTCGTCGTTAAACAAAGTGCTCGTTAAGCGAGGCACCACTGTACATGTAATCTACAGCTAGCATCAGGGTCAGCATCATCAGACAAGGGCTAGATCTTAACATGAAGGGAGGGCAAAGGTGACCACCAGACCCCCATCTTTATTTTCTTAGCTTCTCGTCTTGGATCAGATATTCTATTTCTGATGTCTCTAGCATCAGCCTGGTGATCTGCATGTGAAATGGCCAAATGATAATCTACTATAGTGACCTTATGAAGTATGGTGCTAGAATGAGTGTGAGTAGTAGCAAACTTGCGATATTCATCAGTAATCTCCTTACACAATAGGAAAAAAGGCAAAGAGTACCAAATTAGAAACACTATATGTTGATGGTCTCTAAATGTTAAAAGTGTGACTTTGCTAGAAAATCTTATCAGCACATTTTAAGAGAAACAATTTGATGAGATTCTTCTCAAATGTTATAAAATGCCCTGTTAGTGTTTCCTCCATATCTGAATATGTGGGCAAAAACACAAACATTTCTCTTTTGGTGTGTTTCTGGCAAAAAGAGACTTGTCCATGAACTCTCACATTAAAAAATATATAAAATTTAATCTTTAAGGTGCCACCATGTTTTTATCTTTGCTTTTTAAACTTTTTGTTTCTGCTTTGTTTTACCTATAGCCTTTGAGAGATGAAATCAGCAACATTCCTAATATTGCCTGCCTCCTCACAGAACCTGACTCCTTTTTTCATCAGTTAACCACGTCCCACCTAAATACAAACAATTCTCAAGGCTGTGTTTTCTTTTTTAAATGAATTGTGCATACAAAACAAAACTTTTTGAAAAAGTACATACACTCAATGTGCTCCCCTCCCCCACCAGGACCAATAGAGATATTTATTTTATTCATTTGGCTTTTATCCCACCCATCTGGCTGCAGGGCCACTCCTGGTGGTTTCTATTTATATTCTACCCCCTTCTTTTTACAGAGCCCCATTCTCTTTTCAAAAATACTTGACTCTTGTGATAGTATGCCTTTGTTAGTACAAAATCAATACATTCTCCCCATACATCTCTAAACAAATTATTATTTGACAGTCCTTTTCTTACTTTGATATTACATGTCAATTTATCATTAATAGCTATATTCACACTTCTCTATACCATTCATTTAACTGGTATAAAATCAAGAAAGACTTTATACCAATTCTGGGTTCTGGGATTTTCGCCTGTTTGAGAGAAGAAGTCAGGGGCATTCCGAATACTGCCCTCCTCATCACAGAACTTGACTCCTTTTTTTTAATCACTTAACCACTTCTTGCCCAAATATAAAGCAATTGCCAAGGCTATTTTTCAACAGGTTCTGGGATTCTTCCCATTTGGTGTCTCTTTGTGAATGGTAGTGAGCAAAAGAGAATATCCTGTACACCATGATGGCTGGTGACATTGCTATCATCAACATTCAGGCTGCCATTTGCTCTGTAAACCTTGGCATCCTTTTTTCTGCTGGCAATGCAGGCACAATATTATTAAGCAGCAATATCAGGCTGTTTCCTGCCATTTTGAATCATGGATACAGAAACACAATATGCTACATTCTACTGTAGGGTTTTGGTTTTTTGTTTTGTTTTGTAAGAACTAAATTTCCGAGCTTTTTAAAACAGATGTTTCAATCAACTCTGAACTCTTACTAAACCACAGACTAATAGAGTGGGATATCTACCATGTACACATAATGAGAATACAGAGTTGAAGGAAAAAAAATATTGCTGAGAAAGGGGGATGGGCAGTAGGATGAGAGGAAGACATGAAATGAGATAGACTAAGTCAATAAAAAAAGCCGTAGTGTTAGTTTATAAGACTTGAGCAGAACTTACTGGAAAAGACAATATTACCAGGAAGGGGGGCAGAAGAAAGAGAGAACCTAACATGAGATGTTGTTGTTGTGCAAGATCTTAATAGAGCTGTTAATGATAGGACATTTTGGATGTCATTAACTCACATAGACACTACACATCAGAAGTGACTTGATGCCACATAACATTTTTGGATTTTTTTTAAATTATCAAGTAACTGTATAGTGGCAAAATGGGTAGAATGGTTGAGATACCAACTACCAACTGAGATTCTGACAGGATTTAGGCACCAAAGCTCTGCTAACATAAGTAAGACTATCCCTAGCCACAAAGAAAAAAACAGTAATTTTACCACTTTCTTTAAATGAGTTTCTGAATACAGTATTTGTTCTGTATTCTTTATTTAAAGACA
Source organism: Pogona vitticeps (assembly GCF_051106095.1). Taxonomy (NCBI): domain Eukaryota; kingdom Metazoa; phylum Chordata; class Lepidosauria; order Squamata; family Agamidae; genus Pogona; species Pogona vitticeps. Next base: position 38,687,399 of record NC_135787.1, read on the forward strand.
TTTAAATATCTATTTGTTTTTTAAAAAATATTCAATATTCTTTTCATGACGCCTTGATTTGTCATTTTTCCCCTTCATGCCCATCTCTAATTGTCACTCCATTACTTTCCTTAAAGAACACTTTTGTTTACTCTTTCATGAAATCCTGTCTGTTGACTCTGTTTCTGTGACTTTTAGCTGCCCTCCCTTGCAGCTCTCCAAATATGTCCCTTCCCCCATCCACAAATGTATACAATTTATCATTTCACAAACCTCTTTTTAGCAAGCCTGTACTACACATGCTCATTGTTACAAAAGGAAGTGGCTGTTATTCCCTTTTGAAATGCCTTTTTTGAGGATCAATATTTCAGCCCTTGCAGCCTTGATCCTTTCCAAATGAAAAAGATAAACAAGATTGGCCTTTCCAGTTTTTATGATCTATTTTAAAACTGGGGTAATTTTGGGTCACATATTTTTGAATTGGGGCAAATCATATTTTTAAAATCAAAAACATTTTGTCCAGTCTTCCCCAAATTTGGCACAGAGCAAGAGCAAACTGTGCTTGGTGGCAATCAAAAGCCTGGCTTCAAAGGTTGGGCTGCCTCCATTTTTAGAACTGCCTTGTAGAATGTTGATTTGTTTGGTTGGGCTGCCTCCATTTTTAGAATTGCCTTGTAGAATGTTGATTTGTTCTTCTGAACAAATATCATAGCTTCACTTTCATGCATCTGTAATGATACCACCACTGCAATGGTCCTATCTCTTGCATTCTCAAACTGGTTATCAGTTAAGATGCCCCATGAGGAACTGAGCTTTAGTGAGCTGTTATGCAGTTCTCTGTGCATGTGTTACAAGTGACTGCAGCCCAGCTCACTAAATCTCAATTCCTATAGAAAATTTCTCTGTGACTCTGTCAATATGGAGGATTGCTATACCCAAAATTGGGGAGGAAAGAGTCATATAAAGTTCTTCTCATAGTTCTTTCTCACAAATCTGCATAGAGCTACAACCTGAGCTATAAATTCATCAAGAGAAGGAGAAGTGTGATAGTGCCAGAGACTAAAAAGTTACTTTTGAAAAAGTAATTAATTCCTAGTATTTGTTAGAGTGGTTAAGCAATTAATCATTAACATTACTTGTTATAACATTTAAATGGAAATTCACTGTATTACTGTTCACATTTCACATTACCTTTTCATTATTTTTCATTCCTTAAAAAAACATCTTAGCATTGATAACAGAATGCCCTAAAATTCTAAAATTCTCAGAATGCCTCCAAAATTTATTTATTTATTTATTTATTTATTTATTTATTTATTTATTTATTTATTTATTTATTTATTTATTTATACCCTGCCCATCTGGCCTAAAAGGCCACTCTATTGATATGCACAAAAAGTAATTTTCAAAGTAATTAGAAACTGTTACTTCTTGAAGTAGTGGGGGTAACTTCCACTTGTTACATTACTTTTGAAATACAACTACATTATGTTGTCATTCCGTCCCTCAAAAAACTAATCTATTTATTGCAACATGTTCAAATAACTATGTTCCTCATAAGTCATCCTTTCCAAACTCCAGATGGAGTCTGGAGAAGAGCAAAGCTTTGCTGCACCTTTGCCAAAGCTTTGCCAAGTCTTCTGCTGAACCTTTGCCAAAGCTAAACAAGCAGGTATCTGGTTTCACTGGCTCATGCAGGAAGGACAGTGTAACAAATAATTGTGTGTTTTTAAAAAAATCTGATAGCATGTTAGGAAGATTACACCCTGCAGGATAATTTTCAGAGGACTTTGGCTTGGAAATGGAAACAGATATTTAGCTTAGCTGAGAACATCACAGTCTGATACACTACTCGAACACAATATTAGGTCCTTGTCATCAGAGGGAAGCTGTGGCTTCAGGATTAGCTAAGGTAGCCCCATGCCCTTTATAGAGGACCGTCCTCTACATCAAGCCATACTTAAGAGCAGCCCAGCTGACACTGAGGTGAAACATATATAATTATAAGAATACAGGGTTTTGAAACTGACCATCATCAGTTAGCAGCTGGTCTGCAGACAGATCAGGCACATATAGAGAGATGTATTGCATTTCCATTTAAATGACAGTAATTACTTGGCTGTTTGTATCTACCTATAAATTAGCCCATACAAATTGTAGGCAAATCTGCATCCACTTTTATGCACTTTTTGGGTGATGTGCAAAAGTCTCTGTCTTTCTTTCTCCTCCTCCTTCTTCCCCCGCTCCATCCCAAAATGGCCAGGTCAGAGCATAAATATTATGAATCAGGCCTTTTCCTCTTACCCAGTGAGTAAAAAAACCCCTATGCCTGCTGAACACCAGACTGGGATCTAATCATTATCTTACAGCTCTAGAAAGTTGTATCTAAATTTAGAACTAACCTCTACCAGAGTCAAGTGTAAGCAAAAGACAAGAACTTTGAAAGGTCCTAGTGTTGCTGATGAGAAATACCCCCAAAGTTCAAATTTCAGATCACATTAAAAACGAGGAGGTGGGGGGAATGGACATACACAAACATAAAACTATAGCCTGCAAGAGTGTGGACACTTTAATGCTAGCAATAAGCACTTTCGATCTTGAGGTTGTCACCGGTCACTTATTAGAAATGACAGTCATTTTGTGTTGCTTGGAAGGAACAGGCTGTGCATTGCCATATATATCATTCCAAAGCTATCATAATTCTTTCAGAAGTGAAAGGATGCCAGAAAGCCCACTCTGCAGCAATGAAAACCAGCCTTACCATAACTGATGAGCAACAGTGTGCAAATAGATCTATTGTACTGGAGCTAAACTAATTCCAAAGGTCAAGCAGAAATATATATATATATAGACACATCTTCTCTCTTTTTCTGTATGCTTGTTATCCCATTGACTATTTTCAGCCATTTTAAGATTATTTTTAATGTTTAATTTATTTTTAAAATAATTATTTATTTTTAAAAGGTCATCTCTTTTCTTTATATGCACTGGGTATTATTTGCATATTTGACAAGTGTTAAATATTCCATGTCTAGATTTCTATGTATAAAAATGACATGGGGGGGACAGACGGAGTCAATGGAACTTGTGAAAAAGATACATTTTAGTACAAACTGTGATATGTTATTGCTTAAGTATAAAGTCACAGAAACACTGAACCTATACAACAAAAGGTTAACTGGGAAATTGTATCTTTTCACTGCATTTACAAGATTTCTGGATTATATTTTACTTCAGTCCTTCATAAAAATTGTCCTGAACTCACCTACAGCAGCAGATGCCGTTCTGTCCCTTCAGCATTGCCTGGGGGCTGTACTGCAATGTATGCAGGAAAATGGGCTGAAGCTGAACCCGGACAAGAGGGGGGTTCTGAGGGTGGGCGCCCCCACTGTCGGTGGCTTGGGTGACTCTCTCTCATCTGGGGGGGTCACCCTTGCCGCAAAGAGTGGGGTCCGCTGCCTGGGGGTACATCTGGACCTGGCACTCACCATGGAAACTCAGGTGGCGTCGGTGGTCCGTTCCGCCTTTTTCCATCTTTGGCGGATAGCCTGGCTGTGACCCTATCTAGATACGGGGGCGCTCACTACCTTGGTCCTTGTGCTCGTAATCTCCATATTAGACCACTGTAATGTGCTCTATGTGGGGCTACCTTTGAGGTTGACGCGGAAATTCCAAGTGGTGCAGAATGCGGTGGCCAGACTCCTTAGTGGAGCAAGAAAATTCCATCATATTTCTCCTATTCTGGCCGCGCTGCACTGACTGCCCATTCGGTTCCGTGCTGACTTCAAAGTTTTGATGCTTCTGTACAAAGCCCTAAACAGTTTAGGGCCTCGATACTTGGTGGAATGCCTACTCCCACCAAGTTCTACCCGTGTCACTTGTGCGAGTCAGGAGGTGAGGCTGAGGAGCCTGACGCTGAGGGAAGCCCGGAAGGAAAAAACAAGAAACTGGGCCTTCTGGGCAGTGGCTCCTCGCCTCTGGAACAATCTGCCTCCGGAGATTCGCGCGGCCCCCTCACTGGGTATCTTTAAAAATCAATTAAAAACGTGGATGTTTCGGCAAGCCTTCCCTCCAGCTAATTCCTGATGTTTTTCTTTCCTTTTTTCCCCTATTGTTCGCCTTCCATCTTGTTGAATTTGTTTATTATGTAATAATCCTTTTTATATTTACCTGTGTATTTTATGTTGTAAGCTGCCTAGAGTGGTCGTAATTGACCAGATAGGCGGGATATAAAATAAATAAATAAATAAATAAATAAAGTAGCCTGAACTGCCAGAAAGACAAACAAATGGGCCCTAGAGCAAATCAAGCCTGAACTATCTCTGAAGGCAACAAATGATGAACCCCAGGCTGTCCTACTTTGGACACATCGTGAGAAGGCTAGATTATCTGGAAAGAACAATGCTGGGAAAGCTTGAAGGGAACAGAAAAAGAGGAAGACTAAATAAGAGATATTTAGAACTACCCACAATAACTTGATGCACAGCCTAAAGATGATGAATTATCATCAAAAGCCAGCTGTTTATTGTTTGATTTGTGTGTGTGTGTGTGTCTAATCCAGCAGGGGCATTGCTGATAATGGCTAGAATATTCTAGGATACCAAAAAAAGGAACTCTTCTATTTCTAATAGAGAAAATTGAGTCCTAATAAGTAACATTAATGGATTAGTCCCACAGTTACCAGGAGAAAACTGGCTCATTTTAACATGTGAACTACTCATTTTAATCCAGAAAACAAACAAACAAGTAAAACACATATTCAATGCTTGAGAAAAATGTTGTGTTTTAACTTTGTTTGTTCATATTAGAGGAACAGTGGCCATCCTGAAGCATATTCTGCCCATTTTGCAATGTTGAGTGAGAGGTGGAATTTGAGCTATCTGGAAAATATAACCAGCAAAATCACCAATTATTAGAACAGGAATTTCCCTGAGCCAAGAACATTCTGCCTTTAATTGCTTGCATAAGAAGAATAAACTGGTGGTGCTGTAATTGAAATTTTATGGAAATAAACAGGTGGCAGATTTACTATGGCTGTGGGACAGTGGGGAAGAGGGGGTGAAATGCTGTAGCCATATTAACCTGTTTAATTGAATAGCCTCTATATTCCTAGGGAAAAATAAATAATAAAATGCAGTGTCACTAAGCTGCTGGGTTGTATGCCAAATCAAAACAGCAACAATTACCCTTGTATGCCAATGTGTTGAATGGGAGTAAGGCATTGTGCCAGCTTCCATCTCGTTGTTATGTTTATTAATTAAGCTGCAGGAAGTTTCAGAAACAAAAGTTTTGATCCGGCAAGAGAGACAAAACAACATCGTGTTATTTCGGCAAGCCTCTGGCAAGTCTCTCTACAAACCCAGGCTTGTTTTTCTCATACAGTACAGGGGGCCTTTCAAAAGGCTACGTAGTTTTGCGTTATGCTACCTCCTAGTGGAGCACTGTTGCCAAGACATCTGCAGTGAAAATCTGACTGCAGGCATTAAGACTTGAATGAACAGTCAGAGATTTTATAAACTTCAATGGTCTTTGAGCCACCAGGCTGGACAAATTTCTCTTCCTCAGTTTGATTCATTTGTCTCAAGCTTGTGAAACAAAAGGAAGGCTCAGTCTGCTCTAAGGATGAAGTGAGGAGAGGTTCTCTGAATCTGGTACATTCACATAAAGTATGAAGAAGAATCAAATCTAGAAATAGGTCATGGGTCCATGCTGGTGATCATTCTGTACTCTGCACTGCATCCCATAGTATGATATCTAGAGTTCTCCATTTTTGAAACGTCTGAATCTGAAGACCTATTCTTTTTTTCAGCTTCCATGCCTACTACCATTTAGCGCTTACTGGTATTTTATAGTCAATGATCTGTATTTCTGTTTTTGGTTTTCTGTTTACTTTTTGCACACTTTTGAAATCACAAACATTGCTTGCATGTGTTTCCCCCCTGACTAAAATGTATCTGTGCAGTACTGTTCCTGATAAACGTACTGCACAAAGATGATGGTGGAGGATTTTACTCAGAGGAAAACATTTTGTTCTTGTTTAGTCGTTAAATCATGTCCGACTCTTCATGACCCCATGGACCTGAGCACACCAGGCCCTCCTGTCTTCCACTGCCTTCCAGAGTTGGGTCAGATTCATGTTGGTAGCTTCAGTGACACTGTCCATTCATCTCGTCCTCTATCGTCCCCTTCTCCTCTTGCCTTCACACTTTCCTAACATCAGTGTCTTTTCCAGGGAGTCTTCTCTTCTCATGAGATGGCCAAAGTATTGGAGCCTCAGCTTCAGGATCTGTCCTTCCAGTGAGCACTCAGGGTTGATTTCTTTCGAAATGGATAGGTTTGTTCTCCTTGCAGTCCAGGAGACCCTCAAGAATCTCCTCCAGCACCACAATTCAAAAGCATCAATTCTTCAGCGGTTAGCCTTCTTTATGGTCCAGCTCTCACTTCCATAGGTTGAAGTAATATATCATATGCAGAAACATTAAATGTAATATGTTACTATTGGGGGTAACAAAAGAATAATATCAGCATTTTGGGGATGTAGCATAAAAGTAAAACTGCTTTTTTTAATATAACAAGTGATGTTTACTCATTACTTCTAAAACATTGTTTGGAGCGATATTTGTGTTTCAATTTGATAGTTGGGGGGATTTTTGACCATGCATTTTAATAAAAGTAGCAATTTAGTTCTTCAAAATGCTTCCAGTTTCTTAATGGAATGGAATATTGTGCTCCTGTATCCATGATTCATAATGCCAAGAAATAGCCCAGTATTGTTGTGTTGCCAGCAGGAAAAAGAATGCAAAGCTTTACATAGCAAAGGGAAGCCTGAGTGTTAATAACACCCATGCCAGCAGTCAAGATGGTCTACAGCAGCCATTCTCAACCTTGTTTTTTGGCCATGGCCATAAATGTAATATGGAAGAAATGTAGGCTGAATCAGGATTGTATAAGCCAGATAACAAACCTTATAAGGTGGTGTGTAAAGAACTGTTTCCAGTCTGCGCCCCCCTTCAAATGTGCCAGGGTCCACAGTTGAGAATGACTGCTCTACATGATACTTTCTTGTGCCCACTATCATTTCTTCTAGGCATTTTGATTACTTTATGGCTCCAAGCAATAGATTCCCAGAGAATTTTTTAAAAAACAGCCATGACAATTGCTTTGTGTTTGGGTGAGAATTGGTTAACTGATTTTAAAAAGAAAAAGGAGTCAGCTTCTGAGATTTTTCCCTGCTTGGTGTCTCTTTGTGAATGACAGACTAAGTTGTCATTTGTTTCAGCAAACTAGAATACAGTATATGCCTTATGGTGTATATATTGTGTAATTCTTCACCATTGACTATATTGGCTAGGGCTGATGGAAGCTCCAGGCCAAAACCATCTGGAAGACCACCCATCAGATCTGAAAAACTAAATCTAGCTTCAGAGATTGACAACTGAGTAATTCTGAGTTTAAAAGTAAGATAAGGAATAAATTTTTCCTATGTACACATTAATTTTTTAAATATAAAAAGGGATATCACAAAATATCCATGGCAAAATATCCACCCTAAATATGTTAATATTACCTCTGATTCTTAATTTAACTGATATCCATCTCTTTAAATCAAGGTGATCAACTTCATCATCTGAGAACTGTCCTTAGGAACCAATAAACAAAAAATATGATAACGTATGTGCATTAGTAAATTGCTAGCTAGGAAATAAACAGGATGACTTAATAGCAGTTTTGAATATGGGAATACTGGAAATTCACAGATTTATCCATCCAAGCCCAGGGCTTTGAATGCCCAACTATTATGTTCTGAGTTTGATCCCCATGTGTTCAGTCAGGTCAATAGTAAATTAGGGTGCTTACCATATTCATTCTTTCATTCATTCATTCATTCAGTAACTGAATAAATTTGTCAAGATAGAAGGGACCCCGAGGCTCATCTAAGTTAACATTGTCCTCTCCAACAATTACTTCAGCATTTGCTATGTGCAAATGTGGAGGAATCTTGAATCAATTCATTCTGAAGTATTTGTCAAAATTCATAAGTTCTATATTAGGGACACAAGGAATTTGAGGCTGTGAAAAAACCACTTGTTGGATAAAGTGAAACAGATTTTCCAACGCTATTCAAAAGCAAAAGTCCCATAGGATCAAAACAGATGTTACTGGAACTGAATATTTGTAGATGTTTAGGGGTTTGCATATCTGAAATAATGCATCTCCCTGTAGGGGCCTTCTTAGCCCTTTACATCTTCAAAGGATGTCCTTCTCTTTGTCTCACAAGAGAGAGCCTTCTCTGTGACCGCTACCAGGTCATGGATTGCTCTCCCTTAGGAGATTAATTTGGCCCCTCCATTTTTTCCTTTTACCGACAAGTAAAGATCTACCTCTTCAGGCAAACTTTTAATAACTACAATTGAGTTCCTGGGTGCTGGATTGTTTGTTTGTTTGTTTGTTTGTTTGTTTGTTTATATTTGGTCCTTCAGTACAAAAGCACTACTCTGGGCAGTTTACAATAAGCTGAAACATGTATGAACATACAAATAAACAGTACAAATGAAAACACAAACAGCAAATAGCATTAAACCCAATGACACCAAAGACAGATTTCCCCAATAATAGTTGGATGGGAGGCAGACATTCAACCAGGGTTGGTCTGAAAGGCCTGCCTGAAAAGTAGGGTTTTCAACTGCCTTCTGAATGAAAGCAGGAAAGGAATCACATGTAGCTCCTCCAGGAACTGATTCCATAACACTGGTGCCACTGTGAAGAAGAACCTGCCTCTTATGGATGACTTTTGGACCTTCTTGTGTTGACTAAATGGAAGAGCCTAGCTTGGGAAGGTGGGTCTGGCAGATGATATTGGGGAAAGGTGCTTCAACAAGTAATGTGGCCCTGTGGAGGGGTTTGTGCAGGAGTGTCAAAACCTTGAACCTTATCCAGAACACAATGGGTAATTTGTTTGTTTGCTTGCTTGCTTGTTTTAATTTAATTTATACCCCGCCCATGTAGACCGAAGTCTAACCAGTGGAAAGGAGCCAGAATTGAGGTGATGTGATCACACCAGCTACCAGTCTGGCAGCTGTATTCTGTACCCACTGTAGTCTCCAAGTGAAGCCCAACATTGAGAGCATTGCAGTAGTCAATCCAGGAGATGACCAGTACTTGCACCAATGTCCTGAGGGAGCCCTTGTCTAGGTAGGGGCAGAGTTGGATGATGAACCTAAGATGATTAGACTGATATGGACACGTCTACAATCTGGGAATCCCAAGAAAGAGCCAGGTTCAGAAGAACGCCCAGATTGCAAACTTGATCCCTAGATGGGAGAGCAACACCGTCCAGCAACACCTATCAGAGCCCCCACCCCAGGAAGAGAATCTCTGTCTTGCCCAGGTTCAGTTTTAGCCTGTTAGCCCTGATCCATTCCAGTACTGAAGCCAGGAATTTCTCAAGAGTCTGGACAGCATCCACTGCAGAGGTGGTAAAGAAGAGACAGAGTTGTGTGTCATCAGAATACCAATGACACTTTACTCCAAATTTCCTGATGACTTCCCTCAGCAGTTTAACATAGATGTTATAGATCAGTGGTTCTTAACCTTGGGTTACTCAGGTGTTTTTGAACTGCAACTCCCAGAAACCCCAGCCAGCACGGCTGGTGGTGAAGGCTTCTGGGAGTTGCAGTCCAAAAACACTTGAGTAACCCAAGGTTAAGAACCACTGTTATAGATCATTGGGGACATTGATGACCCCTGGGGCACCCCACAATTGAAGGTCCAATGACCCAACAACTCATCCCCAAGCTGAACTCTCTCGATATTATCCTCGAGGAAAAACCAGAATCAACCCAATGCTGGACCCCCAATCCCAATCTCCAGAAAGATACCACGGTCAATGGAATTGAAAGCCACTGAGAGACCAAGGAAAACCAGCAGGATACATCTAGCCCTGTTGGCATCCTTTAAAAGATCATTGTACAGTGCAACCAGAATTGTCTCAGTACCCCGTTGTGGCCTGAATCCAGACTGGAGCAGGTTATGTCTGGAGCTGGTTAGCCACCACCTACTCAATCATCTTGCCTATAAAGCAGTGGTCCCCAACCCTGGGCCTCCAGATGTTCTTGGACTTCAACTCCCAGAAATCCTGGCCAGCAGAGGTGGTGGTGAAGGCTTCTGGGAACTGTAGTCAAAGAACATCTGGAGGCCCAAGGTTGGGGACCACTGCTACATTGTTCACAAACTCGGTACATTTAATAACGGATCAGATCATAGTTTCTTTTTACGTGAGAGGGAAGAAGTCCCTCCCTCAGTGAGGAGTTGACCATATTCACAACCCAACCCACTATAGCCCCATTGGCAGCTTTTATTAGCTAGACTGGGCAAGGGTCAAGAACAGAAATAGTAGGCATACAGCCAACCAGCACCCTGAAACCTCCTCCTCCACTGTTACAAACTGAACCAAATGGGCAGAAAGAGAGGGTGTAGCAGTGGTCCCCACCCAGTCAACTAGACTGCTGTTATTCTTCTAAGTTTTCAAATGCTTTCAGATAGTTATTGCTTAAGTAATTTATTGATTTTTAATTAATTCTGTGTATTTAATTTTCTTTAAACTTGCAATTTGTTGCATTTTAAGTTGCCTTGTTTCAAGATTGTGAATTGGCCTGGGTTCCCTTACTGGGAAAAAGGGAACCTACAAATACAAGAAACAAACAAAACTTTCTTCCCATTAACTGGTTTGCACTATCACAGTGGATGTTTCCCCAGAGATATATCCCTCTTGTGCATATTGCCATTCACAAAGTAACACCAAACAAGGAAAATATTTTCATTATTTAACTACTTCTCACCCAAACACAAAGCAATTGTCAGGACTATTTTTCAACAAGTGTGAATGGTAGTGAGCACAAGAGGATATCCTGTAGACTATCTTGACTGCTGCCAATAGGTGCTGTCAACATTCAAGTTGCCCTTTCCTATATGAAACTTTGCATCTTTTTTTCCTTCTGGCAATGCAGCATGACAGTGTTCAGCAATAGCAGATCATTTCCTGGCATTTTCAGTCATGGGTAAAGAATTGAATTGTTTAAATTTTTACATGCCTTAAACTGTTTCAAATGGTTTTAGTTACTTACTTGTATTGTGTCCCGGCATACTGTAATAAAAGACTGGATGTGGATATCTTAATAAATATATAAATGCAAGATATTGTTGTTGTTCAGTCGTTAAGTTGTGTCCAACTCTTTGTGACCCCGTGGACCCAGTCACACCAGGCCCTCCTGACTTCCACTGCCTCCCGGAGTTTGGTCAAATTCATGTTGGGAGCTTCAATGACACTGTCCAATTATCTCGTCCTCTGTCATCCCCTTCTACTCTTGCTGTCACACTTTCCCAACATCAGGGTCTTTTCCAGGGAGATTTCTCTTCTCATAAGATGGCCAAAGTATTGAAGCCTCAGCTTCAGGGTTTGTCCTTCCAGTGAGCACTCAGGGTTGATTTCCTTCAGAATGGATAGGTTTGTTCTCCTTGCAGTCCAGGGGACTCTCAGGAGTCTCCTCCAGCACCACAATTCAAAAGCATCAATTCTTCAGTGGTCAGCCTTCTTTATGGTCCAGCTCTCACTTCCATACATCACTACTGGAAAAAAACATAGCTTTGACTATGAGGACCTTTGTCAGCAAGATGATGTCTCTGCTTTTTAAGATGCTGTCTAGGTTTATCATCTCTTTCCTCCCAAGAAGCAGGTGTCTTTTAATTTTGTGGCTGCTGTCACCATATACCGTATTTTTCGCACCATAAGACATACTTTTTTCCCACAAAACAGGGGGGGTGCAAAGTCTGTGCGTCTTATGGAGTGAAGAAAACAGATTATATTTTCCTGTTTTCTTCTCCTAAAAAATTGGTGCGTCTTATGGAAAGGTGCGTCTTATAGAGCGAAAAATACAGTATATTCCATACATTCCCCTTCTATTTGCCAGGAGGTAATGGGACCAGTGGCCATGATCTTAGTTTTTTTGATGGTCAGCTTTAGACCACTTTTTTTTTTTGCACTCTCCTCTTTCACCCTCATTAAGAGGTTCTTTAATTCCTCCTCACTTTCTGCCATCAGAGTGGTATCATCTGCATATATGAGATTGTTGATATTTCTTTTGGCAATCTTAATTCCTGTTTGGGATTCCTCCAGTCCCGCCTTCCTCACAATGCATTTTGCATATAAATTAAATAAGCAGGGAGACAATATAAAGCCTTGTCGTACTCCTTTCCTAATTTGGAATCAGTTCTTCCATATCCAGTTCTAACTGTTGCTTCCTGTCCCACATATAGGTTTCTCAGGAGATAGATAAGGTGGTCAGGCACTCCCATTTCTTTAAGAACTTGCCATAGTTTGCTGTGGTCCACACAGTCAAAGGCTTTTGCATGGTCAATGATGTTTTTCTGGAACTCTCTGGCTTTTCCCATAATCCAGCGCATGTTAGCAATTTGATGTCTAGTTCCTCTGCCCCTTTGAAATTCAGCTTGTATTTCTGGGTGTTCTCAGTCCACATACTACTGAAGCCTGCCTTATAGGATTTTGAGTATAACTTTACTAGTGTGTGAAATGAGTGCAATTGAATCGAGCAGAGATGTCCAGCGCTCCATCTTGCCTGGTGGGATTTGAATTCTTTCAGCCTGTGATTCCAGATACGGTGGACAAAGTGCTTGATCGCTGTCGGGGCACCACTTCCTCTCTCGACCCTTGCCCAGCCTGGCTAATCAAAGCAGCCAGACCTATAACAATTGAATGGGCCACAGCGATTATTAATGGGTCTCTCCAAGAGGGCAAGGTTCCCCTTGCCCTCAAGGAGAACTCATTAGGCCCATTAGGAAGAAACCAAATTTGGTTGCGGATGACATTGGCAATTATAGGCCCATCACCAATGTTTCCTTCCTTAGTGAAGTGGTGGAGAGGGTGGTGGCTGACCAGCTTCAGGCTATTTTGGATGAAACCAATGCCCTGGATCCATTCCAGTCAGGCTTCAGGCCACGCTATGGCACAGAAATGGCATTAGTTGCACTGTTGGATGACCTGTTGAGGGAGGCTGATGGGGGCAAAATGTCCTTGTTGGTCCTCCTCGATATCTCAGCCACCTTTGATACCATCGACCACAGTATCCTCCTGGTGAGTCTCTCTGAATTGGGAATCAGTGCCTGGCACTTGTCTGGCTCCAATCCTTCTTGGAGAACCGCCCTCAAAGAGTACAGCTTGGGGAATGTTTCAGCCTCATGCAGTCTCAACTGTGGGGTTCCGCAGGGCTCAATTATCTCCCCTCTCTTTGGGGGGGGTGGCTCTCACCACAAACAGTGAGGTTCGCAGTTTGGGGTTCCATCTGGATCCAGCGCTCACCATGGAAACCCAGGTGGAGTCAGTGGTCAGCTCCACCTATTTCCATCTGTGGCAGATTGCCCAGCTGCATCCCTATCTTGATGGCGGGGCCCTCACCACTCTGGTCCATGTGTTTGTAATCTCGAGATTAGACCACTGCAATGCACTCTATGTGGGGCTACCTTTGAGACTGATGCGGAAGCTTCAAATGGTGTAGAATGCAGTGGCCAGACTCCTTGGTGGGATGAGAAAATATAAGCATATTTCTCTCACTCTGGCTGCCTTGCATTGGCTGTCCATTCATTTCCGCATTGATTTCAAAGTATTAATGATGACTTCTAAAGCCCTAAACAGTTTAAGACCTGGATACCTAGCAGAACGCCTTCTCCCACCTAGATCTACTCAAATCACTCGCTATAGCCAGGAAAGACGGCTGAGGGGCCTAATGCTGAGGTAGGCCCAGAAAGAAAGAACAAGAAACCGGGCCTTCTCGGCAATGGCCCCACGACTCTGGAACAGTCTCACATCAGAGATCTGCCTGGCACCTTTGCTGGGTCTTTTTAAGAGCCAACTTAAGACCTGGCTCTTTAGGCAGGCCTTCCCTCCTATCAATAATTGATCTTTACTTTTCTATTTTAATTTTTGTCTATACTTTTTTGCATCTTGAATGATATTAATATTACTGATTTAATTTGCTGCTTTTAATTGTTTTGATGATATTCCTATTGTAAGCCAGCCAGAATAGATATGGTCTAAATGAGCGGGAGATAGATAGATAGATAGATAGATAGATAGATAGATAGATAGATAGATAGATAGATAGATAGATAGATAGATAGATAGATAGATAGATAGATAGATAGATAGATAGATAGATAGATAGATAGATAGATAGATAGATAGATAGATAGATAGATAGATAGAGATTTTTTTAAAAAAATTACGCTGTGATGTCTTTCAGCTAGGCTTTTCTTCAGGATGGATGGATGGATGGATGGATGGATGGATGGATGGATGGATGGATGGATGGATGGATGGATTGTACGGTAATTGGAGCATTCTTTAGCACTGCCCTTTTTTGGGCTTGGGATGTAAACTGATCTTTTCCAATCCTCTGGCCACTGCTGAATTTTCCAAAGTTGTTGACATATTGAGTGTAGTACCTTAACAGCGAGATGGACGAGATGGTTGGACGGTGTCATCGAAGCTAGCAACATGAATTTGACCAAACTCCAGGAGGCAGTGGAAGATAGGAGGGCCTGGTATGCTCTGGTCCATGGGATCATGAAGAGTCGGACATGACTTAACGACTAAACAAAACCTTAACAGTGTCACCTTTTAAGATTTTAAATCGTTCTACTGGTTTGCCATCACCTCCAGTTGCCTTCTTGTTAGCCGTACTTTCTAAGGCTCACTTGAATTTGCTGTCCAAGATGTCTGGCTCAAGGTCAGCAGCCACACTATCTGGGTTGTCTGGGACATCCAGATCTCTCTGGTATAATTCCTCTGAGTATTCTTGCCACCTCTTCTTGATGTCTTCTGCTTCTGTTAGGTCCCTCCCATTTTTGTCCATTATCATGTTCATCTTTGCACAAAATGTTCCTTTAACATCTCCAATATTCTTGAACAGATCTCTGGTTTTTCCCATTCTATTATTTTCCTTTATTTCTTTGCACTGTTCATTTAACAAAGCCCTCTTGTCTCTCCTTGCTATTCTTTGGAAGTTTGTGTTCCATTTTCTGTAACTTTCCCTTTGCATTTTGATTCCCTTCTCTTCTCTGCTATTTGTAAGGCCTCATTGGACAGCCACTTTGCTTTTTTTGCATTTCCTTTTCTTTGGGATGGTTTTTGTTGCTGCCTTCTGTACAATGTTACGAGCCTCCATCCATTGTTCTTGAGGCACTCTGTCCATCAAATCTAGTTCCTTAAATCTGTTCTTCACTTCCACTGTGTATTCATAAGAGATTTGGTTTAGATTATACCTGACTAGCCCAATGGTTTTTCCTATTTTCTTCAGTTTAAGCTTGAATTTTGCTATAAGAAGCTGATGATCAGAGTCACAATTAGGTCTTGTTTTTGCTGACTGTATAGAACTTTTCCATCTTTGGCTGCAGAGAACATAATGTGATTTTGGTGCTGCCCATCTGGTGATGTCCATGTGTAGAGTCACCTCTTGTGTTGTTGGAAAAGAGTGTTTCTGATGACCAGCTTGTTCTCTTGACATAACTCTATTAGCCTTTGCCCTTCTTTGTTTTGAACTCCAAGGCCCATTTACCTGTTGTTCCTTTTATCTCTTGACTCCTTACTTTAGCATTCCAATCCCCTATAATGAGAATGACATCTTTCTTTGGTGTCAGTTCTAGAAGGTGTTGTAAGTCTTGATAGAACTGGTCATTTTCAGCCTCTTCAGAATCGGTGGGTGGTGCATAAACTTGGATTACTGTGATGTTGAAAGGTCTGCCTTGGATTCGTATTGAAATCATTCTATCATTTTTGAGATTCCAGGCATGTCCGCAGCTGAGTGTCCTTTCGGCTTTGGCCCAACCACTTCATTAGCTCTGGAGCTACTTGTACTTGTCCTCCGCTCTTCCTCAGTAGCATGTTGGATGCCTTCCCACCTGAGGGGCTCATCAGCCAGCATCATATCTTTTAGCCTTTTCTTTCTGTCCATGAAGTTTTCTTGGCAGGGATACTGGAGTGGCTTGCCAGTTCCTGCTCCAAGTGGATCGCATTTAGTCAGAACTCTCCACTATGACCTGTCTGTCTTGGATGGCCCTGCATGGCATAGCCCATAGCTTCACTGAATTACTCAAGCCCCTTTGCCACGACAAGGAAGTGATCCATCAAGGGGATGAAAAGCCCTTGCTTTAACAATCAGATCACTTTGCAGAGCACATCTGCAAAAGGAAAGGAAAACAATACTCAATAGGTTGTCTGGCATGGACTATAACTCCTACTTTCCAAAAAGCAAATATAATAATACATAGAATGGAACATACAGACTGTTGTGTTGGTTTATGGCTCCCAGCAACAATTTTTATACTGGCATTATCAGCAAGAAGGCAAGAAGGCTTAAGTAAGATAATCACTAAATTTCATCCTATTTAAAATCTGAAAATAACATTTTCAGTCTGCATACTGGTGTTTTTTTTGGGGGGGGGTTGTTTGTTCGTCTGTTTGTTTTTTTCATTTTATCATCCCACCATATCTACTCCTTGCCAGATTTTGGTGTGGCAACAGAAAAAGTGAAGTGAAAGCCTATCATTATTGAATAGCCATAGAACAGCAAATGTGAAACAGCAGAGAACAGAAAGTAGTTTTGCAGGCATTGCGCAGAGTGAATCAGGTGTCTGTGATGCATAGCTACACAGTGCTGATGGAACCACTTCATGTCTTGCCTAGCTACCTCTTGCCTCCCTTCAATAAGGATTTCAAGACCGTTTCTTGGCTGCCCCCACCCTGCTGGTTGTGTGGGTGTTTTTAAAAGGCTTCTTGTTGAACAAAGTCGGTTTGATGCATTTTCATCTTCCTCACCTTCTAGCACTTCTCTTTGCAGCTCATATTTCCTCTCAGGATCACAGAAGTCATAGTCCATCTCACTCAACAATTTGTTTTATTAAATCAACAAATGCTTGAGTACATGTGGAAGCAAGGGGGAATCTCAAAATCTCATATCTTCAAATAGAGCTGCTCAGGGAAGATTGGAAAGACAACCTTTGTCTTTCCCTCAATGCTAGTCCCATTTTTCTAGAAGAGAGAAGCACTTTATGAATCTTACTTCTACCAGGTTTTAAAATTTTGGCACAACAAAAAAATCTTCATTCAACTCTGTAAACATTTCCTAAATCAGTAACGCAGTTAAACATATCAGGACAATGAAAAAATGGCCAAAATCTTATTGAGATATTACTCTGAAATAAATAAATAAATAAATAAATAAATAAATAAATAAATAAATAAATAAATAAATAAATAAATAAATAAATAAATAAATAAGGTGGTGGTTATGTGCCTGGTCACTTGCTAGTCACATACCTGGGCACATCACCAAACATATGACATGCACCTTGTTTGTTAGCTGTCATTTGGTGTCACTTACATGATTTCACTTAGAGCTTGAAGTGAATCATTAAAGCAAGTGAAAATTAAAAACTGAAGGTAGCTGTAACTGTCTGTGATTGCACAGAACCAAATCCACAGTTGGACATTATCTTTATTTGTATGAAAAAAGATGCCACAGAAATATGCAAACTTCCAAGTTCACACTAAACTCTGGACAGCCTCCCCAAAGTAGAGACTCTAGGTCCCTATGTCTCACAACAAATTTGTGAACAGGAAAGCCGCAAAGCTGCACAATCTTTTAAGGTTTTGACTGTCTTTGGGGAAGGACAATGTTACTCTTCAAGTGTAAGACAGGTCTAATTCTACACATTTCAGAAATTACTTCTGTAACAATGATGCCACCTTGTGGTTATCAGCATCATAAAAACATTGATCAGAAAAGGTACTGAAATGTCCCTATCTACAATAAGGAGGTTATGGATGACAGATATAAGGATGTGAAGCAAGATTTTAACAAATATCTGCTAGGGAGGCAACTGAAATGACAAACCAAAAACATATGAAAGATATATATATATTAAAAGTATTTCCTAGTACATAGTAAATGATGATGCTGTTCTTCAGAGGTTGTTCGAAACCACTAGTTTAAAATTTCACTTCAGTTACTATGTGCTAAGTAAGACAGAATACTCTGTCTGAATGTACGAAATAAATATAATGCCTCAATAGATGCCTTTCTTCCATGTCTCCATGCGCATGAAAGCATTGTTCGTTTAATGCTTAATGCATGCATACAGGTAACACTTTGATGTTTATTTGTTTAAAAAATCCATACAGGTGTGCTTTCTCTCAGCCTATTTGCCTACTTTGTATGATAACCATGTGCCATCAAGTCAATTCCGACTTACGGTGACCCCTTTCAGTGGTTGACCGTGCTGTTCTTAGGGGCAACCTGGGACTATGCAGCCTGCTCAAGGCCACACAGACTGGCTCTTCTCCCTGGAGACACAGTGAGGAATCAAAATCTCAAGCTCTGGCTCCACAGTCAGATACTGAACTCACTGAGCTATCCAGTCACCTATTTTGTATATTTTTACAATAATCTGACTAAGTTGTAGCCATTATATCTAGGTTGCATAAACATCCATAACTAACGGAGATTTCATTTTGATGTGATTGGCTTGAGAACATCCTTGATAGATGTGGGACTGTTACAGTAAATCCATACATAACATCACTGCATATTTAGAACTCAAGATGTACTTTCATAGCTATCTATCTATAGATATATATCTATGAGCCATTGTCCCAAAATCCTTTGCGAGGAATGGACATCCTTGCAGTCCTTCAAATGTTGGATTATAATTCTTCTCAGCTTCACAGAAACTACAGTACAACAACAGCTACTGAGCTGCTAGTTGTAAGAAGACCAGATTCACAACTTTCAAGCACAGTTGGACTTGAGTGGTCGAAATGACTAGATAGGCAGGGTATAAATACAACAAACAAACAAACAAACAAACAAACAAACAAACAAACAAACAAACAAATTATTATTATTATTATTATTATTATTATTATTATTATTATTATTATTATTATTATTATTATTATTATTATTATTATTATTATTATTATTAAACCTGTCCCAAGTCCTGGGACAGGAAGAAGGCCTAGCTACCATTCTAGTAGAGCATCTAAAAATACAGGGTTACATTTCATTATATAAATGAATGCAGAAAATTAAACTGCAACTTGTGGAGTGGGAGGAATCACTATATGCAGACATACAGTCTATCCTTCAGGGGTACTTGTGTTATGAATACGTAGAACACCAGACATTTTCTTCCCATCACAATAAAAGCCATATTTCTACCACATAATAAATTCCAGACTCCATATTTGACAAAAGGACCTTTCAGCTGTTCTAGATGGGTATCATTATTACCAATCCTGAAACAGTAGCACCAATATTAGTGAAAACTGTGAATCTTTGATTCAAGGCTGTCATTCATCTTGTCTTTCACGTATCCCTTTTCTAATGCCGTGAGGTTTGAAACAACAGTTGGAGTAGATGGGACTACACCTCATGCACATATATGGCTGGAACTAAGGAACACCCCATCTGTTTTTTGTTGTCTCTTTTGCTTCATTTTAAAAAAAGGACAGCTTGGTGATGAGCTGTTTGAAGCAAAAGCCTTTCGCCTGCAATTAAAGTCTATGAATTAGCTCCTGAAAAATAAGTGTATCTTTACAACAATTCACAAGCTATTTCTAGCAAACAGGAATGAGCCACACTGCATAGCTCTGAAGCATAGTTTTTGGAAATGCATGTGAATATCTGTGTACGTGCGTATGTGCGCATGACCATCTATATGAACTTTTCAGCTACAGTAAAATCTTCATTCATGTATCTTCACCTTATAAACAATACATGAAGGATACTAAAGATTAAATTGTTGCTGATGGAGTGATGGAGTAATAATGGGAAGTGACTGATGCGCACAAAGTATAATGCTGTAATAGAGGCCAAGGGGCATAACTACATCCACAAACATTTAAATCAGAAATATATTGTCTTTTCCTACAGTGTTTGATAGCTGTGATATTTCTACTGATTTTAGGCAAATATCACAAAAGATGTCTGGGTCGTGGCATTTATGTGAATGTGGACTATTGGCAAAATCAGGATAACATCTGAATATGGCCTTATTCATTTTTAGTTCTTGACAGTATGATTTTAAAATATTTGTGTTCTTTTCAAGGATAAACATGAACAATCTTTCTAAGTTTAAGATGATTAAGATGCATGAAGTCTGGACTAATTACTGTTTATTGTCATTAACCTTCACTTGAAACATGAAACATCTGGAACATGCTTTTAACTTTCAGATCTTACATAGATCTTTATCCATAAGGAGTCCCCCCAAAAAAGAGCATCCACTAGAATAACATTTGTGAACACAACAGTTGGCTCTCCATATGATCTGAACCAGTCTCTGGCCATTAGCCATTCTGGCTGGAGATTCTGGGAACTGAAGTCCAGCAACATCTGGACACCTTAAAATGGGAACCATTACACTGCAGAGATGGAAATCTCCAAATTCCTCAGGACTAGGGCACCTTGAACCTGAAGCCTGCAGGAAAGGTAAAAATGTAGTGACCATATGTGTGAGCATTGATGGGCCAGGCTCTCTGCTGACCCTGTACCAACAATGGCATAAATTATCTGAATAGGGGAGGCCTATCCAGGGCTACTCATACCAAAACACAGACATTGGGGGGGGGGGATGCTTTTATTATTCACATGATGCCCAGCAGTCTCATGATAGGATGGCATGATAGTTCTCTTGTCCTGTCTGTGGAGTTACCATAGGCATCAGACCCCATAGGCATTTCAAACCTCACGGCATTAGAAAAGGGATACGTGAAAGACAAGATGAATGACAGCCTTGAATCAAGGCTGGGGAACAAATGTTGAACCAGACCAGATCTTGGAAAAGTTTTTTTTTCAGTTCCCTGTGTATTTATTTGTTTATTATATTTTTATATTTCACCAAGAGTGGCTAGCAAATAGTACTAGAAGAAGAAATTTCACTAAAATAAATTGAACAATATAGGCATTGAAATAATCAGAGTAACAATAGCCAGTAAACATCAATAGTAAATAAATACAGCCAGTGGCCATGTTGCTTGAGGATTCTGGAAGCCGCAGTCACATGTCCTTACATTTTCAAGATGTGAATTTGTCATTTATTTGAGCTAATCTAGCAGGGATTATCATATATTCTGATGACTCCTGAAATCCACAAATACCTATTTTTCAATCATTTTCTAGTTTGGTTTCCTTTTCCATTCTGTATTTTGCATCCAATCTCCTTCTTACCTCTAGGAAAGGATGCACAGTATTAGAATCAATAAGGACTACTTAGCAAGTGGTAGAACTGCAAGCCAGCTCTTGTGCTGGTCAGAGGCCATGTTGCTTCTTTATTCTCATTTTGACTGTTACAGAACAGGCAACACCAGTCAATCTGCCACTAGAGAGTGATGAGATAATCTGATCAGCCTTCTGTTATTTCCTTTTTATTAAAAAAATCCTTTTTTTTTCTTTAGAAAAGGCCACATGCTGAATAAGAAAGGATGCAGCATCATAAAGGTGACAGCTAACAAACCTACCTCCACTATACTTCTTACTCTGACCTTTTTCATATTTATTTCACACTTTATGCTTGAAGAATGGTGTTAACCGCCTTTTCCTTTATTTCTAGGTTGTTGTTTTTCCACATTAATATTTTTTTGCCCTCATTCTACTCAAACAGTATATATCATACCACACACACATGCACACTATTAAGTATTTAGAGGAATAAGATTGTCTTTCCCTGACTCCACCAACATGTGGCAAATTGCTTTTGTCATTTAGCTGCAGGGGGTACCTGAGAACACAACAACCAGAAGTGGTATTAAAGGCAAAGGTTGCACCAGATCTTGCTTAAAATAACATATGGATTTCCTTTGGTCTGAGATTACATACCATACTTAACTCTGCAGTTGTGGATTTAGTATCAGCTGAAGTCTCTCTTAGTATTATTAGAGAAGCTCGTTCTTAATGGCAATACAAAGCTGGACCTGTCTTTAGCTCCATTGTAAAGTGTTAGGAAAGTGTGAAGGCAAGAGGAGAAGCGGACGACAGAGGATGAGATGGTTGGACAGTGTCATCGACGCAACCAACATGAATTTGACACAACTCCAGGAGGCAGTGGAAGACAGGAGGGCCTGGTATGCTCTGGTCCAGGGGGTCACAAAGAGTCGGACATGACTAAACAACTAAACAACGATGATGAAGGTGTCCAATACACAATTTCTGAAGTTATATGAAATGCATACCAGAAACACTTCAAGTGTGCAATGCAAATGTTGAGCATTATTTAAGGTGTGGTTTCCAGCAATATCGTAACACAGTCTTTATTCTTTGGAGGAAGTCTAATTAAATAACATAATTTCCTTTTTCTGTCTGTTGTTTGTTTGTTTGTTTGTTATGTTCCTGCCTCACCTTTTCTCCAGTGAGCTTCAAGCTGTGTGCATGGTTTTATTCCTTTGTCCTCAGTTAGACCAGGCTGAAAGAGAACGGCTGGCCCAACGTCACCCAGCAGATTCTATGGTTCCAGAAGGATTTGAACCTTGTCTCACCCATCATAGTCCAAAGCTCTAACCACTACACGACACACTGGCTCTCCAAACAAAGCGACAGAAATTGGATGTTCAGTTTTTTGTGGTTGCTGCCTCATGTTCATCCAGTCAGTTTTATGACTCAGTAATTAAGACAGAATAAATATTCATAAATGTTCTACTCTTGAATGAAAAAAGGGCATCACAGCACACCAGGCTACCCATTCAAAACAACTGCCTGCTGCTGTTAGGTTTTGTCTCCTGCATGAAAGTGAAAACACATCTTTTCTCTCATCTATAATTGTAGGAAATTACATAAATTGTGTTTTGCACCAAACCTTGTAGTTTGGGGGAAACAAGAAATGATTTTGAGACCTTTTTTGCAAAAAAGTGCCAAAATTAAAAAAAAACTACACAAAAATTATCACAGTCTTGTCCAGTAGGTAGACAACTTCCTAAATTATTTTGAAGAAGAAAATAAGAAAGTATAGTGTATATGTTCTCAGAGGCTTTCATGGCAGGGATCCGATGGAGGAATGTTTTGCCAGTCTCTGTGGCTGGCATCTTCAGAGGACAGGAGTTAGAACACAGACAGAGTTGTAACTCCTGTCGTCTGAAGTTCCCAGCCACAGAGACTGGTGAAATGTTAGGAAGAAAAACCTCCAGAACACGGCCAAACAGCCCGAAAAAACTACAACAACTATACTGTATAAGTATATGCTTACTTGATAAGGATACTACCTCTAACTATTATACCAAAATGGGTCATTTATTGCTCCCACTACCGTTCTATCATGCAAGTCTTTTTAGTGTCAATTGCAGCAGCTGGAAGATGCAAGTTAACATGTGTGCTGACGAATGGGATCAGAGTAGACAGGCAGAGATAATTTAACCCTAATAATAATTGCGTTCAATCAAGTCAATTCTAGCTTATGATCATCCTTTACCATGATTCGGAGGAAAGCTCATGTTCTGAAGCTGCCAGAATTCTAAAATGTCTGCACTGATCCCTTTGATTAGACTTCCTCCCAATTACTAATGCCATCTGCATTTTTAACAGAGATTCATTTAATATCATGTTTAGTTTTGCCCTTGATAGTTTGTGAGTTGTAGAGCCTAGTAATGATAATTTAATTTATCTACCACTGTTCTGTTGGTATTAGCTTGCCAATATGGAGCCATGAATCATAACTTATTTTTAGATGTCAATGTCATATCATATATCCCATGAAATACTAGTTAGTCACAGGGTTTGGAAATATATTACTAAACCTAAAAGCCAGCAGTTCCCAATCTTTGGCTGTACTGATGTTTTGGGCTTCAGCATTCAGACACCACCAGCTAGCATCACTGTTGAGTTCCAAACATCTGGAGGACTAAAAATTGGGCACCATTGTTGTTACATCAAAGATTGAGAAATATATAGCCCTCCAGATGTTGTTGAACTTAACTTTCCAGTGCTGAACAACCCAGTATATCTCTACTTAGACATAAGTTTCACTATTTTGAATAGGACTATCTGAAAGCAGGCATTAACGTAGATGTTTGTACGAGTACTAGAAGTGTTTTTAAAATGTTGATTAACAACAACACCGTTTGGGTTTGGCCTCAGACAAAAAAATGTCTTGGGTTTATACTATCCAGAGAACCTGTAGTGATTCATCAACCTTGTTTTCAAATGAATGAGATTGAAAGCATTTATTTTTCATAAATGGTATGTATCACTTAACATTGTAATAGTCCCCAGCCTTTTACACAACATGTTGGCTGAAATCCTCACAGCTGAGCAGCCTAATAGAACAACTGAACAACAGGGAGATTGAAACACTAGGAAAAGCCATTTATACTAAAAGCAGAAGTTTGAAGAACACATCAGAGAGAACATGCCATTATAAAGCCAGACAGAGAGATAAGCCATACAGCAGGGACTCTAAGAGAGGTGATCCCTTACTGGAACATCTAATAAAAAGGGGAAAATCAATTGAAACAGGTATACCAGCTACATATTCCCAGCATAGGAAGAATTATAGATTTAAAGGTACTATCTCTGTAAGCCTGCACTCAGTGAGAAAGGTACAATTTTCAGCCACAGCGGCCTTCATGCTTCATTCTTATCATTATTCCATAAAGCAGCATACCTGGTCGAGCAAGGCAATATACCTTCATCACAACTTTTAACCTCAAGATCTCACCCTCAGCCTGGGCCAAATTGGCACATGAGTTTGCACTATAAGCTTCATCAGAAATTTAGGGCATGTAGTTTGCTGCTGGACTGGATTTTTCAGCAAGGAACACTCTACAATGGGGGGTTGGTTGAGTTTAATTATTAAAGGCCAGAATAGATTCGGTGTTAAGAGATGTTCAGTGATTAGGATGCCTTTTCTTTGATTTTTGCTGTGGGGAAACCTTGGGGTTTTGCTAATATGATCATAGCAGTAGCGAATTAATGCACAGATAGAGAACAGAAAGTTACTCTAGAAAATATATTTGTCAGGGTTGAATAATAGAGTTTAGAGGTTTTACCCTTTGGGACTACAACTTTCAGAATCCCCAACCAGTGGTTATGCTGGCTGAGGAATTTTAGGAATTGTCATCCAAAGAAGAATATTTTCCAATCTCTGCTCCAAATGCCTTTGGACTCCAGCTTTCATCATCCTTGACTATTGCCCAAACTTGCTGGAGCTGATGGAAACTTCATTCTTCACAACAGCTGAAGGCCCACATCAACACTGGATATGCCATTTAGACAGGAGAAAGAGTGCAGGGGTAGGAGAGTGGTAACCTAATAACAGCACTGCTTTCCTAATCAAATGACCAGGCCAACGTGCAGCTTTGAAGGATTATTTATTTATTTATTTATTTATTTATTTATTTATTTATTTATTTATTTATTTATTTATTTATTTATTTATTTATTTATTTATTTGTCTATCTATCTATCTATCTATCTATCTATCTATCTATCTATCTATCTATCTATCTATCTATCTATCTATCTATCTATCTATCTATCTATCTATATTTATACCCCACCCATTTAGACCAAAGGTCTACTCCGGGCAGCAATTTTTTTCTGGAAACTTTTCTTCAAGAATCTTCCCAAACATCAAGAGCTTGCGTCAATTCTCAACCATGATAACTGTGAGAACACATGAAAACTACCATGCTTAGCCTTAGATGCAAACTGAATATGCTGTCAATTGTGTAATTAAGAAGCTGTAGCAGCATCAGCAGGCTTCCGTTTTTATCCCAGCAGCAGCTTTGTGCAGGAGCCATTTCTATGAGAGTCATGGCATGAACTTCTCCAGTCCAGATGCTATGTGGTGTTGGTCAGGTGGCTGCTATTTATATTTTTGAGTTGGGGGTGGGAACGTATGTACTTCATTCTCATGGTCAATCCTGATGTACATGGACACAAAATTTTCAATGAAATATCTAGTGCCATGGGACCTAGGGTCAGGGTCAAGGTCATAGTCAAGGGTCAGGGTTGGTGTTAAGCTTATATGTCATGTGATTCCTGATCCCACTGAGAATAAAAATGCCTCCTGCATTTGTCTAACTTACTGACAACCAGAAAAGGTCACTTCCTCTTCTTGGCTTTTCTGTTTTTGCACACAAAAAGAAAAAAAAATCAGGACATTTGTAATCCCTAATACTTTGCAGATACCCTGGGCTTCCAGAAACACAAACAAGTGGCCCCTAGATCAAAGCAAACCTGTCCCATCTTGGGAGGCAAAAATGTTGAAACTGAGGCTGTCCTACTTTGGGCACATCGTGAGAAGGCAGGATTCTCTGGAAAAAATACAAGAATGCTAGGAAATGTTGAAGGCAGCAGGAAAGCGAGACAGACTCTCTCTAAAGGCTTGACTATACATGAGTCGAGCAGGGCGGTTGAGGAGAGGACATTTTGGAGATGGCTCACTCATAAGTTCGCCATAAATTGGAGGTGATTTGACAGAACATAACAACAACAAAATACATCAGCTGGGACAGAAGAGCATCCCAGTGGTAAAAAAAAAAAAACAACAGATCTGTCCAGACATATTTTGTCTCTAATATTTTTCTTTGTCGCCCATTCCCTCCCCTCTGAAAAATAATGTACTGGCTGAAACATGGGGACACCATTTACAACTGTTCAGGTGACCATGTCATAGAACACTTATACTATAGTTTTATTTCTTTGTGAACTCAGCCACAAAACATGATTATGTGGGGCTAAAATGCACCATCCACGTGAATGCGAGGCAATGACACATCTCAAATGCACTGTAGCCCTCACTGAACTTGCAATTAAAGACTTCAGTTTCCTTTGCGTTACTTTTTTCCACTGCAAAACCCATGCCATCTCTGTTACATACCAGATTGCAGCATCTGTTGACATCTTCCGAAAAAAGAGAGGAAGTAGTATTTTTAAATGCACTGATTTTAAACGTACTGATTTTTATTTACGCTGTGCAGTCTTTTTCAAATATACACATTTCAAAAGCATTTTTTTCACTGAATATGACATTTTGGAGTGCATTCTCTTAGAGTCAGGCACTGTGTAGCCATTATTTCAAATGCAGACACTTCGTATACATTTCCTCAAATTAATACTTTTTTACATGCACACTTTGTTTTGCTTTTTTTAATTTGGGAGGAGGGTTTTTTGCCTGCAAACTGCAATATTTTTTAAAGGATCCATTTCAATGTATACTTGCATTCCAGTGCACCCTCATTAACAGTTTATCCATGTCTACTTAGACGTATGGATGGATGGATCAACTGTAATTCATTGTGGATCCCATCTCCATGTCTGTACCCACATGCCTGTTCTATCTCAGCTCCATGCAATATCTTCAAACAGTATTTCCAAGATAGTCATGGAAATACCATATATATATATAAACATCAACTATCTCAAGTCTACAAGTACATCTCCAGAGATCTTAATGTTCCTATGTCAACTGTGCACAAAATCATCAAGAGGTTTACAGTCCATGGCACTGTGGCTAACCTCCCTGGCCATAGACAGAAGAGCAAAATTCATGAAAAATTAGAATGAAAGGTTGTTTGAATGGTGGATACAGAACCCAGATTAACTTCCAAACAAATTCAAGCTGATCTGTAGACACAGGGTATAATAGTGTAAGCTTGCACTATCCTTTGCCATTTGAATGAAAAGGTAGGAGACCCAGGAGGACACCACTGCTGACACAAAGGCATAAAAAAGCAAGACCGGAGTATGTCCAAACTTATGTGACAAAACCACAATCCTTCTGGGAGAACATAATGTGGACAAAAGGAGAGCTTTTTGGTCAAGAACATCATGGCACTATATACAGAAAAAGGAATGAGGCATTCAAAGAAAAGAACACAGTCACTACATTCAAACATGGTGGAGGTTCAAAGATGTTCTGGGGTTGCTCTGCTGTTTCTGGCACTGGATGCCTTGACTGTGTGAACGGTGTCATGAAATCTGATGATTACCAAAGAATTTGGGGGTGCAACATAGTGGCCAGTGTCAGAAAGCTGCATTTCCACCAGAGGTCATGGGTCTTCCAGTAGGACAATGACCTGAAACACACTTCAAAAAGCACTCAGAAAAGGTTACAAACAAAGCGCTGGAGAGTTCTGAAATGGCCAGCAATGAGTCCAGATCTGAATTCCATAGAACACCTGTGGAGAGATCTCAAAACAGCACTTGGAAGAAAGCATCCTTCAAATCTGAAGGCCCTGGAACAGTCTGCAAAAGAAAAGTGGTCCAAAATTCCAGTAGAGAGGTGTAAGAAACTAATTCATGGTTACAGGAAACGACTGATTTCAGTTATTTTTTCCAAAGGGGGTGCTACCAAATATTAGGTTAAGGGTGTCAATAATTTTGGCCAGTGCATTTTTGGGTTTCTGTGTGGGATTGTATCATATTTGACTTTTCTTCTCTCTTTTTTGTGTTGTTCCAACGCAAACCAAAGAAATGAACCTGTGAGTACCAAAACATTTGCAACTGCAAAGGGTTGCATTTTCTGACAGAACTGCAGGAATCCAATATTTTTTGGCCATGACTGTATAGGGACCAATTGCTCATGACATGCATTTTCACCAATGAGGCCCATAAGAGCAGCCATGTTTTTCTCCCACATGATAACCTACTTGCCAACTTGGGTACAGACACTGAATCATTTGGCTTTTATAAGAATTGCGTAACCATTGATTCAAATAATTTGTTATAGTTGGGACAATAAGACATAGGCCAACATCCCAGGATAGAAAGCACAGGATGCTAATCTTCCAGTCCCCAATAGTTTTTGGGTCCCTTATCCAACACATGCCCATGCTTCCAGTCCTAAATCAGGTGAGTTATTTTTGGAACATGGACACACACACACAGAGATACACAGACACACAGACACACACCTGCCATTACTCAAATATTCCTACTCTGAACTAATTTTGCAGCCTAATATGCTGCTTTTGTCAATGATTTCAAGGCTAAACTCAAGTAATGTAAAGTTACACCATGTAAGGCTGAGTACCTGCAATCATATTTTGGTAATTAAAAGTTTCCTACTACCTCCCTCCAAGGTTCTGAGGCTCCCATAGGATCCATTTGGCATCAACCTTATGAGGCATAACTTTATGTTACTGGATTTTAGCCAGTGATCTAATCATGGTTTGTAATGCAAAACTATTGGTAGATAAAAGGATGATGAAAAGACAGAGGCTTCAAATACTAGCTAAAACTTGTAAAATGTTTCCCAACTTGTTGAGAAGTCCATTCCTAGCCTGCACATTACTTATAGTTTACTGGAAAACTTGCATTTAATTGGAATAGCATGATACATGAGCAATTATTGTTCTGAGCATGATACATAAGCAATTAATGTTCTGAGCACCCAACAGCGATCAAAAGGGCAATGCAACATGACAACACAACTCCTGGTTTTAAAACCAACATTAACCTTGACCCTAAGTTCACTAAGCCAGCTGCGTGGAATTTATGGTAGCAAAATGAAGAGCAGTCCTTATGCTGAATCAGCAAGGCATACTTGCAGTGTGGG
The DNA here is from genome assembly GCF_051106095.1 of Pogona vitticeps. Classification (NCBI taxonomy): domain Eukaryota; kingdom Metazoa; phylum Chordata; class Lepidosauria; order Squamata; family Agamidae; genus Pogona; species Pogona vitticeps. Next base: position 38,716,997 of record NC_135787.1, read on the forward strand.
CAGAAGAGTGCTGTGGCTATTTCTGAAGGAAGAGCATGTCATATAAATTAATGTAGTCGAATTGCCTCATAAGTCATCTCTACAGCTTCGTTGTGCTGTACTAGAGAGAAGACCAGAGTTCAATACAGTGCTCATTTTGCAGATGTACTACCAATTCATCTAGCTTGGAGCTTCATATCATTTCATGCAGTCGAGCCATAATGAGAGTCAGATTAAGAGCTCTGCTTCGAAAGGACCCTTAGCGAGGTCATTAAACCAGCCATTAAACTTGAGCAAACCCCTTCCAGAAGCCTTGCTTAAGGCAGGTAGTGCCTCAGGCTGTTGGAAGCCATGGCAAACAAGCCACAACCAGCCCTTTGCATGTATCAGGAAATAAAAGTAATCATCCCCTTGGTAAAGATCAGGGAGTTCCTTTGTGGCAATAAAAAGGCATGTTCCAATCTTTAGAGTTGACTCTAAAGAAAAGTCAGCACTTCTTGGTTAAGAAAGCATTCACCAAGCAGATGTGTTTCATCATTAAATTTCTGCTTTTTAGTGCAAGAAACACAGTGAAGGTGGTGGATTTCCTAGGAAATTTATGGCAAAGGCCCAGTAAGAGAGGGAAAGTGGCAGTAGGCCCAATCCATTAAGACATTTGTTCCAATCCATAGTTAGGGGAGATTGACATTTGGGAGTACAACTCACAGAATCACCCAGTGACCATTTTAACTGGTAGATTCTGGAAATGGTTGTCTAACTTCTCCAAGCTCTGCTCCACTCATATATGTTATTCTGGGAAAACATTGAAGGGTTAAAGGAAATTGACTGCCTACCAACCTTAGAAGTATATTTTAGTTGAATTCCATTTGATGGACTGCAGGCCACAAAAGCTTATGCCAAACAAGGCAAGATCCCATTCCTTCTGTTGGCAATGTGGATCTTCATGTGGAATACATTGCTCCCCTTATTTTTGTTGTTGTTGTTTAGTTGTTAAGTTGTGTCCAACTCTTCGTGACCCCATGGACCAGAGCACCCCAGGCCCTCCTGTCTTCCACTGCCTCCCAGAGCTTGGTCAAATTCATGTTGGTAGCTTCGATGACTAACATGCCTTTTCCAGGGAGTCTTCTCTTCTCATAAGACGGCCAAAGTATCGGAGCCTCTGCTTCAGGATCTGTCCTTCCAGTGAGCACTCAGGGTTGATTTCCTTCAAAATTGATAGGTTTGTTCTCTTTGCAGTCCAGGGGACCCTCAAGAGTCTCCTCCAGCACCACAGTTCAAAGCATCAATTCTTTGGCGGTCAGCCTTCTTTATGGTCAAGCTCTCACTTCCATATATCGCTACTGGAAAAAACATAGCTTTGACTAGGCAGACCTTTGTTGGCAAGGTGATGTCTCTGCTTTTTAAGCTGCTTGTTTGTCATCACTTTCCTCCCAAGAAGCAGTCGTCTTTTAATTTCGTGGCTGCTGTCACCATCTGCAGCGGTCCTGGAGCCCAAGAAAGCAAAATCTGTCACTGCCTCCATATCTTCCCCTTCTATTTGCCAGGAGGTGATGGGAGCAGTGGCCATTATCTTAGTGTTTTTTTATGTTAAGCTCCCCTACCCTGGAATAATGAGGCGAGACAAGTAAAATGGGATAAACATGGGCCACACTTCATTGAATAGCCATTGTAGTCAACAATAAGGGGGGGGGGTGTCCTTCAGTAATGCGGAATCAGGTTTTGCATAGGGATCTCACTGGACCGTCTACTAAACAAATGGGCGAGTCCCAGCCCCGAGGTCCCGTGGTCGTGAGGACAGCGAGAACTCAGTCGGCCCAAATTCAACCACCCTTGGACTTCAAGCCACCTCCCCTTTGGTGACTGTCAGTGTGGGTGCGGTCCCAACACATCTTCCCCCCCCCAAGCACTGTAATCTCCTGATCCGCAGCACTGGGAGGTCTGATGAGCTATATGTTAGCTGGGATTGCAAGGGGACTCACTGAAACCTGCTCCATCCATACTATCCGTTCATGTGCCCAATTGTTTTCCACTCTATAAAAGGCCTGTGCACCTCAACCAGTGTGGGATACAAAAAAAAAAAAAACCTGCCTCCAAGTGCCAATCAGGATGCAGGTCAAAAATTCCTATCCGGCCCCAAAAGCTGAGCAGAAAATTTACACTAGCATATAAAGCAGGTGGGTGGGATGCAAGCCTCAAAAGAGGCCAATGGGAGGGGGAACTTTCCTTAAAAAGAACACCCCCTCCCCACCTCCTGGGTCATGGTGACGAGACTCCCATGTCTCGCGCTATCACGGGAGGGAAGCAATGGATCAGAGGTCTCAGAATAAGGAAGTAGCATGGCTGCAGTCCATTCTGACAGGTGCGTTCTGGGAGTTGTAGTCCTGAAGAGTAATTTTTTTCCCAAAACCCTGATCTAGATCAGAGTTTCTTCTATGGTGGCACTACATGATGATACAAGACTTGGAAGTTTGCAACTGACCCCGTCATACAGGGTAACATTTATAAAGTTTCATTGCTCTATGAAGTTAAAAATAAAGGGATCAGTAGTGTGATCATTCATAAAGGAAAGCTTCTGCTGTTGCAAGCTAAAAGTCTGCCATTAAAAAAAACCTATATAGCAGAGAACAGGAAAAGAAGCATTTCAACAAGCAAATTAAAAATGATACTGAGAATATCTGACACAAGAATGGAGCTGAGAATAGTTCTCAAGATTTTAAATATTGTCAGCTAGCAAACATTGATACACTGAAGATTAGAGGAGAAAAATGAAGAAATATTACTAGGTTTCCTGACCCCTGTCAGGTGAACATGAATTGTGTTTGGAAACTGTATTAAATGTGGCACATAGTTATTTATAGCAGAAGCAGCCCAAACACAGTTGCAGTAATCAATCCCTACAACAACAGACTCATACATCAAAAGAGCAGCCATGTCACAATACCAATCGGGAATATATTTTGTTAATGAATGTCTGCAAAATAGGACGGTAATGTAAAACCCACAATCATATTTACCTCACTGAGTACTGTTACGAGGAGAGGATCTGTTTGGGTGATCTTATAACGTTTTAAAAAAATAATAGAAAGAGTGAAACTCATCTTTGTGCTGGATGACATTTCTGAAAACACAACCAACTTGATTTCACTCATTGGCTGAAATTCCATTGTTCAGTTATGCAAAGAGTAATTTTGGAAGCAAATTCCTGTAAATGAAGAAATCTCTGTAGACATTATACATCCATTCATATTGAGTTGTGTGACGGTGTACAATGGGTAAGATCTATGGAGATTTCTCAACTTATGGCATTATAGGTGAAAACAAGATAAAAATAAAAAGTAAAAAAAGACAAAAACATGGTGGCACCTTAAAGACTAATTTATATATGTTTTAATGTTTTAAAATATTTGTATATATTTTAATATGTGATTTCATGGGCATGCATGTCCACTCCATGCAACATAAGAGAAAGAACTTATGGCAGTTCACTTCCAAATATTAGACTGTTTACACCACTGCACGATATGATTTAAGCACAATATTTTTTCTTGATCTCCCCTACTATATCAATAATAGGGGGGCATTTGGATTTCCAGGATGTTTTGTGCAGTACTTCCCCTAGACCCCTTTCAGAATGTTGCAGGAGTTGTGATGTAAAACATCCAAAAGACCAAAAGACCCTAGGGCAGTAATTCCTAGTCTTGGACAACCCAGGTGTTCTTGGACTACAGTTCCCAGAATTCTTCACCACCAGCTGTGCTGCCTTGGGTTTCTGGGAGCTACAGTCAAAGAATACCTGGGTTACCCAAAACTGAGGGCCACTGCACAAGAGCGTGGGTTCTAGCCAAGAAAGTGAATGGGAATACCATCCTGCTTGCTTCCATAATCTCCATAACTGGATAATGACATTGGTTTTTACTTTAGAATTAAAGACTGGGATACCAATTGAGCAAACATTTTTATACCACTATGTGCATCTCAGTTTTCCAAACACATGAAGGATTTCAGATGCACGATACAAGACTTGGTTTCTCTTTGAATGAGGGCACTGCAGTCACACTGAAGCTATATAATTTTTGTGTTTAGTTACAAATAAACTGAGCAAGAAGGACCACAGGAAAAGCATCAAGCAATCAAGAAAGTCTGACACTGAATGTGACACCTGTAATTATTTAAAAAAACACCTATGACATTTCAGTGATTAATGCTCCTTCTTCTCAAGCTGTAAACACATGAAGGACAACACCATTAACATTATAGCCACAGAAACTTATAAAACCAACAGTTGAACAGCCTTGAACTATACAAAATATGCTAACATACCCTCTACAGCAGTGGTCCCCAGCCTTGGGCCTCCAGATATTCTTGGATTACAACTCCCAGAAGCCTTCACAACCACCTCTGCTGGCCAAGATTTCTGGGAGTTGAAGTCCAAGAACATCTGGAGGCCCAAGGTTGGGGACCATTGCTCTACAGAACAAAGTGAGTTTCACATAATAACAGTTTTAATGTTTTTGACTTTCTGTAAAGTTTAATTAACATTTGTTAGCATTGCAAATGCCATCTTAAGGTTCTACCATTCCAAAGGGGGCCAATATATTCCAGCAGCACAAAAACTCTTTCAGGCAAAGGTGGTCAGCCAGAGGCTTTACGGCACTTTTAGGGGGCCTCCATCCAGTGGCTTTGACCTGATAGAGTGGATTGAGTCTAAATTCCTTAGAGCAATTCTTGAAGTTCCAATATGCGTAACGAATGCACAAATTCATCTAGGGACAGGCTTACTAACAATGATAGCCAAAATCACACTAGCCTCCCTTCAGTACTGGCTTAAAATAAATTTTCAGTTAGAGGGATTAACCCATCTACCTTTAGAGGACAATTTTCAATTGAAGGGGTTAAAAGCGGTTTTATATTGCTATATTTGTTGTTTCAGATATTTTACTTCTTATTTGTCTGGTCTGGCTTTTTGCAGTTTATGCCAGTTCTTGAAGTTTTGCATTCAATTTTGTCTTATGCATGGCTTGATCCCTCCTATCAATACTTAATTTCTTTTTTCTTCTCATTTATTTTTTGTTCTATTATTGCATGCGTCACAGTCTGTTTGTTAAATTTTTTATGGTTTATTGTATTTTCTTTATTGTAAGCCTCCCAGAGTGATCGACCAGACCAGATGGGCGGGATATAAATCAAATCAAATCAAATCAAATCAAATCAAATCAAATCAAATCAAATCAATCAATCAATCAATCAATCAATCAATCAATCAATCAATCAATCAATCAATCAATCAATCACAATTATGTATGTATGTATGTATGTATGTATGTATGTATGTATGTATGTATGTATGTATGTATGTATGTATGTATGTATGTATGTATTTGTTAGCATTTTTGTTTCTGTTTCTTCTGTAAATGATTGATTAGCTGACTTTGTGTCATTCAAGACTGCTAAGCTAAAGTTTTTATGATTTTCTATGTCTGCATGTAACAGGAAGCCCTAGATTTTCTGGGAGAAACCACCAGAACTCAAAAAATCCCTCACACCTTTCCTCAAATTGATTTTGCTTTCTGTTTCTTCATTCACAGATGTAGATTACCACATGCTTTAGCAGATAGGTGGAAACATTTTAGCCTGTGAACCCCAATGCCATTTTTGTGGCTCCCCAGAGCTCAGAGGGAAAGAAATCCACCCCAAAATCTTTTTTGATATTCTAAGTTTAAAAAAAATCAAATCTCCTCTAAGAAATTGCCTTCTATCTTTTCAAATTACATTTTTTTTAAAAAAAAAGGAATGCATTAAAAAGAAAACACCAAAGTTACCAAACTGTTTGATGGCTGAAAAAAGGGTCTTGAGCTTCTCTGCCTCTTCTTAAAACTAGCTGATTTCCTTTGCAAAGAGCTATCAAGGTTATCTCCAACAGTCCCACGATTTGACTGATCTGACAAATCTCATGTTTACAGTCAAGTTATCACAAAGACTAGAAGAGTCCCTAGAGAAATCGTTTTGCTGAAGCCCTCCCTCATCTATTGATTATATTGACACAGTCTATAAACCAAAATTAGGCAATGAAGTTGCTTTGTCCTCAAACAGGAAGTCAGACCTATGGTGATAGCTGGAATATATTGGTTATATTTGTTAGAATATATATAGTTGTGCAACCCAGCATGTATGCATGTGTATATGTGGGGGGAAATGATTGGAATGTGTCATTTGCATCATGGCATTTATGTAACCAATTGGATTACACATTCTGTCTTGTGTTAGCCAATGGGTGTTCAGTGGATTAAATACCAGATAGAAAAAGAAGTGACAGATTAAAGTCTGCTTTGGTCTGTTCGGCCTGATTCTGTTTAGTCTCCTTCTTCTGTTGGTCATTATTATGCTTGTTACTATGTCTTATAAGAATAAACTATGAAACTGTTATAAATTCTGTTAGTTAATTCTTCCACATTTTTTACAGTAAATCTTCTTTAAAGATTTACCAAGACTGAATGAATATTATTTTCAACTGCCGGCACACACAAGTGAGAATACCATTCACAATCTATGTGGTGTTTTTATAACTATGCTTGAACTGCTGTGTGCAAAAACTCTCAAACATTTCAATAATAATATTCTGAATAGGGGAGGGACTTTCTGCAGCGCGCGAAATTCTCAAATTTTATATCTGGCCTTAATATGATAAATAGGAAAGGCAATGAGATTTGCATAAGCCGGGGAGTCAGGAAAGTTTTAAGTATCAGATCATACTTTTGCACTATTAAAGAGCAGGGCGGGTAGGTGGGGCTCGTCAGCCATGGAAGGCAGCCCATCTAGGAGAAGGAAAACTCCGATTTCAAACCTCCACTGCCTTGTGGCTATATCCACTCATGGAAAAGGCTTCAGGAGTTAACCTCGAGGCAAAATCCGGAGCTGGAGTCCTGAAGGCAGCATGTGTCGTTCTGCCAACTCCTGCAACATTGCTGGAACCAGTTGTATTGGCTCTTGCCTTTCCATTGGACCATTTCAGCAATGTGGAGAGGGGGGATCTGCTGCTTGGGTAACAGCCTATCCTCCATATTACCTTACCCGGGCTTCATGCTCTGGAGAGGACACTCCTCCATTCAGAGCATGTTACCATAGTCTCTCGAGACTGAAGGATGCCTATGCTATTCTGAATAACTATTACATTCTGCTATGGCAACATTTTTACATATTTCATCATTAGAAAAATTGGCTTCTCAAGAAAGCTTTGCTCAAAATATGAATGTCTTGATAAAGGAGATGTCCCCCACACACCCCACCACCACGACTACCAAGAAGAGATTTTGATGGGAGAGTTAGAAATCAGTGTTTTGAATTAAAGTTGAAAACATATGATTTACATTTTGCTTTGCTTTGCTTTTGTGTATGTGTGATGCATTCACACAAGCCCTTTGGCTTAGGAGATGACTGAAAAATAGACTAGAGGACTGGAGCAGGTTGTGTGCCAAGCATGTTTCTCATGCTCAAGAGGATAACGGGAGCAGCACATATAGATGATACTGCAATGTGCTTAAAGGCACAGACAGTCATTACGTATTCTTGAATGTAAGTGACAACATAAACTGGCTGGATAGCTCAGTGAGCTGGAGCACAAGGCGTCAGCAGTTCAATTCCTCCCTGTGCCTCTTGTGAGTAGAGCCAGCCTGTGTGACCTTTGACAAGCTACATAGTCTCAAAGCACTCCCCAGAAGAAGGGACTGTTAAACCACTTCTGAGTGTTTCTATACATAGAAAATTCTGGTAAGGTTCACCACAAATCATAATCAACTTGATGTTATTTAGTTATTATTATTGCATGAAAACTTAAATAAGATCCAACAACAAGGAGGCACCAATATAACAACATGTGGACACATAACTCTTACATTGGCTTGCTTAAAAAATTTGGTCTTTGCAAGCTCTTGGCTAGATAGCTCAGTAGTTTAAGACTCTGGCTGTGGGGTCAAGGTTGGGAATTCGATTCTCCACTGTGCCTCCTGTGAGCAGAGACAGTCTGTGTGGCCTTGGGCAAGCTGCACAGTCCCAGGGCTCCCCCAGAAGAAGGGAATGGTAAACCATCTCTGAGTATTCTGTATCTGGAGAAATCCTGAAATTGACTTGATGGCACATTAATGTTGTTGTGTTTTTTTGCTTAAAATATTTTGCTCCAGTTTTCTCCTCAAAAAGGACCCAAGATGGTTTGCATCAGTAATAAAAGCTAAAAGGAGTAAATTATTCAAATGTTTAAAAAGAATTGATAATATTATATTACAAAGGTTAGGTAAAAGTATTACTAAACACAAATTAAGAAGCAACAGAATATAAGCCATTCTGTTTATTGTCTCCTACATGCTAAGGAAGGGCCTGACTGAAGAGAATGGTCCTCACCTGCTTGTGGAAGGACAGCAAAGATGTCTGCTACATTTAAAAGAGTGTGTAGCATTCACCCTTAATATGTAAAGTAGTCATGCATATTCATGTTGCAGGCTAACGTTGCTGAGAGGCAGAGTCGAGAGATATGTAATAAAGAGGCGCAGTCAGAGTCAGGGAGGAGAGAATCAGAGTGGAGAGGGAGATAGAGTGTGATTAGAGTGAAGAGTGAATAAGAACTGTTATAACAAATAGAAGGTTGAGATTGATGATAATAGAAGTTACCTATGATTAATAATCAAACATCTGTAATCAATAAACAAGTTACAGTAAATAAAAGACAGTGAAGTTTGGACCTGCATCTTCATCCGTCCATAAGTAATGTTGATTTAGTGATCAACTGGTGGCAGCGGGTAAAAAGGAATATTAGTTTGCCTTCGTGTGCTCTGTGTTTGGAGGGTCAGGCAGGAGCACGAGGGGTGAACGCCACAGAGTGCATATTGGTTTTTTTAGAAATGTAGACAGGTCTTAAATTACATCCTGGAGAAGTGTGTGTGTTTAGTCGTTTAGTCGTGTCCGACTCTTCGTGACCCCATGGACCAGAGCACGCCAGGCCCTCCTGTCTTCTACTGCCTCCTGGAGTTGTGTCAGGTTCATGTTCGTTGCTTCGCAGACACTGTCCAGCCATCTCATCCTCGGTCGTCCCCTTCTCCTCTTGCCATCACACTTTCCCAACATCAGGGTCTTTTCCAGGGAGTCTTTTCTTCTCATTAGATGGCCAAAGTACTGGAGCCTCAGCTTCAGGATCTGTCCTTCCAGTGAGCACTCAGGGTTGATTTCCTTTAGAACTGATAGGTTTGTTCTCCTTGCAGTCCAGGGGATTCTCAAGAGCCTCCTCCAGCACCACAATTCAAAGGCATCAATTCTTCGGCGGTCTGCTTTCTTTATGGTCCAGCTCTCACTTCCATACATCACGACAGGAAAAACCATAGCTTTGACTATTCGGACTTTTGTTGGCAAGGTGATGTCTCTGCTTTTCAAGATGCTGTCCAGATTTGTCATCGCTTTCCTCCCAAGAAGAAGGCGCCTTTTAATTTCAGGGCTGCTGTCTCCATCTGCAGTGATCATGGAGCCCAGGAAGATAAAATTTGACACTGCCTCCATATCTTCCCCTTCTATTTCCCAGGAGGTGATGGGACCAGTGGCCATGATCTTAGTTTTTTTGATGTTGAGTTTCAGACCGTTTTTTGCACTCTCCTCTTTCACTCTCATTACAAGGTTCTTTAATTCCTCCTCACTTTCTGCCATCAGAGTGGTATCATCTGCATATCGGAGGTTGTTGATATTTCTTCTGGCAATCTTAATTCCGGCTTGGGTTTCTTCCAGTCCAGCCTTCCGCATGATGTATTCTGCATATAAGTTAAATAAGCTGGGGGACAATATACAGCCTTGCCGTACTCCTTTCCCAATTTTGAACCACTCAGTTGTTCCATGACCAGTTCTAACTGTTGCTTCCTGTCCCACATATAGGTTTCTCAGGAGACAGATAAAGTGGTCAGGCACTCCCATTTCTTTAAGAACTTGCCATAGTTTGCTGTGGTCCACACAGTCAAAGGCTTTCGCATAGTCAATGAAGCAGAAGTAGATATTTTTCTGGAACTCTCTGGCTTTCTCCATAATCCAGCGCAAGTTAGCAATTTGGTCTCGAGTTCCTCTGCCTCTTCGGAATCCAGCTTGTACTTCTGGGAGTTCTCGGTCCACATACTGCTGAAGCCTACCTTGGAGGATTTTGAGCATAACCTTGCTAGCGTGCGAAATGAGTGCAATTGTACGGTAGTTGGAGCATTCTTTGGCACTGCCTTTCTTTGGGATTGGGATGTAGACTGATCTTTTCCAATCCTCTGGCCACTGTTGAGTTTTCCAAACTTGCTGGCATATTGAATGTAGCACCTTAACAGCATCATCTTTCAAGATTTTAAATAGTTCAACTGGAATGCCATCACCTCCACTGGCCTTGTTGTTAGCCAGGCTTTCTAAGGCCCACTTGACTTCGCTCTCCAGGATGTCTGGCTCAAGGTCAGCAACTACATTGTCTGGGTTGTCCGGGATATCCACATCTTTCTGATATAATTCCTCTGTGTATTCTTGCCACCTCTTCTTGACGTCTTCTGCTTCTGTTAGGTCCCTCCCACTTTTGTCTTTTATCATGTTCATCTTTGCGCAAAATGTTCCTCTAATATGTCCAATTTTCCTTAACAGATCTCTGGTCTTTCCTTTTCTGTTATTTTCCTCTATTTCTTTGCATTGTTCATTTAAGAAGGCCCTCTTGTCTCTCCTTGCTATTCTTTGGAAGTCTGAATTCAAGTTTCTGTAACTTTCCCTATCTCCCTTGCATTTTGCTTCCCTTCTCCTCTCTGCTATTTCTAAGGCCTCGTTGGACAGCCACTTTGCTTTCTTGCATTTCCTTTTCTTTGGGATGGTTTTCGTTGCTGCCTCCTGGACAATGTTACGAGCCTCTATCCAAAGTTCTTCAGGCACTCTGTCCACCAAATCTAGTTCCTTAAATCTGTTCTTTACTTCCACTGTGTATTCATAAGGGATTTGGTTTAGATTATACCTGAGTGGCCCAGTGGTTTTTCCTAATCTCTTCAGTCTAAGCTTGAATTTTGCTATGAGAAGCTGATGATCAGAACCGCAGTCAGCTCCAGGTCTTGTTTTTGCTGACTGTATAGAGCTTCTCCATCTTTGGCTGCAGAGAATATAATCAATCTGATTTCGATATTGCCCATCTGGTGATTTCCATGTATAGAGTCGCCTCTTGTGTTGTTGGAAAAGAGTGTTTGTGATGACCAGCTTATTCTCTTGACAAAACTCTATTAGCCTTTGTCCTGCTTCGTTCTGAACTCCAAGGCCAAACTTCCCTGTTGTTCCTTTTATCTCTTGGCTCCCTACTTTAGCATTCCAGTCCCCTAGAATGAGAAGAACATCTTTCTTTGGTGTCAGTTCTAGGAGGTGTTGTAAATCTTCATAGAATTGTTCAATTTCAGTCTCCTCAGCAATGCTGGTTGGTGCATAAACTTGGATTATTGTGATGGTGAATGGTCTGCCTTGGATTCGTATTGACATCATTCTATCATTTTTGAGATTGTATCCCATTACAGCTCTTCCCACTCTTTTGTTGACTGTGAGGGCTACTCCATTCCTTCTACGGGATTCTTGTCCACAATAGTAGATATGATAATCATCTGAGCTGAATTCGCCCATTCCTGTCCATTTTAGTTCACTGATGCCCAGGATGTCGATGTTTATTCTTGCCATCTCCTGTTTGACCACCTCCAGCTTCCCAATGTTCATAGATCTTACATTCCAGGTTCCTATGCAGTATTTTTCTTTGCAGCATTGGATTTTCCTTTCACTTCCAGGCACGTCCACAGCTGAGCGTCCTTTCGGCTTTGGCCCAACCACTTCATTAGCTCTGGAGCTACTTGTACTTGTCCTCCGCTCTTCCTCAGTAGCATGTTGGACGCCTTCCGACCTGAGGGGCCCATCTTCCAGCGTCATATCTTTTAGCCTTTTGTTTCTGATCATGGGGCGTTCTTGGCAAAGATACTGGAGTGGCTTGCCATTTCCTACTCCAGGTGGATTGCGTTTAGTCGGAACTCTCCACTATGTCCTGTCCGTCTTGGGTGTCCCTGCACGGCATAGCCCATAGTTTCTCTGAGTTACTCAAGCCCCTTCGCCACGACAAGGCAGCAATCCATGAAGAAGATCCTGGAGAAACTGGCCACAAATTATCATTTTATGGGATTATTAAGATTACAACCTGTACAAAACTAAGGCAAAAACAATAAAATACCAGTGCTAAATGTTGAAACTTCAATGAGAAAAAAGTGCCAAAATAAAAAATGGCTCAACTGAATATTGTATATCATCTTTCAACTCAGATAAGATTTTTCAATCAGCTTTAACAAAAGTTCTCTTTTTTCATAAAAAAAGTCAGCTATATTTTTTAAAAAAAGATTCAGCAATAACATGTCCTGCTTAACCTGTAAAATAATTCTTCTAATAAGAGACAAAATAGATATGAATAAATATGCTAGAATATAAAATTGAACAACCATGAAAACCGTAATTCAAAAGACTTTAGAAAGAACTATTGAATGAAGTTGATAACTCTTTATACTATATAGCATATAGAAATAGACCTGCATATTTTGATGTTGGGGGAAACTGTTTTGTTCATTTCTGTAGGGCGGAGGTGGTGAGCTGGAGAATGGATTCTGTTACTATGCCACTGTGTCTCTGTACTGTGTGGGTGGTCGCGCAGTAAATAATAATATTTGGTAGTGGCTGGGCAAAGGCTGAAAGATGCTTTCAGTTTCTTGTAAAACAAAAGGACCAGTACATGAAACACAGGAAAACAAAAGAGAAATCTCCCTCTGAAAAAAATGGGGGGGGGAAATACAAAAACTATCACGATGCACTGTTGCAACAGCGATAGGGTGAAAAAATTGCAGTGGCATGTCAGAAAATGGCTCAGAACAAATACTTTGATAGTAGAGCATTTATGTGAGAGTTAAAACAGCACAGTCTATTGCTGGATTGTCATTATTCATTCCCTGTAGAGAGTACCCTTCAGCCCAGAATTACTGTACACAGTGTTATTTGTTGCACATTTACTTCACTAGAAAACCATTTTCTCCCCCCTCTCCATATTCTCTTCTGCTAGAGAAATAAGTTCTATAACACATTAGAGGATTTTGTTTTATTTTTGAATGCTGGCAGTTCTGCATCTAAAATATCCATATAATCTTGGGGCGGGGGGGGAGAGACACTTTAACGCAAAAACATATTTCAGCTTTCCTAATAACATTTCTTCTTTCCCTGCAGAAATTGTTTTTATCGATCCAAAATCTTTGTGAGTTCAGTATTCATAAAAAAGGCCAAGCAGCTAGTATGAGGGACTAAAGGCCTGCAACTTGGGTACATAACAGATTTTAGCATAGGCTGTACGGGGGTGGTGGTGTTTCCAGTGCTGGCCTTCTGAACGTGTCCAAAGAAACAGAGGAAGGAAGGAAGGAAGGAAGGAAGGAAGGAAGGAAGGAAGGAAGGAAGGAAGGAAGGAAGGAAGGAAGGAAGGAAGGAAGGAAGGAAGGATACAGAGAGAGAGAGTGCACACTTTTCCTGTGCAAGAATTATACAGTATATTGAAAAGCAAAATTCCCAAAAGACAGTGAAAAAAGACCCTGATGGAAAAAATGGAGGTGTGGACTCATTTCTGATTTTTACTACTATATGGCACAGGTGCAAGTCCCATTTAGGAGCTATACTTGCACGTCCAATTATGATACACAAGGAAATTGTTCTATCCACCTCCTCAACATGTGGTTCTTGAACTGGCTATATGAGCACAGAGCTTGTCCATACAACTGGGACAGATTTCCTGCACGTGTAGGAGTTCCATCCAGGTGCCCAGCAGATCTGTGTAGAAGAAAGAAGCGTTGCTTTCTCCTTGTTGAATTCAGAGAGCATTTAGTGTAAAGCTGGAAGTCCACTCCCACATTTGAAACAGGGTATTTGGAGGTATTAAACAATGCAAGAGTCTCTGTGACCTATTTAAAAGAAGAATTGTTAGTTCTGGAGGCTTTCATTTCACCTCCCCCTCCCCTTTTTGGCAGAAAAAGAAAGGACCATACCCTAAGGCTGTATTTTGTTGTCCCTGATTTAAAACATGGCCTGTAAATGTTAGGAGCACTGTTAAGTTGTGCTCTTAAGCATGTGGAGCCCACACTTGTTCAGGAGCACTGACTCTGCCCCTTAGCTTGTTTACTCACAGAAACGCAAGAAGAAAGGGGGCTGCTCTACCTGGATGGCATCTCCATGTGAGTCAACTTTTCCAGCACATATGGGTTCTACATCCTTGAAAACATGATGGAATGGGACTTGAGAGGGGTGTGTAACCCATGTTACATGGGTGTGCTATTTGAAAAAGTAGAGTCCAAATATCCATGGATTGAAATGTCCATCTTTTAAAGCTCTTTACCACCACTACCTTAGTTTGATTAATATTCCACCCTTGTGACTTTTCCATCCCCTTTTCTCCTGATGAATAGTCTCTGGGTACGTAGAGGTCTGGTGTCCAGTAACATAGATTTGATTATATTGCACCAATATTTTTTTCATCCTTAGGTAGATAAGCAACAGCCTTCAAAGTGCTATTCCTAAACCTTGAGGAAACTTCACAATGATTAAGATACACAAAATGTCTGATACCATAACTCCTACCCAACCATTGTACTTATTTTGGCAGAGAGGGAAATAGCTGCTGAATGTATCAAGTATTTAATTCTGGAGCAAAAATCAATCCCAGCCATCAAATGGCAATGCAATAAAACCTGATTAGGCATTCCTTGCACAATTCTGGGTGCAAAATTGAATCCATTCAGGGTCATAGAGACTGCTTCATCCATCTGTGCATCCAGAGATTGATGTCATTACATCCTGAAGTTAGAAGTTGCAAATACTGTTTCCTGAAAATGGCTATCTCTTTTGGTGTCCTTCCAGTCTTGATGGCCTCTTCAAGGAGATACTTCTAAATGGTCTTCTTCAAATTGAGTTTCAGAGGGGAAAAGTGGGCTAGATGGATTTGTCATCCAATGTAATTATCTATCATGAGAAGTTTCTAAAAGCAATACAGTGTGTTTACATATTGCAGAAATGAACAAATTGTTGTCTTAGTAAATAATGTGTGGTTTGTAGGGCTGCATAAGAAATCAATCCATCAATGGCATTTTGTCTTTAGGAGGCATTGGACTATGGACCAGTCTACAATTCTCTTTAATTATGCAGAGATCCTTTCAAAACTCCTTCCCTCTAATAATTTAACCTGTCATTCCACAACCTAGAACTATGCTCACTAAGGGTGATAGGGAATGTAGCTCATCATATCTTGAGAGTATCAGAGTAGGGACTACTGGTTTAAAGTGTTGAGTTAGTCTCTGTGTTGTCATTCTTCATGACACACAGCTTTCCTCATACCAGTAAAATCATCATCATCATAGGCATCCTTCAGTCTCGAGAGACTATGGTAACGTGCTCTGTATGGAGGACTTGGAACAGCGTCTAGTGTTTTGATGCTGTACGCAAAGCTGAAGTGTCCTCTCCAGGGCACAAAGCCTGGGTAAAATAATATGGAGGATAGGCTGTTACCCAAGCAGCAAATCCCCCCTCTGTACATCACTGCAATAGTCCAATGGAAAGGCAAGAGCCAATACAACTGGTTTCAGCAACGTTGCAGGAGTTGACAGAATAACACAAACTGTCTCCAGGACTCCAGCTCCAGATTTTGCCTCGAGGTTAACTCCTGAAGCCTTTTCCATGAGTGGATATAGCCACAAGGCAGTGGAGGTTTGGAATCAGAGTTTTCCTTCTCCTAGTTTCTCATTAAAGCTGCAGCCCTGTTGCCTCCTATGAACGGGACTGCTGTTTGCGGAGGTACTCTACAACACCCATGTGGCTTAGCAACCTTGGGAATGGCACCCCCACACCGGGTAACAATACCTTAACCACACTTTGTGATGCCACTTTAGGTAGAGTCATCATGTCCTCAACAGAGGAAAGCAGCTTGGCAACAACTCCTGAATACCAAAAAGTGGAAAAGACAGAAGACCTTTCCTCCAACAAAACAACTGGGGCGAGGAAGTCAAATCTATTTCACTGGACTGAGCAGGATGCTTCCGACATAGAGGTGGGTGGGGAAAGTTTTCTTCCAGGTACTCCTTTTAAAAATCTGTTTGTAGATCCTATTGGGCATCCTAAAATATACCTTCGTTTTTTGGATCCTAAAGGGCTGCTTTAACAGCCTGATTTCATTGCAGAAGTACCAAAAACTTCTGCAATGAAGTGGTAACTTCTGAAAACCAAAAAGTGCAAAAAGCAGAAGAGCTTTCCTCCAAGAAAACATCAGGTGAAGTATTCTAACATTTTGGGGACCGAAATAGGTGGCGGGGAAGGATCACCAGTGACCACAAATTACAATGACTCTGAAGAAGATATGAAATTGGAGGCATGATACCATCATCAGAAATGGAAGATGAAAGGCAGTTTCATCCAGCACTTTCTCAGTGGCTTATGCTTAGGAAAGGAAAACTCTGACTTCAAACCCCCACTGAGGCGCCACCATCAGCCTCCATGCCATCACCGAGCAGGCCAGGTAGGTGGACTCATGATAATTGTGTGTGTTATATACCATCAAGTTAGAAATGACTTATAGTAATCTTAATTGAATTTTTAAGATAAACAAGATATTTGGGGAGCAGTTATTCCATCTACCCCTGTTGATTTAATTCTTCCAAGTGCTTTCAGAACAGTTTTCAATTCACTTTCTAGAATTGCTAGTTCTACACCATAGGATTACTCTTCAAAAGAATCTGTCACTCTTTTATCTCTTCTGTATAGGTCTTCCGTATACCATTCCCACCTTCTCTTTGTTTTCTTATGGTCAGATAGTTTGCTTCTCTGTTCCCTCTTCTCTTTGTATTTACCACTATAGTAGTTCTGGTTGTCTCTAAGTGACAGTTGTTGAATAGCTGTACTCAGGATTCTGATCCTATTTCTGTCATTTTTTATTTTTGTTTCTTGCCTATTCTTTACAATTTCAAGTGTTTGTTCTGTCAACCGTTTAGGTTTTTCCTTTCTTTTTGCTATAGGAATTGCCTTTCTGCATTCTTCCCTAGTAACATCTCTGGTTTAAACCCACAGCTCCTCCGGTTCATGGTCATTTTAGTAATGCAAAACTCTTCTTTATATGGACTTTAAATTAATCAGAAATGTTCTTTAAATTGAGTAAAATATGACTGTAACTAAGGATTCTACATTTCTTTGCTAGGAAAAAGAAGCAGAGACCCTACATTATTGGATGCAATAGACGTTGAAAATATTAGAAACTTAAAGATCTTCTGAGATGATTGTGGTTAACCAGAAATCTTTTCTAGTTCCTTCTACCAGTGATTTATAAGGGGTGCTTTAAGACTTTTTAGAGGCAACTTAACAGGAATTTTTCATGATTTTCTACCTTTTTGTTATCAATCCTAATTCCACTCCAGTGGAAAAGGACATAAAAGCAACAGTTATCAAAACAAGTAACACAATGACTTAATTTTACAAGATTGTAATAAGTAGGAAGAGCGGGTTCCTTTACAAATTATATTGTAACGAGTAACAGGGATTAATTTATTTTAAAATGCAGCTTCCCAAGCTTTGAGTAAGGTTTTGTATGACAGAAGTAGCTACTGTAGCCGCAGATTATTTAGTTGTGTACCAGACCAACAATGTCCATACTGTGCAAAGCAGGAAAGAATCAATAGGTAGGTGGTCAATGAAGATGGATAGAACTGCCCAACATCTATTCTCCCCATCCTTATTCATACAAGCACTTGTAGCAGAGTAGGCTCTAAGGCCTTATTGATACAAACCATGGCTCCTTCTTGCTACACTTCTGCGTGGAGGCATTTAATTAGGTCTAGTTGCTGTACTTAGACTCTTAAGTAGATGTGATGGCAGAACATCTGCAAACCAGACACACAACTGAAAAGTAAAGGGGCTGGAATTCAAACCAACAAAATGGCAAGTGGGAGAGGGATGCTGAATCTTTGTCTTGCTTGACATGTTGCCCCCAGCAATCTCTCCCACCAGGCACATTTCTTCTGACCAATTGCTGAGACTAGTAGTAAGTCCACGCTGAAAGGAATGGCAAGGGGAATTTGGGAAAAAGTGGTGGTGGTTGGATAAATTTCTCACACCAAGTGTGTTTTCTGTCCTAAATAATTTCTTTCACCACCTCTTCCTGTGTTGCAGCTGTTTCAGCTCTTTGGAAACAAGTGTTGCAATCACATATACCCTGTTTCCCATACATCCAAGAATTTTATATTAATTTTTGCTCCAAAAAAAACAAACACCTTAGGTCTTATTTTCAGGGGATGTCTTATTTTTTTCATGTACGGCAATCTACATTCATTCAAATACAGTCCTGTCATCTTCTTCTGGTTGCTGCACAGTGGGGGGGGGGGGGGTTCCACTCAACTGGGGCTTATTTTGTGGGTAGAGCTTATATTACAAGCATCCTGAAAAAATCACACTAGGGCTTATTTTCAAGTTAGGTCTTATTTTCAGGTAAACAGGGTAGTGAAAGCCTAAGAATTCCAGTCTCTAGTGCACTGCTCAGCACTAGTCATCTGTTTTAGATGCCACACTGTTTACTCTTTGAGCCTGGTAGAGCTACAGATTTTTGTTGTTTTTTTAATCACACAATCGGGTCCTCATTAATATAGCTGTGCATTATTATAATGATTGTAAATATTCATGCAATGGAATTATTAATTAGAGTAACAATTCTCCTGTGTGCCTTTCCAAAAGTCATACTATTACTTTACAAATTACTCACTGTGTACAGAATATGAAATCGCACAATTGATGAAGGAGGCAATTCCTCTAAGGATACAGAGCTTGTGAGAGTGCCACAAATCCGATGGAAAAGTGATGCCTTAAACAGGTTTCTAAAAAAATGTTAAGCTTCCACCTGCCAAAAAAAAGTCTAAGAACTTTTGAATAGCAGGAGAAGCATCACAACAAAATGCTGTAAGTTTAGATAACTGGCCATTTCAAGGAAACACGTGGAAGTTGGGAAAAATATTTTTGTTTTCTATAAATTATAGGAAAATCAAGCATTTTAAACAGGAAAAGATGGTGGGAGCGTGTTTGGAGATGATGGTAAGCCAAAATTCTTAGACATTGGAAGTCTGTCCCACAGGAGACTAGGCTGGCCCCATCTTTACTGTCCAACTGCAAGCAGGCGAAGATCTTTATCTTCAGGCATACTTTCCATGAGTGACTGGCTGCCTGAGTGGGTTTTTTAAATGGATTGTTGTACCTTACTGCTTTGAATGTGTTTTGGTGTTGCTTATGTTTTTAGTATGTTTGTTTGATCCTTTTTGGCATTTGTATACTCACTATCATTAGCTTTAAATACTGTCTATAAGGAGAAAGGTGGGATAATTTTTTTAAATAAACACATACGTTTATCAGGTTTATTAATCTTTTTCTAAACAGAAGTGGCTAAACAATTTGTTGACCTGCTCTCCATGATTTGCCTGCCACGACTTCTGAATCAGGCACTCTGGCTGGTCTGTCCCCTGACAAGCTAGAGCTATGATTTGTAGTTGGTTTAGTTCTCTAACTTGTTGAGGCAGTGGGCTGAAATCAATCCAGAATGCCAGATGTGGACATTGTAATAGGCAAATCACAATTGAAGGGGCAGAGTTTATGTAGCTGTTGCCATCTGCACCACAGGTTATCAGGGAACATACATCCGTACATTGTTTGCAAATAAAAAGCCAGGTTACCTGGGAATCTTAGCTTACTAAGTGTGAGCAAACCCAGCCAGTAAAACCCCAGGAATACTTGCAGGAATGTTTATGAATATTCACAGTTTGAGGAGGTGAAGCTTGAAAAACAGTATCTTTTCAGTATCTATGCATTCCAGCTATGTATTTATGGTCCACATTAGAAATAATTATGACCATAAAAGACACAAGTTTAAGAATCCCCAATTTATCTTGCTTCACATTTGTTTGTTATATTGCTACTGTGAGAGGACGTTTACACCTCTTTTGCGAACTTATGATATTCCAAATTAACATTCACATGATCAGTACCTTTTTAATTTAAGATGCAAGACGACAATAGGAAGCATATTTTTGACAGATAAATTTATTATTTAATTTAGTTTAGTTGATATACTTGAGACAAAGCTTACAAGACAGGGGATGAAACTTTAGTTAGCAAACACAGAGGTGTACATGAACACACCTAGTGGATTCTCTCTTTGTTTCAAAATTAGATCTCTCTTTCTATTAAAACCAAGATACTGGATCATGTTGTAAACAACTTTTAAAACACAGCTCAATTTCAAATGCAGTTTGCCATTTGGCATTGGGAAACAGCAGCCCAAAACAACATTAGGTGCACATAATTATCTGCCCAGTTCTTTGGGTTCTGGCCACAAGTCCTACATTCCAAAGCTTTAGCAACCGAAATAACTAAAGTTTTGGTAGCTGCCACATTTAAACCCATTGATAAAACTGGGAAATACTGAATGAAGAAGAAGAAAAATCCATAGTGAAAGCAGACTGAATAATAATTAAGTTATAGAGGAAACTCACTATACTTTAAAAAAAACCTACTTGGAATATTCTAACTTCCCTTATGGTCCAGTCCTATGAGTTCTTACATGTACAGCATCAATCACAAGGTCTTCTACATTAAAGAAACACAGCACTGAAGCTGTGTTGGTGATATACCCTATCTCAGAAGATTGTGCATATGCAACCAGAGAGGATGCATTGTGATGTTCAGTGGGAACATCAAGAAGCATAATGCTATCACAGTAGGTATTAATTAGACTATATTGTTGCTGTAAGTATGAGTGAGATGGTGTTTTTGCACTCATCTCCTGCTTGGGCACTTTTTGCAGCCATCTGGTTTTCTATTGTGTGAACAGAATGCTAGATTACAAAGGCCTGATACATAAGTGTGCTTCTTACATTCTTACAACTGTTGTGTTAAAACAACACAAACTTCCCTTTGTACTAGTGGCACAAAGGTATGGCATGACAGAGCCAGGGCAGGAGTTAAAAATAATAAACCCCTTTCAGCCAACAAAGTGGTAACAACAATAATTCAGGGTGCCTCCAAAAGCTCTGCTCCCACCTGTCAGAAGACACTCTGTAGCTAATCATGTCTCTCTCTCTCTCTCTCTCTCTCTCTCTCTCTCTCTCTCTCTTTTGGTGGAAAGGAAGAAAAAAGACAGAAAAGATGGGAAGGTTATTAATGGAAGCGATCTCCCCACTCTAAAAGGTTGCATGAATGATGCAAGATGACTGTGTGATCAAAGCCACTCATGGAAGCACCCACTGCTGAATTATCACTATCTAATACAACAACAGATTGTATAATATATCCATATTGATTTGCAAATGAGGCAGTACAGCAGAACAAATCTGTAGGATATCATTATATCACACAGAATGTTGCCAGAGCTGTGTCAGCACCAGTCATAAAGAGGAGGTCTCTATGCGCATCTATTGCTATGTCTACCTACGTATCAGGGTGCCCGTTCATACCTCAAAGATCTGAGAAGGTAACTGGAATACATTACTGTGTGCGTAGTGTAAAAAAGAAAAGTGTCTGTCTTCCTTCAAGCTCAAAACGTAAGCTCCTACATCATCTATTATATTATTTCTAGCTATCTTGAACATTTTTAAAACAAATGTTCATTTACAGTACAATGAGCATTATCAATGTGAAAAACTGGAACCCTTGTAATGACACAATACTACACTGACTCTATTTCCATAAGAGGAGAAGATGCACTTCATTCCACAAAGGTTCTGTACCTTCTCCAAAGACCATTGCCTTTGTTTATAGTCCAGATTACCACATGTAAAACACTGACATCATAAAACTGTTCCATCTATAGTTCTTGTCAAGTATGAATTCAAACTGACGCTCATATAATTTTCCAGATTTTCCAGAAACTGAGGACAGCTCTTTTCCTCAGCTGATGAACGAACAGGCTGTTTGGTCAACACTGGTTCTCCAACTACAGTAGATCATGATGTCAGATTCTCCTCCGTTGGAACAACTTCTAAAATTATTTGAAGTGTTGATGTTATGCTGTCTGTAAAGAAAAAATATAAGAAAGTTATTCAAAGTTTATATTGAAAGTTTTGGAAGCTTCTTGTTTGGAAGAAGCATACAACACATGATTTGATTTATTAGACAATTGATTTATTTGTTTACATGTAGAGTTTTACTTTTCAGTGTACTGTTTGAGATTTACTTTCTGTCTATTTGGATGTAAAATGCCCAGAATAGTGCCCAGCGTTAATTGGTGCGGTATGAAAGTTTAATAACTAAATAAAAATATTTTTTTAATAATTAACTCCCACTGTACCCAATGGAATTACCTCTAAGAAAACATTCACTAAATCCCAACCTAGGAGATGAAAAGCATATCATTTATATGCAGTCACGAAACTTCGGAGACATGAATTCTGGAGGTAGTTTAATTTTGGACTAAATTATATGTTACATGCAAATGTATATAATGGAGATGGGCACGAAGCAAATCATGAACTAGAAAAACCAAATCATGCTGGTCCATGGTTCAGTTTACCACCCAGTTAGGGAATCCTGTTTGGCCAAAGCAAAATGAATTGCTGAACTTTCTTCCCCTTGGCACTTCATTTTGCTTCAGAAAAATGGATGCTCGTGTGCCTCCTTCCCATGGTCCTTGTCTTCTCCCTACCTGGTCCTACCGCCACCTCTGTTGCTGCCATGACCATCAGAAACAGTGGCCCAGTTTCCCTTCCAGGAGCTGGACCCATTGTGTTTGTGCATTTGCCCGTCCAAAGAGAAGCTATCTCTGACAATGGCAGTGGTGGAAGTGGCAGGACTACGTAGGGAGGCAACGGGGGGGGGGGGGCAGTTGGAAGGGGGTGGGTGGGCTGACTGGTTCATTTTGGGGGGGGAGTTTCTGATGGTTTGTGGGTAGCCACGAACCATCACGAACAACTGGTTTTTCAGTTCACGCTCATCTCAAATATATAACGTCAACCTAATAGCCCAATTAGTTCAACATGATTTTTATCTCAAATCTTAAATCTTACTAAAATTCTCAAGAAAACATATTCAGTAGAAAAATGCATTTAATGAAACAATACCTATTTAAACTGACAGTAATAATTATATTTTAATTTTAAAAGGGAAATTATATATGGATAGGTCTATGCCAGTCGATACAGCAAATTATAATGCAGTTTGCAATACATAAGAAATGTGTCTCTTTATCTAGACAATCACCACTATCCTGCCAAGTAATAGTATCTTAGGATACTTATACCCACTTACATGTGAATAAGGTCCATTGAATGTAAAGCATCCTACATTTGAGCAGGCACTCTTAGAATTGCACTGTAAAGTGCTTAGGATAATGCTGCTAATGCAGTAGGAGTTTAACAGCTTCAGTTGTTTTACTCAAGCAGCATTGGTACAGCCAGCAGAAAACAGGGCTCTTCAATAATCTCCTTCCAGGGTGTGCTTTCATTTTTCCTGTTTAAGTAAAATGGTTCAATACTGGCATCCTGTGGCCAGACAGATTCATGAAGCGATGATCCAAGACCTTTGGAAATTGTGACTATCAGGTGAAATATGAGATTTCTTCTGTCCCTGCAGACTTCCTTTTTAATAGAAGGCATGATTCCTATATAGGTCATCATGTATTTTTATTTTAAATCCATTTTATTTATACAAATGACTTTAAAGAAATTGTTTTTCTCCAAGTGCTATGGCAGCATATGAACCAGCATAAGTAATATTTTGTTTCCTAATGTTTTCAGAAATGTTAACACTGAAAATATTAAAAGACTCAGTTTCTGATTCTTGGATGTGCACGGTTAGGTTTAAAAAATCCACAAATACTGATGATTTCACTGGGAGATATCTTGGAATAAAATATTCTTTTGCCATTACATGTGGAAATCTCTGCATTGTAAGTACTGAATTCTTATTCTGTTTTTATGTCTCTAGTGTTTAAAATAACCAATAAATAGTAGTTGTTTGTGTAAAAGTTCATTTTTCATATGTCAAGTAGTTGAATTCTTCTCATTTGTTAATAGACTTTATTATATAATTGCATGCATTACAAAAGCATTGTCTACACATTAAGCAGTTTTAATGTATAAGAGATCTTTATTAGATGAATTAATACGATGTATTTATTTTTTTCCTAAAATGTCATCAAACTTTTACAAATATATGTGTAGCACAAAAAAAGAGAGTATTATTTTGTTTTCTTCATTCAGAAATTATTGATTTTTTTAAAAGAAGTAACACATTGCTCACTAATGTGTGTCACAAGAACTGGCAGCTATTATACTTTCAGAGAAAGATAGCTTCAGGAGGGTGCAATTTAGAATGAAGAAACAGCAGAAGTGCTTGCTTAACCTTTACTCTACCTGTTGCTTTTCTACTGAAAACTATCTTCAACTCCTGTTTCCCCGCTAGCTGCCAGAACAATACAAGATTAAACACCCTACATAGAATTCTGCAGGCAGCAGAGTAGTTGGAAGGTGGGTTCAATTCAAACATAAAGAATGGTGGGTGGGGGACAAGTTAAACATTCCCTAATTCTCCACCCAAATCATACCTTCCTCGTAATGATTATCTCTACAAAAGGATTTGGTACATGCCTTCAATGTGTTTCTGAACACTCTGAAAACATCAGTATAATTACATAAAGGTAAAGGTAAAGGTTCCCCTTGACAATTTTTGTCCAGTCGTGTTCGACTCTAGGGGGCAGTGCTCATCCCCATTTCCAAGCCATAGAGCCAGCGTTTGTCTGAAGACTATCTTCCGTGGTTACATGGCCAGTGCAACTTAGACACGGAACGCTGTTACCTTCCCACCGAAGTGGTCCCTATTTATCTACTTGCATTTGCATGCTTTCGAACCGCTAGGTTGGCGGTAGCTGGGACAAGCGACGGGAGCTCACTCCATCACGTGGATTCGATCTTACAACTGCTTGGTCTTCTGACCCTGCAGGACAGGCTTCTGCGGTTTAGCCCGCAGCGCCACCACGTCAATTACATAGAAAAATTAAAAATAAGTCATTCATCAATGAGAGTTTTAGATTACTGAATAAATAAATTTCCAGTTCCCCATAGCTACAAGAAATCATGGCAAACCTAATGCTTATTTCATGTAACACTATCTTAAGTACTGAATACTGCATGTGGTCCATAAATCAAGCACAAGGAATAGTCCGTACAAGCTATTTATTCCATTTAATGCTAATCCTTAAAATGGTGGCTGATGCTGACATCTCTTAATGGCTTATCAATATTGATCAGACATTGATTGTATTTGCTTTGCACCTGACCTGCACTGTTTAAATTTGACAAAATACAACCAAAATCCAGTCATGTATCAAATACTGTGGGCTGTAATAGGAAATGACTGGCTCAGAATAGGCTATTAGGGGAAAATATGGATCTCTCAGTATATCTGTTTGGTCCAAGTAACTCACAGCATAGAGAGTTAAACCAAATTGAGTACAATATGCCTAGTAATACTATTAAGGGAAAGTACCAGTTCAGTACTAAGTATAATTTGGGCAAGGATGTATGAGCCTATTGCTTCAGTAAGCTATATTTTCACTTATTAATTTGAAGAAACAGCCACAAGTTTTTTTCAGAGAACATAATGATGTGTAAGAAATCGATGAGAAAAGCAAGTGAAGGCCATACAACTGCTCCAGTTCAAGGATGTTCACAGAAAATTATTCAGTTTTTTAAAAATAGATGAAAAAACCCTCACTTACTACAAGACAATACCTCCTTGACAGGAGGTTACATTTCTAGAAAGTACAGTGGGGGACCTCCACTGCAGGCACACAATTCCATACACCAGAGTAACTGGCTTCTCCCAATTTGAGGCACCATTATAATCTAACAAATCACAGACTCAATTTGTACTTTGTTTTCACTAGCAAAAATGCAAGTGTTAATTGCTTCTTATGAGAATGACAGAGTCACCTGTAAAAGCCACTGTCCCTTTATGAAAAAAGAAAATTAGTAGATAATAGGATTTGAGGAGAAGGTAGGAATTCAAGGACGATTCATTAACTTTAAAAATATATTGGTCAAAAATAAAAATCACCTTGTGAGTGATGTCTTATATTAGTACAAGGCTAACTTGTTTATTTCTGCCTGCAGAAATACACACTGGCCAGAATTTTATTATGTATGCTTGTCAGCATTAAGTCCATCAATGTAAGGCAGCAGATGTATTTGTTGTCATCTGCCCAGTCATATAACTGGTGTGCAACAGCAAATGCCTACATTGCCATCTTAACTAACAGCAATTCACAACTGACATTTACATTGCACTTGTATAATTTTTTTCAGTTTGGATTCCGTCCTTTACACATTAAATACATAGTGCAAACTCTGATTATTATGCCCAATAAGAATAGATTAATTGGAACAGTGGGATTTTAGAAGGGTTGACTTACCAAAGTTGATTGAATGGGTTTACCTTAGTTGGGTAAACATTGGATTTAGCTCATAATATTTATACCTTTAAAGAATCCAGTTAATGATTTACTGTGGCAATGAAGCCAATTAAAAATATTCACAATGTTTAGTTATAGTATCATACTCTTCTCTTTAAAAATAACCACACACACAAAGGAAATGATCCCCTTTCATTGTCCACTCACCTAACAGCCGTCTAAACCACCTTGGCTTCTTGTCCCATATGATAAAGAGGTAGTATGCAGGGACACCAGTCAGTGTTATTGCAAAGCCAATGCCAGTATTGACAGGGTCTCCATAAAGTGACAGTGCAACCATGAAGAGGCACGTAAAGGAAAACAGGGCAGGAATAAAGAGTGGCACCTGGAAAACAGATGAAGACATCAGTGCTTAACCTTGGCTGTTGAATGACATTGGCATTTAAGGTTCATGAAATGAACATTGGATAAAACAGTGGCACACACCAAATCTTCAAGAAACACAGGTGTTCAGGGCAGGCTTTTCAAAGGCAAGAAGTCAAATTAAAAGTGCTTTAATACAGCAGGCATGCCAGCAGCTGCTTAATTACCCACAAACATGCACACACACCTGCTATACAGTCTTTAAATTTAAAGAGCTGCAAATGGATATTTTTCCTTACTAACTCCCTTTCCCAGTCGTTCATCAGATTATAAGACAGGAGCAAATATAGCAAAGATGGCATCCTTTGTAAGCGTCCATTAGGATCAGTTTTATAATGAAGAAGGTGCAAAGATTATGAACCACCTTTTGATTTTCTTTATTAGTGACAATGCATAAACAGTCAGAAATCTGTTAAGGCAAATAAAATTTGGGCAACAGATTACACTGCCTCATGAAATGTTGTAACCAACATGTCATTGAAAATTTCTTTTCTTGTCAACTCAGTTGACAACAATTGATAGCAATGAGCAAAATAAAACAACCAGAACTTGGAAAGTTACTTTTTTAAAAAGTTGTTAGTTACAGTTATATAATTCCTGTTACCAAAAGATAAGTTTTTGAAAAATACATTTCTACCTTGCCATTTCTAAAAAGTAGCTAAATAGTAATTAATTTTGAACACATTTAAATACTACAAAATGCTGGCCTTTGATACAAAACAAACCTTCCTCTCATGTACCTTATTGTTGCCTCAGCAATCACAGCGGAGCATGAGGTATAGCATCAGCCATGTAATATTCCTCCTCCATGATTTAGTGAGCTGATGTCCCTGTGACTATAATGGCGGCTCCGTCGGCGAGGCTTCCTTCGCCGCACAGAGCTCTTTGCTGCCCCCTCTGGAGTAGCGCGAGACAGCTGGTCCATGGGAGCACTCCAGGAGGGCAGGGGCAGGAGTGAGTTGCTTTAAAGGAAAGCCCCACCCCTGATTTGGCCTCTTTCAAGGCTCTCAGCCAACCCACCCACTTTGTATTCAGTGTGAGTGTTCTGGACACCATTTGGGGCTGGATAGGAATTTTTGACCCGCTACTTGATTGGACGGTAGTCCCGGGGGATTTTTTGCCTATCCCACACTGATCGAGGTGAGGCTGTTTTATGGGTGTTGTTGTTAAATTTGGTCACGCTGGCGGGTAGTGTGGAAGGAAGTTGGATCGTTGAGTCCTAGTAAGTCCACAGGAAGGTTATAGCTCACCCAACCTCCCAGTGCTGCAAATTGCGAGATTACACCGTGCGGGGGGAGGGTGCACTGGGGCCTCACATGGACCAAGGGCCACCAAACATGACAAGAAGGGATTAGTTTCAAGCAATTTGCTATTTACTTTCAAGCTCTGAAAACAGTTGTTATCCATAAAATACACAAGGGAACAGAGCAGGCTTAAGCTCATGCTAGACAGATAGCAGACTTGGCATCAAATAAATTGATGGGAAGGTGGGAAGGTATTCTTTAAAGAAGATTGCCAACAATGAAATAGATGTGCTCCCATTTACTATCCACCTAACATCTGAGAGTGAAAACTTTTGGAGCAAGGCCTCAGAAAATGACCTTCAGGGGTAGAGAATGTGTTACTCTATGTTGTTCAACTGCAACCCCCATCACAATCTAACCGGGATAGGCAATGGTTGGGAATGATAAGATTTTTAGTCTAGCAATACCTAGAAGGCCATATGGTCCCACCTCAGTTTTAAAGAGAAGCAAAGTTTATAAGTGAACTATTACAAAAACAATGTATTTTTCTGATAAAAGCAAGGCAAAACAAACAAACAAACAAACAAACCACCACCACCTCTTCTGTTTTTTGATGGGTAGGGAGATGTACTGTAAGTACGAAAGAAAAGTATTTGTGTTAAAAAGTCACATTACTAGTGTTACCTTGAAAGGACGAGGCATGTCAGGGCGCTTATATCGGAGATAAATCATCCCAGCAACAGCCAAGCCTATAAAAAGCCACCTGGCAAAACTGAGGAAGTTCAAGAGACTGTAGAGATCACTGGTGAAGAGCATGATCATAGTCAGTGGGTACTGCAAAACAGATCAAATGCAAGAGGGTGACTCACTGGCCCAAAGGCTGCTGTTTACTCAGTTTTATTATATGCATCCTATTTGGCTCTCCACAGTGTTTAATACTGGGCTGCAGCAATGAAATAAGTTTTAAAAATGCATTCAGAACATGGTGGCCTACTCACAGGCAATCTCTTTCTCTCTCTTTCTCAATCTCTGCCTCTTTTAACATTAATAATCTATTTTCTTTGGGAAGATAAACGAGGACAGAATAGCCCTGATATTTTATTCATTTTTAAGATCTGAAGCTCACAAAGGGATATTTGGTGAAATATTTGGAAAACATTGGAGACCTGGTTTCAGAATAATCATCACTGGTAACGGAATCACTGGGGGAATGACTAATTTTCCAGCTTGCCTCTCAGCCAGCCTCTGAAGTTTGTGTGTGACTCTCAACAGGTCTGAAAGTCTGTAAGTGCTGTAAAAATAGTTACATAATCTCTTTTCATTTTTTTTCTTTATTTTGGCCAAAATTCTATTCAAGTTTTATGTGCAGGTAAGGGCAATTTCACTGCATCCCCCACACAGTATACTCTCCTTTGCACAACTGGTTGTGTAAATGATAGTGCAACCAATTTTACAATCAGTGCTTCTCAGTTCATGTGAAGGAAAGCCTGCTTCAGGGGGAGAAATAACTTACACAATTGCCATCACGTGATCCTGTACGCAAACAGGAGTCTAGCTTTTGTGCCTTACTTATGTTTCTATTCTACGTACCTTTCCTTCAATTGTTTAAAGGGGCATACATGGCTCTCCTCTTCCCCTCTTAAGACTGACTGGTCCAAAGTCACCTAGTGATTTTTGTGCACCTCCCAAATCTTATTCCTACACAATCGGCCTCTCCCGAGTCCTGCTTGACCACTTGACTACATGACACGGGCTCTCTTTAGAGGATGCACTGTGCAGTTCCTAAAATAGCTTATAATTTCTGCAAATATTATCATTCCTTGGGATCCTAACCCTCAAACATCAAATGGCTATAGGAAGGATTTTCAGTCAGTTATAAACATGAAATGCAATTATTTACAACCATAAAATTGCTTTGTTACTACTGTATTGTACTGATGGTGAGTATCTCTTCTGATGGAGGAGATAAACAATGGACATTTCGGGATCTCAGGGACATTCATTACAATTGAACCACACTGCAATCACTCAGTTTCATACTTTTATTTGAGCCAAACCAGGAGAGATAAAATCCAAAACATGCTTTTTTCTGAGTCAACTCCATAATTTCTAGTAAAATGTATTCTAAGTAGATATGCTAAGGATTACATATTGTTTAATCTTCAAGGAATAAATATAGGAGGAAAGCGGAGAACTCAAAGAGCAAATATTATCTTATAGCCTAAAATTAAAACCCTTTAGAGGATGGTAATGCCCCTTTATCTGCTACTCCTATTTGCATTTTCTTTGCAAAGTACAGTACTCATAACGGGACTTCAGGGTCTTCCCAGACAGTGCACTAGACTGTAGTCTTTATGTAGAATTTTATTACTCTGCATCCCTATCTAGGAAGAGTCATTGGAACAAGAGGAGCTTAGCTAATCACTCTCATTCAACCTTTCAAATAAAAAGTAATGAGGTGTGATTTAGGTGCCAGCCTGAGAGAGTTAAAGGCAACTAATAGCAAGTCAGAGGAGGAGTACCTCAAATAGATCACTCTTGCAATTACCTTCCACCCCTCTCCAAACATAGCCAACCCTATGAAATGGAAATAAATAACTGAGATGCAAGAAGATGTATTCAAGTTGCATTTGAAGTCTCCGGTGCAAGTCAATGCTCTGCAGCCTTGGTGCAGGGACATTTGTTTGTATGATTTACCAAAACAATGACAGCTGGTAGAGGAGTGTGCTTCCGAACATGAATCATGGAGAGAATTTCTGGAAGGTGACCCTCACGGGATGCGACGTAGAACATCCTGGTGGGAAAATAAATTTGGACAGCTTTTAAAGACACTCATTACCAAGATGAATGGAAGCCGTTCACTAGAGATGTAGAACACATTTAAAGTTATCCTCAGCAGGACTATTTGTTCGTATGTAAGGCAAGCATCAGAAGTTCTGGTTTAAAAGAAATCATGAAAACAAATTTAGAGCCTTGTAAAATAAGTCTGTAAAATCCATCTTCAGCTCCCACCTTTGACAGCATTCAAGAGCAGGTACTTCTGAGTACTTCATATTTATCTTCTCTCTCCTAAACTGAATTATTATCACTAGCATATTGGACTCACTGAGGACAAGGGCCTAATTAAGCTGGTGCTCACACAACAAAAATCTTCCACTCCAATCTGCAGTGTCTTGGCATCACCTGATAATTAGCTCAGGAGATATTTCCAGCCCGTGGTAATAGTTTTGTTTGTTTGTTGTTTGTTTGAGGGGGTTATGGAGGTTGCAATGAAAAATGAAAACAACCACCTTCCAATTCAACTCACCAGAAACATCTAAGCCCCACAAAATCTAAGAGGAGCTATGCAAGACCTCAGGAGTACTGTTGTGCACTACTGTTTGCTGTAGGATTTTTTTATCCAGTGGTTTCAAAGAGAAGGGGAGAAACTCTGCAAAATTCTTTGTGCGTTTATGCTGTGCCTATTATTAGGTGGTCATTAATTTGTCCTCCTTGAAAAACAGGCTAGTCTACATACTGCATTGCAAGTAATTATCTTCACTCACATGTTATATTCCCTCAACTCACCTGGAAACAGCAAAGATGCCACCATTCATAGATCCAAAGCAAGAGAGGGCTACAAAAATGGGGACCGCTAAGGAGAAACTCCCCATTAAACGTTCAGCAAAAGTCTGGCAAAAGAGAGGAAATGTGAATCAGCTAGAGATTTTTTGTAGTGCCTTACCCCATTCTACAGTTTTGAACAATGAATCCCATAAATTTTGTTTTCCACTATGATCAAGGAATCTATTCTGAAGTCTTTATTCACTTACATAATTTACATACTTTATTCTGCTATGACTTACCACTGCCACTGCCTTGGAGGCTAGCAGATCCACAGGGCTAAGAGTTGTGAAATAGGCCACATTGGTTAAGACGTAGCCAACTGTGACGATAACCATTGAAGTGCAAATGGCAAGTGGAACATTTCTGAAAATATAATAAAAAATGTAATATTATTCATCTGTGCTCTGAAAGTGAAGCATTTTGCTTGGGGAAAATACTTGATATCCTTGAACATGATTTTATATATTAAATAAATATTGCTAACATGGCACTTCATTGTCTGCAAATATAAAACATGGTCAAACAAGCTCATTCTTAATTCTGCAATATGAGTAACCGTAACCTCATAAATTGGAAACAAGGATCAAAATCTGAATCAGCTCTGCTTGCAAAGACTATCATGTACCTTCTATTTTTTGCCCTGAGGATAGAACTATATTAGGGTCAAGAATCTGAACTTTCTTAATTAGTCTTTTCATTTGGTTAATTTACTATTGAAGGATAGTAAGGTCCATATGAACTCTAACTACTTCATCATCTATGGGTAGCAAAAGATTTGCTTAGTTAGTGGACAGTAGTGTACTACTCAGACACATCAAAAATAACCTTCATGTTGTAGCTTTACATTCATCCCTGAGATCACAGAGTTTGGACCTGGGGGACCAGAATTCATAGATTAGCTCAGCCATGGACCATGGAGTTGCCCCAGGCAAATCATTAGCAGATTCACCTTCTGAAAAAAATGTAAATACTTATCTCAAAGAGTTGTTGCAATGATGAATGAGAGGATGACTCTAAAGCACTTGACATGTTTAAAGTGATTTATATGGATTATTAATAACACCACCACCTCCTGAGAACTCAGTAGTTGAACAGATACAGAGCAGACCTTGATTTTTTTATATGTATGATTGGAAATGCAGGCCAGTGAAAAGAAAGTATGGGGTGAGTTCTAGACATTCCTATTCCAGAAATTCTAAAAGTGACAGTCACCACAACGTTAACTATCTCCCCCAAAAGGACCAGAATCTGTAAGATGCTTTTGTGGCATTCAGGATAATCATCCTTTGTGCTCTTTTGTTTCACAGGTGGAGCTCACAAGGTGTCGTCATGACTGAGGGCACAATACTTAGCTGGGAAGATTCAGAGACAAGGTGGCAATGTCAAGGGACACAATAGACGCTGGTCTGAATAGTTTGAAGAAGCAGACATCATTAGACAAAATTCAAGAGGCCCTGTGTGAATTGTTTCGGAGAGCCATGTTGCCTTTTTGAGGGCAGACTGGAAACAGTGTGGAAAGCCTACAACAACAATATAATGATTGCAGTTCCTGTCCTAAGAAGCCAGTTCTGGACAGCAGAGTGGCTACATTGTCCATGGTGTCCAGATTGTAAACTGGAAATTTCTGAGCAGCACAAGACCAAGTAGTTTTTCCACCTCGCAACACATTCTTCCACTTGTCTCTTTTCTCCAATATTTTTACCCATTCACTCTAGCAGGGGTAGGTAAAATGTAGACCCTGAGCCACATGAGGCTCTCAGAGCCCATATGTGGTCCCCACAGCTCTGAGCAACAACCCCCCAGCCCTCACAGATACCTCAAGTTTTTAATGGATTTTTTTTAAGAACAAGGAGAAATGCCCACCTCAAGAGCCCAGCTCCTCATCACATGAGAAGCCATGCCAAAGAGTTCTGTCCCAGTGTGACATTGTCACAAAGACCCGCCCTGGAAAACATCCACATGTACACAATGGATGCCTACAGCAGAGAGGCCATGTACCCTGCTGTACTCACTGAGGTTTCCACACAATTCAGAACCCCAGTCATGTGGGGTTCCGAGCTGTGTGGAAGTCTCCATATATAGGGTAGGGAAGAAAGTGACCTCACATCAGGGGTGGGACTGCTTGCTATAGCCCCATCTCTGCTTGCCTTTTAACCAATGGCAAAGACAGCTATTGTTTGGGAAAACACCATCCTCTCCCTCTCAATTGATTCTATAGTGGGCAGGCAGCAGAGGCAGTTGGTGGGTTGGACCAGGAGTAGGAGACGGTGACCATTGCAGTCTCCCAGCTTGGAGTCTTTCCTTTTATCATGGTGCCCTTGAAGCTGTGCTCCTCACAAAAAATGTTTACGCGCCAGTCATGGTGGGCCTCTTTGCTCCAACATGCCGTATGATGACATCTGGCATGACTAAGTCATCCACCTTGCTATTTTTGAGTACAGCAAGGCTGTTCCTACAGCTTTTTGAGTTTTGGCTCTCCATTTAAAGCATGTATCAATTTTACAGAAACATACCTCTAGTTAGTGGCAGACTGAAGATTATAACAAACAATGCTTCCTTTTTATGCACATTTCAGCAATCAGGCTGAAAAAGGAAGCCAGTGCTTACATCCCAATGAGCAATAATACTTCCACCTTTTATTTCCTTTTACAGTCAGGCATCTTTAATCACTTAAAACAGCACTGTTTCCAGATATGGGATCAACGTCTTGTCTAATTTTATTCTAAGACATATTGAGGCCCTGAGTCTAAGAGGCTCCATAGTATTACTGCAGGA
Source organism: Pogona vitticeps (assembly GCF_051106095.1). Classification (NCBI taxonomy): domain Eukaryota; kingdom Metazoa; phylum Chordata; class Lepidosauria; order Squamata; family Agamidae; genus Pogona; species Pogona vitticeps. Next base: position 38,751,527 of record NC_135787.1, read on the forward strand.
AAATGTATTGCTTTGACCATTATGTAAAACTGAAACAAATTTTTGTTTTGCATTTACAAGACCCACAGAAGGCTCTAAACTATAGCTTACTTAGCTTATGTATAACCCTGACACCGTCTTGAATACAAATATTATCTCTTCAAAAAATAAAAGCATATTAACAAGCCACCAGAGAGACCTTGTATTTGGCATACTGGATCTTGACGCATTACACTGAGGAGGAGCAATAACTCCTGCTGACAGCCCACCCCCACTACCCAAAAAGCCATAAGTAGTCAGTGAGTGCTATTCATTACTCTTATAAAAGACCGGAACTCTCCATGTTCCCAGAAGCCTTCAGCAGAGTAAGAGATTTCATGACCTCCACAGTCTAAACACTTTCCAGTAAAAACAGTGTTTTATCTGCCTTCTTTCACCCTTCCAGTAAAGTTGGACAGACAGGCGACTGCAGTCCATTAGCATGTAGTGCTAGCAAGTTTTACTTGTTGGTGGCTCCCAGCGATGAACTTTGACCGGAAAAAAACAACAACATAAAATGGTAAGCTTCATGGTTTCAACAATGAACCCTCCAATCCATATTCATTTTCAACTAAGAAGCTCTATTTTTTTAAGTTATAGTACACTGCATCAGTCCACTTTTCAGCTCTTGTGCTAAAATGCCATCAACTTGAAATGACACCTTTTTTAAAAAAAAAAACCTTCAAAATCCTACATTGGATATTTTGCAATAAATCGTTCTGACACATGCATGCTTCTCATACTGCACAGCTACTGAAGTAGAAATTCGCTATCCTTAATGACCAATTCACTAATTAATTCATTACTGGTAAATTGTTTCTTGGAAATGAAGGGTTCACTGCATGTATAACACAGAGGGCTTATCTTATTTGGAATTTTGTAAAACAAGAAGTTTTTTTTTTTCTTTCCCAACATACCGGTTGTTACATACAGCACTGATGTTACCTGTCTGTCATGGGTTTGGAGGGAAAGTTCCATCCTATGGGGAGTGGAAGGCGGGACATCAGGAGGAGGGGCTGTACTGTATATATATGTGGAGCGTGTGTGGAGAAGTTGGAAAAGAAGCAGCAGCTGGGAAGAAGAAGCTGGTGTGGGAGTCTGTGTGTCAGACAGGGTACTACTGTGTGTCAGTCAGTACCAACCTGATAGGTTCAGGTGTCTGTATGGTTAGCCAGAACTGATAGGTTCAGGGTCTGTGCTTGAAGTTAAGGGTTCTGTGTGAACCAAACTGTGTGCATGTATGAATGAGACTAAGCCACGTTACTATATCTTATTCACCTGATTATTTTATTTTCCCTGTGTGTTGTTTTAAATAAACCTTATTCTTTTATTTGTTGAAAATCCATCCCTGGTCTGTGTGACTTCTTATAGGGAATGGTTGGTGGCAGCTTAGTGAAACTGTGGCATATCCCAGTAGGTCTGGGTTTGTCACATTGATTGGTGTCCAGCGTGTGGGATACGACTGGTCCAGTTGTTCAGCGGTCCAGCAAAGCCTTGGCAAGTGTGCCCAGAGCAAGGGGGGGTCTAGTCAGGGACAATCTGAGAGCGCGTAGGTAATCTTCTAGGTGTGCCTCACGGGGAGGTGCACTAGTAGAAGAACGTGTAACCTCAGATTGGGGGCTAGATTAGGGAGCTCTGAGGCAACCTGTTTTTGGCGGGAAAAAAGCTGAGGCAAAACTGTAAAGTAACAGTGATTTAGCCTGCCTGCTGCGAGGCCTAGCAGAGGGGGGTAGACTCTAGCTCGCAACTGTTGCAAGTTAGTGCTGAAGGACAGCAGCAATCTATAGAGAAAGCTGGTTCTGAGGCAAAAGAAAAAAAAGTGGTCGCTTTATTTTGAGGCTTGACTTTTGAAAGCAGCCTGTGCTGGGGGGGGGATTATGCCCTTGACTCGAAGCCAAATGGCAGAAATGGGTGAAGTGAAAGACCCCCAGGTTGACCAAGGTTCTGAGGATGAATTTGGCTCAGTGCAAGGTGACAGCACGGGAGAACAGAACCCAGAACTCAGGAAAATGCTCATAGCCCAACAGCATGAACTGAGGATGAGGCAATTTGAAATGGAGGAAAGGGAAAGGGAAGAAAGATTAGAGAGAGAAAGAAGGGAGGAAAGGGAGAGGCAAAGACAATTTGAATTAGAGAGAGAGAGAGAGAGAATGGAGAGGGAAGAAAGAATGGAGAGAGAGAAAATTGCTCTGGAAAAAGAAAGGATGGCGTTTGAGTTAAGAAAATTGGAAATGATGAACCAGAACAATAATAACAATAGGGATTCTGAGGGAGGCCAATTGTCTAAAGCTGACCTGAAGAAATTCCCTCTGTACCACAAGGGAGATTGTCCTGAGGTGTTCTTTTCCTTAGTGGAAAGAGCGTTTGTGGACTTCTCAGTAAGGGAAACTGAGAAGATGACCATCATGCGATCTTTAATCAGTGGTAGCCTTGCTGAAGTTTATTCAGAGATGCCAGAGGAACTGATGAAAGATTTTGCAGAGTTTAAAAAACTGGTGTTTGCCAGACATGGGATAAATGCGGAACAGCTGAGGCAAAGATTCAGGTCAATCACCAAGAAACCAGAGCAGACTTTTACCCAAGTGGGGGCCCAATTGGTGAGGCTGCTAGAGAAATGGCTATCTCAGGAGGGGACAGAGACCTTTCAGCAGCTCAAAGACTTGATAGCGCTGGAACAGTTCTATTCAGTCCTGCATGGGGAACTGAAATTCCAGGTGAGGGAAAGAAAACCGAAATCTGTGGCAGAAGCAGCCGAGATCGCAGATTTTATTTCCCAAATAAGAAAGCCCTTGGGTGAGGGGAAAGCGATGGGGAAACCTAAAGAAACCTACAGCAAGTACTCTCAGGGACCAGGGAAAAGCCAGCAAGGGGGAGGGGCCCATGGTGAAGGGAAGCCCTCAGACATGAAACCAAGACCTCAGATTTTGGAGGGAAAACCAAAACAAGATGAGAAAGACTCAAAATATAGCAGAAAATGTTATTTCTGTCAGGGAAAGGGCCATCTAATCTCAGAGTGTGAGAAATTAAAGCAGCTAAAAGGAATTGTGGCTCAGGATTCGAGTGGAACCAAGCCAAAAGCTGTGTTCTGTGTCCAGAAAGAGCAAGGCTCATTGTCACTGAGGGAGCCTGTTGCCATGGCGACTCAATCTGGAACAGTGACATCTGCTGATCAGGCTGAGGAAAATGGTCCTCTGGTGGAGGTCAAGCGATGCTTGCTCGTGAGAAGAGATTCTCAGTTGTTTGAGACAGCAGGTGTGGACGTAGGAATACTTGGCCATCAGTATCGGGGGCTGCGGGACACTTGTTCTCAGGTGACCCTGTGCCATCCAGATATTATTCCTAGGGAGTATGTAATCCCAAATGAGAGCATGAAGGTGGCAGGGATTGAGGGGCAGGTGATCTCACTGCCAGTAGCGGAGGTACCTGTGAACTTTCAAGGCTGGAGGGGAGTTTGGCGGCTAGCAATTTCATCGACTCTGCCAGCAGCCGTGCTCATGGGAAATGACCTGGCTGAACATGTGAAACGGGTGCTAGTGATTACACGTTCACAAGCCACCACGGGGACAGTTCAGGGGGGTACTGATGAGCCAGAGACGGAAGCAGAGGGGAGTTCAGACGCTGTGGTGGAAACCTTAACCACAGACAGCCGATTTGGACAAGAGCAAAAGGCAGACGCCACTCTCCAAAAGTGTTTTGAACAGGTGACTGACGCCCAGCTAGCACCTGAAACCCCAGTGAGATTTCTAGAGAAAAAGGGGATTTTGTATAGAGAGACCCTGAGGAATATCTCAAAAGGGGGAGATGGGATCCGAAGTCAGCTAGTGGTAACTGAAAAGTATCGCCCCATGATCTTACAAAGGGGGCACTCTGACATGTTTGCTGCGCACTTAGGGGTGAACAAAACACAGCAGAGAATCACACAGAATTTTTACTGGCCTGACATAGGGAAGCAGATCAGGGAGTTCTGTAAACAATGTGATGTGTGTCAAAGGCAGGGGAATAGCCGCGACAGGACCAAAGCAAAGTTGTGCCCTTTGCCTGTGATTGACACTCCGTTCAAATGCATAGGGGTGGATATTGTGGGACCTTTGCCCAAGGCCACAAAGAGGGGGAACAGGTTCATTCTCACCATTGTGGACCATGCCACGAGGTACCCTGAAGCCATACCCTTGACTAACATTGAAACTAACACAGTGGCAGATGCCTTGGTGGGGTATATGTCCAGGATGGGATTTGCCTCAGAAATAATCACAGATTTGGGAGCATCGTTCACATCGAAGCTCATGAAACGCTTATGGCAAATCTGTGGAATTAAGCACAAGGAAACCACTGCCTATCACCCTGAAAGTAATGGGTTAACTGAGAAGTTCAATGGGACTCTAATGCGCATGATTAGGGCTTACTTGGCAGAGAATCCAAACAATTGGGACCAGAAGCTGCAATCCCTTTTGTTTGCTTATCGATCAGTGCCACAAGCCAGTACCGGGTTCAGTCCATTTGAACTATTATTTGGGAAAAGGGTGAAAGGGCCCCTTGATTTGATCAAACAAAATTGGGAGCAGATCACCCAGGATGACCCACAAGACATTGTGACATACATAGACACCTTGATGAATGACCTAAAGAGAAACCTAGAACTGGCAGCAGAAAACCTGCAAGCTCAGAAGGTCAGACAGAAAACATGGTATGACCACAAAGCTAGAGAGAGGCACTTTGACCCAGGGGAGGAAGTGCTTTGGCTTAGGCCCTGCAGAGAGAACAAACTGCAGCTCAAATGGGCAGGACCATATAGGGTCATTTCCAAGATGTCAGACCTGAACTACCTTATAGAGCAGGAGGAGAACCAAGCAAGGAGGGTGGTTCATGTGAATGCCCTAAAACCCTACTACAGAGGGGAACAGAGGGTTTTATTTGCGATAAAAGCAGCTGAGAGTGAGGAAGCTGAATTACCCTTCTGGGAGGGTAGAGGGGAAGTGAAATACAACCCAGAGGAGGTAAAGATCAGTCCTGCACTCACCCAAGACCAGCAGCAAGAACTAAAAATGCTGCTCATTAAATATCAACAGGTGTTTTCCAACAAGCCGGGGATAGTGAAGGGAGTGATGCATCGGATCCACACAGGGGATGCACCCCCGCAGGCAGTATCCCCATACCGAGTAACGGGACCCTATAGGGACAAGGTGCGGAAGGAGCTGGACGAGATGCTTAGGGAGAACATAATCGTCCCCTCTTCTAGTCCTTGGTCCTCTCCGATAGTCCTTGTGGACAAGCCTGATGGGAGCATTAGGTTTTGTGTTGATTACAGGAAATTAAACCGCGTAACCACTCCTGATGCCTACCCAATGCCCAGGCTAGACAACCTGATTGAAACCATAGGGGGTTGTCGGTTCATCTCATCATTGGACCTGGTAAAGGGATATTGGCAATTAAGAATTGATCCCAGGGATCAAGAAAAGACCGCCTTTTGCAGCCCTTTTGGTCTCTATGAGTTTCGAGTCCTGAGCTTTGGTCTCAGAAATGCACCCGCCACATTCCAAAGGCTGATGGACCAGACCTTGGCAGGGCTCAGTGATTTTACTGTAGCCTACATTGACGACATAGGGATCTTCAGTAATACCTGGGAAGATCACCTGAAACACCTGGAGTTAGTGCTGCAGAGGTTAAGTGCAGCAGGGCTAACAGTAAAGGCGAGCAAGTGTCAGCTGGGTAGCCCAGAAATAAAATACTTGGGTCACATGGTAGGGGGAGGAGTGATAAAACCCCTGGAGGCCAAAATAGAAGCTGTTCGTGATTGGCCTAGACCCAACACCAAGAAAAAAGTCAAATCATTTCTTGGGTTGGTGGGCTACTACAGAAAGTTCATCCCGAGGTTTAGCGAGATTGCGGCTCCGCTGACCGATCTGACGAGGAAGAAGGCTGATGACCGCATCCCGTGGACCAGCGACTGTGAGGAGGCGTTCCAGAGGTTGAAGCAGGCGCTCATCAACTATCCAGTGCTGCGTGCTCCAGACTTCGACCGGGAGTTCATCATCTACACCGATGCGTCTAACAGCGGGGTAGGAGCAGTTCTGTGCCAGGAGGATGAGAATGGTGACCAGCATCCAGTGTCCTACCTGAGTAGGAAACTCCAGAAAGGTGAGAGACATTTGGCAACCGTGGAGAAGGAGTGTCTGGCCATAGTCTACGCGATCCAGAAGGCCAAGCCTTACATCTGGGGAAGACATTTTATTCTGTGCACTGACCATTCACCACTGCAATGGTTAAAGACAATGAAAACCCACAATAGCAAACTTATGAGGTGGGCTTTAAACTTGCAGGACTATGACTTTGAAGTGAAGGTGGTTAGAGGGTCAGTGAACTGTGTTGCTGACGCCTTGTCAAGAAGACCTGAAGAATGAAGACGGCGAAAGAAACATGGACTATGTATATATATTGATGACCAAAGGTTAAATGTACCTGTTTTTTTGAACTTGGTTTGTATGAATAAAGGTAACTTGTTGTAATGTATATGGTAAATGTTTAAATGCCTAATTGATATGGTTAACTTAGAATGTAAGTATAAGTAAGTATGATATTGTATGTATAAATGTTTTTGAATGTTTTGGATTCAGGTTGTTTTTTGGGAAAAAGCACGTTAGCTTTCCCCCTACAAAACAACTTATAAAGAGGGGAGGTGTTACATACAGCACTGATGTTACCTGTCTGTCATGGGTTTGGAGGGAAAGTTCCATCCTATGGGGAGTGGAAGGCGGGACATCAGGAGGAGGGGCTGTACTGTATATATATGTGGAGCGTGTGTGGAGAAGTTGGAAAAGAAGCAGCAGCTGGGAAGAAGAAGCTGGTGTGGGAGTCTGTGTGTCAGACAGGGTACTACTGTGTGTCAGTCAGTACCAACCTGATAGGTTCAGGTGTCTGTATGGTTAGCCAGAACTGATAGGTTCAGGGTCTGTGCTTGAAGTTAAGGGTTCTGTGTGAACCAAACTGTGTGCATGTATGAATGAGACTAAGCCACGTTACTATATCTTATTCACCTGATTATTTTATTTTCCCTGTGTGTTGTTTTAAATAAACCTTATTCTTTTATTTGTTGAAAATCCATCCCTGGTCTGTGTGACTTCTTATAGGGAATGGTTGGTGGCAGCTTAGTGAAACTGTGGCATATCCCAGTAGGTCTGGGTTTGTCACACCGGTAAGTGAAGTGTGAGGGGGATGAAGAAGAAGAAATATCATATTGGAAGAACAGTATAATGGCAATTCTTATGTGAAGCAGAAATACAAAAACACATTGAGAGTGCAATAGAGATTATCAATATGCCCCATTAATTTAAGGGGGACTTGAGAGTTTTATATTGCTATGTAGCTGGCTGGCTAGCTTAGTGGTTTAGTGCAGTGGTTCTTAACCTTTGTTACTCGGATGCTTTTGAACTGCAACTCCCAGAAACCCCAGTCAGGACAGCTGGTGGTGAAGGCTTCTGGGAGTTGCAGTCCAAAACTCCTGAGTAACCCAAGGTTAAGAACCAGTGGTTTAGTGGATCCAGAGGTTGGGAGTTTGATTCCCCACTGAGCCCCCAGTGAGTAAAGTCAGCCTGTGTGGCCTTGAGCAAGCTGTATAGGATGCTGCCAAAAGGAAGGCATGATAAACCACTTCTGAGTATTCGCTACCTGAAAAAACTTGGAAAGGGTTGCCATAAATCAGATTTGATTTGATGGCATATTATTATTATTGTTGTTGTTGTTGTTGTTGTTAAATCCCAGGTGCAGTCAAATTATAAAAACATTGACTGGTATTATATAACAGATACAAGTTTTAACCAAAAACCTAAGCCTTTGATACCATCGACCACGGTATTCTCCTGGGGACTCTCTCTGAGATGGGAATCAGTGGCCTGGCTTTTGCCTGGCTCTGTTCCTTCTTGGAGGACCATCCCCAGAGAGTGCAGATTTGAGAGAGGTTCTGGGCCCAATAGAGACTCAATTGTGGGGTTCCGCAGGGCTGGGTTATCTCTCCAAGTCTGTTTAACACCTATATGAGGCTGCTGGGAGGGGTCATCAGGGGTTGTGGGGTTTCATGTCATCAGCACGCTGATGATACTCAGCTCTACATCTCCTTTTTTCCAACAACAGTGGCTGCTGTTTCATCCCTTGAGCACTGCCTGGGGGCTGTTCATCAATGGATGCAGGTGAATGGACTGACGCTAAATCCGGACAAGACGGAGTTCCTTCGGGTGGGTGTCCCAGACATCAGTGGTCTGGGAAACTCCCTTTCCTTTGGGGGGGTGACTCTTACCACCAAGAGTGAGATTCGCAGTTTGGACCCGGCACTCACCATGGAGACCTAGGTGTCGTCACCTGTGCCCTCGTCCACCTTCGCCGTATTGCCCAGCTGCATCCCTATCTTGATGTGGGGGCGCTCACCACTTTGGTCCATGCACTCGTAGTCTCAAGATTAGCTCTACGTGGGGCTGCCTTTGAGACTGACATGGAAACATCAGATGGTACAAAATTCAGCGGCCAGACTTCTTACAGGGGTGAAAAGCTACAAACATATTTCCCCCATGCTGGCCGCTTTGCATTGGCTGCCCATTTGTTTCTGTGTTGATTTCAAAGTTCTTACAATTATATATATGCCCTAAATGGTTTAGGACCTCGCTATCTGGGAGAGCACCTTCTCTCACCCAGTTCTGCCAGAGTCACTCATTCCAGCCAGGCCGGGTGACTGAGGGGCCTAACGCCGAGGGAGATCCAGAAGGAAAGAATGAGGAACAGGGCTTTCTCAGCAGCGGCCCCTTGCCTTTTGGAACAACTTGCCTGGCTCCCTCTCTGGGTGTTTTCAGGAATAAACTTAATACCTGGTTATTTGGGCAGGCTTTCCCTCCTGCCATATCTTAATTTCTTATACTTCGCCATCCTGGACCTATAATATATGTTATTGGTTTTACTGTACTGTTTTTAAATTTGTAAACCGCCCAGAGTAGACCTTTGGTCTAGATGGGCAGGATAGAAATCAAATAAATAAATAAATAAATAAATAAATAAATAAATAAATAAATAAATAAATAAATAAATAAATAAATAAATAAATAACGGCGGTCTTGAGGGTGGGTGGCCCTCCTGTCAGTGGCATAGGTGACTCCCTCCCTTTTGGAGGGATGACCCTTGCCGCAAAGAATGAGGTCCACAGCTTGGGGATACATCTGGACCCGGCGCTCAACATGGAAGCCCAGGTGGCATCTGTGGTCCGTTCCGCCTATTTTCATCTATGGCGGATTGCCCAGCTGCGGCCATATCTTGATTGGGGGGCACTCACTACTCTAGTCCATGCGCTCGTAATCTCGAGATTAGACCATTGTAATGCACTCTACGTGGGGCTGCCTTTGAGGCTGATGCGGAAGCTTCAGATGGTCCAGAATGCAGCAGCTAGGCTCTGGAAGGCCTCCGGACATCCCCCTCGCCACCGATCATGCCCCCAGAGCTTCTCTGGAGGTACGATCAGTGGTGAGGCGGACCTCCGGAGGGCTTCTCTGTTGCCATGGAAGGCCTCTCAGAGGTCCCCTGCCCCTCCTGACACAGGCTTTCCCAGGGTGGACCGGGCCTACCAGGGGAGGGCTTCCCCCGGTAGGCCCGGTCTACTCCCCGGGAAAGCCTGAGGAAAGGTCTACTCCCTGGGAAAGCCTGCGGGGGTGGGGACCTCTGAGAGGCCTCTGGCAGCGGCAGGGAAGCCCTCGAAGGCCTCAGACAGCAGTGATGGCGGCAGCAAGGGACCTCCGAAAGGCCTCCGACAGTGGCAGAGAGGCCCTCGGAGGCCTCGGGCAGCAGCAATAGCAGCAGTGAGGGACCTCCAAGAGGCCTCTGGTAGCAGTGGGGAAGCCCTTGGAGGCCTCAGGCAGCAGCAATGGCAGTGGCAGGGAACCCCTGGAAGGCTTCAGACTGGTAAGGTGTTTATTTTAATTTTTTGTGGGGGAGTATTTTTTTTTCCTTAGGCCGTACGGATTAATGGTTTTCAATACATTCCTATGGGAAATGGACCCTCGACCTATGGACTTTTTGACCTGCGGCCACCGTTCCAATATGGATTAATTCCATAGGTCAAGGATCCACTGTATGTTGTTCTTAATATTGCTGGTTTTTGTAACTCTGATGGTGTTATTTCTGAGATCTGCAACTGCTTATAATACTGTATGAAATTTCTTGATATTGTTCCCAAAGCCCTGATGACTATGGGGACCACTGAAGTGTGTTTCATCCACAAACGAGATGTTTCAATTGCCAGATCTCTGTAATTTGTCAGTTTTTCCAATTCTTTACTTTCAACTCTGGCATTGCCTGAAATTTCAATGACAATGATACAGATGTCATCATCATCATCATCATCATCATCATCATCATCATCATTATCACTACCTCAGTATATAAAATTTTCAATGAGCATTAAGATGTAGAACTTTTTTTATATTGCACTCTGGGTTTTTACCATTAAATGCACCGTACCTATTCATTATTCATGTGGAAATTTTAAGAGAAGTTTATTTTGGAATCACAGCTCACAGTATCCCTCAGCCAACATTATCAGGGTTCATAGCTACCTGGTGGATGCTGGGAGCTGGAGCCCCAAAAATGGATTTTTTATCAGCTTTGCCAATGTTTAGTACAATAACAGTCTCAAAGAAGAGGACGACTATGGTCTTGAGCCCACCTCTTGCAGCTACATATTCACGCTGTGCCCAACCCTAAAATTCCTGCATTCAGAGCTTAGATGCTTACTTTTCATTTTCTAACCTGACTATAGAGAGAAGTCCCTAAACTAAAAATAAAGTACTGTAATTCAATCTTAAGAAACATTCGATTGTTTAAAAAGAATAAATAGCAATATCTTCTCCTACCCTATACAACCCTTGGAATATATACCTTCATGCTGCAACTTAAAAAATTATAATAACAACACTTTTCTAGAGGCCAGACAAAACTAAGAATTATTATTTCTATTCATCAATTGGCTGCCTGGTAAAGACAGGGTTTTCAAATGGGTGGGTGCTTTCTGTCTACCTGCTGTTGTTGTATTGTGTTCTAATATTACACCCTCTTTAACTGTGTTTTAACATCATTCTAATTTACTGATCAAGATCATACTAGTTATACCTCCAAATATAATGCAAATGACACAAACTTTGGAGGTGGATTGCCTCACAAGAACAAATCAGCATAGACATTATGTGTCATGCACTAAATCAGGAAACTCAACAGATAATGTCTACACTGATTTCCTAACTTGAGGCAATTTGTGTGCAAGGTCATGCCACTTATGTTACACTAAGATAAAAACACAATGATTTGGGCATTATTTCTTTCTTATTAGTACCAGGCTTCCACAACCACCACCATTACATTGTGAACTGCTTTGAGTCCCAGTTCTGGGAGGAAGGCAGGATGTGAATGAATGAAAGAAGAAGAAACATGCAAAATGTCCAATTATTCACTCATCTACCTTTATGCAAATATGCCCTGCATGATCATAGCTTAATATGTCTGAATAGAAGTCACAGCAAAAGAAGTGAAGGAGTAGTAAAATAACATGGCAGGGGCTACAACTATAGGTGGTAACATGGCACATTTCCAAACTGCACAACAAATGGTGATTATTCTACAAATGCCCAAGGGTTTTGCACTCTTACACTAAACTCACGGTATGTTCACACATAAACCAGTCTGCCTCAGGCTTCAAAATGAAATGCTAACAGAGAGAAGCTGGATTTCACTCTTTTCTCTCTTGTTCCTTCTTAGCAAATTGAAAGAAACTGAAAATGGCTTAACTGTGCATATGCCATTTGCAACTGATACAAAGTAAGTCGATTTTGTAATTACATTTCTATCCCAGGCCAGTGGCGGACACAAAAGGCATGGTTTCTCACAGCCAAATTGACTATTAAAGAAAGCCTATCATTACAAGCTGAAATCTGTGACTTCATTCAGGCAGACTTTTCTGACTGAACAATTATGCTTGCAAATGAAATCTGTGCATATCTCCTGACGACTATCCCCCACAATAAAGTAAGTTATTTTGCAAATGATGGGAAGTGTTTGCTGTGAGAATCTGACATGTTTTCAGCAGTTAAGGAATTACCGTATCTCGTCTAATCACAGATTATATTTTACATACAGGACCATACCCTATTGCTGATTTATGCTTTCCTAAGGGAAAATTTGTAAGACTAGGCGGCAAACTGCTTCTCGTTAACAAGGTGCTGATTGTGTTACTGTCAATGTGGCCCAGTCACATGATTTGGCATGCATCCAGGAATGCAATCAGCACTATGTTAATGACTGACAATAGGCCATCGTGTCTAAGAAGGTTTTCTTTACACAAGTATAAATCAGCAACAAGATTCTGATCAGAATTTACCCTCAGTTTTCCAGGTCCACACTCTGAGAGGGTCCTGGAGCCACCTGGTCCATTTCCTCATCATTATTCTTCTTCACTAATCAACTGTCGGTTCCAACATGCAAGAAGTGACAAGAATGGGGAGATAAAGCAGCATTCTCCACTTGCTTTGTGTTGTTGTTCTGGCAGCTACTTTATTTTATTTATTTACAATATTTTTTAGCCGCACCATTGCCAGTGGCAAAATGCATGAAACTAAAACCCTTAACCAAAACATAATGGAGTTACTGTCCATCCTCAAGAAATGGTTGCAGGATTTGACTCCCTGCCCCTTAATTTCTCTATCCACATACAGTATGTGAAATTTTGAGAAACCAGTTTCACACATTTCTACCGTGTATACTGAGAATGAGCTCATGTTGCTGATTTACAGCAGCACTTGGTTTCCAACCCACCAAATGAAAATAATTTCTTGCTAGCATTCCTAGCAAAAAAAAAAAAAAATACCTGGACTACCAATTAAGCTCTGGGAGTTTAGTCCCTGATTTCTGAGATAGGCAGGTTTCATTTGATTGCCCACTAAAAATTATTAAATCAATCTAACCTGTCAAAATAAAACACACTCAAAATAAATTGTTTCAAATATGTTTTAGCTATTGATTGTATTTACCATTTTAATACATTACTTGTTTAATTCTTTTTAAATATTTGTATGTGAGAGCTGGACCATAAAGAAGGCTGACCACAGAAGAATTTATGCTTTTGAATTGTGGTGCTGGAGGAGACTCTTGAGAGTCCCCTGGACTGCAAGGAGGACAAACCTATCAATTCTGAAGGAAATCAACCCTATTGCTCACTGGAATGGCAGATCCTGAAGCTGAGGCTCCAATACTTTGGCCATCTCATGAGAAGAGAAGACTCCATAGAAAAGATCCTGATGTTGGGAAAGTGTGAAGGCAAGCGGAGAAGGGGACGATAGAGGACGAGATGGTTGGACACTGTCATCGAAGCGACCAACACGAATTTGATCAAACTCTGGGAGGCAGTGGAAGACAGGAGGGCCTGGCATGCTCTGGTCCATGGAGTCACGAAGAGTCGGACACAACGACTAAACAACAATAACTGATTTTAGCTTTCAAATATTGTCTTTTCAATTATGTAAGCTGCCTTGGGTCCTTTTTAAGGGGAAAGACAGGATAAAAATATTTTAAATAAATAAATTGGTCCAGTATCATTGAGCTCTGCAGAAATGACCAGAAATTAATGTAACAGCTCAATACACCTTAATCAAGGAGTGTTGTGCACTGTTTTACAAAGCTACAATGACAGTAAATGAAGTCAGATCCTTGTACTTAAATTCAAGGCTAATATCATTGGGGCCAAGGCATGTATTACAATCTCCTAGAAGTAGCACCTTTGCTTTTAGGTGATCTACTAAATAGATTTGCTATATATGTCTCTAGAGAACTCCAGGCTTCGGTTATTTGTAGTTTTAATGGAAGTTGGAGGATATATACATTCATTAAAATGAGACTGTTCCCTACTTTTCAGGACTACTGCCACAGCCCTTGTGTCCAAAGGAGGTTTCTCTATGCATTTAAAATTTAGAGTATTAGAAGTGCCAACGCACCTTTCATCCTTCCTAGGCCCTCTCCCCTTCTGGCTTTCCCCCAATAATTATTGTAACCTTGCAGGATGATTTCTTGGTCAGTCCAAGTCTCTTGAATTGCTATACTGTAATATCAAATTTCTGGCGGTCAAAGGGATTATCATGTGAATTTGTTAAACAGTGAAATCATCCTGCAACATTCCAAGAGAGTATTTTGAACGGCAAAATTAATATTTGTCATTCTGTTTTATCAATATTATCCAAGATTTTCTCGGCATCATAGAATACACATCCATTGCAATTAAAGGAGGCCCTGTTTTTTTGATACTGGAGTTGGTAAGGGAGATATCATACTGGCCCATGTGACTCTTGATTGGTAGCTCCTAGGACAAATGTCGATGGTGTGGTCAGCAGGGTCCTAACCTCCTTTACATTTGACAGCTCCAACCCACATGGGGTGCCACTTACTAACACAGGGGATTCTCCCCCGCTACTAACTGGAAGCTGGTCCATAACAATTAGGGAGATCTCCTCAATGTCATTTAGTCCCACATTGTCCTGTATGTTACCCTCTGGTGGATTAACAGGTCTTGCTGAGTTCTGGAGCCGAGAGCGCAGTTCTTTTAATTTGACCAGAATCTCTGTTTGTGCTTCCTTTGACGTGCCTGGGAAAGCTGCCAATGTTCCTAACTCCACCGAATCTACTGTATGGCTGTCCTCATTATGTGCAGTGTCCATTTGATCCGGCCATGTGATTAGTTCAGTTTCCATGACTGTGTCTGTCCTTGGTTTTGGTGTTGGTAATGCTGTTCTTGCCGGCTCTATATCAGGAGACTTATGAATGAAGTTTGGGAAGAGGGGATAAATCTTGGTGTTGGAACACTCTAGTTGGAAATATTCCAAATTTCTTTAATAAGAATCTCTTCCTCAGTAATAAAGATGGAGGTTTTTTTGGTTTGGAACAATACACTACTTTTTGTATCTGGTTAGAGTTGTTTAAGGTTTCAACTGAGATTAGGTCATCTAATAAGGGAGGAGTCTTCAGAAGGAAGTTTAGATGTCTTATTACTTGGTTCTTAGTAGACCAATTTATTGCTTTTCCTTTATAGGGGTAGACCATTAAGCATATTTTTCAGGGTTGCAGAGAGACAGCAAATGCTTTAAAATCCTCCCCTATTTTTCTTAGTCTTCCATCTGATTGCTGCCCAGATTGTCAAAAGCTGAGGGAGGTTATTGTTATGGATGCCTTATTCTTACTCCGCATCACTTCTGATGTTTTTCCAAATAGGTCTGCGTTGTTCTTTACAGGAGCTAGATTTTCCCTTCTATCAGGGCTCTTCATTAGGGAGATTTTTTCCAAGAATGTAGATCGATCTTTTACAGTTTCAGTAGAAAGTCCATAGTTCTCTCCATTGTTCTCCTCATCAGCTTTAATGTATCAGTTGGTTCAAGGCCTCTTTTGGGGTTTCTCCTTTGTTGTCTTTAGGGCTTCTTGTGAGTTTACCTTGTCATTGGGCTGCCCTGTCTCTATATCAAATAAGGTTGCTACTTGTGTATAATTTTTTTTCTTTACTATATTAAAAAAATACCACCAGAAGTATTTGAACCTGTTTCTAAATAATATTACCCTATAAGGTACAGTGGTGCCTTGCTTTACGATTGCTCCACCTTACGACGAAACCGCATTATGATGATCTTTTGGGGATCGCAATTGCTATCGCAAAACGATGGTCTAAATGGGTTTTTTTCGCTTTGCGATGATTGGTTCCCTGCTTTGGGAACTGTTTCTTCGCAAAATGATGATTTTAAAACAGCTGATTGGCGGTTTCAAAATGGCCACTGGGTAGACAAAATGGCTCCCCGCTGTTTTCTGGGAATGATTCCTCGCAAGACAGGCAGCCAAAACGGCTGCCCTATGGAGGATCTTTGCTGGACGGTGAGTTTTGACCCCATTGGAACGCATTGAAGGGGTTTCAATGCGTTCCAATGGAGTTTTTTTCGCTTTACAATGTTTTCGCTTAATAGCGATTTTCCTAGAACGGATTATCGCCGTTAAGCGAGGCACCACTGTATTGCATAACATTTTAATTTTATCTAAGAAAATAAAATGTGCTGTGTTATTAGAAATGTCCTGTAAAAGTATATTTGGGAGTGCAAAGGGCGTCTCATTGCCAACCCCTGTTCTAAGTCATTAATCCTTGTCATTTTTGTTTTCAGGAGAAGAAATTTCTCTTGAAGTGTTGCTAGGGCCAAGAACATAGTGGCATTTCAATGAAAATAAAGTGTATCTTGGATCTCTTTCATGCCTGCTATTAACTTGCACAAAAAAATTCAGTTCATATTTCTACATGGCCTTTTTGCAGAGAGAAAAAGTAATATATAACTATACATAACTCTAAGCCTCCTCCATCAGCTGTTATTATTATATAGGCTTTTACAGGAAATGTTTACTTCCCACCCATTCTCTTGAGTGTTAAGTAGCATCCTTCCCCTTTCACCTTTTGTAACAGGAAATTAAACAGAATCTGAATATTCAGTAATGGATGCTACCCTTCAGGATAATCTAACACAATCAACCTTAGTTAAGAAATAAAGTACAATAATTTAAAAAAAGTCAGTGCCCCGTAACCTTTTGTGTATATATTTGAAACATTATTGTAAATTTGCTGCAATTTTCCATCCAGTAACCACAGGTTATAAATGATTATTACGTTGATTATTATAACAGTATGAAAAGAAAAACATTTCTCATTTCCTTCTGTGATTGTCAAATATGCTTCATTTTGAACAACAATGAATTTTGAACTACAATGGGTTTTCATGGCCTTGCAAAAGTTAATCTGATATTTAAATGAATTCAAAAGACTGTGAAAACTGCCCTTTCTCACTTACTGATGAGTGCACAGGGCTGAGGGGACAGTAGAATTTCATATGCTGTTCCCACTTCAGATTTCTATGTATTCCACTGAATGGAGCTGTACATATATGCTTCATAGAGCTTTCACTCTATATACACATTTGATGGAACAAAATAGAGAGATTATAGATATATAGATATTGATATAGATATAGATATAGATTGCTCAAAGTCACTGGGTTTTTTCTTTCTCCTTTTTTCCCTCTATTTACTTACTTACTTCATTTTTATACTGCCCATCTGGTTGAGGCCACTTATCAAATCTGATTGTTGCAATATGCACAGACATAACAAGCTACTGTGGTCCTACAGTGGTTAGGAACAACTTCCAGCATCCTCCAGTCAGTGTTGCCATGATGTTCCATGAGTTGTATTCTTAAAAAGGTAAGGTCTCCCATTTTTAGCCTTATGACTTTAGCTAACATTTATAGGACCAAACCAATTTAAAGAAAACTTTCAACCATGTCCTCTATCAAGTCAGCCATGCATGAAGCTGCATTGTTGCCTTTTTTAAAAGACATGCAGATGATTATTATTCAATAGAAACTTGCTTTGCAGCTTTTTGGCATTGTATACATTTAAGATATGTGTTCTAGGGTGCACAGTTGGCTTACTTAGAGTGCTAGCCATGTCATTGGCTTCATCATAGTTTTATGAAGGCAAGATTCTGAAAACCCTCTGGCTGCACACTGTAGGCAATATCAGTAGAACTAGACAAGCCATTTTTCAAAGAAGCTTGTGGAATAAACACAGCATAGTGGGCAAGCATCTGCTTTGTATATAAAGCATTTCAAGCTTTGGCAGTTTTAGCTAATGGATCTTAACTGAAGACCTCTTCCTTAAGATGTGGCAGAACTGCTGACAAGCAGGATAAATGACAGAATACCCGGTGAACTTAAGTCATAAGTAATTTCATATATTTATGTAAGTCTATATAATCATATGAAGCTTGTCTACCATTTCTGTTCTTCTCATGAAAAAGCTCACCAATAAATTTTTTGGAATATAAACCACTCTTGTAGACAATTGGGATGCAAAAAGATTTATGTTGTATGTATATTCACAGAATAGCTGATAATAATACCCAGAGGAAAGAAACACCCTGGGCAGCTACCTTTTCACCATGGTTTCTATAATGGAATTTGTTGGCAGGACATTACAACCAAACGTTTAACATTTATACCCCATTCTTCAGCTGGAAAGACTCCAAGGGTGGCTTCCTCATTAAAACCAAGGATCATGTCTTTTGCCCTTAGATTTCAAAAGACACAGTAAAGGAGGCGGGGATGGAGAGAGAAAAGGAGAAGAAAAGGAAATGCAGGATTTCGTCGTGGTTTTTTTGCATTTTGCAAGAAATACAGCAGTAGAAAGCTAGTGCCTTCCTCCTAAGCATACAAAGAACAATCAAAAAAAGGACAGGCTGATTAATCAACAACTTAATCAGTCCATCCAGTGCTACTATACATACCAGTCCAGGCCAAAATAGAACATTCATTACATTTACCAATGCTTTTGAAATATATAAAATACGATGTAATGTTGCACAAAATTTCTCCAAGTCCAATCTGCAAAATTGCACAGTGATGAGAACAATTGTATTGTGTTTCCTTATATATTTTGTGAGGATGAAACAAGCGAGGATTGGCAGGGGATGAAATTGCTGGTCCCTCAGTGGAGTTTTCTGGATGGAGCAAGAAGTAGTGGAAAAATGATCTGCAGCTAGCAGAACATAATGGTTTGTGTTGTAATGGCAGAACAAAGTGATTGGAAAATATAAATAAAAATGGAATTTGAAATATAAGTTTTTGTCTTTTTAACATGCTAGAGGGAGTTTCCCCAGAGGTTCTTCCTTGATGGACCCAGCCATGTATCACTAAGAAACTTTTGTCTTCTAGGGCCAAAAATTTAAGTATACTCACAAAATCAGCATTTTTTTTTACTTCTGTAGCATCTAGTATGCATGATGATAGAAAACTGTGGAATCATGCATTGACAGGAAGCCTATAGTGAAAACCTGTCAAAGTATTCCTTAAAGATATATGAAGATTCAATAAAATTCAAATAATTAAGCCAAACTGGATGAAAGAGTCCCAGCTTTTCCACAATGAACAGGTATAGAACACATCTTCAAGTAAGCCTTTCCCAGGACTTAAAAACAAAGCACCATGGCACAATTACAAAAAATATGAAAGGAAGAGTGAACAGAAGAGGGGAAAATATTTTATTGCACTAGATCTCATGTGAATTTGGAATGATTAAATCTCTGAGCACCTGATTTATGAGCCAGAATTAAAGTGCCCCCAGCCACAATCTTTTTCATAGTGAGGAAAGAGAAATAGAAGTTTACCGAAGTTTAATATCAGACTCACCATCAGCCCTCACATGACCAGCAAGAGGTAAAGAACTGAATTTCGCTCTATAGACCTTAAAGGTAGAAAAATAAGGCCATCTGTACCACGGAAAGAATAGATTGGGTTCTCACAGTACTGGAACACTGAGCCAAGAGAGACTGAAAGCAACCTATCAATCAAATCACAGCCAGGGGAAAAGAGATGGAAAGCAGAAGGAAGATAGTCTCATTTAAAAACAAAACAAAACCAACTTGTCAGATTTCAATTCTTTACCACTGCAATTACTGCAGTCCTGTGAGTGCAAATTAGCTTGTGACATAGACCCTTTGTGCTGGGTGGGTTTTAAAAGAAATGTACTCCAAATGCTTGGAAAGAGCAACACCCCAGGTTTCCACAGCACAATAGAAGACACTGGCTAGACACCTTATTCTGAAAAGGTTCAAAGACTTGTAATTGGTTATAAAGACATAAGACCTTTCCGGTCAGATGAGGTTTAATAAAATGGAAAGAAGCCTTCTTGCAGCTGAACCTTTTTAAAAACAGGTATATATATTTTAATAATGCATGTTATTGGTTGTTGTAGGTTTTGGGGGCTGTTTGTCCGTGTTCCAGAACACAGCCAGACAGCCCAAAAGAACCTACAACAACCTTTGGATCCCAGCCGTGAAAGCCTTCAAGAATAAATACGTGTTATTATTAGTAAAGACGGTTGCCTGAGTCCATAACATTTATTAAATAATAAAGAAATAAGTCCTAGTAGTAGTAGTAGTAATAGTTAAATCAAAGAGGAAATACAGTTTTCCTATTTGCTGCATTACTTGATACTCCACCTTCATAGATGGGGCATCTGCATAAACAAGGATCATAAACAGTCAACATTCGGTCCATGTAGTAGTACTTGAAACTGAATTCAGCTGAGCCATTTTCACCCTCTTTGGAAATGAAGCTCTACAATTCTCTGGTGGTAAAAAGGTAAACCCTATTTGCAACAAGACAAGTAAGAAGAAATGCAGCCACATTGGCAAGATATGCAGGCTACGGGTCCAACTACGGGTCCAACTACGTGTTATATTAAACAGTAGCAAATCTCTCTCTGAAAGTTAGTAGCGTTCCAAATGGGACAGGTGGCAAGGCAACAATCAGGTATTCTATCCACTGGGCCAGCAAAGCTATTACTAGGGGAGAGTATTCTTTCCCCCTTCAACAAATGTCTTTGTTGAGTAAAGAGAATTGGTTACTATTTGTAAGAAAATTAAATCTAACTGAATCAAAGTGGATGATATACACATAGCCCTCCATTTAATGCTGTGTAGACATTTTTCTGTAGTGGGAGTTGGTAAGAGATTCACTGAGAAAAGGCAAGCTGTTTGTTTCCACCTCTCCTTGACCAGTGTATGTTTAAATGGCTAAAATACTACAAGATACATTAGTCTCCAGTGCTTCCCAAGGAAATCAGACCTTGGAAAGGCTGCCCCAGAACTTAGCATTAAGGAGGGAAGTGTGAAGCATGTAATAATATGATTTTGTTTGCTCTTACTACCACTCCTGTCATGCTGAGATATGATATATATTATGAATGACCCCCCTTTTAACCTAATGCCAGCAGCCTTCCCAACTTTTGTTTTGATGTCTAGAACTCAAGCAACAATTTGCATATACAGCTGCATTTTTGTTCAGTAAACAACACGACACATTTTGAGAACAAAACAAATAATTGTTTGAGATACAAGGCGTCAATGTTGTCCCTCGAAAATAGTGCTTAGCTTAACAAAGGATTCTGTTATTCTCCTTTGATGTAATTAACATTAAAGTGCAGGAAGAAAGGAACAAAGGAAAACCATCTGGAAAGTGAGGAAAAATACCTCGTGAAAATTTGTACAGGAAAACAGGGTACCTGTACTTTTTACCAATGCTTGTTCCAAGATTTTGGGGCACAATGATCTCCTTGGACTCTCAAGGTACTCAGGACATGGAAAAATCAGCATTCTTTCAGAGTGCTCATGATGTTCTTGAGTATTCTGTGCAAACTAGAAATTGTAGGGTTGTTACTGTTTTGGGGGCCATGACACATGCCCAACATTGCCACCTTCTGCAGTCAGTCTACCTTTAACAGTCACACAGTTAAAGAGAGCTTTTTGTTTAAGCAGGTGCAGATATTCTCACCCTGTACGATAAGTTTGTTATTATGTGTAACCAATTCTCTTCCAACTTGTGGAAATCATAATACTGTATGATTTTCGAGGCATATTACATGTCCAAGGAGTCGTTTACCATTGTTTCCAAGGAGGGATTCAAAACTAGGTCTCCTGAGTTCAGCCATTACACCACACTGGCTCTTATACAATAAGCTTCACAAGCCAAAAAATTTCTTGCCTGCATGTCTGTTCAAAATACAAGATGCAGGTCCTGTTCTACACACCAGTAGTCAGTCTACATTACTAGGACAGCTGTTTTAAGATCTACAAAACAAGAGTACTTTTCTAGACTGAGGGGTCCTACTACTCACAGACAAAGGCCAACACGCAGCTATTCCATGTTTTATCCTGAATATATTTTCTTTGGTAAGAAAGGAAAAAGGAGGAGGAGGAGGAAAAAAAAGAAGAGGGGAGAACAAACAAGCAACATGGGAAGGTTGAAAACTGGTGTCTATAACACCATCCGACTGCAAACTTCAATGAACAGTGCAGAGGCCATGATAAAAGTGCAGTCAGAGAAGCATTGCTACATTGAAGATATGTGGCTTTAAAATGCATTAGACTTATCAAATATTTCCACATCTATAAAATATGAATGCAGACTAGACTTACTCTATATCACTAGGCAATTCCATTTTATTTCCCACTTCTGACTTGCAAGCCATGAAAAAGATAACACCGGTGGTGATATTCATTCTAGCTAACCTTTTCTCAGTCTCCTCTTCTGCTAGACTCTACATACAATTTCTACAGAAGAAGACATCAGAGGAGCTTGCTATTTGGTTTGCTTTTGGTGTGGTTTGCTGCTGTATTTGCTGGTGGCCAGATGTGTTTTAGGTAAAAGTGATCCATCCCACTCCTTTTGCAAACTATTCCACTGCATCTAGGGATGCACTCTATTTGGTGCAATTGAAAGCAATCCTGATTATTCCATTGTGCAGTCTCTGTGTTTGCTTAATTCATTTCCAAATAGAGCTATGGGTGGCATTCTCTTCTGTGATGACCCTGTGGGTTGACACAAA
This sequence comes from Pogona vitticeps, assembly GCF_051106095.1. Lineage (NCBI taxonomy): Eukaryota > Metazoa > Chordata > Lepidosauria > Squamata > Agamidae > Pogona > Pogona vitticeps. The sequence continues at coordinate 38,774,015 of NC_135787.1, forward strand.
GAAAGGACAGTAGAGAAACTCTCTTCTCTATTTTCCTTTTCTTACAATGTTTTTACTATTCTTCTAAGTGACACAGTACTATTTCAGATATAAGGGAGTATCCATGCTAGGTTAATGTATTGCAGTAAGATATGCTACTTAATAAATTAAGCAGCAAACAATGGCAAGTCATTGGGGCCTGCAGAGTGACAGCTGTGACAAAAGGTGAGGAAAGGGGCTGGGGAGGTAGCATCAGTAACCAAAAGGGAAAGAAATTGGAGCACTTGGAAGTGTTGTCTTCTCAGGGGAGGAAAAAAATATCCCCTGTGACTGGAAGGATCGCTCAAGTGCAAGATAAAATATAACACAATGAAGATGAGCCTTTTAAATGAGACTTAGATCACAACAAATTCCCCTGTCTAGTCACTCCTGTAGATTAATGTAGCATTTTAAATTACAAATCAGTATTAATAGGATTCATATTAGTATGGGATTCTTCATATTAGTATGCATCATACCACACTCAACACCCCACTGTATCTGATTTTGGAATCTACTCAGGGTTAGGCTTGGTTAGTACCTGAAACAGAGACCATAAGAAAATATTATGGGGACAAAAAGAGCAGCAGTTCCCTACAGAGCATGTGCTTTGCATGAAGAAAATCCCAGGGTTAATTCCCTACATGCCCAGCTAGGTATGAAACTCTGGAGAGCTGCTGCCACTCAAAGTTGACTATACTATGATAGATAGACTCTTGATCTGATTCAGTACAAAACAGGTGGTTGTGTTCCTATGTTTCCTTATCAACCCCATATTTTTAATCCACATACATATACAGTAAAATAAAATTATTTCTGATAACCCTATATGATATCCCTCCCCCATATCACTGTTCATTCAACTCAAGAAAACATTCAAGTGGCTGCTTTTGGGGGTGGGGGGAATCAAACAAACATCCTTCATTTTTCAGTCAGGACATTTTTGGGTTCACAAGGAATTCCATGACTGAATTTTGAGAATGATCAGAAATCGAAAAGGTTTTAGACGAGTCTGATAATAGCCAAAGTAAAAAGCATTTATCTGCTCAGCTTAGCTCACAGAGGAATTTAGCTTTCCCTATTGATGTGAGAGAGATTAGTACAGTATAGTCAATGGGCTCTGAAGTGATAAACTGTGAAGCCCCCTGTCCTGCAGGAATTCAGCGCTGCTGCATAAATCCCAACAATACTGAGTTCTCTTCCTCCTCTTTCTTTTTTTAAACTGATATTCTCAAAACCAGGTCTATTTTTCATGGCAGTGCAAGATTTGCAACAATAATGGTAACTGTAATATTATCAGGGATTTATCCTACAGAAAAGAACATCATATATAAATAGAAACTTAAGTTTTTATCTGGTTTTGCATTCAGCTGGGCATAGGTGCTTTTTAAAGAACCTGTGGAATATCCATTCCTAGCTACTGGGGTCTGGGGAGAGTGAAACTGCTATTGGCAAAAGAAAAGAGGATGAAAATTTGTGCTTAACAAACACTTTGAAACATGATCCAGTGATTTTCTTCTGGCAGAAATATATGCAGTTAATTACCTTGCTTCCAAAGTGTTTTAATCGTGTACAACTTTGGTTGAAATAAATAGATAAATCTGGACAGAAATTTATGCAACCCAGTTCACACACCAAATATGGATTGACATAGTGACATTACAATCTTGAAATGTGTATCAGCTCAGTCTCTGTCACAGATAGCTATACAAAAGCAAGTTATCTGACAGAGAGAGCCTACAGTCCTGTAAAAAATTTGCATCAAAATACAAAGACAATGATGTTCGAGCTGCAAACAGAAGGTGAGGGAGTCATCTGATTTTAAAGCACTTTTGGGCTTTTTGCTCAGAAAACCAATTCAAAAACATCAGATAGGTTTTTCTAAAGTACCCTCCAGTGACTAGGATTACTAATGCCTTAAAGCTGTGGCTAGAGATAATTTTTGTTCCCCCTGTGGTATATTATTACAGCAAATGATTCTCTGCACACACATGTTGCTTTGCCAACAGGTTCAGAGAAAGAAAGCTGAAATCAGGAAAGAAAAACAGAAAAGAAACAAAATGATGGGAAACCTCTCATTGGCCTAAACGTAAGAATCCCACCTAACTATGATTGGTGTGAGGCTAGTCTGTCAAATAACAAGGATAGGAAGTATGCGTCCCTCCCAAAGTAGTTCTGGTTTCCCATCATCCTGTACCCTTGGCTATACCGAAGACAGCTGATGAGACCTATAGCCCAAGAATATATGGAGGGCTTCACATTCCTCATCCCTGCACTAAGCAAAATGTGGCCTATCAGCTGCTGGTGCCTAGGGTTAGATTAAGACCTTTTGTTGTTGTTGTTTAGTCATTAAGTTGTGTCTGACTCTTCGTGACCCCATGGACCAGAGCACACCAAGCCCTCCTGTCTTCCACTGCCTCCAAGAGCTGGGTCAAATTCATGTTGGTAGCTTCAATGACACTGTCCACCCATCTATCCTCTGTCGTCCCCTTCTCCTCTTTCCTTCACACTTTTCCAACATCAGGGTCTTTTCCAGGGAGTCTTCTCTTCTCATAAGATGGCCAAAGTATTGGAGCCTCAGCTTCAGGATCTGCCCTAAGATCTTTAAAGGCCCCAAGTACAGTGGTGCCTCGCTTGACGACAATAATCTGTTCCAGCAAAATCACTGTACAATGAAATTGTCATCAAGCAAAAGTAAAAAAATCTATTAGAATGCATTAAAAACTGGTTAATGCATTCTAATGGGTGAAATACCTCATTGTCCAGCAAAGATCCTCCATAGGGCGGCCATTTTCTGGTGCCTGTAAAGTGAGCAATCAGTCCTAAAACACAGCGGGGAACCATTTTGCACAGTGGGCGGCCATTTTGCGACCCGCCGATCAGCTGTTTTTAAACCATTGTAATGTGAAGAATTGGTTCCTGAAGCAGGGAACCGATCATCGTAAAGCGGATTTTCCCCATTTAAACATTGTTTTGCGATCGCAATAGCGATTGCAAAAAAAATCATCGTAAAGCGGTTTCGTTGTGGAGCTGGGTAATCGTAAAGCGGGACATCACTGTATTGAAAATATTATTGAGGGCTTCATACATGGACACAGCCATGATGCAATCATGAGGGGCTGCTGTTGCTATTCGTTAATGACACAGTCACCAAATGCATAGGTCTTTCCTAGAGGCTGCATCAGATAACATACTTCCTCATCCAGCTGCCACGGCATGGGTGAAAGATATTTATGTCTTCCATGGAACCATGTGCAGCACAAAACAAATTCACAAACTCATGAAGACTACAAAGATCAGATGTACCTTGGATACATAGCTGATCTCCTAAATGTTCAAACAGATACATCTCAAATATACATATTCTGGTAAAATGAGCAAAGTGTTTCTTTTTCTCTGTCTCTTACTCACACGCTCTCTCCTTTTTTCCCTAATTTTGGCTTCCTCCTTTTGTAATGCTAACAGCCCCATCTAGCCTGCCCATCTGGTTTACACAATCTGCTGTAATTACTGTTGCTGCCATTGGCACTAAATTGTTGTCACATCCATCTGTGCTCTGGCGTAAACCACCACTGGCTCCTTCTACTGCAAATACCTGAGCACTACTCAAAGACTGAAACAAGGAAAAATCTTCCCAAAAGCAATAGGAGAGTACTCGTCTTGCTGTACACTTCTGCTGAAGTAAACAAAGATACATGACAGAACAATACACCACTCTTTTGCCTCATTACTTTACTCATTTCCCAAATAAGAATGAAAATAATGGCAAATACCAACCTTCATCAGTAAGAGTATACCTTAATTAGTTTGGTGGGATTTAATTCTGAATAAACATAGACTGAGGTTTTACTATAAGCCGGATTCACCCCTACAGTCATATACTCCAGCCTGTTAGATGTTTCTAGTCACCATTGTTACCATGTTTAAATGGGTTCAGTGAGCCCGTGTTGGCTTGTCACAAACAGCAAAAGAGGGCAAGGCTGTCTTGACATGGAGAGATAAGTCATGTTTTGCATAAAAAGTTGTGGTGCAAAATAGGTGCCTTTTCCCTTTATGAAGCTAAGTGCATATGCACACATACACATGCAGATAAATATGCACATACACGTAGAGTAAGCACTAAAGCACAGACTGACTAATCAAAAAGGCAGAAACAATCTACTCAATTTTACTGCATTCACAAGAAGGCAACACTTTTCACATGTTTTTCCATTCCCATATTAAAATACCTTAAGATGTTTCTCCTACTGTTTCGTTCCATCTGTTTCTGATAAACCTGACGCTGAATCACCATACAGGTTTCTATATGAAGTCTAAGACTTTGCCAACGCAACAAGTAATCTGCAATTCCGTTTTTCTCGATGTTTATATATGTTTATACAGTATTTTATAAATGTTTGCCCCACAGATTATTTCCAGGTGTTGCTGTTCTCATCTTCCTCCTCTCTTTTCAAATCTTAGATAGTTCTCACAGGTACCTACTTCTAGCTTCCCTTTCTGGGATGTGAAGAAAGCTTTTTAACATCATATTTCTCATCAAGGTATGTCAATTCAACACAATGAGGGAACCTAATGAACATTCTCAAACCCTCATAGGAATTCATCACAAGCTTCCTCCTTTTCCTTTATGAGCTTATCTGAGTATTAAGGTCATCAGGGGAGGCCTTTCTCTTGGTCCCACCACAGTCACAGGTGTGTCTGATGGGGACCCAGAAGAGGGCCTTTTCTGTTGTTTCTCTGAGACTTTGGAACTCCCTCCCACCAGAGGTCAGGCTGGCCACATCTTTGCTGTCCTTTTACCAGCACCAAACAAAGACCTTTTGCTTCAGGCAACTTTTCTTTAAATGAGTGGTTAAACCAAGTTTTTTTTAATGGAGCATTTTATTCTATATTTTATTTGTGTTTTTAATAATATTCTTATTATGAGTTTTAATCTACTTGTTTAATCCTTTTTAAATATTCTAATACTTTATTATTTGTCTTTTAACTTTGTTTCTTTTAATACTGTAAGTCACCTTGGATCCTTTGGGAGAAAGGTGTGTAGTGTATAAATAAATAAATAAATAAATAAATAAATAAATAAATAAATAAATGGTTGTAGGTTTTTTGGGCTGTTTGGCCATGTTCTCGATCCTGGCTGTGAAAACCTTCAACAATACAAATAAAGAAATGCTTTCAACATTTTGCAGGAAACATGGCAGCAAGAAAATCAGTTTCTTTTTTGTAAACACGCATACATGCATGCACACTGCAAGCACAAATGGGCTGGTTGGTTGACAAGAAAGGCACAAATAATCCATCCAATTCCATACCCAACAGCAACACTCACCACATGTTCCAATAATACATTTTTTCAAAAATATGCAAAGCCAATCTCAAAAGTGCAAAACCTCTCAGAGACCAGCAAAAACAATCCCGTTTATCTCATGATGGGGAGAAAGATTCTTGTATTACCTCATTTGCTATACAAAAACAAACAAGCCAAGATTTACATCCCTATGATATATTTCCAACAGTTTAATCCAGCTTGAATCGATATATTCCTTGATTATAACTAGTTTTCTCTTAATTTCCTTCCTTGCACCTGATTCTAGCACTGACCAGATATGGCTCAATAATGACAATTATTTGTGAGGGACTTGGCATAGTAAGAATTTAAAAGATAGTGAGCCTTTTCTATAATTTAAAACTCTTTATGGTCCATTACTCCCGATCTAAACTATGTTTTTGATTAGACAGTCTACTCAAAATGCTGCATTAATCTGTACTGAAAGCATGAGAATTCTAAAATGAATTCAAAATTAACCATACTATAGTCTGTTTTCAAATTATCTCATCTCTTTTGGCCTTTTAAAAGGCCAGTTCAAACTCGGATGCCAACTAGCAGATGGAGTTTATTGGTAAATTATAAAGCTCTGATGATAGGGGTCTGTAAGGAAATGAAAATAGACCATTAATACTGGTAGTGCTGAGCCACATGCCAAATTTGCTAGGCAAAAAAAGGTAAAGAAAAGAAAATTGATTGCAGTTGAAAAAGAAAGTTCAAGGTTTGTTGGAGGCAGTTACTTCAGAAGGAGCTAATCTCAAAATGCAAACACACGGGATGTTCATTTGTACAACTGCAACTATATGAATATGCAATGATTAATAAGAAAGACGGGATGATTTAGTATTACAGTATTAAGATAGTGTTATTTAATGCATATGTAGAAATGCACTTGTTAAAATAATCTGGGTTATTTTTCCACGCTATTCTGCGATCCTGCTTGCTCTTGCTAATGTATTACAAACTCATGAAGACCTGGCCATGAAATATTAGTCAAAACCTCCTTGATTTCTCATGGCAAAGAATACTGAGGTCTCTAATAAAGCAGATAGATATTTATAGAACTACTTTAAACTACAGCTCTATTGACTAATTATTTTCACATGTTCTGTCAATGCATTAGGAGGGGAGCACTCTGGCTCCACCACTCTATCATCACCACCCCACAAGTGTATGGTGGTGACTTCAGGGTGACAGAACCCAGACCCAAAGGGTATAGCTAGGGTGCTCACATGTGGTTACCACATATTAAAGATAATGAGTGAACAGGTCTTATCTGTGGGCTTACCTATCTACAGCCATACTTAATGATATATTGACATTGTGATGTGGTGTTTGTCATACTTAATCATCCTTAGATTTCAATAGGATCTAAGTGTGACTGTCAAGCCTTTCTTGCATTTTATTGCATTTTATTGCCTCAGAGTTGGGACTATCCATTATGTTTTATCTGCTGTGGAGGAGAGTTTCAGTTTAACTCGAGCACCCATTTTAGAGGGAAAGAGAACACTTTGAATTAGTATTGATCCATGCTGAACCTTCAACAAAGCCATTGAGGTGAGCAGAGGTAAGAGTGATGAAGTCTCCATACATTTGGACTGTGACTGACCTGGAGACAAATCAGCAGCATATTTTATACCTAACCAGGATGCCATCTATATGCCTGTGACCTGCATTTAGTATACTGCCAAAGGACAATCTATGCTGTTCATGGAGATATATGCTGCATGTGCTGCATCATGAATCAAATGCTGTGGACATGCTAGCTGGGAGATTCTGTAACATTGCCAGGCTTTGGTGTCTGCCTCCCCATGTAAATACCATACCATACACTTTTAAATGTGATTTAAACAAAAAAAAGGCAGCATGATTTTCAGACAGATCCACATTAGCCCCTGCAAAGACACCCCAAGTTGGAAACATCATAATAATCAGGAAAGCATAATAGCATTTTTTCCAGAGGTTAGAAAAGTGACTTTTTATTTCCATCTACATTTTCCCTTTGTAATATTTCCTCAAACATTGTAAATCCCCTATATTTACCATCTTTTCTTACCCAATCTTTTCTCCACTGTTCTAATTGTATTAGATTAAGCCAGGGACATGGTGGCACTGTGGGTTAAACCACTGAAGCCTCTGTGCTGCAAAGTCAGAAGACCTGCAGTCGTAAGATCGAATCCAAGCGACGGAGTGAGCTCCCATCACTTGTCCCAGCTCCCGCCAACCTAGCAGTTCGAAACCATACAAAATGCAAAAATGTGAGTAGATAAATAGATACCACCTTGGTGGGAAGGTAAAGGGTGTTCCGTGTCTAGTCATGCTGGCCACGTGACAATGGAGGATTGTCTGCAGACAAACGCTAGCTCTATGGGTTGGAAACAGAGATGAGCACCGCCGCCTAGAGTCAGACATGACTGGACAAATTGTCAAGGGAACCTTTACCATTAAGCCAGGATACTTTCTCCATTCTTAACACATCTTTTATTTTTCTTTATTTTCCCATCATTTCTACCCAATATTTTAAGATATAGTAACATTTATAAAATATGACTTGATGAAGAGGATCAACATGATTCACTCAAATCTTTATGGAAATATGATATGAGGAAAGAAATAAGTACTGGAGTTGAGCTAAAAGATGGGATATAAGAATACTGGAATCTATGTAAGGATTAAAGAAAACTTTATAAATTAAAGTGGAGATAGTATCTAACTTCATTGATATTAAATCAAATACCCCTATATCTACTGGGGTTCCATGCCCCCCATGGATACTGAAAATAATGGATAAGAAAGAGTGAGAGGGAGGGAGGGAGGGAGAGAGGGAGGGAGGGAAGGAGAGAGAGAGAGAGAGAGTGCATGGTAAAAGGAAAAAAACTCAGAAAAATTATTTTCATGTGCATCACCAGAACTGGCCACTGGAGAGAGAGCCAGAGACCATGCTATGAATTCTTCACTAACAGGTATTCATGACATGGTTCCTGGCTTCCTCTAGTGGCTGGTTCTGGTAATATGGGTGAAAATAGGTTTTTTTTTTTCTGGTTTCATTTATTTTCATATGTGTTGAGGATATGAGAATGTTTTGAAATTTTGGCAAATGGGTTTTATGGAAATGAAGGAAAATAGCTATTAATGATAAGCTAATATGAATATTAAAGTAAATACGGGATTGTTTAAAAGGTATACTTTTACAAAAATCTAGGGAGAATATATTGATTATGCATTAGTAAAGGGGAACAGAAGAGCACCAGTGCAAAAGTCACTACAATTTTGGAAGGGGTGGGGACTCTATGAAAGTAAGAGAAATATCAAGAGAAATAACGTGGGGCACACTTTTGTTACAACAGATTTGGAATTTTGTTGTTTAGAGGTTGTTGGGGTTTTTTTGTTGTGTAATGAATTGTTATGTTTAAATGTCTTGTTATATTATGTTTTATGTTACTTTTCGAGCTATATTTCCTTGACAACAGCTATGGAATTTTAGGAACCAGAACCGAGAAATAACTTGTCTAAGCAAAACATTTCCTAATATATAGTGGGCAAAAAGATGATTTATACTGTCTAGGTGTCAGACAAGTTTAGTATGTTAGCATTTATGACAGCTCCTGCATACTACACAGGCGACAGTGAACTTTTAAAACTTTGGTGTGAAAAGTGATGTCTTTTTTAAAAAAACCTAGCTACATTGATCATGGTCCCATAACATAAAAGTATTTCGAGATCATTATCTGTACAGAATAAAAGTGAAAGGAAATGCTGACAGACTTGCCCTTCAGTTTTGCTCCAAGAGCGCTGGACACCTTTTACATTTACATGAGCAAATGAGCTTTAGAAAGCGTTTGCAGGATTAATGTGTGTCACATTTGATTACATCAAGATAAAATATTACAATATAATCCTAGTACTTCTACACCACTTGCTTGGCATTGTAGCCTTAGAAGAATGAACAAATTGACTTTGAGCCAATTTTTTTATATAGGTAAAAGAGCATATAGTGGGGGGAGGATTAAACACAAGACACTCCAAGACCGGACACTGCCATCTCAACAAGAGGTTAAAAAGAACAAAAATATACCTTGATCACATAGTTTAGGGACAGCATGAATATTTAACACATTATGCATATAAATTTCCCTTTTGTGCCAAGAGAAAAACAGCTTGTTCCCCTAATCAGACAATTATGTGATTGAAGAAGGAGAAATAATGTTGACTGTTAAAGAATAGTTCATAATTTATGATACATTCAGCTGATATCTGTTTAATATGCTGAACAAATAACATTATTTTCCTCCTGAAAATTATGTCAAACTTTATATGATCTTTATAATTTTTTTCAATTTATGCCCACTTAACTCTTATCACTTAAATCAATAGGATGTCAAGAGTGACAATTAGATTGTGGCTTCAGTGTTTAAAAAATTTTATATACTGCATTCTGTGGAAATTATAAATAACAGAAATATCAGAGAAGGGCAAAGACCTTCATGGAAAGAACATACCAGATTTGCCTGGATAAAAGACATTCATGCTGGAATAGATGCTTTTAGATTAACTGAAAGTGCCAAACAATTTCCTAAGCCAACAGAAACTGCAGAGAAGTTTACAATAAACTATGAAACAACTGTTGAACAAGGAAAATCCCCACTGTGGCCAAACAGCTAGCAAAAGTGATCTCTGTAATGTTTATCTTATCCACACAAACAGTCTCCTCTTCTCTGGCATCCTGTAATCCCCAGCGGCCAAAGACACTTAAGAGAAGCAGCAAAGCAGAACATGAAGGCAACAGCCGTCTTCCATTGCTGGCTTCTCAGCAACCAGTATCCAGAGGTATATTGCTACTAAGCAATTTTTGCAGAATGATCTAAAATAGCAATGTTGTATCATCTGCCTTTAAAAACTATCTAAATTAATAGTTTAGGATCACCACATCTTAAGGAAGCAAATTCTACAGTTTGACAAAGAACTTTGCCTTATCTGGTCTGAATCTATCACTATTCAGCTTAATTGGGTGTCCCTGCATTCTATAATTGTGTGTGAAAGAGAAAGAGAGGTGGGAGGAAAGAGAGAGAGGGAGATGTCCCTCTAATCATTTTTTTCACAACACACCTTCAAGCTAACAGTGTGGGAATAAACAGCTCTGTGCTAGAACCAAGCCAAAGATCCATTCCACTTCCTACAGCTATCATTCACCTGTGTTACTCCCAATATGCAATGCCTCCAGTAGCATTGTCAACAAGGTTTTATGTCAGACTTTAGGACTCAGGAAGCCTTGGTTGTCTGAGGGATCACATGCTTGTGGGGAGAGAGACTGGGGGAATGCTGTCTTGTGGAATCTCCTACATCACTCAGCCTATTTTAATTTCCAGGTATACTGGAGTAGCCTCGTGAGATGGGATCTGCAGGTACTGTGTTACAGTGGTTCCAGTTTTAGCTCCAGGGTCTGTTACAAAAAAAAAGCAGCAACTGAAGGGTTTATATTCAGACCCATAGCTTTTAAACTGTAATCATGGGCCTCTGTGCTATCTTTCATGTTCTTTAGCATCTATTGCAACCCAGGAGGTCAGATCAACAGGATTAGGCTGTCATCAGTACTTTGATAACACCCAGCTTTGTTTCTTCTTGTCATTAGAGCAGGCAAAGTTATGTAGATGCTGGATTAGTTTCCAGACACTGTAAAATGCTGGTTGAGGGCCAATAATCAGAGAATGGATCCAAAAAAAGAGAACCTATGTAGTCCAGTGCTTCGCAGTTGCAATCTTCCCGAAGAAACAGCTGTGGAGCTTAGATGTACTCCAGCATCCACCTCTGTCCCTTGAGGTCCAGGTGAACTTGGTGATTGTGAGTGCCTGGGGCCAGCTTAAGTTGGTGCACCAACTATATTTCTCCCTTGAATTACATGGGTCTGAACAGCACAGTTTTACCCGTGGCCGCCACAACTTCATGAGTTCAATGCTGAAGACATCAAATTGGCCTACCTGCCCCCAAAACACATATATCCTAATTCAGTCTCTAGATCAGGAGCTTCATAAATACCTTTAAGGCTCATTACTAGAGATGTGCACGCATTTTAAAAATGAATTACAAAATTCATAAAAAATCACTAATTGGTTGATTCATTATTGTCTGAGCCAATGCCCCCAATGAATACAAATCAACACATTTTAGTGATTTTTAAAATCATCTATTCATTGGGCCATAAAATGTCTCTCCCCCCCAAACCACCTAGAGATAGCACAATTGTAGGGAAGTGTCTTCTGACTCTCCTCTACAATCCATCCATGTTTCAGATATCTGAGTTATACACCCACAAAGAGGGCCCACTCAGGAAAGTTCCCTCCAGGCACCTAGAGACACCAAAAGCACAAATTCTCCTGAAGCTTCACTGCTGACAAGAACACCTTTCAGAAAGGGCTTGATGACCCTTGGCGTCCCTTTCAGCTCTACAATTCTATAATTCTAACCGATATGAAATCAGTTCTAAAAGAAGTATACTAGCTGGCATTATGATTCTGGCTTGAGTTCAAAATATTGATTATTAATTTCAATATCCTAAATGATCTGAGACAAAGATATTTGAAGATTGCCCCCCAACACTCATACCTCTTGACCCATTAAGATCTGTTGAAGGGGGCCTCCCTCCATGTCCCAGCATTAAGGCTGATACAGTATATATGGAAGACATGGGAAAGGCTTTCTCAGTTGTAACACCTCAGTTGTGGAATGCTGTACTCTCAGATGCCTGGCTAGTATATTGCATTTATTTTAACGCCAAGCTAAACTCTGGCTTTTCGCCTGAGCATTTGGTGACTAGCGAGATCAAAACTTTTAGTTCTTCATTTTCTTGTTTCCTGTGGTAATTGTTAAATTCTTTTAAAGTTTTTTGAAAAGCATTCCAACGGTATGAGATTCTGTTTATGGGACTTTATTGACTGAGATTTGCTGATACACTGCAGGCTAGAATTGCTTTAATAAGCAAACAAATAGCACACCATTCTTTCTAAGGAGAAGTGTAGCCAATAATAAGTTGAAATGTCTTAAACTAACTAAGCAAAAATATGGGCAGCATATCCATTCCCTCTTCTGTCACCTCCATTCTGACACAGACAAATTAGCACTGACAGTGTTTCACAGCTGGAACATAGTGTCCATATGTCTAGAAAAGAGATAGCAGAGAAGAGTGGATTCAGGGGGAGTATACCTTGACAAGCCTAGAGACCATGGGGTGATCTGCCATCTCCTGCTGCCCTCACAATTAAGCCACAATAAGGCATTGCGAAGCTAAAGATACCTTGCTACATGGTTAAGCACTAGTCCTGTACACCCTGGTCTAAAGCAGGGATTAATTGCAGCGCTGGGTTAAGAGCTGTTACTGCCTGACATAGAGCCAAAGTGCCCACCACATGGCTAGAAACAAGATGTTAAAAAGCCTAGCCAAAAACTGACACCAGATCCTCCTTCATCTCTTTCCTTCTCATGGCACTGGATGAAATCAGGTAGTTTCACATCTGCTGCATGGTAGGGCTAGGTCTCAGAAGTTTCCATGCCTTCAACAGAACTTCGTTTTCAAAAGAAATCACAGTCAGATTTCTCAAAGACTCCAAGTTCCAACACTCCTGTGGAAGACCTCCTAGAAGTTAGACTTCAAAATACAAATGTTTCTAAAACTACTAAGCACCCATCATCTATTCTGTCATTTCCCTCCCATCAGAATTGATATTTAAAGCATCATATGACTTATTGATTCAAGTAGAAATGGTGGTGCATCAGAATGTGGTAGGACAAAATTGTAGAGGGCTAGAATTTACCAATGCATTGGATGAGGCGTGACATTTGGGAAATGGTTTGCCTCTCATTTATCTGTGTCGACATCACCTTCCTTAAGTCTGGAAATGGAGTCAATGTTATGTTTCCTCTTTTCATTTCTCATTGACTCAAGATGTTGTGACTTTCAGCCATTAATTAATATAAATTGGAAGCAGACAGTATATTAATTAAACATGACACTCAGATTATTTAAACCTGATATTTTAAAAAAACCCACAGAGATTATTCAGGCCCATTCTGATATGCAGCTTTCTTGAAATGACTGATGATATCAAGCTTTGGCAACTTGTTCTAACTCTGCTGCAGTTTGGCTCTGAAGAACAGAAGGAATAAATGAAGTGAAAAGAACACTGGAGAAGTCTAATAGACAAACTGGCTAATCTTAGGCCCCAAGGTCATAGGAAAGCAATTCATTCTCTGTATTCCAACTGGCACTAGACATGATTTATCAATCTGAGAGCAGGCTTACCAACACTATACATCTCAATAATACATTCTTTGCACAGTGTAACTTTTTAAACAATGATAGATTGCTTGGATGGCCTCAAACTTATTTAACAAATGGAAACAGAACATTTGCAAACTTACAAAAGCCCCGGTTCATGTTTAAACAAAGAATTACTCTACACACATTTACCACAAATGCTAGCAGGGCTTTATGACATCAAAGGAATTTTACAGAACATGTTTCTAGAGATTTTAGCTGTCCTGGGTATCAAAGGACTTTTGCCTCTGGGTCTTATCTGTGTGGAGATTTTTACCCTCTTTATGCTATCCTCCTTTTATGTCAACAACATTAGAGGCTAGTCTCTAATACTAAATATTTACAGCACTTTGTTGACATATCCATGTTTATAGCCTCATATCTCAATGTTAAATTACCTAGACATTTAAAATTTGCTTTAAACTATACAGGATTGATGGTTTCATTAAGTAAACTAGAAGCATGTATACTTCATTTTTATTGAAAACTTGTCCTCCATTCATTTCATTAAATCATTTCATTGTTATATTCTTCATTCCTTCCTAATATTTTATGTGTATTTTGATAAATAATTGGTTAGCTAACCTACGTTACATAAGAAATGATGTACCAGAATGCTGATCCACCAAAACCACCTTGGATTTTTATTTTTTTATTTTTTTGGTGATTCTCATAAATACGTGGGAGTCTAAATTTTTATCATTTATTAATTCTTACATGGACTCATGTTTGGTTCAAGTTCTAAATTCAAGGTATTTTCTGTCCTTTTATTTAAAAAAACTTTTGTGTAAGATGATGCTTGTATGTATGCATTCTACATGTCTTATGCTTAGTATGAAAATTTGCTTACTGCACACAAAAGCAGATAACTAATTGCCACAAAGGACAAGGCAACTGCTGCAGGTTATACTATTTTTATTTTAATGTCATGTTTCCTATTTTGTTTCCAGGGTTAGGGAAAAGATTATGTATCACAATGCATAAATAATTTGATAAAATCTGAAGTTCTGCCATACATTTTCCTTGAATTTAGACAAGCTTGATATGTAGCTGAAAAGAAAAAGGTCCACCAACAGTTCACACAGTTTTACCATACAGAAAACAGAATCAAGATTCTGGTTTTTAAACAGGTTACAATATAGTATATTACAATATATTATTAACAAGGAAATAACATAGCATAGAAATTTACTTTAAAAAAGAAACTAACCATGTTGCTCACTGATTTATTTGGGGCATCAAGATATCCTTATTGTTACTACAGGCCAGGAAAGCTCTTTGTTGCATAGGTTAGTAGAATATATTAATATTACTGTTCATGTATGTTTTCAGTAGCTTGTCACAGCTAGCTGTGGCTAATTGATGAGGTGCCAGGGTGCATCTCAGTTGCACAGTTGATCATATGACCAGACACATAACCAAAACACATGCCAGCACCTCATAAATAAGCCACATCAAGGTACAAAACCTTATGCAGACACCAATAGGACTCCACTGTATAATAAAATTAAAATCCATCTAAAGGGGCTGAAAGGGTTATTTAGATCATGGATCATTATTTACACCCACTGGCCCTAATTTAGGAGATAAAGAATTCAATTGCTTTGCCTTGGGACCCGAACTACTGAAAGCAAATCGCAATGATGAGTTAAAGAAAAGGTAATGATAATCAGTTAGTCTGCAACATAATTCAGAAGAAGTTATTGATACTTAAGCAAAGCATCTTAACTTTTCTTTTCATACCCTTTTGTGCCAGACACCCTTTAGAGGGCCTATTAAATCTACACCACATTTAGTGGAGCATGGCTTACTGTTTACCATGCCTGTGTGACCGGACTGATTGTGGCCTTAAACAATTAGCTACCCCACTGACCCTGGACTTTCAGCAACCATCTCTTTGTGATTTGCTCTGGAGTACAGTTCAGGAGATGGAAAAGATGAGATAGAGGCAGGGATGGGAGAGAAACAGAGAGGAAGAACCTTCCGCAAAAAAAGATCCTTCCACAATACCCTGGGTACAGTGTGTGATGAGCTTGCAAATGGAAAGGAGCTCATAGAGGCTGACAAGGGTTCTATTTGGGCAGTGCTCAGCAGACTCTCCCCTCCTTTCAAATTCATTTTCAGACTTTCTCTCTGGATCACTTAGCTTCCCTCTTCTCTCTGTTTCACCTGCAAGACTCTTTTGTTGTTGTTGTTGTTGTTGTTGTTGTTGTTGTTGTTGTTGTTGTTGTTGTTGTTGTTGTTGTTGTTGTTGTTGTTAATTGCCCCATTGTTCCATCTCACTCCCTCTTATTGTATCCTCCCATCCTTGCTAGTTACATCATGTCTTATTCACAATGAAAGACAGACAAAGCAGCAGCACAAAACGAGGTACTCTGGTGATCCTTCTTTCTATCTCCTTCCCATGCTCACACCAAATGCATCCCCCACTGGTAACAAGCAGATGTCCATTCTTGTTCCACTGAATTGTAATGAATTATTGTTGTGTCCATTATGGGGGCCGGGGGAGAGATAGCTGCCTTCCACCTCATTACTGCAAAATATACCTCATTACAAGAGTAACTTCTTAGAAAAAATGATTTTCTTTCAAGCTCTTGGAGATGCAACAGTTGCTTGCGATTGGCTATATTTGAGATTTAGAAAATCTATCTCCTTGACTGCTAACAAATGTCAAGAAAAAAATATGATCTGCTTTATGAAATATTCTAGCAGGAATAAAATGCTTTAATTAAAGGAAAAATCATCACAGCTGAATTGCACCCTGAAAAGCAAGGAAATTTGGACGACAGATTGCTACACCACCTCACTCAAAACATGGTCACATTGAGGTACCTTTCCCCTACTCTTCTACCCCAGTAAACACTGCAGCACAGTCCCACCTCTCACCAGATCAGCAGCAGAGTGCAAACCCAAGTTCTCTAACCTAAGGGAAAGAAATATTGCAATGTTTAAATAGCCTTAGTTCTATGCAAGCAGAGATATCTATCTATCTATCTATCTATCTATCTATCTATCTATCTATCTATCTATCTATCTATCTATCTATCTATCTATCTATCTATCTATCTATCTATCTATCTATCTATCTATCTATCTATCCATCTATCCATCTATCCATCTATCCATCTCTAGGGAATCAAACAACAGAAGTCACCTCTTATTTTTTACCTAGGGTAGTGGAAAGGTTGATGGACTAGGACTTAAGAGACCAATCCTCATTTGGCCATGGAAACTCTCTGGATGAACGGAACTGGTAAAGCCACACCTTAAATATCTCAGGTATCTTGACAGACCTATTAAGGTCACTGTGAGTCAGTTCAAACTTGACAGCACACAACAACAATGGAAATAAGGCAATGTTCTGCTCATTTGGGTAAAAGGTATAAGTAGAGGCATCCAGCTTTCAGAAGGTGGCAGAACTGAAGCATGAATGAATAAGTGACATAATAAAAAGGTTGCCAAAAAGAAAGACAGTCTGTACCATTTGTTGCTCTGAGAACTGCGACATGCAAGCCGCTCATCAACCATAACTATAGAATGAGTACAGGCACTGTATAATGTTGCTGTACTGAAAAAAGACTAATTAAAACTTTACATTAAATGTGCATTTCCTAGTGCAATAACAGCAGTACTGCCATACAGATAGTGCTAGTTATGAAGATGGGAGGCCCTCCCTTAAACATTTAACTGATCTTGGATTGAGCAGTCTACCTTTTGCTAGTTACTACTGGTTTCATTTCTCCACTGAATGCCATGGGGAGGCGAGCAAAATCACATGCTCCCATTCTCATACACCACTTCCAATTCAAATAAAAATATGACAGGCTTTTCAAAAAAAAGAGGGGGGGACAGGAAATAGAAATTATCCTTTAAATAGTGCAGTATAACCTGACACCAAAGCTAATGAATCAACATATCCCTATTTGGTAGAGATTTACTATTTTGAGGTGTAAATATCTGTGTTTGCCACATAATTCTTTTCAGGCGCACTGTCACCCTCCATGTTACAGAAGGTTAATTATCACTGTTTGAGCATGAACTGATTATAGAAATACCAGCTGCCAGTTATTCTACATGGTGAAGTTCACCTGGAAACAGACAACTGTGACTGATTTCTGAAGCAAACATTTATTCTGGCAAGCCAAAAGACAGAAGGAATCATTACACACCTGCTTGTTCCAGGCAGGAATTTGCATCCATAACTCTTCATAAAAAATATTACAAGTTACACAACCAGAAGAGCTGCAAACCTGAGCCTGTTCATGGTAATAGCAACAATTTTTCCTCTGAAATTCCACTATACCAAAGGGGGGGAAGCAAGGGGGGATCAGCTGCACAACCTGTAAACTCCGAACTTCTGCAGAGAATTTCAATAAAGCACAAATAGCAAAACAAACAGGATTATTGTACAGGGGCATATCTGTGAACACCTGGGTATCTCAAAACCGTCCTGTTCAAATAATCAAGTTCTATATCTCTGACTAAACATTAGAGGACTTGTTGAAAAATGAATTATGTTTATTAAAAAGGTTACCTTTGGTTTTTGTGGATGTTGGAGTAAAGTTATTATATCATCAAAGGCCCTTGCTATTTGGGTATTTTATTATTTTCATTCTAGAGAGGTCATCTCACAGAGAAGTTCTGTGACCCTATGCTATAACAAATTTACTATGGCATAAACATTCATGGACTACAGTCCGCTATATCAGATGAAACTGATGAGTCTCATAAAGTGGACTGCAACTGAGGAAAGTGTATGCTGTAATAAATTAGTCCAAATGGGCAATCCTGCTGAAATGGATTCAGTCAGAATGCAGCAATAGCTGCTTCACAGCATATGAAGTTATATCTGAGTATCATGGAATTCTCTGGCCAACAGGCAGGGACATGGAAGAGGAGCAAATCTGAACCAAGAAATATCAATTCAACTCATCAGGGAGGAGAATGCAAGGATTTATAAAGAGAGGCACACAATTGTAAGTATCAGAACCATTCTTTAAAAGGGGGTGGAGGAATATATAGAAACCATATGACTCCAGACAGGTTTATGTCCATTCACACTGAAACAATCAGATAAAAGCTATTGAACCTAAATATGTTACTTAGGTCCAATTCTAATGCGATTCAACACCCTGGAAATCACCACATATCCATATAAAGGCAGATGATTTTAATAATGCAATCCTATATTCCAGTGGTTCCCATCTTAGACTAAAACTTTCAGAAGCTTTCACCACTAGCTGTGCTGGCTATGATTTCTGGGAGTTGTAGTCAAAGAACATCTGGGGACCCAAGGTTGGGAACCACTGCTATATGCCATCTATGTTAATGAGAAGCTGTAGCATGCCTGTTACCAACACTGATATTCAAGTCCATTGCCATTTTTTATTTATATTTCTATCCCACACAATTTATATTTTATAAATATTTCTATCCCACACAATTAGTGGCAGAGACACTATTCAGGATGGCAAAAAAACAGAATAACACAAACAACCCCCCAATAACATCCACATAATCGATAAACGTGAAATATAATAACAAAATATAAAATACCTAGTAAAAATATAGACTAAAATATTCAAAATATCAAATACAATAAAGGCAGCAAAAACAGGGCAGGTACATAAACAAGGAGGAAAAAAAGTCCAATCAATCAGCAAGATTACTCTGGGGCAAGGCCAAAAAAGGCTTGTGAGAAAAGCCAGGTCCTAACTTGGGTCCTGAAACCAAGGAAGGAATTATACCTTAGGCGGGAGGAAGTTTCAAAGTGATGGAATGACCACCGAGAAGGCCAGGTTTAGAGTGGGAGATTTTTGGGCCTCCCTCAGGGTCACTATCCACAACATCCTAGTGCATGAGGTATGGGTGGGATGGATAGACATTTTGAGGAAGAGGTGCTCAGACAGGTATCAAGGCCCTAAACTGTTCAGGGCTTTAAATGTTAACATAATTACTTTGAACTTGGCCTGGAAGCATATTGGCAAGCAGTGCAGATGCACCGAGACAGGTGAAATATGATCAAATTGTGACGTTCCAGAAACCAGCCTGGCCGCTCAGTTCTGCACTTGCTGCAACTTCAGAACTGCCTTCAAAGGCAGCCCAACATCGAGAGTGTTGCAATAGTCTGTTCTCAAGATTACAAGTGCATGGACCAGTGCTGTAATGGACGTCCTGTCAAGATCGGGCAAAGGTGTGTGATCTGCCTCAGATGGCAAAAGGCAGGCCTAACCATAGCAAGATACCATAGCATCCTGGCCACCCCAAATGTTTCTCTGGCCTCCCCTCCCATCAACGGTGGTCCAAACTCTCCTGGCACCTAAAGTCTGCATCACTCTCTCACTCACCGCTCATGATTCTGCTCTGTTTTCCTCCCCATTCTGCCACCCCTGCCACTTCTTCCCCCTGCCCAGAACCTTCACCTCCACTTTCTGTCCCACATCAGCATTCCCACTGCTTCTTTCTTTCCCACTCACTATATCCCCCATTCATCCCCTCCCCCACCCATATACCCTGTCACCACCATCATTTACTCTCCCTACTTTTGGTTGTGCCAGAACATCTTTGTGGATGGCATTCGGTTACTATACTCTGAACAACATGTTCTTTTGTAACTGCCAATCTCCGAGGGCCTCTCAGAGCCCCACATTTTTAAATATCTGTGCAATGCCCAGTTTTTGATTGCTAGTTGGCATTTATTTCAGTTATAGTTTTAAATATGCAAATTCTTGCCAAGTTTTTTTGTGTGTGTGTGAAGTATTCGCAATATTCCATTCAAACACTTACTAATCCCATAGAATCCAAAAGAGATTCCGGCATACCAGTAATGCCTCCTCCTCGGCTACAGATTATCAGTGTGTTCACACACAATACACGGGTGGTCTGATGCCTGTGAAAGAGCAGCACCATAAAACATTACGTTGGTGCTTTCCACAGACTCTTGACGTGTTTAAGCTGGACCTTAGTGTGGTATGAAATCACATTATGAGTGAGCTGACCTATACACAGGTTATAATTAGCAGGTTGCATCAATATTTAAAGAGTCAAAAATCTGTTGCAAATTTCCTGAGGGAGCTTCATCCTCCTGCAGGGACATGTCAGTGACATCCACCAAATGATTCCCCAGACAATTATTCATATACTGAAGGGGAGAATCAGAGCTCTAGGGAACAACTTTCTTTTCTGCTTACTGTATACAGGAAAGTTACACACCTACACAAGTCAATTCAAGCCAAAAATAGCAAAACATCAAACAACCACACATTCAAATTAAGTTTGTGAGGAGAAAGCAACCTGGCAAGCATGCAAGATAATGGGCTATAAATTTTTGATACTGTTTTTTTCTTGGAGAAGCAGGGATGTTAAGACCATGTTATTAAATGTTAGGAAAAGGTGATACCTTTCAGGATTCTCTACTTCTTCAGTAACGAAATTAAGGTAAAACCTGCAAAAGCAACATTTACAGGGTTATAAATTATTTCTATCA
The DNA here is from genome assembly GCF_051106095.1 of Pogona vitticeps. Lineage (NCBI taxonomy): Eukaryota > Metazoa > Chordata > Lepidosauria > Squamata > Agamidae > Pogona > Pogona vitticeps. The sequence continues at coordinate 38,795,153 of NC_135787.1, forward strand.
CATTTATCAAATCTTGGAAAAGTTATATTTTGGCTACAACTCCTATGCTGACTGCAGACATCTGGGTGTTGTAGTCCAAAAAGTAACTTTTCTGAGTTCCAGCATTTTTTAATGCTACATTTCTCAGCATACAATTGCATACTTCATCTTCAAAATCTCTGTGTCAGCAATGTAGGCTTTAAACAGAACCTGGAAGACAAGTACTAGGAAACTGTAAAGGAGACCCAGAAAAAAAGTACCCTTACTCTGAATTGAGTCATTTATTTGTTTTAATTAATTTAATTTAATTTAATTTAATTTAATTTAATTAAGCATTCACCCCACTTAGCTGAGTACTGCCAACACTGACATGCAACAGCTCCTGAGGTTTGGGAAACAATCTAACCCAGCTCCAAGCCCCAAGACTTAAGCAATTGAATCTGGGACCTTCTTCATGCAAAGCCTATGGTTTACCACTAAGTACATACATGAGTATTATACATTTAGCCCTCTACTAAAGAGTCCTATTACACTCCGGTTTAAAACATAGTAACAGTTTACCTGGAATGTGATTAATGGCAGACAGAACAACCCGCAATGAAGAGGGTACATCTAAGACAAAGTTTCTCAACTTCTAGTCCCCAGATGTTCTTGGACTAAAACCTCCAGAAACCTTCACAACTAGCTGTGCTGCCCAGGATTTCTGGGGTTCGTAAGAATGACATAGACATACCAGGGGTTGCCGCAACCCTATTCACAGAATTCCTACAGAAATCCACCCCATTGTTAATTTCCTCCAGTAAGCACAACTGGGGTTAGGGTTGCTCTCATATTTTAACAAACCAACCAACCTTCAATAAATCCAAACAAACTTACCACCCTGAGTAGGCATACATTCCTGAATAAAAAGCAAGGGGCAATCCTTTAACGCTGGCAGCATTCCCCACAAATGCATTTTTAAAGTGCTCAGTTTCTCCTAAAAAGCAGTTTAAAAAAAATCATGAGAATTAGTAAGGGTATCAACTTGGATATCCATGGGAGCTATCCATTTACAACACAGACTTAATAACAATCATAATAAACTTAATCATCATCATCATTCCCTCATACTTCAGAGAAAAGAGATGGATGATTAATTATATGAAAAGGGAGTTTGACTGGTGTGTAGCAGTGGTTGGAAACCTCTAACCGCAATGTTCCCATAATCCTTTACCATTATACCCAGGATGAGTCTGAAAGGAATTATAAGCTAAAATGAGTGTAAGAGTGAAAGATCCCCACCCTAGATGTATATGCTGCTCCCACATCCATTCTTGGGGACAGGTCCTCTGAAAGACTGCCTCCTCCCATATGCATCTGCCTAGAACCTCAGATTTCCACCAGAGGTTTGTTACGTTTCCACCCCAAGAAGATATTGGTGCATGCAGAAAACAGGGCTTCCACTGTAGCAGCACCACTGTTATGGATCTCTCTCACACAGGGAAGTTAGGCTATTTCTGTTCCTGACCAGCTTCTGCTAAGGTAAAGGTAAAGGTTCCCCTTGACAATTTTTGTCCAGTCATGTTCGACTCTAGGGGGCGGTGCTCATCTCCGTTTCCAAGCCATAGAGCCAGCGTTTTGTCCAAAGACAATCTTCCATGGCCACATGGCCAGTGCGACTTAGACACGGAACGCTGTTACATTCCCACCGAGGTGGTCCCTATTGATCTACTCGCATTTGCATGCTTTCGAACCACTAGGTTGGCGGGAGCTGGGACAAGCGACGGGCACTCACTCCGTCACGTGGATTCGATCTTACAACTTCTTGGTCTTCTGACCCTGCAGCACAGGCATCTGCGGTTTAGCCCACAGCGCCACCACGTCCCAGCTTCTGCTAGGCAGCTAAAATCCCATTATTCTGAAAGGCATTGTGTTCTTAAAATTGTTTTTAAAATTGCCTATTTGGAGATGCTTGCAGTGAGACTGAATAAATGTGAGTTGGATGAGTCAGCGGACAGATGTAGGAACTCTAAATATCAAAAATCTCTCCCTGGCAGTGACATGATCACACTTACACAGGTATAATTTATAGAACAGGATATTGTCCAATGTTCTAATCTATATTTAACAACTGTGTTATCTATTTATATTCATTTGAAAGCCCTGGTGGGCCAAAAACAATATATAACTACTTTCAATAATAAATAGAGACAATTGGCCTCTTCTATTAATACTAAATGAAGCAACTGCATATTTTTATTAACTGTACATTCAATATCACATGCTGTGTGCTAATAAAGCAAAAAAAATCTGGAATTATTGGCTGTAATGTTGCTATATACAGTAAGCAATAGTAATCACTCAGATCCTATCCCTTCCATCTCTTTTCTATATAGTACTGAGTAACATTTCTGAATTAAGAGTCCTACCATTTTTCTAAGAATCAGTATTATCTTTCTAATGCAAAGTAAGGGCAAATATCTTGCATATTTCACACACCATATCAGAATGAGTACTGTAAACTACATTATATTAAGCAAATGTCAGAATCTTTAGAACACATAAAAGTAAACATTTGGGGAAATTTTATCTGGAAGGTGGTAACATGTACACATAATAATAGAGATGCACCCTTGTTGGCCACTAGTTATTTGGAATATTAAGCTTCCAACTCTAATATCATGTGAATATTATTTTGAAAGCAATCCAGCTATTTTAAAAAAAAGTTAGAATAACCTATTGACATATGTGACATATTATAATTACCTGTAGTTCCACACATTAAGAAAACATTTTTTTTACTTTCTGTTTTCACAAATACTTCTGTTCAGGAGTTGCAATAAAAAGTTTCCACAAATAAAACCCCACAGATATAACCACCATAAAAGAAGATTGTTGGAAAATTTTCTATGGGGATTAGCCACTGCAAATGCATTCTGTCACTTTTTAACTACATTTTTCACACAAAGTTATCTTGCTTTTCCCTGCTACTAAGCTACATAAAAGATTGAAAATATATTAGTTAGGAGGATTGTTCAAGGGTGGACTTATCTTTGATTTCAAAAACTTTAAGAATGACTCTACCAAGCATCAAAAGGCAAATTCTAAGATATATTTTATTTGATTTTTATTTCTGTTAGTTGGCCAATTTTATTGGTGATATCTATTTCAATCAAGTAGCAACAAATTAAGCCCAAATTCACAATGGTAAATTTATCAACTGCTTTATCAACTGTATCTTTATAACATAAATATAACTCACAATTCAGGCTGGACATACACTGTTTGACCATTAAAACAATGTTATTGACATTCCATTCTTGTGGGACCATCAAGATGAACAAATCTATTTTACCAGGAGACTAAGGTGCCATGGAACTTTTTGCTGTTTTTGTTGCTTGAGAGTAACATAATTACCCTTTAAGAAACTGTTACTTGAGGGAGTTTGGTTGCTTTATACATAATGATAAGCTGTGTACTATGGATGCACATCCACACGCACGGACATTTGTGCATAAACAAAAATGCTTGAGAGTTCTGTCATCACTGGTTGCTCAAAGTCTCTTTCCAGAGTGTTTATTCTTCTAACATTTTTCCCCTCAGAATAGCAACTCATTGGTCCTTCATTTTAAAATTATGGATCCAATCTCAATATGCTCTCATCAGCATGGTGCTGTAAATATATTTCTTCTCAGCATAGTTCTATTTCCAGTTATTTACAAGACAGTATGGAGCTTATGTTGAACAAGCAGAGACTAATTAAGAGATGTTGCTGGCATAAGCAGTATTTGGTCAGGGCAAGGTTGGGAAGGGGGAGATAAAAGCACTTAAAATAGCATTTACTTTTCAGTTCATACCTTTAATTAGCTGCATAACTCCAGGGACTATAATTATCAAAATTGCTGCAAGCTTGCAAAAGGTTAGGAAAATCTGGATACGGGCACTCCAGCTGACACTCATGCTATTCAGGACCATTACAATAGCTGGAAAGTGGGATTTAAAAAAAGAGAGCGAGAAAGAGAATAGTTAAAAGGAAGAACACTTTATCTATCCAAAAACACCATGATCTCCATCAAGAGAGCATCTTCCCCCAGCATGTATTCTGGACATTTGCGATGGAACAAGATTTACCCTTATAAACATTCCTTTCTTTAGACTTCTTGTAATTTTACCCAATCTTCCTACACTCTCATCCACATGCCTCTACTGGACCACCTGCCACACATTCTACTAGCTATAAATCTCTTGCAACCTTTCAGCAGAAGAAATTAAAGCTTCCTCCTGACTGGTAGAACTGCCTGCCTGACACTGGTAATTGATGGACTGGTATAACTCAGCCCTTACATTGAAAATGCATTTCATATTTCCTTTCAGTTGTAATCTCTGACTGATTTAACTGCACATTTCTATGTCACGTGACAGTGAGCACAATGCTTCACATCCTCACAATTATGGGGTCTGAAAAACATTGCCCTTAAGTGCATTGTTCACATTAATTTCATGTTATTATTTTGTCTTCTTTCCTTCCTTTCGGAGATTTCCAGAGGAGTAACCATGTTAGTTTGCTGCAGCAAAAACAACTAAGAGTCTTGTTATTTTATTTGGAATAAGCTTTTGTTCAACACAGAAGATTTTTTAAAACAGAACTCACTGTGCAAATGATTTTGTGGCAACTACACTATTATTGTTGTTCTACTTCATATCCTATGTCAGTAATGTGTTGTGTTCTCATTAGCAGGATGTCACAAAAAGACCCGGCCGGGATCTAATGGTTGTTGTGGGTTTTTCAGGCTCTTTGGCCGTGTTCTGAAAGTTATTCTTCCTAGCGTTTTGCCAGTCTCTGTGGCTGGCATCTTCAGAGGACAGCACTCTGTGCTCTGGTATCGTTTGTTTGGGAGTTGAGTATTTATGGCTGTGAGATCAGCTTTTGTCTATCTCTCCTCCTTATCACAACAATACATCCACAAACAAGACACACAAATCACCCATCTTCTGAAAAAGTACAAAAGCTGATCTCACAGCCATAAATACTCAACTCCCAAGCCAACTACACCAGAGCACAGAGTGCTATCCTCTGAAGATGCCAGCCACAGAGACTGGTGAAACGTTAGGAAGAACAACCTTCAGAACATGAGCCCGAAAAACCCACAACAACCACTCCCTGGTTTCTTCTGTCAGGCAGTTTTTTGTACCTTGAAAATGTAAAATATAAAAGCAAAGGCCTGATAAATAGATTGAATAAAACTTGAAGGAATTCCATAAAAATGCCTCTAAAATGGCCATAAAAAGTAAATTATGACAGTAACTAGAAAACATTACTTATTATACCAAAAGAGTACAGTGGACCCTCGACTTACAGACAGCTCGACTTACAGACTTTTCGAGTTACAGACTTCTCTGGCCGCAAAATTTAGATTCGACTTGCAGACGGAGAATCGACTTACAGACCAGAAAAAAACCAAAATGGAACAAAAATAGAATAAAAACTGCCAGTTATGGGATTAATCGGTTTTCAATGCATTGTAGGTCAATGGAGATTCGACCTACAGACTTTTCGACTTGCAGCCACCGTTCCAATACGGATTAATTCCGTAAGTAGAGGGTCCACTGTAATTTTATTCATGATACGGTATTACTTTTGAAAGGTAACCTAGTTATATCATCTTTAGCTCAAAAGTAACTAGACAGACTTAACTGCATTCCCTCTAGGTAACTGCTTCCGAGCCATGGCTCAGCCTCGGTATATAAATTCACATACATAAACCTTGTATATAACAGAAAGCTCATAACTCCAATGACCTATTCTATCAGCCACACTAGACGCTGTTCCATGTCCTTGATACAGAGCACATTACCATAGTTTCTCGAGACTGAAGGATGCCTAAGAAGATTCTATCAGAGTTAGCTATAGAATTTCTTGAAAAATCTCACCACTCAGACATGAGGTGTACAAATGTAACTATGTGAAAAGAAATGAAAAACTTTATATTTTCAAGCAAATATCTAAGGAAAAGGACTTCCATTATTCTGCCTTGAACAGAATTATAGAACTCCAGAGAGAAAAATGGGACCCCTGAGTTCTTCAAATGAGAACTTACTAGCAACAATATTTTCATTATATTTCTGGAAGGCAGGTCACTTGTACAGGATGCTTAATTTTTGATCAAATAATGGTTAATGAGACCCTGAGGTATGTGAATGACAAACATCTCACAGTACTCATGGCCTTCCTTCTAAGCAATCTGAGAAATGAATCATAAATCACCCTTCTTAAGTGAGTCATACTTATATCAATGAAAAGCCAACCTGTGTTTGAATATAGTTTATCAGTATTCATGGCAAGGCTTCATTATACATTCAGCCAAGTTCCAACCAGTTGGGAGTTCTGGTTAGCCTTGTGAGTGTGTGCACGTGTGTGGGCAGGCACACATTCCTGTTGTGTTGTGGCTTTGAAGTCTGACATAAAGAAAGGAGAAAGGATGAGGATGTGATTTAATGCTACAACTCTTCTGAACAAAACAGGTTCTGTTTGTTAAGTACTGTATATATGTGTGATCAGCCACCTGGGTAGCTTGTATAGTCCTCCCAAGTTTAATGGTAGCTTTAAAAAAAACTAAATCACAAAGGGATCTTCAATGAATTTAAGGCCGCCATAGCACAAAACTTAAAGGGGGGGGGAGAGTCCTAAAATAGCAGAGAGGCTGAGAAAACAAAGCAGGGGAAACTTCACCTTTTTGGAAGTAGAAACATGGACAATAAGAAATAAAAATGAAGACACTGCAGTACGAAATAGTATTATCAGTGAGGAGAGTTCAGTCCAACAGCAGATCCAAAGAAGATATGAACATTAGCATCATGGAAGATACCAGAAGGTACACCAATAAAGATTGAGCATGAAAAGTTCCATGATTTTTAAAACCCTCACATTTCTAGAGGAAGAGAAAGCATTCAAATTTCATTGCAATTCATACAAAAGAAATTAAGACAAGAGGAACACTGTCTGAATGCCCCAAATGGACCAGTGACATCAGTATCAAAACCATGTACCAGGACACAATGAACTGTATGTGTGGAAGAGCCCTTTAATAGTTACACTGAGTTATTTAACAATAAAGACAGTTTGGTACAGGCCACTGGCCTGTGAAACTAAGTAGTGTACAATTATTTGGTACAGTACACCTGAGTAATGAGCCCATACATCCCATAACAATTTTAAAAATAAGTTTGTGTTTGAAAGCTTATGTTCCTACTGCTGTTTGAAAGAGATAACTGTTGGAATTAATTAAATCCAAGTATTCTAACAACTATTAGGTAGTTGTCCATGATAAACCTGAGCGGGTGGTAATTACATAACTCCAGGCATTCTTAGATGTAAGTAGTTATCTATATTTATTACAGTTGCTTTCCAGGCTTGGTTTTAGTGCTTTCCAGTAGCTCTTGTAACTGTAATTGTAACTAGATGGCTGAAGTGTGCTACTATTATGCAGGGCTGCTTTGAAGTCTTCTCACAAATGTCACTCACTTCAGAATCCAGGAATCCAGATGGTAGCTGAAAATGGCACTGGGAAATATGCTCGTTTGGAAACAATGGAACTGGGTGCTTGTTGCTTCTGAGTGCATTTCAAATGTCCAGGGTGCATATGTTTTAAAGTCTAACATAGCTTTGTACACGGGTACCCAAGGGCGATATTTTCTCACATTGTGCATTAATATGTCCATCAGGAAGACTTCCTTATTGTTTTCTGAAATATGTTTTCTGAAGGTAACCTATTCTAGGCTTGTGTTGATGGGGCCTTTTCAGTTTCGCTATTGCGTCTGGAAAATTCACCACAAGGCACTGGCTCTCCCACAACTAGGCAAAGCTCTCCTTTTTTTAAGTGTCCTCAGGGCTTTTTAATTGTCATTATATTATTTTAATATCTTTTTCTTAGCCCTGCTATATTTTAATCTCCTCTGGTACTTTTTGTTGTTGTTTTATTGTTCTATCGGTTACATTAATTGTGAGTGACTATAATGCCATGGGGGAGATATTCTTCCCTAAAGAAGTCAGGTATAAACTACAAATAATACTTTAATGTGAGCAGGTTCTAAAATCTGTGTTTGCTTTCCTTGCAAATTAAGTCTCGTATCAATACCTGAGGCACATGTTGTCTCTTTTCCACAGTTCTCTGCCAGACTCCACTAGATATCCTTGCTACTGCCCTAGGTATTCTCTGTGCTGAAATAATTCATCAGCAGAGGTATTTACTCATCTTGCAAACCAAAATCAAAAACCTGGGGGAAAATAGGTTTTATGTGCATCTCTGTGTGTGTTTCTATCTGCATTTATTTATATTAACACATTATTTGATGTATTTTATGCATCAGAGTAAGAATTATTCTCTTCTCATCAACAAATGTACACCTGATATTTGGTATGTAATGTGATTATGGTTACAGATAATGGGAATATGACCTAGTCCAAATGCTAGAACATTGCCACCGAAGAAGCCATTTTCTTTATCACAATTTTCGTAGATCAGCTGACCCTTTTTTATTTACCAAATCAAAATATTGCCCAAATACCAAATGCTGTCAGCATATGTCAACTGAAGGAGATTAAAGCCCATTGTGGTTGAAGTATAGTACAGCATGTTCCTCATTGGTATCATTGAACTTAAATAGTCTGTTCTGAAACAATTTCTTCCTAGTTTAGGAGATGATCCATAGAAAACTCTTTTACGCCTGGCTCATTAGAAGTATACTCAAGAGGGTTGGGCTCTGGCTCTTACCCATGTATTCTGGGCAGGGCTAACATACTACCACTGGAGGCAACAGGTACTGTTTTTGCTCTCTGGGGGCAAATTGGCTTCTTCAGCAGTTTTTAGCATGCCCTACATTAGTGTCAGCCTAGTTCATCTTACTATAATTATTCCTTCACGTGTTTCTTTCAGTGTCTCTCCTGACAGCATTATGGCTTGGATTCAAAGGCCTTCCTAAAGGAGACTCTGGTTTCACTGAAGCAGCAACTAATCTGACTGGCTTGGCACTGCCTCTCATTTGGTCCCCATGGCAACAGTTTACTGCTCACTCCTATCTCCCTCTCCAGGTGTTGTTATTTCAGGAAAACTCCACCCTGCTGCCTCTTTCTTTTTAATTACTGTTCAAAATTCTGGCTTATCTCAAAGATTTCCCCATTAAATGAATCACAATGAGATCTCATTCCAAATTATGTCCTCATTGTGGTCAAATTAAAGACACTGAGGAAAATATTTATAATGGAATATTCTTCCTGCCTCCTCTCCATCATCCCACCAATTCTGTTTCAGGGACCTTTGTGGTTTTCAAACAACTGTTTCAGTGTTATCTTCCCATGAAATATATCACACATTAACCTCTAAAGCTCATAACCATATTTCAATTTCCCACTTAGAGCTTTGTGCTTCGTATAATGAAGAGAGAAATGAATGTGGTCAAGTATCAATTCAATTCTTAAAAAAAAACCTCCTGTTTATGAGTGCGGGATATTGTGTTTCTGTACCCATAATGCAAAATACCAGGAAATGGCCTGATGTTGTTGTGCGATATTGTGTCCACATTGCCAGCAGGATAAAAGTGCCACACTTTACACAGGAAAGGGCAGCCTGGATCTTGACAACACTCAGGTGAGCAGTTAAGATGATCTACTATTCAGAAAGAGACAACAAGCAGGGGAAATCCTAGAAACTGGTTTCTTTTTCATTAATTAACTACTTCTAGTTAACCACTCCGAGAGAATGGCTCATCAAGTTTTGTGGAGCCAACAATCTGTTTATTGCCAGTAGACGCTTCAAGCAAACAAACAGAAAATTGTACATATGGACATCACCTATACAGGTGGATATCACCAAATGGCCAATATAGAAATCGAATACACTTCATAATTTTAAGAAGGAGACAGAGAAGCTGTATTCTTTCTACCAAAACAAGACTAGAAACAGATTTGGCTACCACAAATTGTTAATACCAAAAATTAGAGTAAAGTTGAAAAAAATATCATGGTGCAAAGTATAATTGAAATAATATTTCTGATTAAATGGCCATATAAAGAACAGACTTGCATTACTAAATTCAATTGACCATGAATCTGAGAAACTGTGATTGAACTCAAAGATAATACTTAGTGAAGGATGCAAGGAAATGAAAAGCTTAGATAAATGATGGCAGAAATACATGAAATTGTTAAGGACAGAAGCAAAAGGTAAGGGGGGCAAATTTAGTCAGAATAAGTGACTTTCAAGCAGAGATAAAGAAAACTATTATAATATCCTGTACAAAGTCAAAGAGAGAATAACACAAAGGAAAAACAATAGATCTCTTCTGAAAGAGCCAAGAAACCAAAGAGAAATTTAAACCTAGATTATAAAAAATGCTGAAAGATCAACAGGGGACCATATTCTCTTGGCAAGATCATTTTTTAAAAAAAGTGGAAACAATATAGTGAAGAATTGTACAAAAGAGATAGGATGATGACATTCCTTTGAAAAGAGATCCTATGATGAGGAACCTGCAGTTTTAGAAAGTGAAGTAAAAGCTGTTTCAAAACTGTTTTGGAGAAATATATCACCAAGGGAAAATGGAATACCAATAAAATTATTCCAAGTTGAAGAGACCAAATCTGTCGAAATCTTAAGAAGAATATGCCAATGAATGTGGAAAACAAAATAATGGACCGCATACTGGAAGCATTAAATATATATTCTAATGCCCAAGAAAATAAATGCCAGAGCATTGTAACTGTAGGACTATTGCAATAATGTCCTATTCTAGCAAAGTGATGCTCAAGGCGCTATATAAGAAAGACATCTACCATATATGAGCAAGAAATTGCCAATGTTCACACTTGATTCAGACAAAGAAAAAGCATTTGAAAATATATTGCAAATATACATTGGCTACAGGAGCCTATCAAAAGTTTTCAGAGGAAAAAAATATAGGTCACAACAAAGTGTCTGTGTCTCAATAATAGGAAGCTATGTTTTTTTCTGAAAGAAACAGATGTGGCTCAGCATTTGAGCACCCTGATGTATTGTGGACAAGAAGTTACTGTTAAGACAGAATATGGTTTCCCATTGGCAAAAGTTTCAGAAAGGGGGATATTTTATCTCCCTATCTGTTCAGTTTTTCCTGACCCAACTCTGGGAGGCAATGGACGACAGGAGGGCCTGGCGTGCTCTGGTCCATGGGGTTACGAAAAGTCGGACATGACTAAACAACAACAACATCTGTTCAGTCTCTTCTCAGAACTAGAGATGGGTTCATGAAGTTACTTTTTTTTCCTGAACAAACCATGAATTGTGTCATTTTTTCATTCTGGATTTTTTTTTAGATAGCACAGTGGCTGTCTTTAAAAAAAACCCAACAACCCAGCAGGCTTCCTGCCCACACAGCTTGCCTCTCACCCTCTTCCCACTGGCCCTGTTTCCTCCCTACCTTTTCCTGCCACTGCATCCTCCTCCACCATGGCTGATGCGGCCATTCTGAGAGACTGCTGCTCTGGCAGGCCAGCTGGTCTCTGCTCATGTCCCTGCCTCTCAACTGGGAGGCAGGGATATGTGCAGATGGCCCCTGGCCAGCTGACATACCAGCTAACTAAAAAAATTTTTAAAAAAATCCAGAACCAATACGAACCAACAAATTAGCAATTTTTTATGAACCTCCTGATTCGTTTTTAGCTTTCTGCTATCATACAGAAATCTGGATCAGATTCAGATGAAGGAGGAGTGAAAATTGGTGGAACAAACAGCAGTAATTTAAGATATGCAGATAGCACCGAAGCACCAATGAGAAGAAAGCCTAATGCAGGATTGAAGTTGAAATATTCTGCTTTGATTACAACACATATTGTGTCCAGTTGTGGAAATGATAATGCAAGAATGATATTGGCAAGCTGGAACATGTCCAGAAGAAAGAAAATAAAATAGTAGAAGGTCTGGAAACCAAGCCCTATGATAAATAGAGAGATAACTGAATACTTGTAGACTAAAAAAGGCTGAAAAGTGGCAAAATATTTGCAGAACTGTTGCATGGAAGATAAAGCAACATATCTCCCCCACTCTGGCCGCATTGCATTGGCTGCCCATCCGATTCCGCATCGACTTCAAAGTACTGATGCTTACTTATAAAGCCCTAAACGGTTTAGGACCTCAATATCTGGCGGAACGCCTCCTCCCACCAAGATCTACCCGTGTCACTCGCGCAAGCCAGGAGGTAAGGCTGAGGAGCCTGACGCCGAGAGAGGCCCGTAAGGAAAAGACCAGAAATCGGGCCTTCTCGGCGGTGGCTCCTCGCCTATGGAACAACTTACCTCCTGAGATTCGTGCGGCCCCCTCGCTGGGCACTTTTAAAAAACAACTAAAAACATATATGTATAAGCAGGCCTTCCCAACAGCTAATTCCAACAGTTAATTCCTGATGATTTTTCTTCTATACTCCTTTGTTCTTTATCTTTGTGTATTTGTAATGTTTTTAATATTTACTATTGTTGATTGTAAGCTGCCTAGAGTGGTCGAATCTGTCCAGATAGGCGGGATAGAAATGAAATGAAATAAATAAATAAATAAATAAATAAAGCAAGCTTCTGAAACTCCAAGAGGCAAGACCCAAAACAATGGTTTAAAATTACAAGAAATGTAATTTTGACTAAACATAAGAACTTTTCTACTGTAAGAGCTCTTTGACAATGGAATGAAGTCCTGTGTAACATGGTAGAAAACTCTCTTGAATTCGGGACTTTTGAATAGAGGTTGAATGACCATCTGTCAGCGGTATTTTAGCTACAGATTTCCTGCTTTAGCATGGATTAGTTTAGATTTTCCTTTGTGCCTTTTCCAGCTCTATAATTCTATTCATTTGTATTTCCTTTTTTTCCAGTAATGTCAGTAAGTCACTGCAATATGGGACTTACAACAGTAGAATATAGGTAAGGAGGGGGCTTCTGAGATATCTCCATCACTATTTGAAAGACAAAATCACAACCTGACTTTGGAACATCTGTATAAAATGCCTCCTGCAGTCGCCTTGACAGAAAGGTCAACACTGTCAAATGTTCAGGTTTTCTCAGTGGCCCAATATCTAAATGCATTAATATTTCAGACCTCACTAGATTTAGTTACACAACACAATATCCAGTCCCATACCTATATCAAGTCTCTTCCTAGTTACAAAGGCTGGAGTGTGGAGTTTAACTGAGAAGAAGGGAGGGAAATGTATGAAAGCCAGAAGACATAAAAAAGTGGCCCTCGCCTTCCACATTTGATTAACGAAAAGCTAGAGAATAGCAGTATCAAAAGGTCTCAAAAGGACTAAGTAGCCACACTTGGACAGCCACTTTGCATTCTTGCATTTCCTTTTCTTTGGGATGGTTTTGGTTGCTGCCTCCTGTACAATGTTATGAGCCTCCATCAATACTTCTTCAGGCACTCTGTCCACCAGATCAAGTTCCTTAAATCTGTTCTTCACTTCCACTGTGTATTCATAAGGGATTTGGTTTAGATTATACCTGACTAGCCCAGTGGTTTTTCCTACTTTCTTCAGTTTAAGCTTGAGTTTTGCTATAAGAAGCTGATGATCAGAGCCACTATCAGTTCCAGGTCTTATTTTTGCTGACTGTATAGAGCTTCTCCAACTTTGGTTGCAGAGAACATAATCAATCTGATTTCGGTATAGCCCATCTGGTGATGTCCATGTGTAGAGTTGCCTTTTGTGTTGTCAGAAAATAGTGTTTGTGATGACCAGCTTGTTCTCTTGACAAAACTCTATTAGCCTTTGCCCTGCTTCGTTTTGAACTCCAAGGTCAATGTTTATTCTTGCCATCTCCTGTTTGACCACATCCATCTTACCAAGGTTCATAGATCTTACATTCCAGGTTCCTATGCCTTTCACTTCCAGGCACGTCCACAGCTGAGCGTCCTTTCGGCTTTGGCTCAATCACTTCATTAGCTCTGGAGCTACTTGTCCTCTGCTGTTCCTCAGGAGTATGTTGGACACCTTCCGACCTGAGGGGCTCATCTTCCCGCATCATATCTTTTAGCCTTTTGTTTCTGTTCATGGGGTTTTCTTGGAGTGGCTTACCAGTTCCTGCTCCAGGTGGATCGTGTTTAGTCAGAACTCTCCACTATGACATGTCCATCTTGGGTGTCCCTGCACAGCATAGCTCATAGCTTCTCTGAATTACTCAAGCCCCTTCACCACCATGATGTATGAGTGAACAAGCCGGTCCCAGGGGCCAAACCCTGATTAGGTCCAGCTGGGATGGGGATATTCATATTTCTTTACGAATACAAATATCCCCATCTCTAATCTAATCATAAATGGAACAGTATTGAACTTTCCACACAACAGTTCCAAATTCTTCCAATATCATCATTAGCCACTAACATATTGCAATACATACTCCTTTTTTCTTGGCCGTCATGAGCCAGATGACACACATCCTGGATTACAAACTGTAGGAGCTACTTCCCTTTGTCTCTACTATGACAGCTGCACAAAAGAGGAAACTTCAGGTATTTTTAATCTCACAAGAAATTACCTTTAGGGAAACTCATATCTAATATTTTCACTATATCTCCATAGCTGTCCAGTCTAGTCAAAAAATAGCTTCCTCCTGATGTTACTGCTACTTTACATTAGCACTACCCTTCTTTGCATAAATGCACAGTTTCACTCATATATTCTATAATTTTAGGAGTCCAGTTTGTTCATTCTAAATTACCATTAGGAACTATTTATTCTGAGACCATTACAACAATTCAGAAATTACATTTCATTCTGCCTCAGATTGGATCTCAAGCATAAGAACTCATTTGATTTGCACTGAGAAGACACTGAATGCAGTTTTCCTCTCCTCTCGTAAATTTTCTTTCTTTTATCACCTGATTTGTTCAGTTTCTCCTATATTTAGATACTTACTGATTCCCACAGCTGTAATGAGCTTAACAGCAAGGTCTGGAATTTCACACTGCATAAAAAAGGGTTCCAACAGGTAGCGTCCAAATGCGAGAGATATTACTGCTGTTGCAGCTGGTCTGCAGAAAAGAAAGCAAGACAGAAAGTCTGAATTTTGCAAGAAAGCCTGACAACTTACCTGACTACTACCCAGGTAACGTAATGAGTCAAATACAAAGAGCAGAGCTGTTTTGTCTTCTCGCCCACTCCTCCATTTCTTCCACTACTGATGAAGAAAACAAATCTGACTCCAGAGATATAAGTCTATTCATGTTTATCTGTCCCTCAAATTCAAGAAGGAAACTTTATTCTTCCAGGTCATGATAGCAAGATACAGATTGCAACTTCTGGTTTTAAGGGAGGAAAAAACATGTAATTTTAGACAAAAATATGATGCTTAGCTTCCCCTGCTGTGTTATTTTAATCTATAATCTTGGCAATCTTAATGGTTTTTCATGTATTTTGCTTCATTTCAATGGTTTTACAGTGTGGCAAGTTAATATCCTTTTATTAATCTAAATGTGGTTTTACCTGGGTTTTTTATGCTTCTTTCAAGAGTTTATAAGCTGTCTTGAGCACTGTTTTTAGTGGAAAGATGGGGCATAAATAAATAAATAAGTAAACAAACAAACAAACTTTTTCCTTTATTCTTTTCCAGGTTTAAGACTGCATGAAGAAAGGATGATTATTTGCACCCCTCCCAAATCTATGAATACTAATAGGGATAAAGATGATTATTGTGTTCAGAGCACGGGCAAACCAATTAAAGTTATAATTCAAGGTATTCTTTTTGTTGGGAAAAAGAAAGTCTTGTTGAACTTAATGGACTTGATGCCCAATGCCCAAGTAACCAAACATCAGATACTATTAAGAAACCATCAGATTCCATTAACATACGATACTGTTAAGAAAGCATTACTGAATGTTCAACCTTATTGTGGCAAGCATGAACTTACTCACACTAAATGTCTGTGTGTTTGCAGTCTTAAAATATAATATAAATCAAAACAGGAGGAGTGAAAGGTAGGAAAGACAAATTAACGCTCCTTGAAATGTGTGGATGAAGGAGGAGATATGTTAATTGCATCCTTTTTACAAATACCTAGGGAAAGGCATACAGTGGTGCCTCGCTTATCGATTGCTTCGTTTAACGAAGAATTCGCTTAGCGATGGGTTTTTTGAGGAATTTTCTGCATTGTTTAACGATGTTCTCTATGGGCGATTTTCGCTTAGCGATTTCGGGACCATGCTTCGCATAGCTATTGCATTTTGGGTCCCCTGTTTCACATAACGATGTCCGTTTTCACTATTTTAAAAGTGTCTTAAAATGTTCAAAAACTGTTTTAAGTGCTTGGAATCATTAGTGCACCTTGTAAAACCTTTGCAAACTTAATTTGGCTTTGTTCTGACTCTTTGTTAATTTTTAGTGAATTTTCCCCAAATTGTGTTTTTTTTGTGTTTTTTTGCAAAAAATATTTTCTCAGATAAGAAACAAGCATGTGTTTTCACAGGAGTGAAAGCTGACTGCTTTTCCCCCTTCACTCTATTGCTCAAGGAAATGTGCCCTGTAGAAAGATCTAGTGACTGGGAAGAGAATATACCACTCAGATTTCACTTTCTGCTTCAGAGAGAATATTATTGGCCACTCATTCTTGCATCTTTCTCATTCTCTTCCTTAGCTAATGCTTCCAAGATGGAATGTATTCTAAATCTTTCATCACAGAATGAGGTGGTACAGTCCTGAGATGGTGATGAGACTGTGCTATTTCATATCGTTAGCAAGAAACGCCTCTCCCCTCCCCCATACATTAAAGAGGGCTCATTAGAATGGTAAACAGTGGTATTTTAAGTGCCAAAATGCTTTTGGATATATAAATATTATTAAAATGGTATCTTTCATTTAGCAGTTTATGCTAAACACTCTGTTCTACATCTGCTTCTGCTTCGTCACTCTTATTGTCCTGGGGGGAAAGGCATCAGGAGATGAGGACATGTAGCCTCTCTCCCACCTCTTTCACTCCCAGCACCTCTAGGATATAACTCAGCACTTCTGGCTGCAGAGAACAAAGAGGAAAAGGTACAGACTGCATTCTTCATACTGCTCTGTCCCATCATTAGTGGCAGTGACTAACTGGCTGTTTAAGCTGCTGCTTCCTCTCCCTCATCCCACCTCACTTATGCATCAGTTCTTTCCCACCTTTGGGGACATGCAGGCAAATAAGCTAGTTTTCATTCAAAGCACACATTCACTCTAGACCAGTGGCTCCCCACCTTGGGTTCCCAGATGTTCTTGGACTACAATGCACAGAAGCCTTCACCACTAGCTGTGATGATCAGGATTTCTCAGAATTGCAGTATAACAACATCTGGGGACCCATAGTTGGTAAACACTGCTCTAGACTATGAGGCTAACTATATGGACTACTTAGCCAGCTGTTGGTCTTAAAGATGACAGTCAGACAATGTCTTTGCTAGAGTGCACCAGCCTGCCCTGATGTGTTCCTATTCATACCTTTCTGTCCCAGGTCATGGGGCTTCTATTTTTCTGGTGTGGGTATGATCATTCTGGTTTGGATTGATTCCAGCACATGTGATCACTGGAGCCAAACCAAAGCAAACATTCCTCTTTCAAATTGCCAATATATTTTTTAAAAATAATGGTGCATAGACTGTTTTTATATGCTGAATAAGAGCATCGACCAACCCTTGTTAGTGATTCCACCACTTGAACCAGATAGATAGATAGATAGATAGATAGATAGATAGATAGATAGATAGATAGATAGATAGATAGATAGATAGAGAGAGAGAGAGAGAGAGAGAGAGAGAGAGAGAGAGAGAGAGAGAGAGAGAGAGAGAGAGATTGAGAGTGGGGGGGGGATTTAACTGCTGGTGGTTTCTTCACCAGCCCTTTAAGGTGAGGGAAAGAAGTTTTAAAAATATCATAACTGATGTAGCGCATCAGTGATAGTCTGCATAAAGTTAAAAAAAATCACTTTCCCTGTTCTTTGCTGAGCAGGATAAATGATTAATTTGTCAGTAACCTGAAGTGGGCTCACTTATTAAGCCACTTTATGATATTGACAGGGGACACATCTGTGTGAACACTCAGGCTTGATTCGATCATTCTAATCAAGCTTGGCTGTTCCTAGGTAGCCCACACTAGCTCTTTTTCTGCTGTTACTGTAATTGTACCCTTTGAGGATGGCTGCTTATAAAACGTCTCTCTCCCTCTCCCTCTCTCTCTCCTTCTCCTCTCTTCCATTCCTCATCCTAGCCTCCCTTTAACTCCCACCTTCCTTCTTGTTTTGGAGGACCCCAACACTTAGTGGGGAAGATAAAGGAGACAGGAGACAGTGGAAGTGAGATTTGGTTTAATAGGTAAATTAATCCTTCTGTGTTTTCTGTGTAATTCTGGAATAAAAGCCTTCTTCAAATGAAATCCAACTGGCATGCTTCTCCCAAACTGGAAAGCTGGGAGGGAAAGGAAGAAAAAGTGGGATCTAGTGAGTCAGATGAGAACAGAGAAAGAATCAGCATTGCCAGTAACACCTTGGCAGAAGAACAAGTACTTTTCTTCACATCTCTACCATTGATTGAGATTAACCTCAATGTGTTTTTCTTACAACACTTTACTGCATCACATCTCTGTGAAATCCAGATCTTTCCTTTTGTTAGGCAGGAAAGCCAACCATTTTTCTTGTAAGATGCCATGAAATGGCACAAACAATATGATTTCTAAAAGAGCAGCTTTGCCCATCTCATATAACACAGTCAGTTCCTGAGCTACCAGCTTGGGACACATACATGTGCCTCTAAAACCCCAGGCTCAAGGGGATCAAGGGGATAACACAATAAACATATCCTGACTTTCTGGTTAACACTGCTACTGGCACGTGCACACACACACACACACACACACACACACACACACACGCAGAGAGAGAGAGAGAGAGAGAGAGAGAGAGAGAGAGAGAGAGAGCACTAGTCTTTTACCTGTTCTGCTAGGTGAAAAATATACAGGATATGTTATTGTGCTGAGACACCCATCTTTATTGAGGATGAGAAAAATGTGTATTTGTTAAAACCTGGAACAAGCCATCTGGAGCACAGAAGCAGAGGACAGGGGGAAAGTGAAGCACCTCATTTGCAGCCCATGCTCCAAATTCCAATCTTACAAAGCAACTTTTCTTTATGGAAACAAAACCAGCATTGGTGCTGTGTTGCAGATATTAGCATTCATGTTTAGCTGTCCCCAGAGAATTTGCCCTAGAAAAATAACAGGGGACAAAACATATTGGAACAGTACATATTAGTTTGTTCCAGATATCAGAAAGTTGTGCATAGTGGTGGCAGAAAGGGTACTCCTTGATAGCTATAGGTCACATGCCAATTTTTATGATCTAGAAATGTTTTACCTTTATTGATACTTTTGTTTTTTTGTGTTATTTGTTTTTATTTTTTGTTTTTTTCCTTCTGGGTGTCAGCAAGCATTTGCTAAGTAATTCAGTGCTCTTACAATACTGCCAGGACATGATGTATGTGAGAGAAACATCAATTCACAATGACTTAGCATTGTTGATTTTTTAAACAGATGATCAGCACAGCTTACTGCGTAGGTGTATGTAGCAACATAATCAAGTGAAACCAGCTGTATAGACAAAGAGAAAAAAGGAAATGAAAAGGCATATATGTTTCACTGAGTGAACTGCTTTCCGCAATATGACACTCAGAAAGAGAAACAGGTAAATAGATCAAGAGGCTAAACTACCTATGTGTAAAATAATTTGCCAGCCATTTAAACTGCATTTGTCTTCTGTGATTTGAAACCTATTTAAAATATCATCAACAAACTCAGCACCAGGCAAATCAAGAGCTGCACAATGTGCTTTCTATCATCACAACAGACAAGAAAATTGTAGATTTATAGGGTTGTAAACGGTAGCCAAGATACTTCAGAATGGAAACACTACTAATGTTAAACCAGTTTGGCCAGCTCTACTTCTTTTTCACACAGTGAATACAATTTCATACAAAGAAACACAAGGTCAATCTAACATAAGTGTACAGTATATGTATGACTAGAGGTAAAGGTAAAGGTAAAGGTGCCCCTTGACAATTTTTGTCCGGTCATGTTCGACTCTAGGGGGCGGTGCTCATCCCTGTTTCCAAGCCATAGAGCCAGCGTTTTGTCCGAAGACGATCTCCCGTGGTCACATGGCCAGTGCGACTTAGACACGGAACGCTGTTACATTGCCACTGAGGTGGTCCCTATTGATCTACTCGCATTTGCATGCTTTCGAACCACTAGGTTGGCGGGAGCTGGGACAAGTGACGGTTGCTCACTCCGTCGCGTGGATTCGATCTTACGACTGCTGGTCTTCTGACCCTGCAGCACAGGCTTCTGCAGTTTAGCCCACAGTGCCACCATGTCCCTTTTATGTATGACTAGGAAACACATACAAATATGTAACAAGTTCAAGGCCAGTTAACAATTTGTCCCCAAAAAATATCCTATTTGGGCACAACTGCCAGGCACCATCTGCTTAATTCCTCTTGGTGCCCATTGTCACCTGAAATACTGTGGTCTCCTCAGTCCAGTCTTCCATGCCAGCCCACTGGAAATCTACATCTGGGATATCTATGGGTTCCTCGTTTACTGGATAAAGCTGCACATTATTTAGAACTGCCTTTGCTCTTCAATGATACCAAGACTGAATTTAGAAATGTCATCTGAAGAAATGTACATCCACCCTACTTTTTTTTTGAGGGGTGTGTGTCTTTTTTTGGTTTCTGTTTGTTTAGGTTTGTTTGTTTGCAATCCCAGAGAATGCAAGCATATGATCCGTATGCTTTCTGGAGTCAGTACTTGGGCTTTTTCTGAGGAGACCCCCTCCATACAAACTACAAACCAAATTGTGGATGTATGCACATGTCTCATTTGAGAGCACAAAATAATTTGATGAAATATAATTATTTGATGCAAGTAAATTCTATAAAAATCCTATGCAATACTTTTTTTGGAATTTCAAAGTTTGATTCATTCCAAACCATAATTGTTGGTTCACATGATGCATGAATATTATTGATGTTCCCTATAAGCCTAGAATCTAGAAACAATAAAGTCAAACCTTTTTTTAAAGTTTTATATTTTGAATTTCTTAGCATTAAATCCAGTTGTTAGACTGAGCTGCAGTAGAACCATTGAATCAACAGGTTCAGCAGAAATTTAAGCAACCTATTCTTTCAAAGAATTTGTTTCAGTTGGAGTGAACAATTGGATTTACCTCTTAATTTGTACAAAAATATGTCAGGAACACTGATGCAACCACCACTGTTAAATTAGAAAATATTGGGAAGCCGAAAGAAAACACATACATTAAAGAACAGGCCATCTAACCACATTACATTAAGACAATGCTTTGACTTATGCAGGTACACTGGGAGGAAAACAACAACAACTTACCGTATGATGAGCAGTTCCACCCAAACTCTTACGAAAGCAGGTAATGGACCAAAGGCTTCCAGGATGTACGTATAGTGCCCTCCAGATTTCTTGATACTTGTGCCCAGTTCAGCATAACAGAGAGCACCTATACAAATGCAGTTAATATTAAACCAAAGCTTTGAAAAGCAAGCCCTTCCGTCAACTTTTGTCTAAAGTTTTTAGAGTCGGACACTTATTTCCTCCTTGCCATTTCTTTTCAACAAAGGATACAACAGAAGACAACAGTAAAACTGTTACTGAGAATGCATATTTCATTTTACTGTGAATTTTGACAGTGTTAATCGAATAATTAATCATGAACAGTTCTTTCTTAACTTTACTGCAGAACTTCAATGCAGGTTAAAGGATCTCGATCATTTTCTTTCCTTGTTTATTTTAATTAACACATCCTATCGAAGGGCCAAATTAGATGTTTTAATAGGCCAGTCAAGCTATTTGCATCTCAGTTTCATTTTATTGGCAACTCATACACTGTAGCGGTTATATATTTCGTATATAAATGCAGTGAAATTAATTTAATTAATGTTTAAGAAAAACTACAGTGCCATTTGAAAGTCCTCCTCTTGAAATAACTTCTCCCAAATTAACATCAGAGAATTTTCTGTAAGAATTACGTAGCTAGCTGTTCATTATGTGTTGTTTCATTTTTTAATTTAAGAATTCTGTCACTTAATCTCTTCTTGCAAAATCAACAAGGACAAAAATGAAGCACAGAACAATTTCAAGGCTGTGTAAATCATATTGTAATCAGAGAACATTAAGAGGACTTTAACAGGTCAGATCTTTCAACACAAAATCAAAATATACATGTATTCAGAAGAGTAACTTTTAACTTCTCCTGCAAGCTGAAGCTCAATTAAAAAGTAGCCTAAATAGAAACAAATTCTAACTTCAGTACCACTTAGAAAGATACAGTTTTGATACTGACCCTGTAAATGTTCCTCTCAATTATTGTTTGCTCAAGAACTATATGTTCTGTTTCTGATCAAGATCTATTTTGACTTCATCCAGCTGTATGTTTAGCAAGGGTGGGTAAAGCATTGGCTCTGTTCTTTAAAGATTGCGACAAATTGACACAGGGCAAGTTCCATGCATTTCATTGCTTGAGCCATGATATGATATTGGCTCTTATTGAACTTCTTTTTCCTAACACCCCAAAATAAGTAGGCTTGGCTGATAACAATGCCTATAGCCATGTGTGCTTTCAACTTCTTTATCTTTCTTTTGGGGGCGCACCACATTCTCCTCTTCCTAATTCATTTCTGCCTCAGGGTAGAGTAGGGGGGAAATGGTGCCACTTGCCCACATACCAACATGGCTAGTTACAGCTCTGATTGTTTTGTAGGATTAAGTGGGTGGTATATAAACCAATCTCAATTTTTGTACTATTTCTGTGGAGGGTAACTACTTCAGCAAAACTTACACATTTCTCTTTTTTAAAGTAAAACGGGCTGAAATCATGTTTAACTTAAGCTGCAGCAATTTTGCTGGCAATTAAATTTTTCTGATTTCTACCCCCAAAAATCCCAAGGTTACCTGGGGATCTCTTTAGTCATGGCGGAGACTTCCAAAAAGCACTGATAAAATCACCCCAACAACAATGATTTTCAGAAATGATAGGCTTCCTCTCTTCCTTCAGTTACCAATGACAAAAGAGATCACAAAGAAGCCTTGGGACCTTCAGGGAAAGAACTAGAAATGTTTAATTTCCAAAAGATCACTGTGGCTGATGGTGTCATTAGCCTTGTAAGTAAGTAAAAGCAAAAGGATGTCAGCCAGCATTTTGCAATTATTTTAAGTTAGACTAATTGAGCATTATTCCCTTGAAATATAATCTGGTACATGTCTAGTTAGATGTTAATCAGAGAGTCACTGTTCTGGGAGAAAGTATGATATAAATCAAAGAAATGAAAATAATAAATAAGCTTTACTGAACTCAATTGCACCTTTTCACAAGTATAAATGAACAGTATTACAGCTTAACTATTTGAGAGCCCCAGAGCCTACTTTTAACATAATTATTCCGTGCAAGACCTATAGATGTAATAATCAAGATGAAAGCTCCTCTAAACAATACAGTACAGCAGTTAGGATGCTGGTCTGGGTACTGGAAGATCTTAGACCTAGCTCTCACTAAGCATGTGTAGGATTCCTTGGGCCCGTGAAGTAAGTCAGCCTGACCTGTCTCTCAAAGTTGTTTTGAGGATAAAGAGGGGAAGAGGAGGGGGAGGACCCTTGTGCTTATAAGAAAAAGGCAGTTATAAATGTAACTAATATATGAAAAGGTACGTTTCTTCATGAAAGAATCCTCACTAGCATTTAGGGTGAGAAGCCCCAGCTCACTGTGTACACATTCCAGACAAACATGAGCATCAGACTGTCTCTTATTTAAAACTTTGTCTGAGTCTTCTCACATCTCTCTCCTCTCTTCTCTTCTTTTTCCTTTCCTCTGCCTTCTCTCCCTCTCTTCCCTTCTAGTTCAACAGAAGTTTACACCATTCAAACTCTCATCTAGCCAATAAGGGGCAAGGCATACATTTCGCAGATGTTTTTCAGACTGAACAGTTCATCTCTCCTGTTGCCGACACTCCACGAGCATGCTACACGTCATTCTCAGCAGCCAGGCAGAAAGCAGACCCAAACACACACCTTCTGGCCTGCTAAAGGACACTCCTTTCTCCACTTACTTCAGGGAGCCTTAAGAAATACTATTCTTTCTTAAAAGTCTATATAACAACATTCATCAGAGCTTTGTGTCATCATCCGTATGCTTTCAAAGCAGCTCAAAGATCCCTCCTGCCAAAAAATTACTGAAGCAACATTAATGCTAGGCATCAAACCAGCCTCTTGATCTTGAGCATCAAATCTCTTAAAAGTCCACTAGCTACCCCCCAGGATCAATTTTAAACTTTCACAAACTTACCAAAGAGTGAAAGGATACCACAGACAGTCCAGACAGTCAGGGACATTCCCACACTGCCCGTGTGTTGAAGGATTCCTTTAGGTGAAATGAAGATTCCCGCTCCAATGATTGTACCAATTATAATGGAGATTCCTCTCAATAAAGTGATTTTCTTCTTCAGCACCACTTTGTCTCCATGAGTTGCCTTGGCATTGTACGGTGAAGGCAACTTGCCATTCGCTGATCCCTGCAGGTAGCTGCCATTAGAGACTGCCGAGACAGGAGCCTTCCTAAACATAGTTTAGTGTTGCCCACACACCCCAGAGTGAACTTCTAAAAACTCTCCGGCAAGCTCTTCAGATCTTTCTTTCTCCTCTTTCTCTCTCTCTCTTTGCCTAGCTAATTACTTTTACAGCTCGCTCCCACACTGCTTGTAGTCTTTTCAAACCACTTGTGCCAACAGGTATAAAACTCTTCAGGTGTCTTTTTTTTCTTTTTGTTTAACTTTTCCCTGCTATCTGAAGGCTGCTGAAGAACACCTGCCCTTTCTCACAGCTACCTTGGTGCTGCTCTGTCATTGGAAGCCAGCTCAGCTTCCGCATGGTCTTGTATTTAAGCTCGCCTGTCATACTAAGTTACTCTTGCTGAATGATGATGCAAATTCTCCAGGTTTGCATCAGCCATAGAAGCCAGATCTGGCTGTAGCATTACTCAGCACTTTTCTCCCCTACGGTAGCAGGATGTTGCAAAACTAACTTGAATTCTTCTGAAAGATAAAAAAAGAAAAAGCACACACACAACCCTGACCGATCCTTAGTGAGTCAGTTACGGTACTAGAACACTCCCAAATATTTAAATAACTTCCTGGTGAGAAATGTCTGTTTTCAAACACTGAGCTGAGCAGCTTGTAAACTTTATAATGTAAAAGGGTAGGGGAAAAAAGGTCAAAGAAAATGTGTCATGTTTGCATTTTATCGAAAAAGAATTTGCCTCGACTATGATGGGCTAGTATAGGTTATGAGCATGCTCTTTAAGCTGGTTGCTTTTTCTGGACCTAAATCAACATTGTACATGAAGACTGCATATATTTACAGAAATATATGCCAGCTTCCTTGCTTCGTCATGTTGCCTAGCAACTGACCAATGGAGTCTTTGCTTCTATAACATGGCAATTATTGTGTATATTTTGTTTTGAGGTTTATCTAGGCTTAATGGTCCCCTCAATAAAGGAAACACTCCTTGGGTGAAACCAAAATGATTCTTAGCAGGCGTAGGATCCTTTTGTAAATATCACTAAAGCAGGAACAGTTTTGCTGGGGGAAATGGGCATCCTTTTCAAGTGACTGTGGTGCTGTCATCAGCAGATCAACTTTGTTTTGATTTCCTGCCTTGCATGACTGACCGCAGCCTCTTACACACCTTTGAAATCAACACAAATTGAATGCACATTGAGGAAGAGGCCTGTCGAGTCTGCCTCTGATTTCATGAATATAAGACAGTTTAAATGATGTGTACAGGGGGCTGGCCCTGCCACTAGGCTGGGCAACTGCCCCAGAGGGCAGAGTTGCAGCTGCCAAGAGTATTGGCTATATTACTAGTTGGGCAGGATAGAAATGTAAACAAACAAACAAATACATACATACATAAATATATAAATAAATATTACATTTGTTATTATTGTGCACTTACTGGTAGGGAAAGAGTGAGGTACTTGTGGAATTTTCTGCCTCATGTGCTAAAATAATTTGGCTGGCTGTGTGTGCAATTTACCTTGACTGCATAGGAATGGCACGTCTTTGCTCAGACAGCAAAATATCGTAAGTGTATTAGTTTGTCAGGAACCCAATGTCATGGAGTGGGTAGATGGAGGGAGTAGCGCTATGGAGACCAGGATATGAATCTCTGCTTGGCCATGGAAACCCTCTGGGGGAGAGGAACTGGTAAAACTACTTCTTAAATATTTAACTTATGTTGAAAGCCCTGTTAGTGTGGCTAAAAGTCGATTCCAACTTGATGGCATATAACTATTAGTCTATTGCTTTCTACATTATTACAAATATTGAATAAGCGTGAGTTCTCTTTCATATGGAACACTGGTTCCCAATCTTGGGTAACCCCGGTGTTCTTGAACTGCAGTTCCCAGAAGCCTTCACCAGCAGCTGTACTGGGTGGGTTTTCTGGGAGCTGCAGTCCAAGAACATCTGGGTTACCCAAGGTTAAAAACCACTGGTGTGGGTTCTAATCCACCAATTAATGGTTTATTGTGTGTTCCCTGTAATATATCATGTTCAGTATCATGTAACAATATGGGACTGTACCACACCTGCCATGTCAGGGTCCTTACCTATGGTATGTTTTTGAAGGAGGAGTGTAAATGTACAAATTGGTCCTAAATGAGAAGCAGAACAGAGCAGAGTTATGTTTCAATGCATTCCAACACACACACACACACACACACACACACACACACACACACAGTCTCTCTCCTTTCTTCCTTATAAATGCTAAGACACACACACACACACACACACACACACACACACACACACAGTCTCTCTCCTTTCTTCCTTATAAATGCTAAGTTGCCTGTCAAGACAAACCTAGAATACTGAGTACTTATAATCAAAGTAGGTACTGTACCTTACTGGCTTTAGGCTGAAATTTCATCTCAAAATCTGTGTTCCTTCAAGACAGTCTAATTAATGTCAGGTCCTAAAACCATTAATTAATTAATTACACTGGAAGATTATTTAATTCTCCAAAATAATGAAGCAATAAGCAGGTATATCCCTGCTATCTTGGACTGTCAAAGAAAGAAAGCTCATAGATACAAAAAAAAAAAAACAGAAGAGGGAACATGGGGGATTAGAGAAGTATGCCATCAAATCAGTTTCAACTGATAGTGATCCTTCTCAAGGTTTGCAGACTATAGAAATTAGAACAGCTTGCCATCCCCTTGCTCCAGGACTACTCTGGGACTGTGCATCATGCCCAAGGCTACACAGGCTGGCTCTTCTCTCAACAACCGCTGTGTGATGCAGTATTTGAACTGCTCATTGAACTCTAATATTCTCCTTGCCTGCCCAACCCAGAATAACAAGACAAGACACAGTAATATGGGGTGAACTAAGGGCCCTAGCTTTATTCACTTATTGTAAGTAGAACTTCCCCTTTGACAAGAGGGCCTACCATAGTGCAAAACAGGTCTATAACCGGAGTCAGCCTTGACCTTCCAATCCAGACCTCTTCCTAGCTATTTCCTACCGCAGAAGTGCACGGTCCTATTACACAGCACACTTTCGGCCCTCAAAAAGCTGGAGTACCCCAAGGCTGCCCTCCACCTGGGCCTCATGACCCTAAGTGCCCAGCATCCCCTGCGATCCCAGGCTTCCCCTCCCCTCATCCAAACCTCTGCTAATGCTGTTCTGAGAGGAGGGGTGCCTTCTACCCCCTGGGTGCCCCCCTTGGAACTCACTCAAACCTGTTCCTTTTGCACTATCCTGTTGTGACCAAATTAAATATGCCATCCTACCATTAACTGCCCTTAGTTGTCCTTACAAGTAAGAATGGGACGGGCAAAAAACCACTTGCACCCAGAGCCAGTTCAGGTGTGAGTCAAAAATTCTTATCCAGCCCCACAGCAACCAGCTAATCTCATCTTTACTATAGAGTGGGCAGGTTGGCAGATGGGTAGACGCCATCAATGAGGAAGGGTGAGGCAGGCCTAGGAAACCTTACAGTCTCCTCCAGGCCCTGCCTGCTTGCCTGATATGCCATACGAAATTGTGTCTCTCATGCAACCAGGCAGGCATAGGAGCCCCGCCCAGGTAGCTTTGTGCCTCTTGCAGAGACCTTTCTACCATTTTTTGAGGTTACACTGCCCTAACTATTAAAAAAATCCCAAACATTAGTTATACTATAAAAGGAATGAAGTTATCTCTTGTTAAGTTACATTTGATGTTGGAAATGGGATTAATTGTAGGTGCTGTAATTACAGAAATTACTGAAAGACAGTGTGATATAGAAGACGGTCAAACTCTGGAAACCTGGGTTCAGATCTCCATTCAGCTATGGAATTCACAATGATGAATCATTCCTTGAATATATTACATACTTCAGAAACTCTGTGAGTCAAAAGTGAGTTGACAATACATAACAAGTAATTAACAACAGTTACAATAAGGATTATTTACTTGTCCAAGCTTTGGCAATTATGTTTTTCTACTCTCCTTGCATGTATGGGAATGCTCTGAGCAAAGCATTTTATCCATCCACAATCTAAAGGGAAGAACGTTAGAGCAGTACAGCAATGGAATCAATTATATCAAGAGGCAGTGAGTGCTCTAACACTGGAGTCATTCAAGAGAAATTTAGACAACCACCTGGTAGATATCTTTTGATTTGTATTTCTGCATTGAGCAGGGGGTTGGGCTCAATGGCTTTACAGCCCCCTTCCAACTTCTTTATTCTATGATTCTATGATTCTGTTTGTTTGTTTGTTTTTTTGCTTGCTTGTTTGTTTGTACCTCATCTTTCTCCTTAAAGGACCCAAGGCAGCCTATGTAATTAAAAGACAACATTAAAGCTAACAACAGTGAGTATACAAATACTAAAAATGATCAAACAAATACCATAACCCCACTCAGGCAGCCAGTCACTCAGGGAAAGCTTGCCTGAAGAGAAAAGCCTTCATCTGTTTGCAGAACGACAGCAAAACTGGAGCCAGCCTAGTCCAAACCTCCAGACAATGTCTCACAGCAGTTTCATGTAGGTGTTAGTTATGATGCAACTCAGCAGCTAAATTGCTAACATCAAACCCAAATGGAAAAGAAAAAAGATGTGCCCAAGCATATCCTAGGACATTTCCAAATTAGCCAGAGGATCCAGATGCTTGCAAGACTGTCTTTAATTAATAATAGTAGCAAGAGCAGCAGTAGTAATCATAATAAAAATATGTTTAGTTGGTGACTTGTTTCATCATTTGTCCACCCTGCTTTACCGAAACATACCACGCATCAATAGACTCAGTCTCTCTTGCTCATCTGAGCCCGATACCCTAGACCACATATTATTCCGCTGCCCGACTCATCAACATTTAAGAAACAACATCCTTGAACCCCTTCTGTCGTCCCTTTTTGTTTCCCTAGCTGACCCCCTCCCCACCCTTTTAAGCGATTACTCGGCGACCATCACTAGCGTGGTAGCGGATTTTCTTTTAGCGGTCTCCAAGTCAAAACCCCTGCCCCATCCTCCCCCCGCATCACCCTCCCAGTTCTTACCTTCACGCCCGTCCTTCTTGGTTTGTAACACTATGACATAAATTGTTACTGCTGTTTTATCCCCTTTTAATGCCAATAAAGGTTTTAAGAAAGAAAGACTGTCTTTAATTAATAATAGTAGCAAGAGCAGCAGTAGTAATCATAATAAAAATATGTTTAGTTGGTGACTTGTTTCATCATTTGTCCACCCTGCTTTACCGAAACATTACTTTTTATCAAAAAGAAACTAAAACTTAAAGTCTTAGTTGGGCTTGTAGCCTACATTCTGTTGAATAATATGGGACAGTCTTTCATTGGACTCAAATGCTGTCTGGATCATGTCTTTCAAAAGAAAAAGAAAATTAACCTAGATTCATGCATTGTTAATCTGTTAGTAGTCACAGAGAGAAGTGGGTCATTTTCAAGAGGATGAAAGAACAACATCCCTAACAACATTTTAACCATTCTTCTCATTTCATATGGAGGTGTCAATACCATTCAAAGAATATCTACACCACACAGTTCTAGCTGATACCACATTCTACAGGACACCGGAATTTGTGGTTCAATATGGTATTTAGAATTCTGTCCTACAGAACTCCCTTGCAATCCACCGAATTATAGTACAAAACTTTTATAGTAAAGAATACTAAATACCTCACAAAACTTTGTACCAAAAAAGCCACCTGAAAGATTTATCTCAATTTGAGCTTTCATGCCTACAATCAACTTCTTCAGACACAGTGTATTTATTGGGATCTTAGTTTTCTATAATACAGAATACATGGAATAGGGTTGGAAAACCACTGAGAAAAGAGAGTGACAATTACATTGGTAATGGGCTTTCAGAATGATAATTCCATTGACAACATCACTAATGATCAGTCAAAATTCTGTGTATGTAGATATCCTGTTGTCATCCATCAAATGGTTTTCAGGAAGTGTGCTGAAGTTTTATCAAGGAAAAAAATCTTTATTATTATTATTATTATTATTATTATTATTATTATTATTATTATTATTATTATTATTATTATTATTATTATTATTATTATTATTATTATTATTATTATTATTATATGTGCCAAAGATTTCTTATGAATGTACAGCAGGAAAAGTATATAGTGTACTAAGAATTCTTGGTCCTTATTTAATCCTTTTAATATATATTAGAATTTGTGAACATAACCATTTCAACTATATCTTTCTCTCAAATCTTCCTTTGTAATTCCTTTACTCCACAACAAATCTCTTCAGATCTGCAACAATATGTCTTGGGATGCTGAGGTGTTCTGAAATGATATGTGGCCACTCACCAAACAAGTGAATTATAAATTCGAAGATTCCACATGACTGTGAGAGCTGGTATAGATTCATGTTTGCAAGGCCTTTTATTGCAAGTTAAAAGTTTCCAATCCCATCCTTTCCTTCCCCAAGTTCTTACACTCCTTAGGAATCTCTTTCATCTTGAGAAAGCCTTGGGGGGGCAGGATGAGGGGAGGAATGTTTAATGTCCCGAAAAAAACTGCCATTGTTTTTTTTTCTCAATGGTTGGACTGGAGGTAGAGATTTTTGGACATTGAAGACCCCTGTCTTGAAGCCACCAAATGTTTCTTCAGTATAAAAGGATCACTAGGAAGGCTCAGCGCCATACAGAAAATCCAAAACTTTTAACTGGTGATAAAAGGACATGGATGATGATGTCATGAACCTTGCATGCATGGAGCTAAACGAACAGGATTTCAACCAATGTATTATAAGTGTGTGTTGTAGTTACATTCTCAATACTACTGAATTTTAATGCATGAGAGCACTTGGCACTGCCCAGAAATAGAGGCACAGTCTTCTACTACTGTAGTCTGCAAATTTTCTTTGTAAGAAGGTTCAATATAAAATATAGTAGCAATTCAACAATCTCACATAATCTACTGCCATCCAGTTTTGACACATTTGGATGAAAAAATACATTTAATCTTTTAGGGTGTTGACCTCTTGTAAAATAATTGCCTTGAGAAAGCTTCTTATTATGAAACCGTATGATGTAGAATAATAATCCTTGACAAGTGTGAGGATAGATCAGATTAAAGGCAAGCTTTTTAACCAAATAGGTCTAGGACTAGACTTGATTAAATAGATATAGTACTTGAAATGCTCATAAATAAATGGCATGCCCATACAGTACTAGAATTTAAACCTTGATTCCCAGTAATGCTGTATGCCCTTCATTCTAGGCAAGGTTGTTCCAGTTAGAGTAGCCTCAGTTGGGAGAAAAGACAATGACAATTAACTCTTCCAGGCTATTTTCAGAGCAAGAGTTCAAAGTGCATTTCAGATCGCTATAGGACCAAAGGTACCCCTTTTTCCTCTGTCATTAATACCACCCTTTTCCTCACCTCATTTTTAAAAAACTGGCACTTTTCAAATACTTGATGGCACTTATCAATTACTTGAAAGGCTGTAACACAGAGGAGGGGCAGGATCTCTTCTTGATCACCCTAGTGTACAGGTCACAAAACAATGGGCTCAAGTTATAGGAAGCTAGATGTTGAGTAAATATCAGGAAAAACTTCCTAACTGTT
Organism: Pogona vitticeps; assembly: GCF_051106095.1. Taxonomy (NCBI): domain Eukaryota; kingdom Metazoa; phylum Chordata; class Lepidosauria; order Squamata; family Agamidae; genus Pogona; species Pogona vitticeps. The sequence goes on from NC_135787.1 coordinate 38,827,325, forward strand.
AGAGCAGTACAGCAATGGAATCAATTATATCAAGAGGCAGTGAGTGCTCTAACACTGGAGTCATTCAAGAGAAATTTAGACAACCACCTGGTAGATATCTTTTGATTTGTATTTCTGCATTGAGCAGGGGGTTGGGCTCAATGGCTTTACAGCCCCCTTCCAGCTTCTTTATTCTATGATTCTATGATTCTGTTTGTTTGTTTGTTTTTTTGCTTGCTTGTTTGTTTGTACCTCATCTTTCTCCTTAAAGGACCCAAGGCAGCCTATGTAATTAAAAGACAACATTAAAGCTAACAACAGTGAGTATACAAATATTAAAAATGATCAAACAAATACCATAACCCCACTCAGGCAGCCAGTCACTCAGGGAAAGCTTGCCTGAAGAGAAAAGCCTTCATCTGTTTGCAGAACGACAGCAAAACTGGAGCCAGCCTAGTCCAAACCTCCAGACAATGTCTCACAGCAGTTTCATGTAGGTGTTAAATAACATAGGAGACAAAACAGAACCCCTAGGGACCACACAGGCCAGTGGCCGGGGTGTTCAACAGGTGTACCCCAGCTTCACCTTCTGAGTTCTCTCCTCCAGAAAAAAACAGAGCCACCACAAAACAGTGCCTCCAAGTCCCATCCCAGAAAGACAGGCCAGAAGAATATCATGGGTATTGAAAGCCACTGAGACGTCCAGCAGAAGCACCAGGGAGACACTCCCCCTGTCCATTTCCAGGAATAAGTGATCCACCAAGGTAATCAGAGTAGTCTCTGTCCAGGCCTGAAGACAAATTGAACTGGATCTTGATAACCCATCTCATCCAGGAACCTCTGAAGCTGAAAAGCCACAACCTTCTCCAGCACCTTGCCCAAGAATGGAATATTACAGACTGGTCAGTAATTATTGAGTGTTGTAGGAGCCAAGGGTGGCTTTTACAACAGTGGTTCTACTATTGCCTCCTTTAAACATGCTGGGGTTCTACTCTGTTGCAAGAATGCATTCCCCACTGAATCAATTAACCTCAAAAGCCCTTCAGAAACTGCATAAACTAGCTTGGTAGCATTCCCAAAAGGCTGAGGAGGCTAGGTTGTTATTATTTAATTCATTCTTCATCCTGTCACCTGACAATAGCTTATTTTCCCTGAGGTCTCCCATCTCTTACTAACAATAATACCACCATATCACAAAAGAAATATTAATGGAACATTCATTAAATTGGCTACTTCCATTTGGTAATGCCCAACTTAATTGATAATTTAATTGGCCATAATATGTTAGAATCAATCTCTGAGTAGGACACAGAAGTGTGTGTGTGTGTGTGTGTGTGTGTGTGTGTGTGTGAGAGAGAGAGAGAGAGAGAGAGAGAGAGAGAGAGAGTGCATGCGTGCGTGCATGCATGCATGCATGCATGCATGCATGCGCACATGCACACGCACGCACACACACAGGGCGGGGGGCACGCTGCAGTTGTGACATAGTGTTTGCTACCAAGGCTTCCGTCCCATGGATTGTCTGTCTGTGATATGTTGGCATGGTAATAACTCTGGACACTCAGTGTTTCTCCTGAATTCTGTTGTCCTTATCAACCAGCTTACTCTAAGTGATTAAAGTAATAACAAGCTCCTTATATGTGTATACATATCCTCACAGTAGAAGAGATATGTTTGTTCCATTCATGGCAACACTCACATTTTTTTTTTGGAAGAGTAACTGATTACGTGTAAGTCAAGATACAAGAAAACTAGCCAAATTCCTCTGGCTCAGTTACGCACACAGAAAGCACATAGCATAACTTCTAGTGGATTCCCACTGACAGTTAACAAGTCCCTGCTCCAATATTTAGTAGGCATATGCCTCTCTGTGTGTGCCTAAAAATCCCAGAGAAAAGCTACTGAAGGTTACGCCATTTCTCTACTGCAGGCATAACGATGCAAAAGGATTTATTTATGCACAGAAAACATACTAAGTAAGTTTTGAGTCTCCTGCCCTGGATTCACCCTTAAGTTCTTTCACATAGTCCATCAGTACCAACATGACACAACACAAAGAAACTCCACATACTTACACAAATTCTACCTCCAGTGCAAAATCTATCTCGAATAGATTTCCATAACAGGAAAATTTAGGTATAAAAATGTCAAATTTTTAAAATTAATTTCATTTCCATTTTAAAAACCCTGTAGGTTAAAGCGTTTTGGCATTGTTTTGTTGTAAAATAAATTTATAGAACATAGAAAAGATTAATAATAATAATAATAATAATAATAATAATAATAATAATAATAATAATAATAATAATAATAATAATAATAATAATAATAATAATAATAATAATAATAATAATAATAATAATAATAATATCCCTTCAAAACCTAATTTATTATTTACTTATTTATTATATATTTATTTAAAATACTTTTACTATGCCATTCTCCTTTAAAAAGACCCAAAATACAATATTTAAACAGTTATTATAGAAATGCTAAAAAGGATCAAACAAATGCCACACTAAAATATGGTAAACCAAAGCAACACCAAAAACACATTCAAAGCAGTAAGGCACAGCCATCCATTTAAAACCCCACGGAGGTAGCCAGTCATGAAGGGAAAGCTTGCTTAAAGAGAAAGTTCTTCACCTGTTTGCGGATGTCACTATGAAACCTAATGCTAAGGACACTATGAAACCATTTCAAGCAGTCTTCTCATTAGGTATCACAATCCCTTCACAGGAAGAGCCAATATTTTTCTATGTTTAGGTTGTTTAGATCCATCAATGGAAGTTGAACAGAGGAAGAAAACCTCTCAGAAAGAAATCTGTAGAAGTTCCTCTGTACATGAGCCACTGAATATAGACCTGAATTGTTATTTTGTTCCCTATTTAATGCTGGAAAAGAAATGATTAAAAAATATTGCTTTGGGTTCCACCTTTCTTTCCATGAATAAAACAGAGTTTGGGTTCCCATAACATCTCTCCTTTTCCTCTGCAGTCTCCTGTGCACCCCCCAAAATCACCTTCTGAACTCAGAAAAACCCTTCAGGCCAACCCAGAGGGCTGCAGATGGAGAAGGAAATTAGTGGGAACTGGTACTTATATGGAATGAGGTTCAGCTTAGGATTCAGGGCAATATAAGGACCATTATCTAACTTAACCCCATATAAACAATCAGAAAAGCATAAAATAATAAAATAAGCATTCTCAAACAAAAATCAAGTTGTGAAATTAACTTGAAGAGTGTTTAGAAAGTCTTTTCCAAGCTCTGCTTCATTCTGCATAATATGTGTGATCTGGAACATTAGTCTCTTCTCCTTTCCCATGTGGGAGAAATATTTAACATGAATTTGCACATTTTCCTTTGAGCGACAAAGCACTTCTATTCCAACAGAGGAGAATTAAAAGCCAGTGCATGCATAGGAATCTGTGTCTACTGTCAGATCCATAGGATCAACCATTCTCCTGATGTTTGTGATGCCAGTGACATCACAAATGTAGGAGGGTCACAACATGGTTGAAGCCAAAATAGGACTTCTGAGAAACAAAGCAGGCAGTGTTCAGTAGGAGTTGGAGTTTTGCAGACAAAACCAATCAACAAACAAACAAACTAATTAACTGAACAAAATCTGAACATACAAACATGGAATGTTGAACACAACTCAAAAACTTTGGAGGGGTTGGAATGGACATACCTAGGCACGGGCATGGACAGCAGACTGCAAAGCTGAACAGAAACATTATGGCAGCTACATTTTTTCACTCTTAAGTTTTTAAATTATATGCTAGGAAATCTATATGGTGCTTTTTTTTCTTGGAACACCCAACTTCAGTTCCTTCAGATACCACTCAGTAACCAATTCATAAAGAACAAGTGTGTTTCTATCAGTTTCTGCCATGGAATTTTCATAAATGCACTCAATTCATGGGGCAGGGGGAAGCATTTTAAACAAAAATCTGGAGAATAACGTCAGTTCAATCGCTTCCTGAGCCGAGGAGTACAAGTGAGGCCCTTACCCTTGGAAATAACAAAAACTGTTTTCAAAAGAACTTAAAAGGTACCGGTGTCTAAGATTCTGTTTGCTTTACAGCCAAACATGTAAGAGGCTTTCTTGGTACTGGCATATGTGTGATTCTAAAGAGGATTAATATGAACAATCCGACAGTAAAAAGTCCACCTAGTTATTGCTTAGATTCCTGTCCATGGAATAGATTCAGTTCTTCAAAAAACTTTCAGTTTATGAATGTGGAATATTGTGCTTCAATATCCACAATTCAAAATGCCAGGAAATGGTCCGATATTGCACAATATTGTGCCCATGTTGCCAGCAGGAAAAAAAGATGCCATACTTTACATAGCAAAGGACATCCTGGATGTTGACATGGCAGCAGTCGAGATGGTCTGCAGTAGTAGACCATCATTCTTGGACTGCAATTCCCAGAAGCCTTTGACAGCATAGCTAGTGGTGAAGGATTCTGGGAGTTTTAGTCCAAGAACATCTGGAGAACCAAGGCTAGAAATCACTGGTCTACAGAATACCCTCATAGGCTCACTACCAATCAGAAAGAGACACCAAGCAAGGGGAAATTCTAGAACCTGACTCCTTTTTTCATCGGTTAACTACTTCTCACCTGAACATAAAGCAATTTCCATGTCTGTTTTTGACAAATGTGAATGCCCAAACTTTGCCAAATTTGGCACAGAGCAAGAGCAGACTTTCAGCTACATCTGTGCCAAATATGGTACTGATCCAAAGCCCAGTTTCAAAGTTATAATTTGTTGTTTGGGCTCCCCTTGTTTTTAGAATTGCCTTGTAGAATATTGATTTTCTCTGCTGCATGATAACATAGCTTTACTCTCATGCAGTGATAATCAAGGTAACAAATTTCCCATGTGAGTAATGCATAAAGTAGTCTGATTTGTTACGGGATAATGTATCTATGCAAAAGCTAATGACTCGTGAGTATGGCATAAGTGATGTATGTCACCATTTGCTGGGTTCCTAGCCAGTCATTCCCAGGCACTGACAGAAAAGTCTGAATTTTTCTTCACAATATATACTCTGAAAGAAGATGGGATTCCAGCATCTTATATTTCTCTCTGCCTTCTCTACTATATACATGTTGTCAAGCTTTTCCACTGCAGGTATGATTGGTCAAACCAAATGACTTAGATCAGCAGCCAACCAGCTATAAAAGTAAACAATTTTTCATTTACTGCAACTATTTATCATTTCATGGTGGGAGCAATGTGCTAGACCTTAATGCAAAACTGGATCTATGTAGCTACAGAAGCGCATATATTTTATAATAAGTGTCACTTCTCTTGCAGATTCAGATTGATTGCTTTTATCCTATTTGCACTGGAAGAGCATCAGATTCTATCGTGTCAGCTAGACAAAGATAGTATGCAGACTAATTTCCCTTGTGCCGGCAGATCCTGAAGGCATGTTAGACTTAGAAATCTGCAGTGGCATCACTCCACCATTAGACATGAAAGAAGTCAGCACTTCATACCTTACTAACAAATGCTATCTCAGATCATTTGCAAATATTTGGCCTCAGGAGCCCAGAGATGTGACTGCATTGCTCAGTTTGGGGCTATAGGGGCAAGGTTTCCTTCTCAGGAGGGCATGGCAGGGGAAGCCATAGATTAAAACATGACTTTCAGCACATTGCCATCACCAACACTCTCAATACACATACAGTATGCATAAAGTACCAGCTAAAGAATCCTTGATCCTTCAGTAAATATTAGCAACATGTGCCATGCAAACTAAGTAGCCACTCTGCAGAAAGAGGATTCCACACTGTCATGAAGCCCCGAGGGTGAGGAAGGCTGGTGACATGCTAAGCAGCCTTCTTCCAAATCACACCGTTGATCCTTTAGTATTATGTACACTGACTGGAACTTGCTGTTGAAGATTACAAGCAAGATTTCTTCCTAGTCCTACCTGCTGGGGATTAAGCTTTGACCTTTTGCAGGAAACGCATATGGCTTGGCATTTGGACTACAGCCCCATTAATAAAAGCAACAGGAAGCATGGCTTTCTTGGTCAACAATGTGCACTCCACTCCAATCAGTGTAGCTTGAGGAAGTCATAGAATATGTCATTATCAGTGGCAGTCACTGAGATCCTACTTGCTAAGTCATGCTGATATGCAGTGGGAATTGCATTGTGACGTTAGACTTTTAGCATATGCTGTGAAAGGGCTGGTTTGAACATTCTGTCCTCCTTCTCACACTTCAGTCCTTGCCATCTTCCATTTCCCCTTTTTCTTTCTGGTGTGCCTTTGTCAAGAGAACAGCTTCCCATTTATTGTTCAGCAATGTTGTAAATTATAAAATGCTCCATTATCCTTTCCCCAAGTCTTAAAAAAGTTCCATTATCCTTTTTCCCAATTCTTTTGTTTCAGTTTGAGCTTAATTTTTCTTTCAAAACATCTTTCTACCTGTAAATGTTTTAAATATATCTTATACCACCATTATTTCAACACACATCAATGGGAGTTGTAGCGCACAAGAAAGACAGAACACTTAAATGGGCTTAGGAAGGGTATGAATGGTCCATTACAATTACCACATATGTTTGCTCTCAGGCTAGAAACAGAACCCAGGGTAAATAAGACCCAAGGGTTCACAACACCATTCCAGGATGTCAGTCTGACATTTATACACTTTCTGCAATACCACTGGAAACAAATTTTCATTTATTTTATTAAGGCCCACAAAGGACAGATCACATATCTGAACTAAGAATGTTCAACCAAGCCAGTGAGATAGTGCTTCAAAACAGAAGAGGTACTTCAGTGCACAATGGTGGAACAAATATTCCATCTGGAAGACCCCAGAAGCACATGTTCTTAAATCTACAATGTCATCACCATTAACTATATTCATAACCAGATTCTTTCTCTTTGGCACTTGAAGAGCAAGCTGTTATTAAGATCAGCAATAAAAAAGAAATGTAAGCTTAAAGCAATTTAGCAATATATGCAACCTGCCTGTCAAGATACGTTTGCAGCCAACTAAGGTTGATTGTACAGGTAAAAGAAACATTATTTAAAACGCATCAACTTCCAAATGAATCAATGTTTAAAAGAGTGTCTCCATTATGCAAACGCAACCCAGGATTACTTTCCATGGAAGTGTGTTTTATAGGTGGAATGCAGGCTAAAAATACGGTTCTGCTAGAGGGTGGTTTAAAATAGTATGCATGTGAAACTCAATTTATTGTATTCATTTCTGCACATGTACACCCCTGCCCCTGAAAACTGCACCTTGGAGTAAACCAACAGAGGCAGTGGGAGAGGGCAGCAGGAGGGAAGGAGGGAGGGAGGGAGGGACACATGTGCTGGAGGGTTGCTTGTAAAAAGCTGGGCTGCTTCTATCCCTTTAAGAATGATTTTGCTGGTCTCTGGGAGGCAGAGAAAAGGGAGGACTTGATCAGCAGACAGGGGGATCCCAAGAAATGTTTGTGCCAGATTTCCATGTGTGCTGGGTCCACAATTTTTTTCATTCATTCATTCATTCATTCATTCATTCATTCATTCATTCATTTAATGTCCCCCATAGAGAGGGATGGCAGGTTGGTAGCCATGAAAGCAAAGGGGAATGGAAGCTGGAAATGAAACCTCATTCCTTTTGTGAGCTCCAGCTGCCACGAATCCTCTACTACCCCTTGGAGCAAAGGAGGAGGGAAGGTCTCCTTAGGCAGGAGGAGTGCATATCTGTATCTAGAATGGAGCTTATTGGGAAGCAAATGTAAATGTAGATAAGCCCTAAGACTGGTAATATTTACCTTCACCAGTGCTATTTGCTTATGAGGCCTTCCAGCTCAAAAGCCTATAAAATTTCTCTCCATTGTGTACCTTCATCTAGACACAATCTTGTTAGCCTTTCCATTCAGATTTTAATTATAGGACAAAAGCCTGAAAAATTCCCTTGTTGTCATTCAGTCACTCATACATTTCAGATATTAATGTGCAGTCCAAATGGGATTCCAGTCCAAGGGAAAATTAAAGGCTTTGTTCAAAAATCCATCTGCCAGCCAATGGAGAAAATACAAGATCAGCAAATTAACAGGACTGAACTTTTCAAATGAACCCACTAACGAATAAATTAAAGTGTAAGCAGTCATGTTTTATAGGTCAGAACACTCCAAAGTGGAATACATGATAGGGCTGCATTTCATGAAGAGTAACAGTTTGAAAACAGAACTGTAAACACGGCTTCATGGCAGGGGATTTTAGGAAAGGGAGCTATTCCATATGGTGCTTAGTCTATTCCAGTTAGATAAAAGTGATCCCAATAAGAGAAATAGTCTCAATCCTGTATAAAAATGCCAATCTTGAAGAAATTTTAACTTAACAACTGTTTGTTAACTATTGGAAATGTGTGTGTGTGTGTGTGTGTGTGTGTGTGTGTGTGTGTGTGTGTGTGTGTGTGTGTGTGTATTATTTATTTATTTATTTATTTATTTATTTATTTATTTATTTCAATTTATATCCCACCCTGTATAATGGTACCACTCTGTATAATGGTATCTGAATGTAGAATAGCCGTGTCCACTAGAGATGGTCATGAATCGCTTTGTGCCATGTCATCTGAACGCATTGGCATGGCACCACAGGTGCTGCACATTCCCTTCTCCCAGGCCCCTGGCCAGCTCCCCCACTCACCAGTCAGTGTGCACTGCTTTTCCTCTGCTCTTCACATGACTCTTCAGTTTCAGCAGGAGCATGTGCTTCCCTCCCCTGGCAGCTACCCACCCAGACAAGGAGGCAGGGCAGGGATTCCTGCAGTGCAGCCTTTGAATAGACTACTGCCGGAGAGGGTAGAGGAGGGAAGCAGATGCACCTGCTGCAACTGGTGCAAAGAGCAGGAAAAAGAAACAGTGTGTGCCAGCTGGTGGGTGGGGGAACCAGCCAAGGGGTGAGAGAAGGTGCCATGCTAATGGCTTCAGCCAACACGGCAAGAAGTCGTTCATGCCCATCTCTAGTGTCCACTTACTTGAACTTGAACTTGAATTTATTGTACGGTCAAAGACCCAAAAATACAAGGATAAAAACATTACACAAAATATACAAAACAAGTTAGATATCAAAAGATAGCAGGAATAAAAACTTGAATCATACATCTAAACACAACACTTTACGGATTCTTAAAACTGAGAATAAAAACTTAGCCACTGATTGTGATATTAATTGGTTCTCTCCGGACAGCAGAAACTTAAGGTAGTCTGCGGGAGGTATACTAATGCATTTAGACATTATTGGGTGGAGGTAATGGGTACGTTCAGACTTATATAAACTACATTCTAGAATGGTGTGTGCCAGAGACTCAACTGTTTCTTCCCCACAGGGGCATATCCTTTCTCCATAAGGAATGTTATTAAACCGCCCTTTTAACAAGGCTGAGGGAAAGCAATTGAACCTAGCCCTTGAGAAGGCAAAACGATACCTTGGTACATTGATTTGATATAGATAATTTGGTAACTTGGGAAAGTTAAAATTTATACCAAAGTACATTGGTGAGCAGGTCCTGTCTGCACCTGCTAATGAGTACTGAAGATCTATGTCTTTAATGCGTTGCACAAGCATTGTCTTGATGTTGTCGTAAGGCTGACTCAGGAAGAAGTCCATAGAGAAGCCTAAGAGATGTAATTTATTAGTAAATCCCTTGTGCCATGAGCTGGTAAAGACATCTTTTTGTAAATAGTGTATATACCCACTGGTTATGGGAGCATATACCACCTTCAACCAGAATCGGAATGCATGCAACCAGGCTTGACATTCCACCGATTGAAGGCCAGCCTCCAAACGCAAAGCAGCTGAAGAGCAACATCTTGGCATAGCGAATAGGATTCGCAGTGAGTTTGACAGAACACTTTCAACGGAGGAATTGAAACCATTTATCCAGATCGCAATACCATACAGGAGCTGTGCAAGAATTTTGTACTTGACTATCTGTAGAGCAGCAGGGATGAACTGCCCACCCTGGACATAGTGGTATCGTCTAAGAACTTTGGTTGTATTATTAGCCACTTGCACTGCTGCTTGTCTATGGTACGCCCAGGAGAGGGTACGTGAGAAGACAATTCCCAAGTATTTGAATGTTTTAACTTGTTCTATATGTTGGCCTTCGATAACCCAATCTTTAACTTTACTATGTCTAGAGAAAACCATTATTTTGGTTTTCTGGAAATTAATTGTTAATAGGTTGTTCCTGCAATAACTCATAAATGCACGTAATATACGTTTGAGACCAACTTCTGATAGTGACATGATAACTGCGTCATCTGCATATAGTAGAAGAGGCACTCTGATTTTAGCCAATTTCGGGGAGTGAAATTCAGGAGCTGTGCAGCTTTTAGGAAGGTCATTTAAATACAGATTAAATAATGTAGGCGCCAGAATACAACCTTGGCGAACCCCTCTCTCTGCCTGAATGGGGTTTGATAGATTCCCATCGACTCCACATCTTACCCTAATTGTGGTCTGTTGGTAGAGGCTTCTAATAAGGTATAGTAGCCTCTTATCAATTGAGGAAGAGTAGAGTTTTTCCCATAAATTTCCTCTGGGTATTGAGTCGAAGGCAGATTTTAGATCTATAAATGCTGCAAACAGGCCATTCCCATGACAACCCATATACTTCTCTGCGAGGTGATTTAGTACTATACAGTGGTCGAAAGTGGAGCGGTTCTTCCTGAAACCAGCCTGTTCATTCCCTAAGATCTCCTCCTCCTCAATCCATGTGATTAGTCTATTGTTTAGATATCTAGCATAAAGCTTGCCCACTATTGACAGGAGGCTAATTGGTCTATAATTTGAGGGTTCGTCTTTGTTCCCCTTCTTATAGATTGGTATCACTATTGCCTCTAACCAGGAGTATGGAATTTGCCCAGTGTTATTAATAAATGTAAATAAATGTGATAAAAGGGGAGCCCATCAGTCTACATTGGTCTTTAAAGACTCTGCTGGTATTAGATCGGGTCCCGGTGCCTTTCCTGATTTTAGGCAAGCTATTAATGGCCTTATTTCATTTTCGTTTACTGGGTCCCAGTTTGGCAATTTGTTTAAATCTAAGAATGTGATGTTAACAGTTTGTGCAGGTTTAGTTTCCTTGAATATTTTAGTGAAGTACCGTTCCCATATATTTGCCGGGATAGTGCAGTAAGCTGATCCTGTTTGGGCACCTAGCACTCCAGAGACCAAGGCCCAAAATAGCTTAGAGTCTTTGTTTAGTACTGAGTCAATCAAGATGTTCCATTGTTTTTTAATTGATTGTTTCTTTTTCTGGGCAATCAGGGTTTTATATTGGTTTTTAACTATGTAGTACTCCCGGGGGAGAACTGCCAAATTCTTCTTCCTATACTGCATGTATATTTCTCTAAGTTGGTTTTTTTATGGGAGCATTCCTTATCAAACCATTTAGGAGTATATCTTCCCGATTGTTTATGAGTTTGAGATTGTTTTGGGCTTAGAACAGATTGTATTGTTAAAACTAGGGAGTTGTAGTTTGTTACGATGGAAGTCAAAGTAGATTTTGTAGGTGCTGTTATTAAGTTTCTTAATTTCTCACTGGTAGGAGATTTTAAGAAACTGGAGACTTTTGCATTAACTTCATCTGTCCAAGTTAGACGTTTATATCTTACAGATAAGACATTGTCACTTAAGTGATGTTCAGGGGGAAGATGTATTGGGTTTAGCAGTGACAAGGTTAGGAGTAGGGGTAAATGATCACTATCTGTTCTATGTCCAACGGAGAATTCCTTAACCAACCTGGTTAAAGATGGAGAAATTAACACATAGTCTACCACACTACTGCCCCTCCCTGATACAAAAGTAAATTCTGCGCAATTATCAAACAATGCATTGCCATTTACAATATAAAGAGTAAGACGTTCTGCCATCCGTGCCAGGCATATCCCACTATAATTGTCCACTTACATGACATGGAAGTACTCCGAAAGGAGCTGCGCAACAGAAATCATACTTCAAATAGCTCCCTTTAAGGTCACACTGTGTGTTACAGGCAGCACAACGTTGTAAGAAAAATGATACAGACAGAACTTCCTAATGCATTTGTGCATAATCAGACAGATCTTTGTGACCTACATGCCTATGAAGCCTGCACTTACCTCCCAGTGACAAGTCTAGTACTAGTACTAGTACTAGTACTAGTACTAGTACTAGTACTAGTACTAGTAGTAGTAGTAGTAGTAACAGCAGCAGCAGCAGCAGCAGCAGCAGCAGTAGAAGTGATGCACAGTCAATTTTGAGAAGTGACAGGAATCCAGGAGCTAACTCTCACCTCTGAAAATCTATGGGACAAAATTACACGTGACATGAACTGCTTATAACATGGGTTCAACATTTTTTAAAAAAAATCCTAATCTTATTTATTTGACCTGTTTCATAGCCACCATTCACTGTAAACTGTCACCTATAACCAGCAGACACACAAACAAGGCAACAAATAAACAAGGTGAACTGTCATCTGTACATACACTGGATTTGGACAAATCCGAATTTCAAACTGAATCAGCCTGATTCAAGCTGATTTGTATGAAGTTCAGATTGAAGCAGAATGGCCAGATTTAGCTCCAGGTTAAAGGAAACCAAATTTACACATCAAGTTGTATCCAGGTCACAAAATGCTTGAGTCAACTAATATTTTTAAGTCAGTGAATTGACTTTACAAATTTATTTCATTTGTGCCCAAATCAACTGGAGTCTGGAACATAATTGAAATTGGAAGCAGGATTCATTCCAGAGCACCACACTGGCCTCCAAACCAAATCAGGGGACTCAAGCACAGCCTGAATCTGTTACAGCTGTCACTTGACCAGCCTGTTCCTTTGATAGGGTTGCATTTATTTTGAACAGAATAGAAAGTCAGACATCTTAAAAGGAATCAATATATAACAGGTTGTTTAAGGACAAAATTGCTGACTAATTCAGGATTAGGAAGTGTAGGATTCCAAAATTAGGTATAAGCTTATGGCAATGACTTTGTCTTCTTTTAATTGTAGTCTAAGAATGGAGTCTGAGAATTGTAGTCTGAGAATTGTAGTCTGAGACCAAAATTAATGGTTGTCCTTTGTTTTGGAATGGGGAGACTAAATGGTAAGATGAAAATGAGTGAAAATAACATTATAGATATTTCCTTTCCCCCTTTTTTTCTTCAAGACATTAAAATATAAGTTTTAGATTGTGAGTCCTCAGGGGAACAGAAATAGCTACTGATGATGTTGCTGTCATGTTTATGGGATGTGGCATGACATACCTCAAACCTTGCACAGTAGACCACTGGGTAAAGGATACACATCATGTACTTCGGCCCTAAGGAAGATATATGCTAAATCTGCAGCAAAAATTCAAGGAGCTATTCACAACTACCATTATAGGTCCCCGAACCAAGGAAGAAGTAGAAACTAACAAGTATGCAGGTAATATTGGTAGCAGGCTGCAGTTTAAACAGACGTTGGGTGCTATGTGCACAAGTATAAGCATGATGACAAAGATTCAGAGAAGTTCCTCTAAAGAATGGCATCATTTCTCATGGAATCAGTACCCATATTACTTGGAACACATATGAATGGGTACTGTCAATAACATTTTAAGAAGACCATAAATATAGATTTGTGGGGAGTGTCCCCATTTATATTGATCTTTCACTTTTACAGCACAATTCTATAGTGTGACATGAATTCCATTGGGTTCAATGGGAATTCTTCTTTGTTAAGGAATGGTATTAAATTACTGTATATTGTTGATGGAGAAACATAACATTTTTTTTCCTTGAGCTCAGAAAATCTAACTACTATAAAATGTCTCAAGAGCTCAATAAACCTATATTTCTACAGAAGTCTTCCATTTACTATCACTCAGTCTTAGTAGTTTCAGACTAACCTATCCATTAGCATCACCAGCAGAAGAGGCCCCCAATGTGGTTACTGAAATATTCTGCTAGGTACTCTGGAACAGCAACAAGCACACAAATGAAGACAACAAATAACTACATCATCACTTCTGGCCATACCATTATCACCTCCATCTTGACCAGAATGGCAAGGGACAGTTGCAGCTACTTTGCATTGCATTTAGAGATGGGCACAAAATGAACCAAAACAAAAAAACACTTTTTTGGAGTATTTTTTCCCATTTCCGATGGGTCTTGGGGGTTTTTTTGTTTGTTTGTTTGTTGGGTTTTTTCCCCATTTCTGATGAGTCTTGGGTGGTTGTTTGTTTCTTGGCTTTTTCCCTCCATTTCCGATGGGTCTTGGGGGTTCAGTTCCTTCTTGGGGTTTCCCCCCATTTCCGATGGATCCTGCATGCTTCCCTTGCTTTTTCCTTTGTTTTCTTTGCATTTCCAACCTGCCTCCTTTGTTCTCTGTGCAATTTCGATCTGCTCTGTTTGTTTTCTGTGCATTTCCAGTGGGTCTTGCACACTTGGTTCCTTTTCTTTTCCCTCCCCTTCGGCCGGATGCTTTTGAATTGTGGTGCTGGAGGAGACTCTTGAGAGTCCCCTGGACTGCAAAGAGAACAAACCTATCCATTTTGGAGGAAATCAACCCTGAGTGCTCACTGGAAGGACAGATCCTGAAGCTGAGGCTCCAATACTTTGGCCATCTCATGAGAAGAGAAGGCTCCCTGGAAAAGACCCTGATGTTGGGAAAGTGTGAAGGCAAGAGGAGAAGGGGACAACAGAGGACAAGATGATTGGACATTGTCATTGAAGCTACCATCGTGAATTTCACCAAACTCCGCGAGGCAATGGAAGACAGCGTGCTCTGGTCGATGGGGTCACGAAGAGTCGGACACAACAACGACTAAACAACAAACAAAAATCTTACTCGCTTAAGTTCTTGGTTCAAGATCCAGGTATCCTTTTGTGTGCTTATATATCTAATTAAATTTCAGGAGCTGCATCCATCTTCTATGCATGAGAATTATCTCTATTTAAAAATTTAGGGAAGTAACTACATTATGGTTGTTGTGGGTTTTTCGGGCTCTTTGGCTGTGTTCTGAAGGTTGTTCTTCCTAACATTTCGCCAGTCTCTATGGCCAGCATCTTCAGAGGACAGCACTCTACATTATACTTAGCAGTGTGTGAAGACTTTCCAAAAAGATTTGAAGCACAACACCTGGAACCAGAGATGACAAATCAAAGTAAAGAACAGCAAACAACCACACTTTTAACAGTCCACTTTTTTACTCACAAGAAAGCATGCACCTGCACTGAGGGAGCACATGTGCCTATCTATCTATCTATCTATCTATCTATCTATCTATCTATCTATCTATCTATCTATCTATCTATCTATCTATCTATCTATCTATCTATCTATCTATCTATCTATCTATCTATCTATCTGTCTGTCTATCTATCTATCTATCTATCTATCTATCTATCTATCTATCTATCTATCTATCTATCTATCTATCTGTCTGTCTGTCTGTCTGTCTGTCTGTCTGTCTACATAACACCTTTCTCCCCCATAAAGATAAAGCAACAGATTTTACAAGGCTAAATTGATATCATATTAAAAACAATTAAACATATATTAAGATCTTTTAAAATCAAGTTTAAAAAAACAATTTAAAGCATTTAAAATTCTGTAAATTAAAAACCAGCATTTCTGAGAGAACTTACTGCTTAAAGTTCTGCCAAAAAAGAAAGGTCTTTGCCTGACAATGGAAAGACAAAGGGGAAGGGGTTCAACTTGGTTTCTTGGGGCAGTGCATTCCAAGGCCTGGGAGCACTGACTGAGAACACCCTCTCTCATGTTCTCTCATGTCCTCACCAAACAAAGGTGGTGGAACCGAGAGAAGGGCCACATGTGCTTCCCTTACAAATTAGGCACAGTGTGTGGAGATTTGCTATCCCAACCCCGGAATAAAGATGTGAGACAAAGATATGCATTAAATATGGGCCACACTTTATTGATAACATCAAATATGAAACTTGCCATCCTATGGCAAAAGGAGGTGGCCTGCTGCAGTGCAGAAACAGGTGAAAGGCAGGGATATCCAAATACCCCTTGATCAATAAATGGGCGAGTCCCTGGCCCCAAGTTTCAGCAGTCTCCAGACAGCAGGAACCCAGCCAGCCACTAATAGACACCCCCAGACCTCAAGCCATCTTTCGCTGATGACTGTTGGTCCAAAAGTGGCCCAGTGCATCTTCCCCCCACAGGCACTATAATCGCATGATCTGCAATGCCGGGAGGTCGGATGCGCTGTTGGCTTACCTGAGATTACAATTGGGACAGACCGAAAATACCTGTTCTTTCCGCACTGCCTGCCCGTGTGACCAAAATTGTCCACCAAAGTGCCAACAACCCTCTTCCAGTGTGTGATAGGCAAGAAATCCCCCCCATCCAAAGGCCAATCAGGATGAAGCTCAAAAATTCCTATCTGGCAACCAGAAAAACTCACACTAGAAACAGGGAGGGTGGGCAGGTGCCCAAAAAGAGGAGGGCGAGGCGAGGGGGGAAAGCCCTTTAAATACCCTGAGCTTCCCTGAACTTTCCCACCCCTCGCACAATTCTCGAGAGACTTAGAAACAGTCTCATTCTATCCCAGGTGGATAGCAAAGAGCATTCATGTTGCCCAAAGTCGGGGACTTGGCAGCGATCGCAACATTTGTGCGAAGCCCCACATTAGGATGCTGTGAATGCATTCTGCAGGCGGCCATTGATCCAATGGGCCTCAGTCACTGCCATTTCAGTGCTCCATAATGCAGTGCCATCTGCTGATTGGCAGTGGCTTCAGAAATTAAGCAGGAGGCATAAACAGCAGGTTATGTGTGGAAACAATTGTCTTTGTTTTCATGTACACACACACCTCAGATCTAATCCATGGATCATCAGCCCTTCCTATAGGAAATAAATAAGACAACTCACCTCTGATCTAAAGAAAAGAAGGGGCTGGATGGGTCAAACTCTAACTAACTTATTCTCCAGTGAATCTTGCAGACCACACACAACCCAGAAAGGGCATCTTCACTGGCACATCTGCAGAGTTTCTTATTAATAATTGATAATAAAAATGTGTGCTGTAGAAAATATTTCCACCAATTTGCAGGCCTAAACTCTGGAAAGTGCATTATATGTAAAGTGTAAAAGTACTACTTCTTCCAACTACCTCCCAGTCTCAAATTAGCAAATCCCAAAGGGAATGAGTGCCAATGCATATGGTTAGTATAAATTTTCATCCTTTTATGTAAACCACCTCACATCAGCCAGTTAAAGAGCCTTGGGAATCCAGAGGAGAGAGATGAGGTCCTATCATAGATTTAAAATCTGAAGAGGCCAATTTTTTTTAAAAAAGGCTATGCTAAGCATTAATGTGCCCAAGGGAAATATAATATAAGCAGCACTGCTCACTTCCTTTATTAATGACTTAAGAAAGGACACTTATATTCATATTCAACTAGCACAATTTGCTTATTACCAAAGAGGGGGGGAATCTAGTGAGGTTAGTAAGAAAATCCCCATGGAGCTATAAACAGACAGGGAGGAGGTAAAATATGGTTAGTAAATGTCTATATAAACACAACCCAGGGGAAACTGACAGAAATTATAAACTAGTTTAGCAAATGGCCATATCTCTTCCTCCATCTGCACTATAAACTGTGACAGGTGACAGACCAGAACATTTCTATAAATGGTATCATTTGAACCACAACAGATCCTGTTATGCCTACAGATCCTGTTAGAATTCTGAGAGATGGACCACCCTAGGGAGATATAGGCAACTGCCATTACTTATGGAATGGTATCTCCTGGAATTTTGCACTGGTTCTACTGGACCTCTCAATGGCTTTTGATACCATCAGCCATGGCATCCTTTTGAGAAATATGTCTGTGATGGGGCTTGGAGGCGCTGTTGTCGCTCTGGTCTGTCCTGGAAGGAAGAATTCAAAAGGTGTTGCTGGGAGAATTCAGTTTGACACCTTAGCCGTTGGCCTGTGTCCCTCAGGATTTTACTTTGTCCCTATACAATCTACATGAAACCACCGGGATATGTTGTCCAGAGTGTGGGGGTTCAATAGTACATTTGTTGTTGTTTAGTCGTTAAGTTGTGTCTGACTCTTCGTGACCCCATGGACCAGAGCACACCAGGCCCTCCTGTCTTCCACTGCCTTCCAGAGTTGGGTCAAATTCATGTTGCTAGCTTCAATGACACTGTCCAACCATCTCATCCTCTGTCTTCCCGTTCTCCTCTTCCCTTCACACTTTCATAACATGGGGGTCTTTTCCAGGGAGTCCTCTCTTCTCATGAGATGGCCAAAATATTGGAGCCTCAGCTTCAGGATCTGTCCTTCCAGTGAACACTCAGGGTTGCTTTCCTTCAAAATGGATAGATTTGATCTCCTTGCAGTCCAGGGGACTCTCAAGAGCCTCCTCCAGCACCACAATTCAAAAACATCAATTCTTCATAGTTCTGCCTTCTTTATGGTCCAGCTCTCACTTCCATATATTGCTACTGGAAAAACCATATCTTTGACTATACTGACCTTTGTCGGCAAGGTGATGTCTCTGCTTTTTAAGATGTTGTCTAGGTGTGTCATCACTTTCCTCCCAAGAAGCAGGAATCTTTTAATTTCATGTCTGCTGTCACCATCTGCAGTGATCATGGAGCCCAAGAAAGTAAAATCTGTCACTGCCTCCATATCTTCCCCTTCTATTTGTCAGGAGGTGATGGGGCCAGTGGCCATGATCTTAGGTTTTTTTATGTTGAGCTTCAGACTGTTTTTTGCACTCTCTTCTTTCACCCTCAGTTTCTGCCATCAGAGTGGTATTGTCTGCATATCTGAGGTTGTTGATATTTCTTCCACCAATCTTAATTCCGGTTTGGGATTCATCCAGTCCAGCCTTTCGCATGATGTATTCTGCATATAAGTTAAATAAACAGGAAGACAATATACAACCTTTTTGTACTCCTTTCCCAATTTTGAACCAATCGGTTGTTTCATATCCAGTTCTAACTGTTGCTTCCTGTCCCACATATAGATTTCTCAGGATAAAGATAAGATGGTCAGGCACTCCCATTTCTTTAAGAACCTGCCATAGTTTGCCGTGGTCCACACAGTCAAAGGCTTTTGCATAGGCAGTGAAGCAGAAGTAGATATTTTTCTGGAACTCTCTGGCTTTCTCCATAATCCAGCGCACATTAGCAACTTGGTTCCTAGTTCCTCTGCCCCTTCAAAATCCAGCTTGTACTTCTGGGAGTTCTCGTTCCACATACTGCTAAAGCCTGTCTTGTAGGATTTTGAGCATAACCTTGCTAGTTTGTGAAATGAATGCAATTGTATGGTAATTGCAGCATTCTTTGGCACTGCCCTTCTTTGGGATTGGGATGTAGACTGATCTTTTCCAGTCCTCTGGCCACTGTGAGTTTTCCAAATTAGCTGGCATATTGAGTGTAGCACCTTAACAGTGTCATCTTTTAAGATTTTAAATAGTACATGGATGACCCCAGCTCTATCTGTCCTTTCAGTCTACATCCAAGGAAGTTGTTTTGGCTCTCGATCAGTGTCTGTTGTCAGTAATTAACTGGATGAGGGTGAACAAACTGAACTTAATCCAGACAAAATAAACATATTCCTGGTCAGCCAAAAGGCAAGGCAAGGAATAGGGATGCAGCCTGTGCTAGATGGGGTTATACAGCTGCTGAAAACACAGGTGCATAGCTTGGGGGTGTTCCTGGATTCATCTCTGAGCCTGGATGTCCAGTGGCCAGGAGTGTGTTTGCACAATTAAAGCTGATGCATCAGCTTTACTCATTCCTGGAAAAGTCTGATCTGGCCATAGTAACACATGCCTTAGTTACATCCCCACTGGATTCCTGTAATGCACTCTACATGGGGGTGCCTTTGGAAAATATTCTGAAACTTCAGTGGGTCCAAAATACTGCAGCCAGATTGTTAACTGAGACTGATTACTGAGATCACATCAACCCCATCCCGTTACAGCAGTTCCACCGGCTGACGGCCTGGTTCTGGGCTCCATTCAAAGTGCTTGTTTTTACCCTAGAAAACCCTGAACTGCATCTGAGACCAAGCTAACTCCCAACTATGTGTCCTGCTTATTTTTTATTTTACGAAGACTGCTGAGACAAGCCTGTTTTATTATAATAGAGGATGCTACCATGCTCACTGGAGCAGTTTTGGAAGCTGTTATCTTTTTAAAGTGCAAATTCAAGGGTTGAGAGCATTATTGTTGTACAATAAGGCTGCAGCCCTGTGTGCATTTATTTGAATGACCATTATATACAGTGGAGGAGTAGGTGATACCTTTATTAGACCAATGAAGTCTAATAAAGGTATCACAATATAGTCTGCCAGCTTTCATGGATCAAACCCACTTCTTCAGGCATGCACCAGTGTCTTGTCATTAGTGCAGAGAATTTAGAGTTCCAGAAGTTCATGGAAGATGGCAAGCCAGGCTTCTTTCTTAGATGTAAGTTAGAAAAAGTGCAGGCTACATTGGAGGTGTGGTTTTCAAGTTACAGCTCAGGAAGTTGTTGATTGGATACCATGACCCAGCGCCTCCTATATACAGTGAGATATTCTTCTGAGTAAACATGGATTGCATGGTGAAGCACGCAGCTCATATGGTTAAGTGACTTTGCAACAACATTAACAACTCCTTTTGGCTTTCTTTCTTGAAAGGAGAACTATGAAAGCAAAGCAGTATGAATGATGGCATGCTGTACATTTTGAGTGAGAAATCTTTAGCACTTTCCTTAAGTCACCCATTTTCTTACTAGCATGTGACCTCATGTCATTGTGGCAGCAGTTCTCATAGCCCGGGGAAATTGCATTGTGCTATAATATGGAATGTGGGTGTAATGCAGACAGCTGACGCCAACAGCAATTTCATCAAAGCTTAATAATTATGCCAGGCCTTCTCAATTCATTGCATAGCTCATAGACCCATGAATGAGGTTTTGCCTTACAAAGATCACAGTCTAGCACAGAGGTAGGCACAATTAAAGCCATTAAAATCAATATTGAACAAAGTACATGAAGATGAAGATGCCTATCATCATACTAAGGCACACGATGCCAAAACAAACATAGACATGGGCAGCTTGTCAACCAGGATGGAGGAAGCTTTATCTCTAAAATCTGGACAGGCACTCCTGGCCCCAGGCATAAGCCATCACTAAATCTAGCCAAACTGTTTTGGTTCAAAGACATATAATAATCTTAGAACTGCAAAGCTAGAAGGGACCTCATGGATCATCAAGTCCAACCCTTGTCAAGGAGGCACAGTGGAGAATCAAAGTCCAGCTTCTGGCTCCTAAACTACTGAGCTATCCAGCAGCTTTATTAAATGACAATCAAAAATATTTTTAGTCCAACTAAAACATATCCTGCAACACAACCATTAAAAATTCTACAAAAGGTAGCATTTAACAATCCTTGTAATTTTTTTCTGAAGAATGCTTTGTTTTGCTTTCAGAAAACAGGACTTTACAGTGGTTTCTATATTATTGCTTCATTTATTTATATCTCTCAAAAGAAATTCTGCTGCAGCTTCTTCATATACTAGATGGCCTGTTTGGTTAAATATATTTAACCAGCCAGGGCCTAGGATAATAGAACAAAGCTTCATTTTGATGTTTGGAAAGTTCTGAACTTCTAGAGAAGTAGAGGCCAGTGTATATTTTGCCTTTACCATGTTTTCAACAGATATTTAAGCATACTCAAAATCTAATATAGTCTGAACAGGGAGAGGCTTAACTGCAATCCTATTTGGCTCACCTCCCTTTAAAGGGAAAGAAAAAAGAAAGAAAAGAAAAAATAAAAAGAGATCGGCTTCCTTGCTCACTCCTGTCTCCTCCTTCGAGGAGGAAGGTTTCAATTTTTTTTTCTAAAAGATATAGCACATTGCCACTGCCCTAACTAGGCTTTTTTAAAAAAACGTTGCTTCTACTTTCTCTTCCTTCACCAAGAAAGAGAGGAAGTTTTTAATTTCCCAATATCATTAAGTGGCTAAGGTGTCTGCTTAAGCCACTTAATGATATGGGAAAATTGAAATCAGATGAGAATTTGAATGCCGCAAGCCAGCCACTTGTTTCAATCCCTGCAATTACATATGCTGGAAACAAACTAAAATGAAACAATCCTACCTGCACCTAAAAAAGAGAGAGTGGTCCATGACAGGGAGCCAAAAAGACATGAGTAGAATGGACTGGTTGATACTGGCACTTACATTGTGTGGTCACTGGGAAAAGAAACAAACCAGTCTATTCTCCAAGTGAACCAAACAGCAGGATAAATCCCCCTATAGCCGCACCATAAAAGTACACTTACACCTTCCCCCACTTACATCAGGCTTTAAGTGTCTGGCAGTATTTAATGGTATTTTAAAATTGGGCTGGAAAGTTTCTGGTCTCAGCCTGACGTGAAACTTTTATTGGTCACAATTATCACAGTGAAAACTAAGATATTCAAGCATCTGCATTTTACATCCAACGGCAAATGAATTGTGGTGCTTGCCTTCGGGAAGATTTGCTTCTATGGAGAGGAAGTGTCAGATGGAATAAAGCATCACTTTGCCCCAAGAGATGCCAGAAATTCAGAGTCCTCCCACCCAATTCCCATGCCATTGTAGCATTTTTATTCCCATGTATCAACAACGTTCTTGGGAATTTTGTGTTTGGAGGAACAAATTAACTTTAATTGACTTTATCGTTGGAAGTGTAGCCAAACTTTTACAAGCAGCTTCCATGTATAATGAGTAGGTTTCATTTTGTTTTTCTAAAAGAAAAGAAAAAACTGTGCACTGTAAAGCAACTAATGAGCGTGCGACCAGATTATACATTTTTGTTCTACGAAATTATATGTTGGGTAAAGGACTGTAAAAATCTGTGATGACTTGCAAGTGTGCGTGCATACATACACATTATCATAATTCCATCTAAATCCAAGGAAGCTGTTACAGCTCTAGATGAGTGTCTGGTCTCAGTCATGGATGGGATGAGGGTGAATAAATTGACCATTCAGACAAGACAGAGCTGTTCCTGGTCCGTTGAAAGAGAGAGCAAGGAATAGGGATGCAGCCTGTGCTGGATGGGGTTACACTTTGTCTGAAGAGACAGGTGCACAGCATGTGCATGCTCCTTGATTCATCTATGAGCCTGGATGCCCAATTTTCCATGGTAGCCAGGAGTGCCTTTGCACAATTAAAATTAGTGTGCCAGCTGCACCTATTCCTGGAGAGGTCTAATCTAACTACTGCTTTAGTTACATCCTGGCTAGATCACTGTGACGTGCTCTACATGGGGATGTCTTCTGAAACTTCTGAAAAAGTGTTCAGAAACTTCAGCGGCTCCAAAACACTGCAGGCAGATTGTTAACTGGGGCTGGTTACAGCAATCACATAATGCCCACTCCCCAGTTAAAGCAACTTCACTGGTTGCCAAGATGTTTCTGGGCAAATTTCAGTGCTGGTTTTGACCTATAAAGCCCTAAACAGCTTAGGTACAAGCTATCTCGAGGACCACATCTCCCTTTATGAGCCTGCCCAAGTGTTAAGATGATCAGGGGAGACCTTTCTCTGTGTCCCACTACCTTCTCAGGTATGTTTGTGGGGATACAGGATAGGGTCATTTCTGTTACTAATTTCAGACTCTAGAAACCCCTCCCACAGGAAGGCTGCCCCCATCTTTGCTGTCATTCTGCAAGCAGACAAAGGCCTTTCTCATCAGGCAGGCTTTCCCTCAATGAGTATCTGTCTGAGATAATTTTTCTGCCTTGTTGCTTTGAATGTGTT
Organism: Pogona vitticeps; assembly: GCF_051106095.1. Lineage (NCBI taxonomy): Eukaryota > Metazoa > Chordata > Lepidosauria > Squamata > Agamidae > Pogona > Pogona vitticeps. The sequence goes on from NC_135787.1 coordinate 38,851,101, forward strand.
TTGGTGTTGATTTTGTTTACCATTTTAGTGTGGCAATTGTTTGGTTCTTTTTTAAATATTTGTATGCATACTGTTTTTAACTTTTGAATATTGTCTTTTGCTGACATAAGCCACCTTGGGTCCTTTTTAAGGAAAAAAGCAGGGTAAAAATAAATATATGATAAATACTTACTGACAACTATTAATTTATTTAACAGCAGGCTCATATTGATCTATTGATGATAAGAACCACAAAGAACGCCATGGACCCTCAGTTGTGGGCAGCTATCTTCCCAGGAGTCAGCTATCCCTCCAATGCTCTTTTAATACCTATGTGACACCACTTGGAGAGGTCATTCCAACACAGGTTCAAGATTTTGGTTTTAAGGCCTCCTCCTTCCCAACCTTCAAGAGGATGCTGAAGACTCTACTCTTTAGAGAAGCATTCAAAGACATCCTCTCCTGAATCAGTCTATCAGTGAGTCACCCGATCCCACCACCAGTTAGGTTATAGTTTGTTTCTTTTGCTATTTGTAGTTGTATTTTTTTTTTAAGTTTAAGCTTTAGGTTTACGATTTTAATTTTTTTTTATTGTAATTCCCCTAGAGCAGTAAAGGTAAAGGTAAAGGTTCCCCTTGACAATTTTTGTCCAGTCGTGTTCGACTCTAGGGGGCGGTGCTCATCCCCGTTTCCAAGCCATAGAGCCAGCGTTTGTCCGAAGACAATCTTCCATGGTCACATGGCCAGTGCGACTTAGACATGGAATGCTGTTACCTCCCCACTGAGGTGGTCCCTATTTATCTACTTGCATTTGCATGCTTTTGAACCGCTAGGTTGGCGGGAGCTGGGACAAGTTACGGGAACTCACTCCATCGCGTGGATTCGATCTTACGACTTCTTGGTCTTCTGACCCTGCAGCACAGGCTTCTGCGGTTTAGCCCGCAGCGCCACCACGTCCCTTCCTAGAGCAGTAACTGGCACTAATTCAGCCATTTTATATATATCTAGTGAAGAAACATTATATCTAGTGGAGAAACAGTTCATTGTGAGCAACTGCATGTCCCAACCTTTTAGGCTGGAGGTATTGTTTGAGAATGGAACTATAGTTAGAATTCTGTTGGTTTGTATAACTTCCTGTGGACAGTTATTTGCTATTTATTTTTCCTATATATTTATGAAAAAAATAAATAGCAAATAACAACTGTCCACAGCAAGTTATACAAACCAACAGAACTCTAACTACAGTTCCATTCTCAAACAATACCTCCAGCCTAAAAGGTTGTGACATGCAGTTGCTCACAATGAACTGCTTCTCCACTAGAACAGATTTAAGAAGCTTGCACCGTATTTTTATGTGACTGTATTTGTATTGGAGCATTAATAAAAATCACAAAGCAACAAGAAGATAAAATGTGTGTTCCTGTTAATAACAGGGATGCCATGATTATATTTGCATCATTATGCCTGAGTGTTCAACCTCATACATATTCAGCTTCTGTATTTATAAATAGAATTCCCCTGCACATTGGCTGTAAGCACTCTAAATAATGAGTGGATTTTTCAAGAACTCAAAAATTATTCTGTTAATTAGGTAAGTGTTATAATGAAAGATAAGAAGTATCTAGTAGAGGGTTTTCTTCTTGATCTTTTTACAATGAACCATGCTAACATTTTGCATGGGTTTCAGATCATAGTTTTTAAAATGATTGTGCGGTGATCACTATAGGGCAGTATATATCGATACATGGTAGCTGTTTTTACATTAGCAACAGCCATATTGCTGCTTTAATCTGCACTGTAATCCTGGGACAGAATGGGACATTATATGATAGAAACATACAGGAGATGGAATCAGCTGAGATGCTTTTTAAATTAGCAAGGAGGCATGGGATTGACAATTAAAAATAAGACAGATATTCATTCTGTTTGACTGCCCCTCAAAACTATCCATTTTTGTAAGAATGCTTACTACTCTGTTTTGAACAAACTAAAGCTTCTAGACATTCTTCAAAAGCACATTATAGTACTCAAAATAAAATACTGCTAATGTGTAGAAACCAAGATATACAAAATCTTTATTTCAAATTGTCATTGTCATCATTAAAGTTGTGCAGTTCTGTAGTCACTATTTGGCCTTCCTAAAGTTCAGCTGCAGTCCTGTTTTGACACTTCCTTCTTTCACTTTCATCAGAAGTCATTTCAGCTTATTAAAGCTTTCTGCCAGTAAGATGGTGCTGTCTGCATATCTTAAATTATTGTGGTTTCTTCCACCAATTGTCACTCCTCCATCATCTAAATCTAGTCAAATTTCCCACATGATATGCTTTGCGTTTGGATTGAAAAGATAAGGATATAAAATACACCCTTGTCTCACACCTTTGCCTATAGGCAACCATTCTGTCTCTCCATATTCAGTACTAATGGTAGCTTCTTGTCCACAATACTGGTTATGCTTGAGGACATTCAAGGTCAGAGGCACCCCTATGTCCTCCAGAACAAACTATAGTTTCTCATGATCCACACAGTCAAAGGCTTTGCTGTAGTCTATAAAGCATAAGCTAATCTTTGAAGTTCTTCGGTAATGTAGTAAGCTGCCTTGACTGCTATTGCTCTGATGAATAAAACAGCTGAAATAAATATAAAAATAAATGAGATAAAATACTCCAGCAAAGCAAAACCAAGATTTGGTATATAAAATCACAAACAGGAAGGGCAAAGAGAAATTGGAAGTGCCCCCTAGGATCATCGTATCATAGAATAAGGAGTTGGGGCTTATAAGGTCATAAAGTACAACTTCTTGCTCAATGCAGGAATTAAAGTCAAAATCTATCTGCTTGTTTAATTTTCTCTTGAATGCTTCCAGCATTGGAGCAGTCCCCAACTCCCAAGGTGATTGGTTCCATTGTCACACGGCTCTTAACAGCTACGAAATTTTTCCTGATATTCAACCAGCATCTGACTTCCTGTAACTTGAGCCCATTATCACATGTTTTGTAATCTGGGATGATTGAGAACAGATCCTGCCCCTCCTCTGTATGACAGCCTTTCAAGTATTTGAAAAGTGCTGTCATATCTCCCCTCAGTCTTCTTTTTGCAAGGCTAAACATGGTCAGTCCTTTCAGTCTTTTGTCTTAGCCTGCCTTAAGGGAATCCAGACTTCCCTACCCTAAATGAAGCACAGCCGCCATCTTTGCAAAGGGCAGCCAGTCTCTCTTTTTACATGCCGTGGCTCGGAGGCCAGATGGAGACCTCGGCAGCACCAATAGGCAGCTGCCTATTGCCACTGATCAGCTGATCAGCAGCCGGTAAGCAGAATGGTGGGAGGTTTGGGGGGGGTTGGAGGGTTGGTAATATATGAATAAAAACAGGTAAATATTAATCCCTTCATATTTGTGGGATGGGGGCTCTGGAACCCACAAATATGAAGGGATGAATATATAACTAATTGGCTATTTTTGTCGAAAAAGCCAATCCATTTTTATATTCTTCCCAATCTCTAGTCCTAATCTGTGCTGAACAGAGGGAAACAAGTACTTCACAGGATTTGGAAACTATACTTCTGTTAATTCAGCCTAAAAACATTAGCCTTTTTTTGTGGCCACATCACACTGTTGGCTCATATTGAGCTTGTGATCTAAAACAATTCCAAGACCCTTCTGTCTTGTAGTACTACTAAGCCAAGCACTTCCATCTTGTAACTGTATTTGGTGTTTTTCAGCCCCCCAGGTATAGAACTTGGCATCCCTGTTAAATTTCAGATTATTATTGAATCGCTTTAGAACTGCACAGTCTTTTCCTCTTCTTCTGCATAAGCCTTCATCTGTCTTTACCTCTGAGCTAGTGTCTACCTCCCCCTTCCAATTCAGTTTAAAGCCCTTCTGATGAAGTTCTTCATGCTGTGGCTAAACACATTCTTTTCAGTCCTTCTGAGGTGCAACCCATTACTTGCCAGGAGTCCATCTTCCAGGAAGTGTGGCCTGTGGTCCCAAAATTCAAATCCATCATGTCAGCACCACCTTTCTTTCAGCCAGAGTCTTTCCCTTTCCGTTACTCTTCTGACAACTGGTAGGACGGACAAAAAGATAATCTGGGCCCCAAAGTCCTTCCTGGCATATTTCAGTTTCACTCCCACTATAGCTACTCTTCTCTTCTTTCTTTTGTGACTGGAAAGAAGTGGTCAGGCATGGGGGAGATGATAAGGCTGTCCTGATAGTCAGGGAAACAAGGCAGTGATGTTGCTATGGCCAACAGGTGAAATTGTCCAGGTGTAACTTCTACAACATTTACTGCTGACCACAAAGGAGAAATGAGGGTCAAATATACAGATTAGCTGAATATCATTATTTCTGTTCGTCACCTATTTGGCTACAGCCTTTGAGTTCCCTGTGATGTCCATCAGTTTAACACCCCCGCTTTTCAGATGTAATGCCGTATAACACTGTAATGCTAAGCATTATGTGGTATTATGTTTATTAAATTAATTGGCAGCACAAAGTGATGCAGAAAGAAAAATCTAATTGTGCACCTTCATTGAAAATGATACAATCAGACTGCAACATATGGAAATATACAAACCATAATCTCAGATTTAGTGAAGATTTTATGAGAGAAATAGCACAACTTGTATCTAAAAGATTTCAAAGCTGACTTGGGGAAAGAGATAGAGTAAATAAAGCCAACAAATCCTCAAAATACTATTCTGATCTTGATTCTAAGACACCTGGCAGGAGACACTGATTCTTATTAAATATATAAACTATTAAAAAGAACAGATTTCAACAATCAGAAAAAGTTTTAAGTATGCTGCTGAACATGTACAATTTGCCATGCACCAATTGGTCTCTGAAGAAAAGGCTGATCGGCTAGTGCTGTTTCTGTAATCATAACAATTCCCCAAACAGATACACACAAAGAGTTTGTGCTGTTTTGTTCTTTCTGCTACTGGATTTTCCTCATTTGTAGCTCAAGCTCAAGCCAGCGCTGTGACCCTGCTCAACATCTCAAGGATTTGCCTTTAGCCATAATTATATTCACCTTTGTGTTCTCTGCACTTTGCAGAGCAACACTGGCTATAAATTATCAAGGGTGGGGGACAGGAAATCAAGAACATTTTTAAGGGTCACCAAAACAGGTTGCAAGTCTGTCCATTGACATTTCCCTCCTAGAAAAGTCAGGGCAGAAGGTCAAAAACATGGCTGACTAACAAGGCAGCACCCAGGGGAAAGGTTAGGTGGGCTGTAACATCAACTGTTAATAATGCAACAGAAAACACATTTTGTGGACAAGTAATGGAAGGAAACCATACCAGGAAACGGGAAAAGATGCAAAGGTCATACAAGAAATGACTGTGTAATGTTCAGAGAGAAATTATTATTTTTCAAAGAATGAAGTCCTATTGGTTAAATAGCTGGCCAATATTCTTCTATTTATAGAAAAGAATCCTATTGATATGAAGAAAGATGGTAGCTTTTCATGAATTATCATTATTTGGCTTCACTGTCCAAGAACCACTGCTAGAAGATAGTCAACATATTAGGGTCAGGGTTGCCTTGAACAAAGTTACATGACCTGCTCCAGAGGTTTGATTGCATCACCTGCAGAAAGATGACATGGTAAAGTATGAGAAAAAACTTCAAAGTAAGATCTCAGAGCAAGACCTATGATGAAATAGACAACTGAAAGACAGTGCCAGGAGACAGTTAAAGGTCAATGGGAGAAGGTTAGAGTGGTTGGCCAGGTCTAGGTTGGGGCAGGGAAAAGACCATCCAGATGTTTTGGACTTCAAATCCCAAATGTCTACAGCTAGCAAAAAATTAAATGTTAATGCCCTACATACTCCATTACGAATGCAGTGCATTGTGAATTGCTTACTGCTACTTTTCACTCTTTTTATAAAATAAATCTACTTCTAAATAAAAGGGGGGGGAGAAAATTGTCATAAATGGGGGAGAGGGAGATGTAAAACACTCTCAGGAGCATTTTAGCCCGAGACATAATGAGATACAGTGGTGCCTCGACTTACGAACATCCCTACTTATGACCATTTCAAGTTATGACCAGTTCCGGCCACAAAATTTTGCTTCTACTTGTGACCGGAGCTTCCACTTACAAACAGAAAGAGGCAGGGGAAAAAGGCGGGAAAGTCAAATTGCTAACTGTAGGTGGCAATGAGGCTGCTTCTTTGTAGCTCTTTTGCCCCAGAAGTTACAAAGTGTGTGTCAGAGGAGGAGGAGGCTTGGGACTGCCTCGCTTCAGCTTCTGAATGAGTGTGTGTGTGTGTTTGCAGGGAGGCTTCGGGCTGGCTGGTAAGGTAAGGTGTTTTTTTCTGCTTTTTAAAATCTGTTCTGGGTGTTTTTGCAGCATGGTTTTGGGCTGGGGGGTTATGTTTCTGTGCTGTGATAGGTCTTGGGGTTTGTTTCCCCCATTTCCAATGGGTCTTGGGGTTTTTTGTTGCTTTTTGGAGTGTTTTTTCCCATTTCCGATGGTTCTTGGGGGGGTTGTTGGTTGGTTGGTTGGTTGGTGTTTTTTCTTCCCCCATTTCCGATGGGTCTTGGGGGGTTTGATTGTTTGTTGGCTTTTTCCCCCATTTCCAATGGGTCTTGGGAAATTTGGTTGCTTTGTGGATTTTTTCCCCATTTCTGATGGGTCTTGGGGTTTGTTTGCTTTTTTGGCTCCCCCCCCCATTTCTGATTGGTCTTGGGGGTTTGGTTGTTTTTTCCTTTGTTTTCTTTGCATTTCTGACCCCCCCTTTGTTCTCTGTGCATTTCCAATCTGCTCCGTTTGTTTTCTGTTCATTTCCAATGGGTCTTGCACACTTGATTGCTTTTCTCCCCCCCCCCTTCGGCCAGTAGGGATTAATCGCGTTTCCAATGAATCTTGCAGTGACTTTTTTGTGATTTTTTCTTCTTCAGCTGGAATGGATTAATTGCACTTCAATGCATTTCTATAGGAAATAGTGCTTCAACTTACAATTATTTCAAGTTACGCCCATCTTCTGGAACGGATTGTGGTCGTAAGTCAAGGCACCACTGTAATGCTATTGATTTTAAAAGTAATTACATTTATAGTTGCTATACTGTTTTTAAAGGGTTGTTGTCATACCCCAATCACTCCCCAAAATAATACATTAGAGCTAACACTGTTATTCCCAGCATCTTACTTCCAAGTTCTGATATGGGTCTGCGAGAGTTGCAGTCCAAAACACCAGCAAACCTAAGGGTTCCATAACCCTAGGCTAGGTGAAGGAAAACAAAAAGATAAAAACAAAACAGTGCAATACAGTTGTAAAATGGGAACTAAGGTAACATGGTGGTTTTGTGGTCACAAAGGAAGAATATCCATCACACAGAAGATCACTTTGCCCATTATAGCAAAATGTGGAGAATGAACAGAAATGCTTAAAACCATTAGAAGAGAAGAAGCTTTCATTGCCAAAATTATGTTTGAAGTACATCTTCATGCCAGAATTAGGAGACAAACTATATAAGGTGCCAACTTCACAATCACAAAAGCAGCAAGATAATTTGCAAGTGGAAGAGCTATGGAACCAGGTAGTGGAATTAAAAAGAACAAATATCCTTTACTTCTTAGCAAGCTGTGTTTCTAACGAGAAGTTGGCATTTCATATAGTTTGACCCTGAAGCTACAAATCTAAACAACTTAGTGGGAAGTAATTTCTTATTGAACACAGCTGGGATTATGAATAATTTTTAGGACAATATCACAAATTCCTTGAAAAATCAATTTAATGCTTATTCACTTGAAGATATATGACATGTTGTGATTTTATCAGAGTAGACAAGTTAAACTTTTCCTTGTGTCACTAACTCATCCCTACAACTAGTTTCCTGGGGAGAACAGAAAGGGAAAGAGAGAAGGATCACAAGAGGGAAAGGGGCAGAGGGTGAGGGTGGGAAGGTACAGGGACAGTTGCCTGGGGGTGTGGTTGGGGGTGAGCAAGCGAGGGGGCAGCAAGGAGAAGAAAAGGGAGGGGGAGGATGAGAGGGAAAGGGCAAGGAAAAGGGGAGATGGAGATGTCAAAATGGTGCAATGGTGCAAAGTCAGGTGCCTGAGAGGTGGGCAGGGGTGAGCAAGGGGGCAGGGGGTGGGAGGGCGAGAGTGAGTGAGGTTGGGCAACCAGACAGGCCAAGGAGAGAACCTGTGGGCAAGGGGCAAGCAAATGAGGGGGGGCATCAGGCAGGCAAAGGGGGAAATCAGGCAGGCACCGGCTTTTTCGGCAAGCCCGGTACTTTTGGTCTGTATGTTTTTTTTAATTCCTGCTATCTGGTAGCAGAATTATTTTTAAAAAAATGAAGGAGAGGTTCACTTATGTGGAATCCATTCCATTATTTGATTTCCCATCTGTCCCAAAATAAACAGACCTCTAGCAGGGGAGCAGAAAAATTCATTCTCCTGGCACAGTGCTCTATGACTGCACGTACCTCATGTGTACACTAAAATTTAAATGTTTTTTAAGGAGAACCTGGTACAAACATGGGAGGGGGGTTGTGAGTGGAATCGTGCCCTCTCAACCTGGCTACCATACCCATTGCATTTATTTATTTCCCATTAAATGTATAACCCATCTTTTCTCCCATTTGCTCTCATGTCCACAGATATGAACATATTCCTTTCATATTGTGTGGTTTTTACAGTATGTATACAGTGAGGTACCAAATGTTTATGCTGTATGAAGTGTAAATCAGCCCATCTAATTATTTTGAAGAATTATCTGGCAATTCTTAAATGGCAAGTTCCTTTTCAGCCACTGAATGAGATTTACTAGCTGCCCATGAAGGCCATGAAATATTGCAGATGCCAACCTTAATATTCATGGCTTGGGTTTTTTTGTTATGCTTTTCACCATTTTTATGCAGCATGATGAATATTTTAGAATGCGGGGAATCAAATATTTATTTCAACATAAACAAGAAGGCCGCAACAAATGAGAAAGTGCTAATTATGCCAAGTGTCATGTATTCCTTCTGTGGCCTCTTTCATCCCAGTGGATGCCCATTTAAAAAAAAAAAAAACACCCTGATCAGATTTATGAAGCTAGAAACTGTAAACTACAGGGTCCAAATGTGACAGGACACAAAAGAACCTCGTCACAAACCCACATCTCTATAAACTATTTTCAGTCATTGTTCTGGGGAAGGGATGAAGAGGGAGGGAGATTGAAGATGAATGGGGAAGAAGTCTGGTTCACATGGCAAGAATCCATAGGGCTCTGCAGGAAGGAGCAGGCCAGGGTCATGAATACCTTTGGTTCCTATTCAAATCCTCAGTGCTATTAGCGTTAAGCATCCATCTGGACTGCAGTAAAATGGAACCAGCACCAGCCGTTGCTGAACTTCCAACAGCATCGGGAATGACTGAAGGCAATCTGACAAGATAACAGATAGTTTTGCAGCCAGCGAAGCTGCTGCATGCTCCATCACTCTGATCCCAAAATCAGTCAAGTGAAAATTAACTTCCTCTCATCTGGCCATAAAGTGGGAAGAGGAGAAAGAACGAGAAAGAAAGTAGAAGACTCGTGAAAAAATGACAATGCTGTTAATTAGAGCAATTTAGTACCGTAGATTGGTGCAAGGGCAGTCCACTAAAATCAATGTTTGTTAGAGGAGGAGATTCACCCTTTGTCACAAAGTAGAAGATACACTTTGTGTGTTTAGAAAATTAAAGCCTGAAAGAGACAAAACAACAAAGATGCATCCTCAGGGCAGACATCCCTAAAGATTTCTTCTTCCAGCCTGGAAGCACCAAAGGCTTGAGGTTCTAAGCATTCACCTAGTAATTGTGTATATTCTCCATGGGTGGCAGGAGCCAAGCTCTGAGCGAGGTCTGAATCAAACAACTGACAGATTGTCACGGAGAGAGAAGCAAGTGATGGCCTTATCAGAGATGCCCAGGCACTGAACAAATCCAATCTTCCTCTCCATACCACACCTCCACCTCCTGACATCCCTCTTCAATGTATGGCATCTGGGATGATGGAACAAAGGCGTTTGATACAAAAGAGTAGAAAAGGAGATGGGCCTTTGTGCACACACACACATGCCTACACACACACACACACACACACACACACACACACACACACACACACACACACACACACACACACACACACACACACACACACACACACACACACACACACACACACACACACACACACACACAAGATATATGAGAAACATTCCTGACTGTGCCAACAGCTGATTTTAAGAGCCAGGAAGGATTGTGTGTACAGAAATAGTTGTTCATAAATAATGAATGGAAATAACATAAAATGACACAATAGGCTATTATATAGCAATGGCTGTGTTAGGTGTTGCTTCAAGAACAAGGATCGGAGTGTCATCTTAGAGTCTAATTTGGTGCTGTGAGTTTCTTGTGGTATGAACCTTTTATGTCAGATGTATTAAAAGGATGAAGCAAGTGTTGTTTTTTCTGTCTCTTGTTTCACTCTCTGTCTCTATCTCTGTCTCTCTCTCATACACATTAGACATATCTGGTGAAGTAAGATCTTTTTCTCAAAACCTCCAGCTTTCGTAAATCAATCAATGCCTACGGGTCCTTCCCTTTTTTACAACACACATAAGCATCCTTTTGCTTTATTTAGTTTTCTAGGTTTTTTAAAAAAATAAGTGCACATACTACTTACCCATGTCATCCAGTCATCAGCAACTAAACGGATCTTTTGTTATCATACTGTTTATCTTGTTGTGTAACATGAACAGTCTCTGCATCCTGAGAAAGTTGCTTCTTTTGAAACAAAGAGAGTTTTGTCTTTCTAATCCTCTAAATCAGGAAGATATATCTAACATGTTAAGGACAAGCAGATAACCAAGTAACTGTCAATTTTAGGAACATTGGAGATAAGTCATATGTTAAGATTCACATGAAAAAACTGTCATGGTACATTCTTAGGAAGGTCATCCTTTGGTAAGATAAAGGTAAAGGTTCTCCTTTACCTTCCAGTATGTATAGTTTGGCCCTCAAAGTCCAGTCATGTTGTACTCTAGGGGACGGTGCTCATCCCTGTTTCCAAGCCATAGAGCCAGCATTTGTCCGTAGACAATTTCCATTGTCACATGGCCAGTGTGACTAGACACAACACCGTTACCTTCCCACTGTGGTGGTACCTATTTATCTACTCTTATTTGCATGCTTTCGAACTGCTAGGTTGGCAGGAGCTGGGCCAAGTGACGGGAGCTCACTCCGTAGTGTGGCTTCGATCTTACGACTGCTGGTCTTCCAACCTTGCAGCACAGGAGCTTCTGCAGTTTAACCCACAGCACCACCACATCCCTACATCCTTTGATGCCTCACGTTTTTCAAGGAATGCTGTACACTTGCTGAAACATACCGTAATTCACATGAAGGGTACCATCATATAAATACCATTTGCTTCAATGGGACTTAATCACTGGGTTAAAATTGCTGTCTTAATTGCTCTTGAAGTCATGAAAAGGAATTCTTGTTGCTTGTGTGAAATGTGAACCCAAACTGTTTTTCCACAACAATCATGTATTTTTTTTTAAAAAAAAAAAGTTTGAGTATTATTCAGGTGCTGTCCTCTGAAGATGCCGGCCACAGAGACTGGTGAAACATTAGGAAGAACAACCTTCAGAACACAGCCTAAGAGCCCAAAAAACCCACAACAACCATTAGATCCCTGCTGTGAAGGCCTTCACAAATACATTACTCAGGTGCCCTTTAAGTTTTAAAAACCACATACTGTGATCCAGAATTATGCAAGATAAACAATCTTCTAGCTAGGACTGTCATTTTTGTACGTACCTGAAATCTGCAAAGGTGTCTCAAGTGCATCAGAGATGGGCAGTCTTTTCACCTCCCAGTGACACATGAGGTGTTGGACAGTGAGTTAGGGGCTGTATGTTAGCAAATAACAGGGCTGCCCTCTTTTTCACATTAACTCACAAATATCCATTGATCTACTTTCTTTCACATTCTCTCACAAGCAAAAACATGCATTTCCTGACACAGTGACATCCGTCCTCCTGTGTGCACTAACTGACACTGGGAATTGATAAGAAGTACACAGATATACACAGGCTGATGTACAGAATAAGACCATTGAGATCCAAACAATACATCACCAATAGCCCATCAGTAGAAGCTATTTTAATGCTCCAGAGATATAATTCAGCCAACAGAACTTTGCATTAACCATACTTGGAAAATATAGCTTGTGCTTATCTCTTGTTGGCCAATCATAAAACAAGCCCCTGAAAACTACAGGAGGTATGAAAAGTTTTTGCTATGGCAATCAGATAGTTTCAGCACTTAAAGGATTCTCTCTTCTGATGACTGGTTAATCTTTAATGCAGAGTTTGGCCACAAGATCCCTTGCATCTTGATGCCCCCAGTGACAGCCCCTCCTCCAAAAGGCAGAGAACGAAATCATAGGATAGACCCTGGCTTTTTTTTTTCTCTGACTTTTATTGTGTAAGGAAAAACCAGCCAGAGTGCTGTGTATTGCTAGTTTTAGATGAAGTAAACAAAAATCTGGTTCCTCCTGCTGAAAACTGAGGCAATCCTTGATAAGGCCAAGGTTCCTGTAATCACCATCTGTACATGGCCACTGAATATAACTACGAGATGCCTTTAATACATGTGTATATTTAATACAAATCTCAAAACTCAATTAACAGTTACTTAAAATAAATCAAACCATTAATAGTTTCAAAAGAAATATTTCAAAGGCTGGCTTTGAAATATCACAGAATCCCTACAAATATTCATGTAATTTTATTGGGATGGAGGGGGCTCAGTACCTGCATATTTCCCTTTATCTGCACCAGCTTTTGGGAAATATGTTCCAGTGCATCAGCACTGATGTAATACGTATGTTCTGGATAATGGACACTGAGCTGGAGGTATATTGCTAGAGTTTGTACTAGGTAGAGCCTCTAACCAATCCTGCAATTTAAAAAAGCACATTAAGGTTGTTGAGCTTGCAAGGTCAGAGCTATCACAAAAGCATTTTCTAACAGACCCTCTTAAAAGGGAGTGCTTATAGACTCTGCACAATATTTATTTCCTATTTACAGGAGGTTAGTGGGCTTCAAAAAGGGATCAAACTTGTAGAAGGGAAAAACACACAGGATGCCAAGTTAGTGCTACAAAGTATAGCATTGCTTGTCCGGCGAAATATCTTCAGGGATATTTGTTTCACTTCCCTTGTAATATTTGAATAGAACCAAACAAGCTTGGCACGCCAGCTTTCTGACCGAGGAATACAATAAATAGCAGTTCATCTCCGGAAATCCCACCACCTTGGGGGTTTTTTTGAGGAGAAAGACAGGATAAAATTATTTTAAATAAATAAATCCCTTAACTATCAATGACTAATTCACAAACATCTTTGTCCTGTTGGCTATTTTGTGCTCATTGACAACAGAGACAGCTCCGGACTAAGAGTGCATCTTCTTTTCAAAAGGAAGATGGCCACTCATATTTCTTGCTAAGCTTCTCCTCCCCTCCACCATCCCCTCCATCCCTAGGGCTTCACAGAACACCATTTGTTAGAATAGGCAATTATCATAATACTCTAATCTTATATCTGAACAGTATTCTCTTCTTTGTCCTACAAATCTTCCTTGTTGCAAAACTGTCTCACATCCTGCTGGTGATGCTGGCATGTGTTTACCAAAGTTACTTCCTCACATGATATTATCGTCTATGTCCCGCACCAAAGACTTGGTTGTGACAAGACAATAATGTGCTCAGAAAGCAGTTTTCCATCAGCATAGCTGATGATAACAAAATGAGATCACATGGCATTTATCATGGGGCATCGATGAATTCTAGTCTTAAAGAATTGGCAAAATAATAGTTGATGTTCAACTAATACATCTAAACTTCTGTTCAGCTTTTTCTACAGCACAGGACATTGCTGTGGTAGTCTCCTAAGTTTCACAACTAACTAGGTGGCAACCCCAGGCTTCTCTGTCATTGTCATTTCAATACCGATTGGATGTTATAATGGCTACTTTGACTTTGGATACAGCAGGTCTAGACAGTAATGTTGTGTTGCAGTTGAACTAGGTTTTCCGAAATGGCTCATTTGACTGGCAAATTAAACCCATGTTTACTTTCCAATGACCAATCACAGAACAAAACACCCTAAATGCATGATATACGTAGATGAAGAAAATAATCACCTACATTGTCTACCAGTTGAATGAGCATCTTTTCTGGAAACATGCAAAGATATAGTCTACTTTGACTCTGAGTGGCACCTTCCATTTTTAACAGGCAGAATGAAGGAAAAGCATAACTAAGCAGAGAAAATTTCTCCATTTTGGAGCCTCATATGCCAGTATGGTTAGATCGTGGCATTCATGTATACTTTGGATCTTGGCATCTTTGTACATTTTCTGAAAGCTAGTTTAAGGCAAAGGCTTTTTAGGGTAATTACTAACTATATAATTAATTATGATGCCTCTGAACTATTAAAAAGCATCAGAAAAGATATAAGCACTGATCTAGCTACTTATATGGTTCCCTGACTTTATTAGAGCCTGCCAGTCTGTTTGACATCTGGCTGTTAATCAAGGTCATGTCCCAAATGTACCTAGTGGCCACCTTATTTCAAAGCTAATAAGACATTGTGACCGGTAATAATGAAAACAGAGCACTGCTGCTATATGTTTTATATGACCATTTGTTACCGTCAATCCATAAGGCACACTTTGGCAAAAACCTATTTTGGCAGGGGCAGCACTATTTAAAGAGCCATAGGAAGTGATAAAAGAAAAGCCGTTAGCCTATAGTTTAAAGTTTATGACTCAGAACATTTTAATTGAAGTTAAATGAACGATTAACATTTGTCACCATAATTGTTCTGCAACCCCTGACCCTGAAAAACAGCAGCATGGTAGTAAACCCTGGGCAAAAATGGACTGGGGAGTGGGAAAGAAGACATTTATATATACTGTAGTATGCTCAGACAGAAAGTTCCCTAACTCATACGGGTACAAACAGACCTCAGCTTCTTCACCAAATACAAACACCAAGATTGTAACCCCAAGGGACTTCCAGTGCAAAGTCCTTTACAATCCACACAGCCCACTAAGTATGGTCAAAGATTAATCAACACTCTCAAAAAAAAAAAAAAATACTGAAGCACCAAATCAGCATCTTCTACAGGAAGCAAAGGAAAATACAGATCCAGGCCTCCGCCATGAGAAAACGCATCTAT
Organism: Pogona vitticeps; assembly: GCF_051106095.1. Classification (NCBI taxonomy): domain Eukaryota; kingdom Metazoa; phylum Chordata; class Lepidosauria; order Squamata; family Agamidae; genus Pogona; species Pogona vitticeps. Next base: position 38,866,315 of record NC_135787.1, read on the forward strand.
GATGCACAACTTACTTCTCTGAGGGAAAAAGAAAGAAAACAAGTGATCTAATGTACTACAGAGCCACTTGGTCTACAATAAGAAGACGATGAACTTAAACAATAACACCATAAATCTATCCAGCCACACACTGAGCCAAACAGAAGAGTTAGTCCTCTCACAGGCCCTGTCCTTTTGTTCCATCAAACCTGCAGAGATGATACAGCTCTCTTGTGACCCAGAGGCCTTTTTCCACAGACTACAATTCAAAGAATATTTCTACAACTTTGATAACAACGAGAATGACAACACACAAGCTGTGCCTCACTCTCCACAGCATGAGGAGAAAGTGTCCCAATAACATGAGGAGGAACAATATACTAACCTACAGCCACCTTCCTCCCAGCACCACAGAATTCTACATGGATTACTCCATAACATTGGAACAAAGTATTGAACTACTATATTGAGTGTTTTTTGTCATCAGCCTGTGCTGAGATCATTAGCAAGGGATACAGTTTACCATACAATCTCAGCCAGAGAGAATACAATGCTATTCACAACCTCAAAAACAACCACAACATCATCATCAAAAAGTTAGATAAAGGTGGTGTTGCGGTTGTAATGGGCAAATTGACAAGAAACTGTCCAATTCTAAATTTTACCAGCTCCTAACTACAGACCCAACTGTCAGATATACAAAACCTTATGAAAAACTTCCCTGAAAAGATAGGTGGACAAATCCTGACTATCACATCACAAGATCCTTAACTGGCCACCATCTACCTACCGACAAGTACACCTAGCTATGTAAAAAACACCCCAGTTTTCTAAGGAAACTTCAATCAACTCACAACTTCCATGACAACACCATCTTAGCCACAATTCATATAGAAACTCTCTATATTAACATCTCATACAGAGACAACCTATAAGCTGTCAGGAATACCATTCAAAATAAGAAGGAAACCCACACATTCTCCATCCTCTGTGACTTTGTGCTCACACACAACTATTTCACCTTTGACAATAAAACTTGCCTCCAGATCAATGGAACTGCAATGGCTATTCACATATCTCCACAAATATATTCACACTGACCTAGAACAATGCTTCCTTAACTGTTGTACCCCCAAACCAATTTTCCACTTGATGTACATTGGTAACATTTTTTTGATCTGGACCAATGGAGAGGAAGCCCTACAGAAATTTCACCAGAATTACAGCAACTTTCATCCAAACATCAGCTTCAGTCTGGACCAAGCTACACAACAAGTGTGTTTTCTAGACACCACTGTGAATTTACAACATGGATTTTGTTACACCACAGTGTATCAAAAACTCACTGGTTGATATACCCACTTTCCTGACTCCAGTATCCATCCTGACCACACCCCAAAATCTATCATTTACAGCGAAGCCCTCAGGTACAATCAGATCTGCTCAGACCCACAAAGTAGAGACTCCAAACTCAAGGAGCTAGAAAATGTATTTCTCAGAATACAATACCTATCCATTATAGTTAAGGAACAAATTAACCAGGGTAGATGAATGCTCAGAAACAACCTCCTGTAAGACAGACCCAGAAGAAAACATGACTGACCACCACAAGTTGTCACTTTCAGCCCACAACTGGGACCACTCACATGTGTCACTAATGATCTCCAATCCATCTTTTATTTATTTATTTATTTATTTATTTATTTGATTTATACCCCGCCCATCTGGTCTAAAAGACCACTCTAGGCGGCTTCCGATATAGTAAAAACAGTGAAATAATATAAAAAACACACACAATTACATAAATCATATTATAATAAACAGAATACAACAATAGAATAGAAAATACATAAGGAGAGAATAAAGAAAAGTCAGATATTAACTGGAGGAAAGGCCTGAATGTATAGCCATGTTTTAATTGACTTTTAAAAGTGTCCAAAGTGGGGGCAAGGATAACAATAATTCATTCTCCCAAGCCTTTGGTGGCAGGCCTATACTTGCTTATAGACAACCCCCACAATCTCAAACATTGACACACAAAGATTTACACAACACTAATAAAGTGATGAGGACTATACCCTGCCACAAACCTAGATGCCAGCCCTTCCTCAACATTTACTTTAGTAACATAATTGCAGAACCCACCAATGTCACACATAACATTAAGGACACTTCTACTTGTTTGTCTTCCAATGTGATCTATGCCATCTTTACCAACAATGCCCCTCTGCATAGGACAAACAGGGCAATCTCTATGCAAATGAAAACAGACAATCTACGCAAAAGAAAATATGTGGTAATATGGCAATCCATGTTACAAAATATGGAAAATATATTTCTTAATCTCTTACAATGCCTTAGTTTAGCCCGCACAAACACTTCACATTCACTACCTTTCATGAATGTTGAAAGTATATGATTCACGTCCTTACAGCTCTCAGTCATAAAAGATCTTAATGTTTGCAGATAGTGCATGACTGTGCGTGAAAGACAGGAAGTTGCGACATCTAGTCAGTGCAAAGAATACATTCAGCTTTCTGGAGAACCACTTTCCTTATCTGATATTAATTACTATTTCAACTCCCTTAATCCATCTGATGATACTACATGATTATAATTGGCAGTCTCAAGAAACAGACATCTGGATTAAAACAGAGAACTTGAAACATAATCTGAAGGTTAACTTAAAATTAAGAACCACAGTTATCAAAACCGGGTTGCGTGCAAGCTAAACAATGCTCCTCTTTTTCAATGTAAGAACTGGGAGATTAATTACACATTATCAGCTGCCTTTCCAGCACCAGTGTTTCACTCCATCTAATACTGTTTGGTCATGAACTAGGATAGATCTAATCATGCACATTTTTCAGTCATGAAAACCCTTTCTCCTTTTTCAGATTCCAAGATATTGCACTTCAAATTATTTTTGTCTTCTCCTTACACTGCTGCAAAGCACAACATCCATAGGCAGCTGCAGTTATACATAATAAAACCTAAACCATAAAAAACACTATAGGTTATAATGGGAAAAAATCAGAATCTTTTTTCTATTCTTTAAAAAAACAGAATTACTCTGACACGGTATTCTTATTTTAACATTTTTTCTATAATGAATTATACCAGATAAGTGTGTAATTTTCATCGTCTGCCTCTGTATGCAGTAACAGAATAACTGTTTCATTGCAAATCTAAATCCTTACATCCATGAAACCACAGCCCAACCGTTTTGCTTTGAAAATATTGTAGCGGGGTAAGTAGATCAAACATTTGTGGTCTTCAACATGTCTTAGCCCAGTAGGACAGGTATGTTCATGATAAGACCTGTTCTCATATATTCATCCTAGAACAACTGAAGGCATCTAATGAAACTACATTACTAATGAAATAATTTTGTTATAAGAGTTCATGTATATAGGTGAAGTGCCTATAAAGTTATACTTGTTTTTGGAAGTTTGTATAATGGCTCTGTCTAGCTGCACCAATATGTTAAAAATGCCTTTTTTTTTTCTTTAACCCCAAACTCTCTATGCTTGTTATTACATGCCATTAAATTCTTTCTGACTTCTTTCAAGCCTATGAATTAATATCATATAAAAAGTCTTATCATTAACAGTGACTTAGGTGTTGCAAAATAAAGAGCATGTCTGTTTTTATTGAGTCAATCCATCTTGTTCAATTTTTCTTCTTTTTTTCTGCTCCTTTCAAATTTTCTTAGCATTATTGTCTTTTCCAGTAAATCTTGTCTTCTCATGATGTGTCCAAAGTAAAATAAACAACTCTTTATATAGGATTCAAAAAATGACATAACAATTTTTTTGCCCAATTCGATAAACCATAAACATCATACATGAGTACATATATTGCTGATAGTTTTTGCAAGTGTGGTATAGTGAATACAGTGATGGGCTATGACTCGGGGTACATGGATTTGAATTCCCATTCAGCCATGGAATCTCATGGGGGTGGCAGGCAGGAGGAACTGTTGAAACAATATCTCATTTACCTTGCAAGCCCTAGTAAATTGAAAGAAGAAATTGCCAATGCAGAACAGCAGTTGAATATTAAGACAAAAATCATGACTGCACAATAGAGATGGGCACAAATTTAAAAATGAAGTATCGGATGAATATGAATCAATGAATTTTTAGTGAGTTTGAGTCATTGGGCTGTAAAATGCTCCCCAAGCACCTAGAGACACCAAAATTGTCTTGAAGCTTCCTCTGACTCTCATCTACAATCCTTCACAGTTTGGAGAAGATTGGGTTTTAGATGTCTGAGTTATAAAACCACAAAGAGGGCCCCCCAGGAAAGTTTCCCTCATGTACCCACATAGAGACACCAACATTACAGAGAAGCTTCTACTGACTCTCCTCTACAATCCCTCTAAGTCTGGTGAAGATTGGGTTTCCCCAAGCTAGCTGCTAAAGGGCACTTTCCTAGAGGGACCCACTTTGTTGGTGTATGACATGGATGTCTGAAACCCAATCTTCACCAAACATGTGTTGAGAAATTTGGTTATGGAACTCCCTTCTGACAGAGGAACAACAGGTCCCTTCCCTCCTTGGCTTCAGGAAACACATGTGGCTTCCACAGCCTTACCCTGGAATAACTTTTTTTTAATCACTGATATTTCACTAATTTCAGGATAACTGTCTCTGCTTTGCCACCATCTTGTATATTTTTGTATCTTCTGAATCAGTTATTTTATACTTAGAGATCTGGTTTTCTTTGGTGGATGATTTCTTGGATTATGATTGTTCTTTCATATCATATTCATGTTATGATAATGTAAGCCACCCCAAGTAGTGCCTGGTCCCTAGACGGGCAGGATAAAAATTCAAATACATTAATACAGTTTTAAAGCAACAGATGAAAAATATAAAAACTAAAAATACATTGAACCTGTCATACAAATTGATGTAGTTTTCTCTCAGGTTTTAGTTCAGATTTATTAAGAGGGTGTAAACAGGTTCACAAGCTTTCATTTCAAAAGGAATAAGTATTCCAGCTTACATAAATTTAACCTATTGTAGGGCCATGTGCCATCAGAAGGATGGATGGATGGGAAACACTGAAATATTATTGTTCACTATAGAATTCATAGCTTGGTGCCTCTGCACAGTTGCTCTTGGTGCATAGTCCACCCGCCTGTCTTCTTTTCTAAAGCCATGCTTGGATATCCATGATGGAGCAGGGCAAGGCTATCCTTGTGAAGCACAGTCCATCTCCTGCCAGCAGTCTTTTATTAAACAAACTTAGATTATGGTCCCAGAAACTGATGAGCTTCTCATAAAGGCTTTTGTGTGGTGAACCATGCACAGGAAGCATTCTTCTCATACATGGCAGGCAGGGTTGTCATTCATTCTACAGACAATTGTCATATATGTTTTTTCTTTCCTGTTACAGTTCCTTTTCGCCCGTCCCCCATGTTTTGTATAGTACCCATGTATCCTGTTTATTTCCTGTCCTCATTTAACCTAATAAGCTACCATGTAGAAACATGATCTACATCCTCATGATTTCTTTTGGTATACGTATAGTTTATTAAGATTTCAGCTTTGTTTAAAAATAGGGGGGGAAAGCACGTGCAAACACACACTCAGACAGGTTGTATGCCACCAGCACAAACTCTAGTGGTCCATCTGCTTAGCTTTTGTTGACATATAAATGCTTCTTCTCTCAGTGGAACAGTATTTTCTTCTTCCATCTTAAAGTTACTGTTTGAGTGCTGTCCAACTTCCTGGGATGTACTACTATTTCTGTTTTTACACATATGCTCTACAGCTTTAGTAGTTTCAGAAATACTTTTGATCAGTAGACTAAAGTCTGAATTGAATACTTGAGCTACAAAAGGGCAGTAAAGCCTCAAGGAAATATATTTTAATACAAAATTCACTTTTTAATATATGGAGGTTTTCTGGCTGGCTGGCTAGATAGCCCAGCGAGTTAGGTATCTCGCTGCAAAGATAGAGGTCAGAAGCTTGATTTGCCATTGAGTCTCCCAGAAGAAGAGCAGAGTGTGTAGTATGAGTCATAGAATAGAATTATAGAATAATAAAGATTTTCCCAATGGGACAGCCAATCTCCTCCTCTTGTATTTCTGTGCAGGAATGTGTATTTTTTACATATACGACAACTCCACCTCTCTTTCTATTCTTTCTGTTCTTTTTGAACAATTTATATCCTTCAATTGCTGTATTCCAGTCGTGGAAGTCATCTCACCAAGTTTCAGTTATTCCTGTCAAGTCATATTTACCTTCCTGAACTAAGATTTCCAGTTCTTCTTGTTTCCCATACTCTTTACATTTGTATATAGACACTGGAGATTGTGTGATTTGCATCCTGGTTTTCTTTGAACATTTTTATGAATATGATTATGTTGATTTTATTATTAACCCCCATTAGAACTGTTCGGTCCATTCCTCTTATTGTGTATAAAGCTTAATTTGTCTTTACCTCTGTGCTTGTGTCTCCCTTCCCCTTTCAATTCAGTTTGGAGCCCTCCTGATAAAGTTCTTCATGCTGCAGCCAAACACATTTTTTCCAATCTTTCTGAGACCCAAGCCATCTCTTGCTAACAGTCCATCTTCTAGAAAACTTAGCCTGTGATCCAAAAAACCAAATCCCTCACTTCAACACCACCTTCATAGGCAGTCATTCACTTTGAGTATTTTCCTTTCCCTTTCTATTCCTCTACCTAGTACTGGTAGGATGGATGAGAAAACTATCTGGGCCCCAAACTCCTTAAGTTTCCTTCCCAGAGTTTTGAAGTCTGATTTAATATCTTCAAAGCTGCTCTTGGCTGTGTTGTTTGATTGGGTGTTGTTTGGATGAGAAGAAAGGGATGTGTATCTGTTGGTTTTATGAGTGATGGCAATCCTTCTGTCACATCCATAATCTGTGCTCCAGGGAGATAACATACCTGGGGGATCCATGGATCTTCCTGGCATACTTCAGTTTCAATCCAATACAGTAGGGAGTCTCCTATTGCAACTACTCTTTTCTTCACCTTTATATGGTGTGGGTTCAATGCCTCTGCTTGGCTGAGTTTCAGTCCCTCTCATATACTCCTGCAAGGTATGTTCTTTGACTTTGCTTGCTATCTGCCAGATTCCTCATCAAGAACCTGAAAGCAGTTTCACACTTCCACTGGTGAAGAGTCTTCTTTTGCTCATAACTTTGACTCTCTTCTATTCCACTTCCTCCACTGTTTTTGCTTTCTCCTCAGTATTCTCCTCCTCTGCCTTCCCTTGTTGCTCTTCCACCTCCAGTGCCTCCATTGACTGCTGCTGCTGCTCAAGAGTTCTGCCAATGTATATCTCATCTTCCCTTATAACCTTAAGTGTGGCTGCTCACTGTTCCAGTTTGCTCACTTTTTCTTCTAACAGTGCCACCAGTTTGCACTTGCTCCATGTGTTTGCCATGTTATACTCAAGCACAAATTTTGCAGATCATCACAACTGAAGTGTCTCTTCCTTCCATAATCCCTGTTAGCTTTTTGCTTTGATCTGTTTGCTTATGAATGCTCTATCCCTTTATTTTGATGCCTCAAATGTAGTTGGGAAGGTCCACTAATATGTAACCATTTCCAAAACCCCAAAACCTAAAAATTGAATTGCCCCATGAATATCCTGTTAACTCTCCCTGTTCACTCAGTTTGGTCACAAGCTCCCTGGATCTGCCTCAGTTTTATTCCTCAGCTTTGCTCTGTTAGGAGTCAGCAACCAAAAGCCAAAGCTGCATATCCCAAAGGAGTGGTCCCCAACCTTGGGCCTCCAGATGTTCTTGGACTACAACTCCCAGAAGCCTTCAGCACCACCTCTGCTAGCCAGGATTTCTGGGAGTTGAAGTCCAAGAACATCTGGAGGCCCAAGGTTGGGGACCACTGTGACCCAAAGCACCCTGGAAGAGGGGAACTTTTCCCCTTAATAACTGGTGGTCTGAGGGTTTTTTTAAATGAATGGTTCTGCTATATTATTTTAAATGTGTTTTAGTATTGATTTTATCACTGTTTTTAATGTAATACGTGTTTAAATATTTTTTAATATTTGTATACCAACTGTTTTTAGCTTATACATATTGTCTTTTTAATGATGTAAGCTGCCTCGTATTCTTTTTAAAGAGAGGCACAATCAATCAATCAATCAATGAATACTTCTAAGTACCCTGTACCTAGAAAATCCTGAAAGGGTCACCAAAAATTGGAATTATTGTTGTTTTGTCACTTCCATTATTGTTATTCTTGTTACCTGCTTGACAATACAATCCTAGGCATGTCTGTTCATAAGATCTACTAATTGAAGAGGTAATTATACATAGGCTTTCACCCTGGTGGGTGGGAAACACTCATTAATTCACTCTTAGGGGTTTCTAGAAGAATTATCAAAGAGTTTAATTCAGCATTTTTCAAGATCAGTTCACAAATTACAAAATTCCTATCTTTCAGTCCAGAAACGACTGCAAAATTCTTATGAAGAGCAGGAAATATGATCATTGCACATTCAAAATTAATGCTGACATTCATAGGATTAAAACTGGCAGCCAGGATAGCTTTTAAGGTGCTGGGCTAGCACTAGGAAGACCAAGGTTCAAATCCTCACTTCAATGAATGCCAGCCACTATATCTCTATGATTAATCTACCTACAGCTAACATTTACTCTTTCGGATTACCACTCCCAGCATCTCCCAGTTTACATGACCAGCAGTCATGCTGGTAGGCAGCTCCTAGGAGCTGTAGTCCAATTATCTACCTCAGAACATCGCTGTGAGAATAAAAATGGGAGATGGAGAGAAAAATACATTTCACCTCTAGTTGTTTAGAGAATTGAAATATAAATATTTTTTAAAAAAATCTATAAATAGTCTGTGTTGAAATGTAAGAAACTGTGTGTCATTGCTTTTTTGTTTTTTTGTTTTTTTTAATGGATCTCTTCATAAGTCCTCCTTTGGTTCCTGTATGAAAGAGTCTTTTTGTACAGGATTTGTAATGTGTGAAAAGGCTCTAAGTGTTGATCAAAAATAACTGTTAATTCAGTTATGAAAATATTACAGATAAAGATATTTGAAAACTAGAACTGAGCCAAAAGTTTCAGAATGCATAAATCCAATCAAGTGAGCACGTAAAAATAAACCCTTGATTTCTAGTGTACAAAACCCATAAAACACACACCCAATTTTAATAACATCAATGGATTCTAACTAGACCGGATTAAATGGTTATCACAGGCTCAAACCTGATGTGAAATGTAAGTTCTTGCCCAGACAGCACCAAGCATTATACAACCAGAGCCTGGCACAACCACAAACCATTCTAATGTTTTATATGGAAACATCTTTAAAGTGAAAACATAATTTAGAAAGGCATGACCATAACACAGATAATTTATCTCATTTAGAATTCATCATTCAAATTTAGCATGTAATAAACTAATATGGGATTTTCATGTTATTTTGAGTTCTCCCTCAGGTATAGGGTTTTTTAAAAGACAACTGATTTTACTGGCATTTGGGGGATTTTAAAAAATCAGTATATTAGACAATAATGATAGCAAGTGTTCCCTCATAATAAAATGTTGTATATCTTGGGTGAGGAGCTTCAATGTTCTTCCTTATTAGGCTTTAGGCTGCCCACAGGTGGTGAACAAGATACCATTATGCAGAGTGAGGCAACAATGTAAAGGCAGCAGATGGTGGGAGGCAGCAGGACCAGTCCTATGGCTGTTCCTCCTATACTCCATGTATTCCCTAATCTTGCAGGACAGAGGTAAGTATGCTACACAGTCTATCCCCTACCATCTAAACTATCCAATCCATTGTTGAGTAATATTCAGCTGCCAATCTGTACATGGAATGGAGGAAATGCCATTTTGTTCTTAGCTTCAGGGAGAACAATTTTTGGGCTACTCTCAAGACCTACAATAGTGACCTAAACTGAAATTAGAGTACACAGTGATGCTGATTTGTTTCCTTTATATTCCCCCCTCTGCTTCAAGAAGCTCATTCTGTTATACAAGGATCTCTCCCAATCTCATTCTCAGAACAAAGCAGTGAGATGCACCTTCCATTTTGTATCATTCTAAACAAAAATGGCTGGTAGAAGTCATTGCGAGAAGAATCCACACAGATCCCATTCTTCAATTCATTACATGTCGAACTCTGAACTACGTCTAATGATTATGTATCTTTCATATGAAACAAAATAACCTTGTACTAACTGCCCATTTTTCATTCTCACAGCTGCATAAACTGTCTAGTATTTTAATCCCATTCCAATCTTGTTGCTCAATTCCCATTCCTCACAGCAAGATAAGCCATTCCTACCTTTCTATAGCCTTGAAAGAAGCGTTTTATGGCATCTCAAGCTGGGAGACACTCATCCCAGTGTTTTCTTTTTGAAGAGTTGCAGTAATTCCCCTCCAGAGAGCTGGAGTGAAGAGATTTGCCTTAGATAAATATTTGGCTATGCAAAAGCGTACACACAAAACTATACTTTAATGGGATTCCTGAGTTGTTATGGGCCTAGTACAAACAAACAAGCTTGCCAGATCCTCAGAATACACCGTAGGGGGTTAGTTCTCTCTTTAATAGTTCTGCAGGGTAGATAATGAAGATTTGTTGACTAACTTGTAACATATGATCCTTGACACCACATGGCTCGTGACTTCATAGCCTTTTGTCCCTCTTGTTGGCAGTGGTTGTCTTGAGGAATTAGTACATTCCACACTTTGATAAAGTCTATTTCAGCTTTATTAGTGGCTCTCAGGACTGGGTGATGTTCAGGGTTCCTTATTAAAAATTTGTCCCTTTGCATATTATCTCACAATTGATTTTTGGTAGGGTTGGTTCATATATTCAGTTCCCCCATGCCAGGTTTATAATCCAAGTGATGTGGAATCATGTCTTTTATTTCTTTGTTTGATTATTGCATTTATACCACACCCTTCAGCTGAGAAAGGGCTTGGACATTTTACAATACAGTAGTACCTTGGTTTACGAAATTAACGCATTCTACGGGACATTATGTAAAGCAAAAAAAAAAGTAAACAGGAATGCAGATTGCCATAGGAATGGGGGAGGCGCTATAAACCTCCAGGCACAATGCATCCTGGAGAAACTTTCTTTGTAAACCAAAACAAACAAACAAACAAAAATGTAAACCAAGGCATTATTTTCAATGGATTTCTGTTTATAAACCAAAAATTATGTTAACCGAGGCGTTTGTAAACTGAGGTACTGCTGTATAGGTAATAGATGATCCATGCCCTCAGACTTGTGATCTAAAATGATAGAGATGGCACAGAAGAAATAACAGTCAAAATAAAAACTGTTTTTCCTGTTACCAGACATCAGTAGATGATGAGGACCTCTTTTCCCACCATATCTAGATCCCAGAGCTGCCAATATCATTGCCTCATTCCTGCAACTCTGTGCATCAGTTGTGGAACAAATCTGACAAAGCTTTGTGGGCCCCAGATTAAAGGAATGAGTGACTTGGACTTTCTGCATATTAAAACTCACATATATTGCAAGCTTGAATTCCAGTGGATAGCATGCTCCACTTTTTACATTGCATGCAGGATGGCAGGTACAAGCATGCATATAGAGATAGAAGAATATGCCATTTTCTCTTTCTCTTATCTTCAGGTTTTTTTAACCGGTCTTTTTATAAATTCCTTTTCATTTCTAATGAAATTTGCAAAACTTATTTTAAAAAACCCATAAAGTGAACAACATTTTCAGCCGTCTAGACTGATTGAATTCAGAAAATGCAGCTGTCTCCGGCATGCAAAGGATTGTGCAGATCATCCATCTGCCTGATGTATGCCAAAAATGACGATTGTGTCAGGAAAAAAAATCAGCACTATAAACATGTATAGATATATAGAGAATCAAACCCCAACTTCTAAGGGCTAAACACAGATAGATCTCTGACTGAACAGACAAGTCTGTCAGCTGCAATTTCTGCTGTTTGAATTATTTTAATTCCAATGTTTCTTCATCCCATTTATGAAGAAATTTGTGGCTTTTTAAAAATTCATATAAAGAGATGAATCAAAGACAACCCAACTGGATCTCAGTTCCTATCTCATAAAGTATATAAGGGCTGATCCAGACAGAGCTTTAATTTTTGCAAAAATACAGCGCTTGGAACAGATGCTTTCTGTACTTTCCCCACCCATCATATGATGCAAGGCTTGTTTCAATATGTTTGCTGATTTTTTTTTCCACACCTGTGCTGGGTTGTGGGTTTTTGGGGGTTGGGGGTTTTTTTTGTTTGTTTGCTTGCTTGTTTGTTTGCTTGTGTTGGTTGGTTGGTCGATTGGTCGGTCGGTCCCTTGTGAAGGCTTGGCTTATTTTGTTCTGAGATTTCTTTCCGGAGTTCAACACTATGATTCATTTTATCAGAGTCTCCTAATCAGAAGTTCTTAATTAGCACATTCTTATATCATTATACCAAAAAAAAAAAACCAGCCAAATCCAGCAAAGAAGTGGAATTCTAATGAGGATTTCAAAGGTCTCATGAAGAAAAGTGGTCTCCAGGGACATGGCTTTTTAAAGTTCAGTTGGAGCACGAAACGCAGCAACACTGCACTCCAATGCAACCAAGCAGGAGAAATCAGGACCAAGGAGGGTAGAATTTTTCCACTGTCTAGAAGGGCCCTGAGTCTCTTAAATTACATACAAACCTCCCCCCCAAGCATACACTGGACTTCTTTTTGTCTTTTTCTATTTCTCTAGTATAAAACTTCAAGTAATACTTTGCACTTCAGAAGCAAAGAGAACCATGGTGCAACTCAGCATTTCTAAGAAGAAGAAGAGGAGATCGGGATGAGATAGAAAAGCTTGCCAAATGGCAGCAATCCCTGCTTTCAAAGAGTCGGCTGTGGACAGAAAGGGCAACCTGCTTCACGGCTGGAGCCAACCCAAATCTTCCGGAGGTGCTAACTTTAATGTCTGTGAACCCAACATCCTGGATTTAAAATAATTGCTTTTATACAGATGCAGCATAATAGTTTCCAAATGACACCAAGCCCAACATTCCTTTCCACTACAGCTATCTCAGTAAGCAAACCTGACATTTCAGAAATGCACTTCTTTCCTAGGGCCTTAATAGACTTTGAGGTGTATTTGTCTTGACGACAGCAGTTTTTGCACATGGAGCAGATGTTTTAAACCAATGGTCAATTTTAACTAGGGCAATTCAACACCCACTAAAAGGATTGTGAGGAAGCTAATTTAAATGCAGTTAACTCAGGATGAACAGCTGCAAGGTACTGCAGAGTGCTTGCATAGAAGCCATAACACCTTTGTATCCAGCTGTCAGTGGTCTGGCAAAGCTTCTGCTTTGAGGTACAAAACATAGAAGCCTCACTAAAGCTGAGCAGGCCTATGATTGTTCTGTACCTTTGGAGGGGGGGGGTTAAGTGGAATTGTTTAAGCTGACCTGCATCCTATTATGTAAAAAAGTGGGGCATAAATTAATGCATGTATATATTTTTTTAACTCAGCAGGGCTCAATCTCAGCTTCTGGTTTCAATGCTAAGGAAAAATGTTATGGAGCTACTGTATAGTTGCCAGATCAACAGCATAATATTCCCTGAGGTTTAGGGATAAAACCTGAGTTTAAGGAGTAGAATTTCAAACAAATTGACTAGTGTGATATCATGGAGCAAAATCTGGGAGGGGTGCATAGTTGTTTTTGAACTGGCTGGTTGTGGAAATGGGCAAAAACAGTTATTGTAAAAACAAGCCTTTCCTTTCTTGCCTCAGATTCCATAAAGGGACCAAGTACCTGTACATAGACCCACAACCTGTCTCCCCTGTTCTAATGTTCTTGTGCCACTGTTACAAGCACATTCACATTGAACTAGTAAGGCCTGGGGCCAGCTAGGAATAGGTGAGATGAGTACCTAGGCTATGGGTGATGAACTTTTAGCACTCCGGATGTTTTGGACCACAAATCCCAGAATCTCCAGCCTGTATCACCAATGATAAAGTGCTCTGGGAGTAGTAATTCAAAATCTAAAGTGACAAAGCTTCAACACCTTTGGCCTAGGTTTTAAAAACTACTCGATGCATCCATATCATTCTTCGAATGCCACACACTGTAAGACTAGTTTTCTGGCCAGGAGACTATGAGAAGCACAGCAATTCCCTGAGAAATCATATGGTGTCATAAGATCTGCAATATATACAAGTCCCTCTGAAGTGCTTCTCCACTGAATGAGCAGGGGGAAGCAGGACACAAACCAAAAAATGGGGATAAAGTAGAACCTAAACATTATCTTTAATTTTCTGTTATTCATTCCCCTAGTAACTAAGGTCTTACCCATCTTGTTATTGGTATATTGTTTAGAAGAGCACTGGTTTGTGATCAGAAATGGATGTGAACTCAACCACAATCCAGAAAAATTGATTAACAACATTGGTTCATGATTTGGTTCACCAAACATTAATTCCACTTGGCTCTTTATTTTGCTTCAGCAAAATGGGATGTCCACACATCCCTTCCCACTGCCCCACATTGTCTCCCTACCTGCTCCAGCTGCCACAGTTGTCATTGCCTTCCTCCACCACTATCACCACCACTGCGGCCACTCTCATCATCCACAGAGGCAGCACACCCAACTTGCCTGCTAGGAGCTGGGCCCATTCCCTCTGCCCACCTATAACCTGGGCAGCAAGCACATGGACATAGGCAGCAGGCTCTGGCTTTTTGAAGCCAGCTGCTGCCTCTGCACATGCAGACCCCACCTAGCTGATTAGCAGTGGCATGGCAACGGAGGCAGCGACAGAGTGGTGGTGGCGGCAGTGCATCAGAAGCAGGTAGCCCGCCCCCTCCCCACCGGGCAGGAACTGCAAACTGAACTCAGAACTGGTTCAGTTTTCTGGTTGGTTCGTGGTGGTTTGTGGCTAACCATGACCCACGAACCACCATTTTTCAGGCTCATGTCCATCTCTATTAGCAATCCAAGACATTTTTCACTGCATTATCCATTGCTATTGCTGCTATTAGAGTGCTCCTGTTCATCACATGTGGCCAGGGGCAGTTGTACTGTCCTTCACAGGAAGCATTACTTCATAGGAAATGTAGCACCTCCTACTTTCGGTGCTCTATAATGCTCTACTGATAAAAAGTGATGGGTAAAGGAACCTCTCTTTTTTTTTTGGTTATATATAACACAGACAAAATAAAGCAAAACCACGAGTGTTGTAGCACCTTCAAGATTAACAGATCCATTTCAGTGTAAACTGTAATGGATTGAAAACTATTTCCTCGGGTATATGGAATACAATATGTATGTATTCTGTAACTTCAACAATCCCTCAGCCAACATGGCCAGTGGTCAAGCTCTGACCCTTACTCAGAGGTGAAAAATAACTCATTACAAGTAACATTATTTGAAATAAGTTGCTTTTGTGGCCAACCATGTTAATATTACTTTGAAGGTTCAGACACTTTGAAAAGTATTTATACGCATTGTAGATGGTTGTAAAGTGAAATGAGAAACAGACACAGGTAATGGCTTTTCAGTGAGTCAACGCTTTAGAAGTGACAATAATATGTTTGGCCACGAAAGTAACTTAGTTCAGATAATGCTGCTAGTAATGAGTTATTTATTTGCTCTCATTAAGGGTCAGAGATCAACCACCAGCCACACTCACTGAGCAGTGTTTGGGGTTATTATCCAAAAAGAGCCCTGAGTATACTTTCTTAGCACTTAAGCCCTATTAACTGGGGTTTAGGTTTACACAGCAGTTGCCTGTTCTATATCAACAGGGTGTTTGGGATGTAGTTTGTCAACAGAATGTGCTAATCTGCAGCCTTTGTAGATTGACTTTCTTTTATCATCCTGCCTGTTCTTCCAGTGGAATTCAGGACAGCATAAGGAAGAGTCTCATGAGGCCTGCCCTGCCAAACATTGATTAGATCCAGAACTGCTTAGTATCAGCAAGACTGCTGTGTTATCTGTCTTAAGGCCATTCCCTGAAACCTCAAACACATTGAGCTGAATTAATTTTTCAAAAGATAGCTCCCCAATAAATTGCTTAATTGCGGATTGAAAAGAATATTCAAATCTGCAGTGTGCATCATTTTCAGGAAAAGATGTCAACATAAAGAAGGAATATTTGTAAATGTATTGGAGCAGTTGCAGGACAGCTCAAGAAGTCTCCAGTTGCACCCAGGTCACAAATCACTGAAGCGTGTCAACATTTGGGGGTTAAAATGGTAACTAGCACCAGTTGCTGTAATTAAAGATGTAAACAACACAGCAGTAAGAGCTGTGTTAACACAGCTGATGCCCCAATGAAGGTGAACATCTCTCTCGGAAACTCTAATTGCTGAGTACTGGGGAGGGCTCACTAGACCCCATTTATTTGACATCTACAGTATATCACAGAAGTGAGTACACCCCCTCACATTTCATAAATATTTTAATATAACTTTTCATGTGACAACAGTGAAGAAGTGACACCAGGTTACAATGTAAAGCAGTGAGTATACAGCTTGTATAACAGTGTAAATGTACTGTCTCCTCAAAATAACGCAACACATAGCCATTAATGTCTAAACCACTGGCAACGAAAGTGAGTACATGTCTAAGTGGCAATGTCCAAACTGGGCACAAAGTGTCAATATTTTGTGTGACCACCATTATTTTCCAGCTCTGCCTTAACCCTCTCAGGCATAGAGTTCACCAGAGCTTCACAGGTTGCCACTGGAGTCCTCTTCCACTCCTCCATGATGACATCACACAGCTGGTGGATGTTAGAGACCTTGCGCACCTCCATCTTCCTTTTCAGGATGCCCCACAGATGCTCAATAGGGTTTAGGTCTGGAGACATTCTTGGCCAGTCCATCACCTTTACCCTCAGCTTCTTTAGCAAGGCTGTGGTCATTTTGGAGCTATGTTTGGGGTCATCATCATGTTGTAACACTGCCCTGCTGCCCTGTCTCTGAAAGGAGGGCATCATGCTCTGCTTCAGTATGCCACAGTATATGTTGGCATTCATGGTTCCCTCAATGAACTGTAGCTCCCCAGTGCCGGCAGCACTCATGCAGCCCCAGACCATGACACTCCCACCACCATGTTTGATTGTAGGCACAACACCTTCTCTTTGTACTCCTCACCTGGTTGCCACCACACATGCTTGACACCATCTGAACCAAATAAGTTTATCTGGTCTCACCAAGACAGGACATGCAGCAAACCATATGCGGGCTTTCTTGTGCATCATCTTTAGAAGAGGCTTCCTTCTGGGATGACAGCCCTGGAGACCAATTTGTTGCAGTGTGTGGCGTATGGTGTGAGCACTGACAGGCTGAACCCCCCACCCTTCAAACTCTGCAGCATTGCTGGCAGCACTCATATGTCTATTTCCCAAAGCCAATCTCTGGATATGACACTGAGCATGGCCACTCAACTTCTTTGGTTGACCATGGTGAGGCCTGTTCTGAGTGGAACCTGTCCTGTTAAACTGATGTACGGTCTTGGCCACCGTGCTGCAGCTCAATTTCAGGATTTTGGCAATCTTCTTATAGTTTAGGCCATCTTTATGTAAAGCAACAATTTTTTTTTCAGATCCTCAGATTGTTCATTACCATGCGGTGCCATGTAGAACTTCCAGTGACTAGCCTGAGAGAGTGAGAGCTATAACACCTGATCCCCCTTCACACCTGAGACTTGTGACACTAATGGGTCTCATGACACCAGGGAGAGAAAACGGCTACTTGAGCCAATCTGGACCTTGTCATTTTGGGGTGTACTCACTTTTGTTGCCAGCAGTTTAGACATCAATGGCTGTCTGTTGCATTATTTTTAGGGGACAGCTCATTTACACTGTTATACAAGCTGTATACTCACCGCTTTATATTCTAGCCACGTGTCATTTCTTCAGTGACAAGGGGAAAGTGGTACACGGCTGCATTTAGCACTGGTTGGTTGGTTGGTCGGTTGGCCGGTTGGCCGGTTGGCCGGTTGGCTGGCTGGCTGGCTGGCTGGCTGGCTGGCTGGCTGGCTGGCTGGCTGGCTGGCTGGCTGGCTGGCTGGCTGGTTGGTTGGTTGGTTGGTTGGTTGGTTGGTTGGTTGGTTGGTTGGTTGGTTGGTTGGTTGGTTGGTTGGTTGGTTGGTTGGTTGGTTGGTTGGTTGGTTGGTTGGTTGGTTGGTTGGTTGGTTGGTTGGTTGGTTGGTGCTACATTGAGTCTTCATTGCATTTATAATTTGGACTGTTTGGACTTTGATTAGACAGGTCAAAATGACACTAGGGATTATTTTTCTTCCTTCTCTTCAACAGTGGGTTTATACTTTTTTAAAAAGTGTGTCTGTTGCTCACCTTTATTTACAGAAGCATTTTCTCCCTTACTGTTGGTCCAAACATGCAGCTCATAGTTCTGGGATAGGCACTGAGTGGGAAGACTTAAACAAGCCAGGCTACTAATTGAGGACATAAAGGGACATCTTCCACAGCTGCAACACATGTTTCTTCCCATTGTTCTCCTTACTTTTACTCTGCTGCATGGCAAGAATGCTACAGAAGAAACTTCTCCCCGACTCTACCTGCCTGCTGTTTTCTTCAGGGCAGTGCTTTCTGTGCTATTGACACTGAAGGGCTCCTTTTTTTTTCTATCTATGGCTGTCTAGCTGTGTTCCAGAGTGGAAAGGTGTGCCAAATAGAGTAGTGCTCTGATTTAGTTTAGGCAGTGATTGAGCACAGTGGGCAAGCCAGAGTAGGGACAATAAGAGACCATTTTCACAAATCCCAACAGATTTTCCCTGAGCATAGTTCCCTGGAGGAGAGGGGAAGGAGAGGGGAAGGAAGGATTTTTACCTACATACTGAAGGTCTACCTCATTCCCTGGAGGAGAGGGGAAGGAAGGATTTTTACCTACATACTGAAGGTCTGCCTCATTCCCAAAGTTGATGTAGCACCACACATTCTAGGTCATAGCCTTTTATTTTCCACAGTTGGGGAGGGGGTCCCTCTCAATTCAAAAGCATACAAATACAATGTCTACAGATATTCAGTAACAAATTGGTTCAGGCCACCTCCAAATGAGCTCAGAGCTGGCCAGTCCTGATTTGCATGGCAAGCACAGGAAACAAAATGCATCAAAAAGTAGTCACTCTTCCCTGGTCCTGACTAATTCACATGATAGTCATTCTTGTATCAAGAAAGGAAGGGAGCCCAATTGAATCATATCTCTAAGTTCTGGGGTTTTTTGTTTTTTGGGGGTTTTTTTCCCCCCATGATGGAGCACAGAGGAGTAAATTCTCAGACTGTGTAAATTTTAAAGGAGGTTCTTGGGAATATGGTGGCAATTTCCTCTAAACGTATGATTTTAAAAAGTCTCCAATTCTTGAGGAATAGATTAGTGCTGTGCCCCTGGGTATGGTGCTAGTACACAGAAGCAGCTGAGAGTATATTGGGATTCGGTAATAGTGAAGATTTTAAATGGAACAGATAATCAGCTATAGCAGCTCAGATAAATGACTAAAAACAGCTTTAGTAAACAGACCCCCAAAGAAAAGGAATCAAGAAAAAAAGGCAAGTGCATTAAATATTTCACACAGGCAATTCCTAACACTATAAATCTTGCTGGAATAAAAAATAAGTTTGTAGAATAACATTCTACCAAGAGAACCATGTGGGAAACAGGCTGAAAACAGAGAGATAGCTGCGGGTAATGTGAAAATGAACAATACAATCTTGAATTTTCAAAACTGTACTTTGCAGGATAAGAAACACTGGAAGGTTCACTCCTTGTCCCACTCTCGTCTTTAAGGCAAGAATCTTATGTGACTTGAATATTCTTCCTCAAAGTGTCTCACTTAGTTGAGACAGTCTAAACTGCTGAGAATTTAGTGAATATTTTAACATCTTTATCTTCTAAGACTCACATAAAACAAACAGCAAGCCAAGTTATAGTGCAGCTCCAGTTTAGAAAAGGCCTGCCTGATAGTGCTGGACTCATAACTTCTAGCCAGCATGGTGAATGAACGCTAGAATCTGTAGTACAACAAGATGTGAAGAGCCACAGCTTCTCCATCTAGAAATTCAGTCAAAGGCAAACTTTCTCATGCACAAAATAAATTACACAAGGCCTATTGCACACTGATGTAGGCTGAGGCCATTAACTAGAAAAAAAGTGTTGAAGAGTAAGCTTCAAATAATATTGAGGGGAAATGAGATGTCACGCTTTATAGGTATTCGGGATGGGGTTCCTAACAAAGGGCAAAACTGAAAAAACAGAGGACATAATGAATCATTGGTAGACCACCATGCAGCTGGAAACTGGTAAGCTGCATGATGAAGATGGCATAAAAGAGGTCAGTTAATATGGGCAAAGAAATGGTGGACGAGAGGCAAATCTATAAAGAGTTTTGGATGTACAGAGAGGGAGGTTGCACTGGATACAGAAGGAGATGTTTAGCAGCCTCATATGGTTTGCAAATTAGGAAAACGACTCTAGCAGCAAAGTTCTGGACAGATGTGAAAGTGCTGGAGTGGAGCGAAGACAGGGAGTGGCAGGACACATACTTGATTCTAATTGTGCCAGCATTTGATGCAAGTGTAGTATTAAGAATCCAGAAATGTTGGATCATACTTGAATTCACCTCAGTGACTGAATTTGTCATGGTCTGCTGTGTGTTTTCAAGTGCAATTAACTCAGATTTATTTCTTAATACACCTTATTCTGCCTTTAATTCTCAAGACAGACTGAAGCTAGATATCCGATTTAAAAGGTAATTGAAATTCCATCTTTAATGGATTCTGAACTAGAAATACAAGAGCTTTACTCATTCATTCATTTTGGTTTATGAGAGCAATCAAGTGTTTTAGAAATGGCTTGAACACAGATTCTGTGCATGCCTAGACACTTGTTTTCTAAACAGGTA
Organism: Pogona vitticeps; assembly: GCF_051106095.1. NCBI lineage: Eukaryota > Metazoa > Chordata > Lepidosauria > Squamata > Agamidae > Pogona > Pogona vitticeps. The sequence continues at coordinate 38,887,195 of NC_135787.1, forward strand.
ATCTGCATTCAAAATACTTTTCCCACTCAGAAAATATGCATCTATTTGGCCCAAGATATTCTAAGATGTTCCTCTGAAAAAGAAAGCAAACACGAACCTTGCTTGGTTAATCACAATCTCTCTGCCTAATTTTTCTTTCTCAGTGGGTTGATATGAAGACAAAATTGAGAAAGAAGAATGATTTCCTACATTTTGAACTCATTTGGTAGAAATTAGAATTTAACGTTATTATACACAAAATTCTACAGAAGGACTTACAGTGATATTGTATACATTCATTTAACAATCATTCATTTCAAGATGGCTAAAATGGCAACAATTTTGGCCCTATTCAACCAATTGGTTCTTGATAACATACTTAAAGAGGGTCAGCCAGCTCCTCTTCACTCTATTGTCATGTTCTCCAAGAGGAAACAGACATGGACAACAGTCTTTAGGTCTTGATCATCTAAAAAAAAACCAGTCATGGCAATAATGTTGTCATTTTTTTTCTCATGTTTTATTGTAGTGTCAGATACTGCAGAACTGCTGTGATTTCATGGTGTCAGATTTGGCCATTTTTTCACAAAGCTGCACTGCTAAACACAACACTGTGTTACACAGCAATCCTGTTTATTGTATTTACCAACTTCATGATATACAAAGTGAATGCATAATGCTATTGCTTCTTATAAATCAAATTATATATTTTCGTGCTAGAGGGACTTTGGAAAATAGTAATTCCTATTTTACACTTCTAGTAGTTTTTTCCTGAGGAGTAACAGATGTCCCTAGACTATTGCTTTTCTAGTTACTTTGTTTAAAGCCACATTTGGGTTTTTCCAGAAAACTGTAGTGCTAAACAAGACAAGCATCTTTGCATCCAAAGTTCTCGAAACCCCTGCATCAGCTACATAATGGAGAACAGTGGCGAAGTGGCTAATGTGTCAGACTATGGCTGGGATAATCCAGATTTAAATCCACACTCAGCCATAAACATCAGTGGATAACCTTGGTCATTCACTGTTTCTGAGCTCAATTTACTTCACCGTGAAGAAAAAACTTGGGTTGGAAGGATCAAATAGCCTTTTGACACCTGGGGCAGAAAATCTCATAAGCTCCACTCTCCACTGCTACAGTAGACTTGCTGTAATAATAGCCATTATCCATTGCTTCACCACTGCCTTCATTGCAGCATTATCTTCATATCAGTTTCTCCCAATTCATATGTAGAAACAAGTGGATGTCCAAGACTGAGACATCAGGGCTGTACAGTTAGGTTTAAGAGTTGGGTTAGCATTAGGGTTCAGGAATATACAGTATACAGTATGTCATTTGTTGCAATAGCACATTTGTTGTGGTAAACAGCTTTCACTTGCTGGTAATTTTCAGCTGGATTTTTTTTCCTGATAGTTAACAATTCAATAACAAAATGCTGTTCAACATGCATAGAGACTCCTTCCAAAGTAGCACCCTTTGCAATGGCTGCTAAGTGAATTTACATCACTATACTGAGTGAGTCAAAAGTATTACAGGGCTATTTCATAGCATAGCTGGCATAGAGATATTAGAAACAACCCTTCCATAGTCAAGTCACGGTGCTGCTAATGCACTGAACAGATAGGATCATATGCACAATATTACATAGGCATGTGAGGCATCTACCATTCAGCTTCTACAGTAAAATGGATAAAACCTTAACCAACCCTCATACAGAGCACCTCCAGATAGGGGATGCTGGAGCAGTCTAGTTCATACTTAAAGCGTTCTTATCTTTAGTGAGACCTATTTTATCTCTCATTTGAGCAATCCTTCCATTCACACTGATTGACATTTCTTCTTCCACAAGAAGAGTCTAGACAGGTCTTTGGATTACCCCAATTTGTCCCCCTTTCTATTAATGACACTCCTCTTCCTATCCCCTTCCCCACCTTTTTTCTGTGGCCATCATTCAGCGACCATGGTGACTTTCCTTTTGTTAAATAAAGTAAGTGAAATAGCGGAACAGCAAAGCATCTACCAGGCATGGTACACATAATACCGGCAATGTATCTCATTTATCTAGAATTGCACTCCAATTTAAAAATTTAAAGTAGTAGAGTAAATGAAAACAGAGGATGGGGGCTATCCATAATTTTTTTTTCAATGCCACAACCAACCTAATATATCACAGGGTTGTCACCTCAGCTAACCCTGCCCACAGCTCTATTTTGGTGCAGACTAATCATCCACACAGGCTACAGAATGGGTTAATAAGGAGCACTCTGAATTGTACCAAGAAAACTGTAGTCCTACTGCAGTGCCAAAAAAAAAGAGCAGAACAGCTCTAAAAAGGAATAGGACAGATCACTCAAAATACATGTGGACACTTTTGAACCAAACAGCACCAATAGTGAGTTAATCTGCCAGTGCAGATGTGTCCACAATGGCAAGAAGGCAGAGTTTATTTTGCCCCACAGCAAAACAAGAAGTAAGGCCAAGCTAAAGGAGACTTTTAAAACTTACTTGCAAAATATCAGCAAAATAGTTTGTCCAATTAGTGTCTCTATCTAATACTGGTATTTAATTCCAACAATGGAAAGGTTATTTCTAACATTTCTGTGTTAGCAATGCTGTGAAATAACCTTTCCGATATAAGAGGGTACTTCTACTTTTTAAAAAATAATAATTTCACTGACAGCCCTCCTCTCTCCACCAAAAAAGTCAAGCATGTGGGAGTCAGCAAGTCTGCATAAAGAGCATGAGAAAGACTGAAGTAACAAAGTTTCAACAAGTCTTTGAGACTGAACGATTTGTTCTCTCCAGGATATTTCTCTATGGAAGTTCAGTTGATATTACGAGTGACAGGACACCCAGAGAGCAAGTAATAAGTGTGCCTAAAATCAATCAAAAGCAATTACTTTACTGCAACTCTATTTTCTATTGTATTTTCCAAAAAAAAGTTTACAACATTTTATTAGATATCTTGCTGCTATAAAGCTGTTTTACACGGCCCACTGGTCACACATACAAATCTGGCACTTTTTGTTATTATTTCCTCCGAGCTCCTTGTTGCTTTGTTATTTCAGTGGTACCTTTCGTCTGGGTTAGTAGAAAGCCCAAGAGTAGAAACTTATTGATCAATTCTCCGAAACAGCATTGTGCCAAATGTTTGCCAATATTACTTTGCTGTCATAATATTCCTACACATTCTTATTTCATTACAATGGTATGCAAAAGGTGAAGAAACAAAAAAGCTACTGATGTCCACAATAAAGAAGGTAAGTAGCACATGCATGCACTGCATGAAACGGGTTCTCTGCGATGACCAAAGAAGCAGGGCCACACTTCTGACCCAGACCCATTTTCAGGCAACCTTGTCTCCTGTGTGTTGGCACAGGTATCTGAAGGAATGAAATCTAACAATAGTTAATGAGATTTGGTGGCACAGCATATTTGAATTAAAGATAGTGAAGGACAAAGTTCATCCTTTTAGATATCACAGGACTGCTATTCCCAGCATCCTCTGCTATTGCTGGACATTGTTGGGACTTGGTGTTTCCCTTTTGGTGCAGAGAAAAGCATGGCAAAATCAGCCCAGTCTCACTCCTCTATTAGAAAAAGCAAGACAATTTGTCTGGATCTTTCTTGATTAATTATGTGCCACCAAGTCGATTCTGTTTGACTTGGTAGAGAATAGTTTCCCAGGAAATACTCAAAAGTGGTTTGCTGTTCACTTTTTCTTTTACTTACAATACATGCTTGTGTGACTGCTTGTGCTCTTTCCTTATTTTTGAGTTAAACCTCCACATGTCTTTCTTCAGAGACAAGAAAATGGATGAGAAATGAAAGGAGACTAACAAAGGAATAACAGGAAGGAAGGCGTGACTTCATGGGCTCTAAGGCATTCGGAAAAGCTTTATGTACTTGCTATGCCCAGGTACATGACACATTCCCAGTGCTAACAAGACTATGCAAGCTTGTGTTTTTCTTACAATTATGCTTGCTGTGCTGGGTAGAGCTAACAGAAATTGCAGTCCAGAACATCTGGATATTTTTCCATTTCTATTTTGTTGTTTAGTTGTTAAGTCATGACCAACTCTTCGTGACCCCATGGACCAGAGCACGCCAGGCCCTCCTGTCTTCCACTGCCTCCCAGAGTTGGGTCAAATTCATGCTGGTAATTTCGGTGACACTGTCCAACCATCTCGTCCTCTGTTATACCCTTCTCCTCTTGCCCTCACACTATCCCAACACCAGGGTCTTTTCCAGGGAGTCTTCTCTTCTCATGAGATGGCCAAAGTATTGGAGCCTCAGCTTCAGGATCTGTCCTTCCAGTGAGCACTCAGGGTTGATTTCCTCCAAAATGGATAAGTTTGTTCTCCTTGCAGTCCAGGGGACTCTCAAAAGTCTCCTCCAGCACCACAATTCATAAGCATCCATTCTTCGGCGGTCAGTCTTCCTTATGGTCCAGCTCTCACTTCCATACATCGCTACTGGAAAAACCATAGCTTTGACTATGCGTACTTTTTTTGGCAAGGTTATGTCTCTGCTTTTAAAGATTCTGTCTAAGTTTGTCATCACTTTCCTCCCAAGAAGCAGGAGTCTTTTAATTTCGTGGCTGCTGTCACCATCTGCAGTGATCATGGAGTCCAAGCAAGTAAAATCTGTCACTGCCTCCATATCTTCCCCTTCTATTTGCCAGGAGCTGATGGGGCCAGTGGCCATGATCTTAGTTTTTTTAACGTTCACTTCTTGCACTCTCCTCTTTCACCCTCATTAAGAGGTTCTTTAATTCCTCCTCACTTTCTGCCATCAGAGTGGTATCATCTGCATATCTGAGGTTGTTGATATTTCTTCCGACAATCTTAATTCCTCCAGTCCAGCCTTTCCCATGATGTGTGCTGCATATAAGTTAAATAAGCAGGGAGACAATATACAGTCCTGTCATACTCCTTTCCCAATTATGTATTAATCAGTTGTTTCATATCCAGTTCTAACTGTTGCTTCCTGTCCCACGTATAGATTTCTCAGGAGATAGATAAGGTGGTCGGGCACTCCCATTTCTTTAAGAACTTGCCATAGTTTGTTGTGGTCCACACAATCAAAGTTTTTGCATAGTCAATGAAGCAGAAGTAGATGTTTTTCTGGAACTCTCTGGCTTTCTTTTACTGCTTTTACTGTAAGCCGCCCAGAGAGACGTAGTCTAGATGGGTGGGATACAAATCAAATCAATCAATCAATCAATCAATCAATCAATCAATCAATCAAGATAGGTAGGTAGGTAGGTAGGTAGGTAGGTAGGTGTAGATAGATAGATAGATAGATAGATAGATAGATAGATAGATAGATAGATAGATAGATAGATAGATAGATAGATAGATAGATAGATAGATAGATAGATAGATAGATAGATAGATAGATAGATAGATAGATAGATAGATAGATAGATAGATAGATAGATAATCCAGCACGTGTTAGCAATTTGGTCTCTAGTTCCTCTGCCCCTTCGAAATCCAGCTTGTACTTCTGGGAGTTCTCAGTCCACATACTGCTGAAGCCTGCCTTGTAGGATTTTGAGTGTAACCTTGCTACCATGTGAAATGAGTGCAATTGTACAGTAGTTGGGGCATTCTTCGGCACTGCCCTTCTTTGGGATTGGGATTTAGACTGATCTTTTCCCATCCTTTGGCCACTGCTGAGTTTTCCAAACCTGCTGGCATATTGATGATCAGAGCCACCATCAGCTCTAGATCTTGTTTTTGCTGACTATATAGAGCTTCTCTATCTTTGGCTGCAGAGCCAAAATCAATCTGATTTTGGTATTGCCCATCTGGTGATGTCCATGTGTAGAGTCACCTCTTGTGTTGTTGGAAAAGAATGTTTGTGATTACCAGCTTGTTCTCTTGACAAAACTCTATTAGCCTTTGCCCTGCTTCATTCTGGACTCCAAGGCCAGAATTACCTGTTGTACCTTTTATCTCTTGACTTCCTACTTTAACATCCCAGTCCCCTAAAATGAGGAGAACATCTTTCTTTATTGTCAGTTCTACAAGGTGTTGTAAGTCTTCATAGAATTGGTCAATGTCAGCCTCTTCAGCATCAGTGGTTGGTGCATAAACTTGGATTACTGTGATGTTGAAAGGTTTGCCTTGGATTCGTATTGAAATCATTCTCTCATTTTTAAGATTGTAACCCAGTACAGCTTTTCTCACTCTTTTGTTGACTATGAGGGCTACTCCATTTCTTCTACGGGATTCTTGCCCACAATAGTAGATATGATAATCGTCTGAATTGAATTCGCCCTTTCCCGTCCATTTTAGTTCACTGATGCCCAGGATGTCAATGTTTATTCTTGCAATCTCTTGTTTGACCACATCCAGTTTACCAAGTTTCATAGATCTTATATTCCAGGTTCCTATGCAGTATTTTTCTTTGCAGCATTGGACTTTCCTTTCACTTCCAGGCACATCCGCTGCTGAACATCCTTTCGGCTTTGGCTTTGGCCCAACCATTTCATTAGCTCTGGAGCTACTCGTACTTGTCCTCTGCTCTTCCTCAGTAGCATGTTGGACGCCTTCCGACCTGAGGGGCTCATTTTCCAGCATCATATATTTTAGCCTTTTGTTTCTGTCCATGGAGTTTTATTGGCAGAGATATTGGAGTGGCTTCCCAGTTCCTGCTCCAGGTGGATCTCATTTAGTCAGAACTCTCCACTATGACCTGTCCGTCTTGGGTGTCCCTGCACAGCATAGCCCATAGCTTCTCTGAATTACTCAAGCCCCTTCGCCACAACAAGGCAGCAATCCATGAAGAGGATTATTGCTAGAATAATAATACAGCTGAATGGATAGCTCAGTGTTTAAGTATTGGCTGCAAAGCCAGAGGTTGAGACTTAAATTCCCCACTGTGTCCCCTGAGAGATGGACCACACTGTGTGGCCTTGGGCAAGCTGCACAGTCCCAGGGTGCCCCCAGAAGAAGGAAATGGTAAACCACTTCTGAATATTCTCTACCTGGAAAACACTGAAGAGGGTTAGGATTGACATGATAGTACTGTACATGATTATTAGAGCATATTATGTCCAATAGGAAACTGTGTAAGATTATTGACAGGTTTGACATAAACCTGGAGGAATTGTTAATACAGTTTTGTGCTAAGCAATTGTAAAAGAGTAAAAACACTGTAAGTAATTGTAAGGATCCATGCTAAGAATTGTAAGCCAAGTAAGAATTTATGCAGCTGGGTAATAGTTGACTTGTATCAGCTGAGAAAGAAAACCTAGGATTGGCTAACTCTGGGATAAAGCAAGCAGACCCAGCACACATACTCTGTGGTGTCGTGGTGAAAAGTGCTGTATCGTTGTAGAGGAATCTTGGAGAAGGAATCTGACTACTGGACTGAATTATATGGACTCTGCTGAATTTGATTTACAAGGACTTTGAAATGATTTATGCCTGAACTCTATTGGAATTGCTGTGTTATACTACTGGACTGGAAATAAGGACAATGCTGTATGTGTATATATATATATATATATATATATATATATATATATATATATATATATATATATATATATATATATATATATCCTGCAAATAACTTGATTGACTACAATTATTTCTGCTATCAATACTGTTTCCTTGCCTGGTAACTTCATAAGTCTGGGAAACTCTACTTGTTAGTGTCACTGGGCACACCTGGTATACTGCAACTCTGTCAATTATTTTAGTTTATTTCTAGAGCAAATTCATAATTTGTAATTCTGTAGTAACAGGAAAGAAATATCTTTGGTTCTGAAACATTCACATTTCAATTCCTCCAAAACAAAAGAACGTGTTAAGTTTGGTCAAACAACTTTTCTAACTCAATACCTGGCATAATGCCTTCTTCCAGTGAGATCTGCCCAACCTACTCAATCATCCCAGGATGGATGATTGCGTTCATCAACCTTGAAAGAGAAGATAGGGAGCTGGGCCTTCTCTGAGGTTGTCCCTCATCTCTGGAACAAACTCCCACCTGAAATTCGCCTGGCCCCTTCACTGGGGATCTTCAAGAGATCTCTGCAAATGTGTCTGTTTAGACAGGCATTGCAAGATATTGCACCAATAGAGCACACACCTTCCTTTAGCTCTTAAGTTATCAATTCTGCCACCTTGTTTTATAATTGTTTTTATGTTGTCTTTCTCTTTAGTTTAATTGATTGAGTTGTTTATTTGATTTTCTACATGGTTATTATGTTTTTGTGGTCATTATTTAATTTGCTATTGTTGCTTATTTTGCTGTAAACTTCCCAGAGTGACCTGGTAGCCAGATGGGTGGTATACAAATTGAATAAATAATAATAACAATCATTATTCTTGGAAAACCTCATCCTCATCAGAGTTCCATGACAAAAATGATCCTGCACAGAAATGGTCATTTACTGTCCTAATGGATGATTGCCTGCTTCCTGTCTTAAGATTCGTTTTCACAATAATATTTGTCTTGCCCATTATACCCTGAAAAAAATTATATATGTATATGTTCAAATAACTCATCGAGCCCAGGCTATTCACAATAAAGTGACTGATTTAAAAGTTGCAATCTAAGAACATTAGTTTACCGTGTTTCCCCGAAAATTAGACAGGGTCTTATATATATTTTTGCTCCAAAAAACGCAGTAGGGCTTATTTTCAGAGGATGTTTTTTTTTTCATGTACAACAATCTACATTTATTCAAATACAGTCATGTCATCTTCTGGTTGCTGTACAATGGTGGAGGGCAGGCTTTCACTTAACTAGGGCTTATTTTGGGGGTAGGGCTTATACCTCGAGCATCCTGAAAGATCATACTAGGTCTTATTTTCAGGTTAGGTCTAATTTTCAGGGAAACAGGGTAGTTGCTACGTGTACTACCTTTCTGTCTAAAATGTATTCAAAGCAGCATTCACATAACACTCAGTAACATGCCTCTTGTACATACTAACTTACTAGGAGAAAAAACTATGGAAGAGAAAGAGAGGATGCCAGCATATACCATCACCTGCAACCAGCACAGCCAATGACATTACCAAGCAAAGATTGCTGAGCATACTCTGGGCAAGCTACTTTATGACTCTGTGGGCTTCTGCCAGGTGAAAGTAGTTTGCAAATGTCAAGCTAGATATGATATTCATAATAAGGAATGTAATTAACACACACTATATATATAAAACTGTTGCAGGGGAGGACTGCACAGCTGCAAAATCCTAGGGTATAGGAAGAGACATTGGGGTGGGAGGACAAGCTTCCTATGTTTCCTAACCATGTGTGCAAGGCTTGAAGGATTGCAAGCATTTCTTAATATTTTCAGCAATGGATCTGCATCCTGTTTCTCATAGAGAACTCAACGGGGGGGGGGGAGCATTTGCAAGCTCCATTTGCTATACTTAAATTTCAGATAACAGAAACTGAAGCTATTTACTTGTTCCAGCAAATAGCTCCAGTGGATCCCAAATGCCACCTGTCACAGTCAATTAGTTCTGACACCAATATATTTTGGGGGTCTGGGAAGGTTTGAGGGTAAAGGAGAATTAAAATTCTGTGTCCAGAGAATCTGAGCCAGATCAAAGCAATTTGTGAGAAAATCGGCAGTTGTCTTTGTGTCTTTTTTGTGTCTTTTTTCCTCCTGCCTCTTTTAACACCATGACAATAATTGGGATTGTTCTAACTTCTTGTTACTAAAGGTTCATGCCTCATGGCACCAGAGGTGCTGCATGTTTCCTTCTCCCACTCACCAGCCAGTGTGTGCTGCTCTTTCCCTCCTCTTTGCACAATTGCCCAGTTGCAGCAAGAGTACATGATTCCCTCCTCTGCCTCCTCTGGTGGCTGCCCAAACAAAGACAGTGCTGCAGGAATCCCTGCCCACGTCCTCATCTAAATGGGTGGCTGCCAGAGGAGGTGGAGAAGGAAAGCACATGTTCCTGCTGAGACTGGACAGTCACGGAGCAGTGTGTGTCAGCTGATGAGTAGGAGAGCTGGTCAGAGGAGTGGAGGAAGAGATAATGATATGTGTAATAGAAATAAAAAGCATATAAAACATGTCAGGCCATTTTGCAAAATTAAAGTTAAGATGAGAAACACCACCAAACAACATTCTAAAGGCCCCAGAGAATAAGACAGGAAAATGGAAGTCTTTTTTTATAGGAAAATAAAACATTTTAGAAATTAAAAGTCAAATGATGTCACAGCACTATCTTAATCTTGCTCCTCAGCTAATGTGCTCTATGCCATCTTTTCCCAACAGTGTCCATCTGCACTCTACATAGGACAAACAGGACAATTTCAACAGAAATGGATCAACAGCCACAAACCTGACATCAGAAACCACAATACACAGAAACCTGTTTCCAACCATTTTAGTCTATTGGGTCTCTCTGGAAGATTTGAAAGTCACTATTTTAGTACATGATTATTATAAATCCATAATACAGAGGGAAACAGCTGAAATAAAATTTCTATATATGATGGACACCCATAGAAATGGATTGAATATAAGCCTAGGTTTCTTAAGCGATTACCAAACACAACACTTCTGCTAGTGTCCACTGCCACTTCACAGCTACCAAGCCCATCTCTCATCACAAGGCTTTAAGGGAAAAATTATCTATATTCCCTACATTAACACAAAAATAGACCTAATTACTGCATGTAACCAATGAAAATTTGGAATGTGACAATGATATTTCTGAACTCATGTCTGGACCTGATAATGGACTGCATGAGGGTTAATAAACTGAAACTCAATCCAGATAAGACAGAAGTACTATTAGTGGGTGCTTCGCCGGACAGGCTGGAGGGCCATTTCCCTGCCCTGAATAGGGTTACACTCCCCATAAGGGACAGGGTCCACAATCTGGGGGTGCTCCTGGACCCTGGTCTAACTCTGGAAGCCCAGATGGACTTGGTGGCCAGGGGCACCTTCCTTCAGCTGCAGAAATTATACCAGCTACGGCCCTACCTGGATGAGCGGAGTCTCATGACAGTTACATCACTGCACTGGTAACATCTCGTATAGATTACTGCAATGCGCTCTATGTGGGGCTGCCTTTGAAGATGGTCTGGCGACTGCAACTGGTCCAGAATCAAGCTATGCAGCAGGTGAGTGGTGGGGCCACTAGGGAACACATCAAGCCAATTCTGTTTAAATTACATTGGCTACCAGTTGCTGCCCGGACCCAGTTCAAAGTGCCTGGGCGGCTTGGGCCCTGGATACCTGAAGGACCGCCTCCTTCCATATGAACTACCCAGCACTTAAGATCTAGCCAGGGGCCCTTTTGAAAGAGCCATCCCTCAAGGAGGTAAGAGGGATGGCTTGTAGACAAAGGGCCTTTTTGGCAGCTGCTCCCAGACTATGGAACGCCATACCAATTGAGATTCGTCTGGCGCTGACACTGATGACATTTTGGCATCAGGTCAAAACCTTACTGTTCCAGAAGGCCTTTTAATTGAAATAACATCAACTGTCGGTCCTGATGGCAATTTTTAGAGTATATATTTTAATTGTATTTTAATTGTTGTATCTTTTTATTGTATTTTAATTGTTGTAAGCCGCCCAGAGACCTTTGGGTAGTGTGGGCAGCACATAAGTTAAATGAATAAATAAATATTTCATCTACATTTCATTCCATTTAACTCTGTTTCTTTATGTTTCCTTATGTCTAACGAAGTGGACATGTCCATGAAAGCTTACATTAAAATATAATAGTTAGTCTTCAAGGTGCCACATGTTTTTGTCTTGTTTTATTTACTTTTGCCTGATATGCTTGCACAGACTAACATGGCTACCTCTTCTAAAACTCTAAAGCTGCTTACTGCTCTGTTGATTTTGTATATTTAAAGTTGATTTTGATCTCTCTTTCTTTTCCCATATCTTTTTAACATGCTACACAGATCCCTGCATAGAGCCCTCAGCTTTATTCATACTGTGAGAACTTTTGTTCGTGGTAATTAGTCACTCATTGTACTTGCTGCCAGCTGTTCTTTTGCCTGTTGTGTCTGTTTTCCTAAACTTCAAAGAGACCTTTGAATTAAAAATGTATGTTTTTAAAGTATGTAAGAACCTTCTACATCTTATCACACACTGTGGGTCATGAGATGTAGCTCAGAGGCTGGATGAACTGTCCTGAAGTTTTGCAGTGTATTGTGGAGCATAGACAGAAGAGAAATTTGGATGCTCATTTCATACTCATGACTACCAATAGTCCTCTGCGTTTTAGCATATTATTTAAACAATATTTCTCCAGCTGCTTGAATACAACTTGAAAATAATGAAAACTCATCTGTGGCTACCCCCACCTGAGAGGTGATGCACAGCTAAGAAAAACCTACCATATTTTTCGCTCTGTAAGATGCACTGCGGAGGAAGGCCAGGTAAGCTCCCAGAGGTCTACAGGTGTGTGCGTGTGTGTGGCAAATTCAGCCTGCTAGGCCTGTGGGGGTGGAAGATGTCTGGGAAGGGAAGGTGGTGATTTCGGCCTGCTAGGCCCACAGGGGTGGAAGACAGACCCTTCCCAGCTGTCTTTCACCCCCCCCCATGGGCCTAGCAAGCCAAAATCACCACCTTCCCTTCCCTTCCCAGCCATCTTCCACCACCACCACAACCCTGTGGGCCCAGCGGGCCGAAATCACCAGAATATTTTTTCCTGTTTTGCTCCCCTAAAAATTAAGTGCGTCTTATAGAGAGCTGCATCTTATGGAGCGAAAAATATAGTAACTTTGTTCTGTTTCTAGTCTCAGTCCAACCCAAAAGCTACTACCAAGCTTTTCCTTGATACTTACCCCACCCTTTTGAGTCTTCCATCTCCCTTAGTCATACTTTCCTGTTCTTTCTTCTTCAGTTCACTGATTCACTTCTCAAGCTTGATTGAGATTTAAAGGAGAGAATAAAACTTGGGCAAATCCTTAATTAAAAAGTGGAACAATTTTTTCCATGGCTTCTTGGGGGGATGCCTTTGGAGACATCTATATTAACATCAGTAATTTAAGATATGCAGATGACACCATCTTTCAAGCAGCAATGACTTGAAACATCTTCTGATGAAAATGAAAGAAGAAAATGACAAAGCAGGACTGCAGTTGAACGTTAAGAAGACAAAAATCATGGCTACACAAGAGACAACTTTAAGGTTGACAATAAAGACACAGATATTGTTAAAGATTTTATATACTTTGGTTCAATCGTCAAGCCAAATGGAGACTGCAGCCAAGAAATCAGAAGAAGACAGAGACTCAGAAAGGCAGCAATGAAGGAATTAGAAAAGATCATCAAGTGTAAGAATGTGTCACTTGAGTTGAAAGTGAAGATCACATTATTGTGGTTTTTTATAACTATACTGTATATGGTTGTGAAAGCTGGACAATGAAGAAAACTGACAGGGAAAAAATTGATTCATCTGAAATGTGGTGCTGGATGAGAGTTTTGAGGTAACCTTGACTGCTAGAAATATGAACAAGTGGCTCCTACAGCAAATCAAGGCTGAACCTTATCTGGAGGCAAAAATTCTGAAACTGAGCCTGTCTTACTTTTGGCACATGATGAGAAGGCCAGGTTCACTGGAAAAGGTAATAATGCGGGGCAAAGTTAAAGGAAGCAGGAAGAGAGGAAGACTTAATATGAGATAGATTGACTCCTTAAAGGAAGCCACAGCCTTGAGTTTATAAGAGTGATTGGGCAGGGCTGTTGAGGACAACACATTTTGGAAAGCTCTCATTCATAGGGTCTCCATAAGTCAAAGTCAACTTGGTGACATGTACAACAACATATTAACAGTACCTCTGTAAAAGGGGGCTTTCAAAATTCCTCACCATATTTGTGTGTGGAGAAATTAGGTCACAAACATTTCATCTGGAGCAGTCATTCACTCTAAGCTTTATAGCTGTTGTTATAGAGGGCAGCACTATACCCAGGCCCACAAAAAAGTCGAAGCTAGTCTTGTAGCATCTAATTTCTCAAACGTTTTATTTCCCCATGAAGGGGGCTTAAATTTTTCCAGCTCATTCTCGGGACCTATTAAAATTTTGGTTGGTTATATTTCTGAGCACACCATAACGCTGCAGAGTGACCGGGGATGTTGCTTTGTTGTTATAGATCTTTTCATTGCTCTGTATCTTCCCTACCTGCCAATACTTCCTGATCTGGAAAAGCTCTCTGAAATGGTTTCCTTTATGATTTCCCTCAACAGCAACTAAGTGTAGGAAGGAGGTGGGGGAAGGTAGAATGCCATCTGCCACAGAGATAATTGTACATTGAAAAACAAGACATCACTCACACACCTCAGACACTCAGTCCTGAAACTCACCCATGAAAATGTCTCCTTTTTTCCCCCTCCTCCTCTGTAAATCTTTTCAAACAAATTTCATTTCCACCAAATTGCAAGAGAATGGCTGACATTTTTCATACGAGAAATTTCAGACTAGCACTACTACTCACAGTATTGGTTTGGTAAACACACATCAATGCTACCTCTTGGAAAGCAATTACTAGCTATAAAATGCAAGCTAGCAGTGATGAGACATTGCTGAGATTGCATTTTTGAACACTCAAAATTGGGTTTTATCTTAAGTTAAGGTGCAGTACTTCTCTAGAGCAAGCTGTGTCCCATTCCACAAACACGCTTTATTATATAAAATAAAATAAAATAAAATTATAGAATAAAACCATTTTGTAGTCAATTTGGCTGTTCTTATTAAAGCGAGCATCTCCTCTTGTCCAAACCAGAAGTGCTCTGTTCATCACAAATGAAATTTTAGGATGCATTAACATTAGTATAGTCTCCAAACTCCATAAGAGTCCCTCTCTGTTCAGCACTGATTAGGCCTCATCTTGAGTATCGTACTCAGTTCTGGACACATCACTTTAAGAAGAATGCCAACAAACTGGAACAAGTTCAGAGGAGGGCAACAAGGATCATCAGGGGACTGGAAACCAAGCCCTATGAGAAAAACCTTGAGAAAAAAAGACTGAAGCACTTTTCAAATCCTTGAAATGTTGTCATTCAAAGGAGGGGCAGGATCTGATCTTGATCATCCCAGAGTGCATGACACATAATAAGGGACTCAAGTAACAAGAAGCCAGGTTTAAGCTGAATATCAGGAAAAATATCTTAGCTCTTAGAGCAGTATGACAAAGGAACCAAGTACACTGGCATTCAAGAGAAAACCGAACAACCATCTGTCAGATCTGCTTTGATTTGGATTCCTGCATTGAGCAGGGGGCAGGATTCAATGTCCTTATAGGCACATTCCAACTCAATTATTCTATGATTCAATGATTATTTTATCACTTCTGTGTTCCTGTGATGTGACCCATGAGCTTGCCCAGCCGGACCTAATGGTAGAGCCAGCCCTTTGTCTTTATCTGTACAAGCTTTTGATTCTGTGCTTTTTCAGTTCCCTTCAAAAACATGCTAGGAAGTGATGGAGATGGACTATTAGTTTTGCTTTCACCCCCATGCAGTTTTTCGAAATCTCAAAAGCTTTCCATTGCACTTGTTGGCACTGTTAAGCACTGAAAGCCCACTGACTGGATGGGTAGATCTGCTGTTCTCACTTTCTCCAACACGTTCCACTTTTTAAGACCTTTAAAAACTGTTTTAACTTTTGAGGGTTTCCTGTTGCATTTTGAGGAGAGTAGCATACATGGGCTACTGCAAAAAATATTTCTTGCATATGGTTTCGCCACAGTTAGGATTCAAGGTGAAAAAAGATTCAGATTTACCTGCCCACCTGGCACAAGAGGGCTGCTACAGTGGCTTGCCTTTAAAAGCCTGCTTGTCCCTGCCTCAACCTCATCTTCTTCAATTCCTTGGCCCATCCTCCCACCCTATTATAAGAACAAGATCAGCTGGTCACTTTTGGGCTGGATGGGAATTTTTGGCCTGCTCTTGTAATTGGCAGGGACGTGGTGGCGCTGCAGGCTAAACCGCAGAAGCCTGTGCTGCAGGGTCAGAAGACCAAGCAGTCGTAAGATCGAAGCCACGCGACAGAGTGAGTGCCCGTCGCTTGTCCCAGCTCCCACCAATCTAGCGGTTCGAAAGTATGCAAATGCAAGTAGATTAACAGGGACCACCTCAGTGGGAAGGTAACAGCGTTCCGTGTCTAAGTCGCACTGGCCATGTGACCATGGAAGATTGTCTTTGGACAAAACGCTGACTCTATGGCTTGGAAACGGGGATGAACACCGCCCCCTAGAGTCGAACATGACTGGACAAAAATTGTCAAGGGGAACCTTTACCTTTACCTTTACCTTTACCTTTACCTTTACCTTTACCTTTACCTTGTAATTGGCACTGAAAGGGGCAGATTAATTTTTTGACCCATCCTGTTCTTATTTTATTGACATGGTTTTGTCTATTGGGCAGGGTGAGATCTATCCCATTGGCAGGTAGTGTGGAAGGCATGAGTTCCAGTGGGCATCTGAGATGGATGTAAGCTGTCCCACCTCCCGGCGTTGAAGACCCTGGGAGGGGGAGGAGTTGGGCATCCCCTGGGCTGCAGACTACCCAGAACCAGGTGGCTTGGGCGAGCTGTGGCCTGGGGCTATACCAACATTATGGGAACTCGCCCAGAGAAGGTCTGGGACAAGGCCGGGCCCAGATCCAGATCATGATTCTACACTACTGCAGGTCCCCTTGTGAAAGTAGATGTTGTGTTCAGTGATTTAATAAAGTGTGGCCCTCTTTCAACCCACTTCTTGTATCCTCATTATTTCGGGCTGGCTGGACAATGCTTAACAACATTGATCATGGGGTCCATCTGAGCATCTTTAATGGAGAGCTACTCTTTTCAAGGAGGAAAAGAAATCTAGGAAATGAACCCAATCCTAGGCATTTTCAGTCAAAAGTTAAGTTTGATATGTTCAGCTGGACTTACTCCCAGGTAAATGCGCACTTCCCTGCAGTCCTAGTCAGATTTGAAAAAGAAGGCGGTACGGAGCTCAACAGCTTCCTGTAGCATAAAGGTAGTAGATGTGTGGGGCAATGTTGCAGTTAGTATGCTAGTGCCTTAAATAAATTTGAAATCTAATTTATTTTCTCAGATTCCAGTATCTGGATTGGGGGCGGGGGAGAGAAAAAATTAAGCTGTTGCAAGCAAGTGTATTTTCAAGGTTACATTCATTCTTCTTGGCTCTTACCTTGCAAGAAGTGCAAAGCAGGGAAAGAGCAAAAGCTAAATCAAATGAGAGCACCCAAATTGACCACAAAATGCTCTACGTTAGCATTTTCTCACCATTTTTTTGCTGACAAGCCTCTATATTCCTGGAAAGAAATACGAACAAAAATCTGATTATAGGGTTACTTCTATGCTGCAACAACGTTTTTATCGCAGGCAGACAAAACTATGGACAGCTCATTGAAGAACATTCTCTCCATCTACTGAGTCTAATACATATGGTTGAAGAGATACTGTACTATGTATGGATAGCATATATGGAATCCTCTCAAAATATGATATTTTGAAATATTCACTACTATGTTGACCAGATTCAGTTATGTTTTCCATTCTGGCAAGATGCTATGTGGATAACTTATGCCAGGAACTGGACAAGGGTAATGTATCACTGTTAGTTCTTTTGGACCTCTTAGCAGCTTTCAGTACCTTCAACCAGGGTATCCTTTTTGGCGGTCTCTCTGGGACAGGACTTGGAGGCACTGTTTTATGGTGGCTCTGGCCATTTCTCAAAGCGAGAACCCAGAAGGTGGTGCTGGGGGACTCCTGTTCAACACCCTGGCTGTTGGGTGACACAGGAGAGGCCCTTATCTGTTGCTGCTCCCAGGGTTTAGAACTCCCTTTCACAAGAGGTCAGGCTGTCCTTCCACAAGCAAGTGAAGAGCTTTCTCTTCAGGCAAACTTTCCCTCAGTGACTTACTGCCTGAGTAGAGTTGTTAAATGAATTGTTTTGCCTTACTGCTTTCAATGTCGTTTATTGAGTTGTTTTTGTTTACCAAGTTGTAGTGCGGTATTTTTAGCATTTGTATACTTACTTTTTTGGTTTAACATATTGTATTTTAATGATTTAAGCTGCCTTTGGTCCTTTTTAAAGAGAAAGGCAGGGTAAAAAAAATATTTTAATTAATAAATTAAGCAACAATTTGCCTATATCTTTCACAAGATATAGATAATTGCAACCTACTGTGTGTAACCAAGGAGGCTGCTATTTAAACAGTGAATGTTTTGAATTTCCCATAATCAAAACAGCATCTCAAAATGTGCATTTATCGGAAAAGCAAATGGCAGCTGCTTTAATTTGCTTCCCTTCCTCCAAGAATGTTGCTTCACTAGTGAAATAAAACTAAAACCAACTAACAAGGTTTGAGATGGGTAGAATTGCTACAAATAGTATAGCTTTACTTTCTACAGGCCTTTCCCAGGAGGAATAAAGTTTTTTGGACTGATTGCAAGCAAGCAATATAATAAGGAGGGGAACTGATTTGATGTTTGGAATCTGAATGGAAATATTCAGACAGTAAAAAGAAACCCCTTAGTTCCTTTTCAGATTGTAAGCTCTTGAACGGCATACAATAAACTCACCTCATATTGTGGCAACTGAATCATCGTACATGAAGTTTATGTTTGGTTATGCTAATAGTAATGCATGATGAGGGAAAACCTTTAAAAGCAGTCACTATGAATACTTTACTATGATTTTAAAAAATATTTCTTCACCAAAAATACTGTTTCTTCATCTGTGAAAGGTTTATGCATTATAATGGGAGAATTAATTTCAAATGTATCAATAGCATTTTTAGCAATCTTGGTAACACCACTGATCTTACAATTTCATTATTATTTGTGACCTTCTTCATTTTTACAGACCTGTACTGGATGATTCCAGAGATCTGTAAGACAGGCTGATGTCTCAGCTTCCAGTTTTCAAGGCAGCTTCTAAACTGGCAGAAAAGGAACAGCTGCTTCCCCTGATCAGTTCCTCTTTTCCACCCAAATCCTGGACAATTCCAACATATAACTAATGAATAGCCACTCAAGGTCTGGGAATAAATTTGTTTAATTTTTCTTCTTTTCTTTCCTTGCACATGTGACAATTTTGGAGTGGAATTAGAACGGAAACATTCAACTGCTTTGGCAGATATAAACATGCCCCGTGTCAACCTCGTGCGACAAATTCTTTAGCTCAGCAGACAAGAGATAGAAAGCTTTTCCCAATAGACTGGCACTGCACCACCTGAATGTTGCTTTGCAAAGATACAACTGCACAAACGCTAGCAAACAAAGAAGCAACCTTTCAAGCTCATATTGAGCATGCTCAGAGCAAATTCATGCAGGGACAAAAATGAAAACAGATCTAACCTGACCTTAATTGAGCATGATCTGATCTGTGGTTTGCCGAAGAACAATAACTGTGCTCCTCTTTCTATAGCTTTTAGTGTGTATACTCTAAAGGGAGAAGATGGGAGCGTTGCCCCTTGTCTCAGCAGCCTTTCAGAGAAGAGAGTCAATAGCTATTTTTAGGCCTCCGTGAATGAAACCATACTGACAAGCTGTGTAAAAAGTGTGACACTCTTTTTTAAAGCCTCCTGCAGCTTTCGTTTTGATAAATGTCAGAACAACGTGAGATGGCTTTCTCCATAATCAGGAAGTGTGTGAGACCTCACATAATAAACCAGTCTAAACAATCATTTATGGCAGAGGGTATCCAGAAAGATTTGGGAAATGTAACAAATGGGACTAGAAGAAGATTCTTCCTCTTTGTCACAAGCTGTCTATGGAGCAAAAGAAGAAAGCAACCCAGATCTTCTAACTAGTTTTTTAAAATTTAGCATTATACTGGTTTTAAAACACTCTATTTTTGAAATTCTCTTAGTGCAAATAAAATTGGGGGGCAGTGTCTTGTCCTATCAATAAAACATTTTCGTGAAAAACATCTGTGTATTAGGATAAGCAAAGGTGTGTAATCTGTATTTTGACTGCTCTAGTCTGGGAAGCCAACTGAGCATACTCAGTTTCCCTTTGTTAGGTGCCATTCTCATACCAAAGTTCTTACCAAGGTAAGAGATCACTCTGAGACCTGGCTTAAATTGAAGTCTTCACCATAAAACAATCTTGAAATATAAAGCAACAATGTTAACAGTGGTCTTTCTGGTGTGTGTGGTCCTGATCTTTCTGGAGATGGATGAAAGGGCAGCACAATAAATAGGAGATAGGAGACAGATTGTATCTAAGGCCTCCACCTCTGCTGAGTGAGGGATTTTCTATATCCATATGTGTAGCCTCTCCCAAACCACCTATCTTCTCGGTCCAAAATAAGTACATCTTGGTCCTCAAATGAGTGTCCTTTGTCCTTCAAATGAAGGAACAATGCTGATTGTGGTCCTGAACCATTGCCCCTCCTGTGCTGGGCCATTCTCCTGTTTAATGGCTGTTCGGTTTCTCCAATATAGAGCGCCAAACACTCCTCTTTGCATTGGACCACATATACTATATTTATTACTCCTGTTGTTTTTTTGTGTCTGGTCTTTTGAGTGGACGAGTTTCTATCAATGTGTTTGTGGGTTTGAAGTGCAAAGGTGTGTGGTGTTTACCAAAAAATCTTCTGAGCGTTTCAGACCCACCCATCCCCACTGGTGTCTTCCCTGGTGAACTTGTTATTTGGGCCCACTGTGTTTATGTGGTCTGTGAATGCCTGTACTTCCTGAATATTGATCTTCTCCCATGTGTCATCCACATACCTGAACCAATGGGTCGGAGTCATCCCCTGGAAGTGGAAAAGAAGGCACTAAACGCCTTGGTGGCATTGTTGCTAAACTGCACTTAGAACACGTCTATTGTAGAGATTATCTGTAACAGAGTTGCCTCAGACATACATGCCTTTGTAATTGGACTTCAAATTAAATGTATGTTTACTTTCCGATCACCAATCACAAAATAAAACACAGTAAATATTAAATGGAATGTGTATTCTGCACAATTAACCTGAGGGCAACAAGGATGACCAGGGGACTGGAAACCAAGTCCTATGAGGAAAGACTGGAAGAACTGGGCATGTTTATCCTGAAAAAAGAAGACTAAGAAGAGATATGATAGCACTTTTCAAATACTTGAAAGGTAGTTATTCAAAGGAAGGGCAGGATCTGTCCTTGATCATCCCAGAGTACAAGACACATATTAATGTGGAAAACATATTTAGGCTGAATATCAGGGAAATTAGAGCAGCATGACAAGGCAACCAATTACCTAGTGAGGTGGTGAGCACTCCAACACTGGGACATTCAAGAAAAAAAAATGGGCAGTCATCTGTCAGATCTGCTTTGATTTGGATTCCTGCATTGAGCAGGGAGTTGAATGCCATTGCCTTATAGACCCCTTCCAACTCAGTTGTTCTATGATTCTAATTTCCTCTTAACATTTTGCAGCCATTGGATTATGTACTAGCAGAAGTCATAAAGTCCAGCACAAGCCTGCCTAGACCTAAATGGGATCTAGAAGGTTATCTCTAACTTCTGGTTCCTATATAAAGTAACCATTAAGAGTGGTGTTCCTTCAGGGCGGTGTAACTGTGTCTATTCTTCCTTTTCCAAACCTTAAGTTTTAACTCGGAATGTTTCAAGAGAGGACAGCTCACAAAGGCAATATGTAGCTATTTTGTCTTTTTTCTCCTTAGTGGATTTTCTGCAGTAAAGAAGAAAACAGAAGAAGCAGTGGGAAAAGCAAAGGAAATCTTTTAGTGGAATGTGTGAAGTTCACAAAATCAGGATGATGTTGTGATAAAAACTTCATACAAAATGGCTCTCAGTCTCTATCTTTCAGAAACTCTTGCTGACAACTGCTACATACCTTCATTTTGCCACAGGCCGTATCGTCACTCACAGACTTTGCAAAGTTCCACATGGTGGAATTCTCTCTGTCATGTCTTTGACCAAAAGGCTTACTCTTTAAGGCACGTTATAGTTTTCAGTTTTACCTCCTCTTCTAATAAATTGGGTTTCCAGATCTCAGAGCCCTGGATGAAATCTGGAAGAATTGCTATGCTTCCCTGAGTCATCAAGCAGAGAGACAAAGCAATCAATGGGAGAGAGGAGTGCTGAATTTTTAAAATTTTATTGGATGAACTGGGCTTAAAGCCTCGGTATCTGTCTCCTCCCCATTCCATATGGAACCACTGCATCAGGCTCAGTGCAAAGGTATCTGTATGTATGATGCACACACAATATTGTGCAGAAGGTATTGCAGGAAATCAATGCTCTTAGTCTCAAGTCACTACCCCATGCAAAAGATGCACACACTATTTTGCTCTTGTCACATATGAAGCAGAGCCCCTGACATCACAAGGATTTGTCACTTGGTCTCAGGTTTTGATCTGGAAATTTCAAGGTATGGGGGGGGTGCTCTGGCAGTCATATAGTGAGAAATCATTCATTTTCTTTTGGCTTAAAGGTTGGCATTTCCCATTTTCTGCTTCCAAACTGCAGAAACTTGTTTCAAGGGTGATCATCAGAGGTTACCTCCCTCCCTTCCCTCTTTAATTAAGTTTTCTCAGAGCTATAAACGGCAGAAAGTTCAGAGAACCAAGCACGTCCCACGCTCTCTTCGTAGTTTAAAAATTGGTCCAAACCTGCAAACTTATAAAACAAGTTCCTTCCTCAACCTAACACAAAGCAATGGAAAGACCCCCTAAAGGGCTTCACACAAGAAAAGGGAAAAAAGGAAAGGAAAGGTAAATTAAAAGATGAGTTCTTTATGAAGGGAACTGAGCTCACCTCATTCTTTCTTTATCTAGAGATGGCTCACTAACTCCAATATGCCCCAATTCAGTCTGAATCCAGGTACCCCTTGAAGTGTGGTGGTAATAGGGGGATGAATGTAAACCCTTCCTTATTGGCCCCCATTACCCAGAAGTCAGTGTGACCTTTATGTAAGGAATATAACGGTCTCAAGTGGAGATTGCAAGCATGTTTGGCTCAATATGCTTACAGCGCTTGTTTGCGCAGGAACCCTGATAAAGCAGAGGCCCTAATCATGCAACTACTGTAAATGCATTGCGTTGAACATGCTTACAATCTCTGCTTTAGAACTTCACACTCCTGACATGGAGGTCTCAGCAAATTCTGAGAGGGGAAGGGACATGAGGTATGGCTTGTATGCATGCTCCCTTTCTCACTATTCGTTTGTTTGCTTGCTTGCTTGCTTGTTTAACTTATATGCCGCCCACAATACCCAAAGGTCTCTGGGCAGTTTACAACTATTTAAATACAGTAATAAGATAAAAGGAAAATACAATTAAAATACATTGCTCTAAAAATTGCCATCAGAACCCACAGATGATATTATTTCAATTAAAAACCTTCTGGAACAGGAAGGTTTTGACCTGGTGCCAAAATGTCATCAACGTCAGCGCCAGATGAATCTCCCTCAGGATGGCTTTCCATAGTCTGGGGGCAGCTGCCGAAAAGGCCCTTTGTCTACAAGCCATCCCTCTTACCTCCTTGAGGGATGGCTCTTTCAGGAGGGCCCTCTGGCTAGATCTTAATTGCCGGGTAGGTTCATGTGGAAGGAGGCAGTCCTTCAGGTATCCAGGGCCCATGCCATTCAGGACTTTAGACGTCAAAACAAGCACTTTGAAATCTAAATCAAACCATATCTAAGAGATGGTTATCTAATTTTCTCTTCAGTGTTGCTCTCCATCTTTCAAGGTAATTGGTTCCATTGTTGTACTGTTCTAACATTTAGGAGGTTTTCCTGATATTCAATCTGGCTTTGTGTAACTTGAGCCCATTATTATATGTCCCACAATCTGAGATAATCAAGAACAGATCCTGCTCCTCCTCTGTATGACAGCCTTTCAAAAGGCATGAAAAATGGTATCATCTTTTTTCCCCAGTCTTCTTTTCTCCCAGCTAAACATGCCCAGTTCTTTCAGTCTTTCCTCATAGGGCTTATTTTCCTGTCCCCTGAAGAGCCTAGTTGCCTTCCTCTGAACTTGCTCCAGTTTGTTGGCATCCTTCTTAAAGTGCACTTTTTTAATGGTATCTACTTCCTATAGTTAACACAGTGGAAATGTCCCAGAAGTAATAGTGTTATTGACTTTCAGAAAAAGAGAAGAAGAGAAACTGGTGTGTTGCCTACGTGTGATATGTTTCTATCCCAAGAAGCATGGATTCCATTGTTTCTTAAATTGTTGAATAGTGCAGATCCAGCTCTTGTCTAGGTAGACAAGACCACATGTTCTTTTGTCAGCATTAAAGAACGAATGGCAGTAGAGTATTTGCACATGCAAAAAAGGTGAAAGATTCTGTGCCGGTTTACATTTAAGGAAAGGAAAAGAGGATATGACTTGGCAGAACAATCAGACGCATTCAGTGGGTCATTCATGTCATAATTCTGGGATTAAGGTTCACCACTGCACACAAAGCATCCCTTTGTGAAACTAAGACTCATGAGCAATGTGTTCAGTCTACTCTTTGATGCTAAACTGATTAAAAAGTAGTCTAGCAGGTAATCAGTATTTTTATTTAAAAAACAAGCAAACTTCGAGACTGCCTTGCAAACAGTACACTAAATCCAATGTCACTCCCTGATAGATTGGGACCTATCCTTCACAAGTAATATAAGTTGCAGCTTCCTTGTCCTTGAATTCAACCAGTCTCCAACCCAGCAGCACCAATTTTCACCTTTGTTCCCATCCTAGTGCCCCAAGGCCATCCTGACTTCAGCCTTGATTCTTCAGGTTCTACTCCCACTCTACCTTTGGCTCATTGTGGTGAACCGGTACTCATTAGTATTGGTTCAACACAAGGCTGTGTGCTGAGTCCCCTGGTCTATACCCTCTATACATGTGATTGGATTTCTACTTATAACAGCAATACCATTGTTAAGTTTGCAGATGATACCACAGAGAAGAATGAGTCTGCTTATAGGGATGAGATAGAACAATTGATAAAATGGTGTAGTGATAATAACTTGCTTCTAAATACTTCAAAAACTAAGGAGCTTGTAATAGATTATAGGAAGAAGGGGATGGGTATTCCACCATTAATCATCAGTGGAGACAGGGTAGAAAGGGTGAGGGTTTTTCATTTTTTGTGTGTCCATATTGAGGAGAACATGACTTGGAGTGTAAATACCTCAGAGGTACTGAAAAAGACTCAACAGAGATTGTACTTCCTAAGCAAGAATAACATCACTCAGAGACTGTTGGTGTCCTTTTATCAATGCTCAATAGAAAGTGTATTGTCATACTTTATGTGCACGTGGTACGCAGGTTGTACAGTGGCCCGGAGAAAATCGCTCCGGAGGGTGATTAATACAGCTTTGTTGGGTGTCCCCTCCCCACCTTGGAGGAACCGTACAGGTCCCGCTGTCTTTGGTTAAACATCTGTACTGCAGCCAAAACTGTGCTCACAACCTGGGGGGGGCAATGTGCAGCCTGCATAATTAACGTGTAAACCGCCCAGAGAGTGCTTAAAGCGCTATGGGATGGTATATAAGCAGCACGCTTTGCTTATTTAAAAAGTACAAAATAATATAAAGGACACCGTGGACACTCTTTGCTTGAACTACTGCCATCAGGAAGATGATATATATCTATTAAAGCAAGGACAAAAAAAATTTAAACAGTTTTTATCCAAGGGCGTGACTTTGCTAAATTCAGTCAAGATTTAATTTGACCTTACTGTAGGGTTTTTAATCAGAACTTGCAATCCTATTTAGATGGCAGGACACTCTGTGTGTGTGTGTGTGTGTGTGTGTGTGTGTGTGTGTGTGTGTGTGTGTGTGTGTGTGTGTGTGTGTGTGTGTGTGTGTGTGTGTGTGTGTGTGTGTGTGTGTGTGTGTGTGTGTGTGTGTGTGTGTGTGTGTGTGTGTGTGTGTGTGTTTGATTGTTTGTTATACTTTTGCCATGCCTTTACTCTGGTTAACCCATGGGGTCTTTAAAAACACAGGATAACAACTTGCCCTACTTCCTTTCCACATTAAAGACACTCCAGTATGGAGTCAGAAACAATTTGTGCTTGTCCAAGTCAACTAAGGGAACAGGAAGGGCTGGCACCATGTACCAATTATTTGATTAATGTTAGACATGATGATCTGTTTGATGCACCATTGTACCTACTACTTGATGTTTTGGCCTGTTGAAAAGCACAGTTTTTGAGGAAAATATCATATAAAAAGGATACAGTAATGAATGTGGTGAGAGACATAGATTTGTTATAATTCCTCTACCCCATACCTTGTCAAGCAAGCAATGACATAACATCATATTACTATGCATCTTTTAGTCCTTGTCTCCACCATCCAATAAAATGCAATGGAGCTACAGAAAAAAGTTCAGAGATTAATGATGATTCCATCATGATACCTCATTGTTCTGGTTCCTCTCCTGCTGGTGGTTTGATATCATCATGACTATTGTGACTTCAGATGTGACAGCTCTAAACAATTGTGTTGCATTCAAATCAGTATCCAAAGTTCTTAAGGCAAGCTTGTCTCCTTCCTACACTTATTTTCCAATTTACTTTATCATTGAGTCATCCAATGTACAGTATATTCTACTTTTCATTTCTTATCATGTGTCTGAAGTATGCTAATTTTTTCATTTTACAGGTTATCTTATTTCTTGATTGACTTTAGTGCCTCTGTTGATCTCCTGGATCAGCTGTTGCAATGATCTCTACATGGGGCTTACCCTGAGTCTGACCCAAAGACTACAGTGGGTTCAGAACATGGTGGCCAGAATGGTGTCTGGTATGATCAAATTTTACCATATCACTCCAGTTTTGGCTCACTTTCACTAGCTACCTATTGTGTCCCAGATCAGGTTCAAGGTTTTGATGCTTATGTATAAAGCCCTGCACAGTTTGGGACCATGCTAGTTGACAGATCATCTCTCCTCAGTGTCATCTGCCTGATCCACCAGATTCTCCCAGGCTATGCGTCTCCTGCTTGCCACTCCAAAGGAGGCCCAGAAGTCTTCTACAAGGGTTCAGCCCTTCTTCATGGTAGCACTGACTCTCTGAAACCAACTTCCAGTCACATATGTCCCCTCACTGCTAACATTTATAAGGCAGCTCAAAACACTGCTTTTTAGGGAGAACTTCCACAACGAGACTGCTTGATATAATGCCTCTTGCCCTGCTCTCATATGGATAATGTGCTTTTAGCTGCTACTGGTTTTTAATTTTTTGTCTGTTAATCCTTTCACTATTCATTTACCGTATACACTTGAGTATAAGCTGACCCGAATATAAGCCAAGGCACCCAATTTTATCACAAA
This sequence comes from Pogona vitticeps, assembly GCF_051106095.1. Taxonomy (NCBI): domain Eukaryota; kingdom Metazoa; phylum Chordata; class Lepidosauria; order Squamata; family Agamidae; genus Pogona; species Pogona vitticeps. Next base: position 38,914,403 of record NC_135787.1, read on the forward strand.
AAACTGGGAAAACTTATTAACTCGAGTATAAGCCAAGAGTGGAAAATTCAGCAGCTACTGGTAAATTTCAATAATAAAAATAGATACCAATAAAATTACATTAATTGAGGCATCAGTAGGTTAAACGTTTTTGAAGATACTGCCCTTCTGAGCTGCGAGACACACTTCACTGCCTGTGGAGGGAGGACTCATACCGGATGCTGGGCTTATCTACTGCTCTACTGCTGCGTAACAAGATGGAGGAAGACAGAGGATGGAGGAGGAAGGTGGGAGGAGGAAGGTGGGTACATAGAATATGCAGAAGGAGGAGGATGGGAGTGTCCTGGAAGAAGCCATTCAGGTCATCTGTATTCTTAGTTCTATTGTGTGGCTCTGATCCCACTATTCCTTCAACCAAATGCCAGGCTTCTTATATTTCCCAACCTTCTTCACACTTGCATGTTGGATCTTCAGCTGCATTTCAGTTGTCTGAATTAGCTTCTACCTGGAAAACCCTGAAAGGGGTCACCATAAGTCAGAATTGAATTGACAGCACATGATGAGGATGAGGATGAGGAATTAAATAAACACACAATAAAGAGGGGAGGGTAGATCTAAAACTCCTTTTTTCTTCAAGTTATGTGCTACAGATGAAGAAAAAGTATAGATTTTTAGAGTGGATTCCTATACATGTCTAGTCAGAGAGAAGTCCCATTGAGTTCAGAGGGGGCTTTAGTATCTCCCTAATATCATACCAGAAGCTGATGCCAGTCAGAGGCAAATGGTTGAGAAGAGTAGCTATAAGAGAGGAACGAGGTGCCCATACCTGAAATATCATCCTTGAATATTCAAATATTATATAAATGAATATAGCAACCTGAATTCAAATGCTTTTTTAATAGAAGCAGGTAGGTAATATTTATCATAGCTACAATACATATAGTTGATCATTAATTCATCTCCTATGAGGCTAAACCAATATTCAAAAGCTAAAGTTAAGGATTCATATTAATTATGTAGGAAGATAAATGATTGCTCAGGTTAATCATATCAACCCCAGTTTCAACAGCTGCCACACATTAATAGCACACACCAAAAAAAAGATGGGAGATTTTAAAAAAAGAAAAAGCTCCATTGACTCTGTTGCCTTCAGAAAAATGGCTTGCTGAGATGAAAATTATAGTCCAATGAGAACAAATAAATGAAGTAAATGTTACATTTCAAATTAATCCTGGAACTTTTATTCCAGTCCAAATAATGGGAGAAAATATCTTTTATTGACATCACTTTTTAAAAAATGAAACTGCTTTTGAAGATTACTACAAGATTTATTTTTTAAAAATATATATAGACATTTATTTTGGACTATCTGTCTGAGTCCTTTTATTCCTTCACCATAATTTGAATGGAAATAGAATCCTGCAATTAATAAGGTCAAGAGTAAACAAAAGAAGTTTGGTATGTTTCTATTTGTCATATGTATCATAGCACTTTTAATTTTCAAGTACTGTAGTTATACAACTGTTGTTATGTTCAGTCTTACAGAAGCCTGTAAATTAATATGCTATGCTATCCCCATTTTACAGAATGTTCTGGTTTTCATTTTAAAGCCACAGAGGATGGGAGAAAGTAACATGCCTGAAGGCCAATCAGCAGGTTCATGACACAGATGGGGATAATTATCCGTTGTGTTTTATGAACCATTCTTAAAACTTGTCAAAGCCTGCCTGGTATTGACTCAAAGCCTTCACTGCCAAGATGTTATTTCTTCTCCTTTTTCTGTTTAGAAACCTCAGAGGACTATGTACACCTTTTCCAGCATGATTCATTTCTAGAAATAAAACTTCCTTTTATTGCAGATAAAAACACCAAATACAAAGTATATTAATTTATTTAACGTCACTCAGCTCTCTCTCCACTTATCCTTTCAGACTTCACTTGCTACCCAACTTTGTCTGGCCCTTTTATCTTTTCCCTCATGGATAAAATAACAGGAGAGTAAATTAATATTGGAAAACTATGAGAGGGGAGGATTCACCAAACTCTCTCCATTCTGCTTCTGCTCAGGCTTGCTGTTTGACCAGGGTACTTTGTATTTTTAAGAGGAGGAAGAGGAGAAACTACAGAGAAAGGAATCACAGAATGTTTAAACCTGTTCCTGAACTGTAATCAGCCTGTCTCCTAAACAATCATATATAATATAATCTTAAAACTGCAGATCCAGAAGGGGCCCTGTGGATCATCAGCCCCTGTCAGGGAGGCACAGTGAGGAATCGAACACCCAGCCTCTCGTTCTGAGAGTGAGCAATCAACAGGCAATATAAGATTACTTCGAATCACACAAGAAAGAGTCACTTCACTGGGTGCAATCTTTAAAGCACCCTTTTCTCTGAATGTGATCCACTTCCAATATCTCCAACCCAGCTCAAAAGAAAAAGAGCAATCCCCCCCCCAAAAAAAAAACAGACTGTGCATGAGTCAAGTTCAAGCTGGTTCGTGATCTTCTGAACATCATTTAGTTGCCAGAAAATAGATTAAAGCAGACCATGCCATTGGCACTCAAAAAAGTGAGCTACATCGCTATCTGATCACACCTTCATTGTCAAGGTGTTTGTATAAGAATTGGTTATAAAGCCCTATCCAGGCATTCTAAAAAGTGTTAATTTGAAAACATGAACAAGGAGATAATTTTAGCCCCACTGCCTGCTTGCCTCTGTCTCTACAGGGAAAGAAACTGTGGAGAGGAAAGCTTCCTGCATTACATGGAGTCTCTGTACACAATGGGAGATTCTGAAAAATCATGGTTCCTAACTGCATGAAGAAGACTGTTTCCTCTTCAAACTGTACTTTTTCAGATGAAAATGGGAACAGGCAAGAGGCAAAGCTAGGACTTTTTCATTGTTTACAGTTTCAAATTATCTCTTTTTTGAAGACCTTAAGACGTTCTGTTTCTGTAGCATGTTCTAGATGTTAAGTTCCTGTTTGGTACCTACTCCATTTTATGTTAAGGTAGGTTTTCAGAGGTATCCTGTTTTACTACTTATCTTTTGCCTTAAACTAGGTACTACCCATCTCACTGAGAATCCTTCTTCACTTTCATAGAAGGTAGGGAAGTACTAGCACACAAGCCAGATTTCTCATGATGATGATCTAATGTGTCACCCATTTTTTTTCTAATTTTATTTTGGACCTCATTCCATAGAACATCTCAGGTGAGGCAGAAAGCCAAATTAGGGGCAAAAATAAGTACCTCAGATTTGAAATGCAATTATTTCTCATGGGAGAGAACCATGTTCTAACCTTCTCACACAAAATTCATGTTATTTTTAACTCCACAGGAAACTGAAGCATCAGCATCTCTTCCCACTACCATTCCTGCTGATTCTTTTCAACTAATTTTCATCAAATCATCACATCTAGCAATGATAACAATATTAATGATATCCTGAAGACAAGCGTAACATTAAAATATTTCAGAGCAACTAGCTTGCTTCAGCATCAATACAAAGAAAACATATTGATGATGAACTGTAACTAATGCTGCCTTTTATAAATATTGTGCCAGACAAATAATGGCTCTCGTTGGATTTTGATGTGATGTACAGTTTTAAACGCTGTATTGCCAAAAGGCTCAAAAGGAAGCTGCCATCACAGTACAGTGGGTTGAGTAATAGGATTTTAGTTTATCATCCCTACTACAGAGATTCAGCAAAAGTCTCATTGCCCCAAGTTGAACGTAGATTTATCCATCAGATTCACTGAAATGCCAAAACCTCTAGGTAAAAGGCTGCAGGTTAAGAGATGGAGAAAGATTGCTTGTGATTCTCTTCAACAGAAACGGGTGGGGGATTAAATCCTAAACTTGCTGACACTTACTCTTAAATTTCCATGGAGCCCAGAAAGGACTATTGCAGGCAAACAGTTTAACTCTTCATTTAGCTTCCAGAAATTGTTCTCAGTGTTGGACGAAGGTCTAAGTCCCACATACTATGGCAAGAGAATTTGTAACTTCTACTATATATACCCTAGCAAAAACACTTGTAACGTCTGAAATGGTGCTGCCCATGGGATGAACTGAAATTTGCACATCATGTTCATCATTCAGTTTGTTACAGGAGCAATGTAGGAACTTTGTAAGAAGACAGAAATTGGCATGTTACAGACTCAGTGGCTTCTCTCTTGGCCCATTCTTCTTTTGGACAGGAATAATTTCCTCTCCCTCTTTCTACAACATAGTTTCCATACCTGCAATATATGAATTTGACTGCCATCTTCAGGCAAGGGCAGGAAGAAGGGGAAATATTAGCCGCATTCTGATGCCTATATCCTCTCAAAGACTCGACAACACTCATCTTGTCACTATACAATTGTTTGGTAATTAAGAAAAAAAAAACCCTCCACAGATGTTATGTGCCATCAAGTTACTTTTGATGCATGGTGACTATACAAGTTAATGACCCCCCAACTGGCATATCATTAAAAGTTCTGCACAGATCTTGCAAACTAACATCTTGTATTAGGTTGTTCTCTCTACCTACTGTCCTCCCTTCCTAGCAATATTGTCTTTTCTAGTAAGTTCTGCTCAGATCTTCCAAACTAATCATTGTGGATTCCTTTCCTTGTTGAGACATTCTGCCTCATATTAGGTCTTCACCTCTTTCCACTGCACCACCTTTTCCCCATAATTATGTATTTTTCTAGTCAGTTCTGTATTTTCCTTATATGTGCATGGTAGGATAGCCTCAGATGACTCAATTTTGTTCCTGTGAGCGTTCAGGTTTGACTTGATTGATCACTCACTTTTCTACCTTTCTGGTTGTCCATGGTACCTATAAGGCTGTCCTCCAAGACCACATTTCAAATGAGCTGATTTTTGTCCGTATCTTTCTTCCCTTTTTTCCCCACATAGTATGAACAAATTTGATCTTGGTTTCTGGTTGCGATCTTTACTTGTTCCCAGCCCTCCCCTTTTTTTAATATTTCAAAAGACAAGGGGACATCTTTTAGAAAACATACACACAACATGTTTATCACATTGGTCTGATACAGCTTTTCTTCCTCAGGTTTCTTACCCAAAGAGAAGGTTTTAGAAACTGGAACATAATTTTCTAGTCTGCCTTCTGCAGAGCAGGCATGACAATATTAGTTTACCTGAAAGGTTAAAAGGTGTGTATGTTTATCCATTGTATGTGTTCACTTAATCATGTTTTGACTGACCATTTCATTTAGTCCAAAACAGTCCTTCAAAATATTTTGGCACAGAGGGTCTTCAGCCACAACTTAGCTGTTCTTGCTCTGTCCTCTCCCAGCAACCATAGTACAGCTCATGTGTTCAACTTCTAGAATTCTCTGCCACTGAGTAATTCTACATGAGGGAAGTTTCTGTTGCAATTTGTATGTAGTGTATGTATAAATGAACGTCCACTTTAAAAAGCCAGGAAATTCAATTTGTCAGAAAACCTCAGGTTTATGAATGTGGGGTATTATACTTCTGTATCCACAATTCAGAACTCCAGGAAATGGCTCAGTCTTGCCCACATATCATGCCCACATTGCCAGCAGGAAAAAGGATGCCAAGCTTTGCATAGAAAAGGTCAGCCAGAATGTTGACAACACCAATAGCAGTTGTCAAGATGGACTACAGGACACCCTCTTGTGCTCACTACCATTCATATTTTTGAGAAAAATCCCCTTACAATAGCTTTGTGTTTGGGTGAGAAGTGATTAACTGATGAAAAAAGGAGTCAGTTTCTGAGATTTTTCTCTGCTTAAACAATATCCCACATTCATAAACTAGAGCTTTTTGAAAAGCTGAATTGCTTAGTCTAATGGCAGCCAGGTCATGCACCATTCTGTGCCCCCATTTATGGGATGGTACTGTAATCTACAGCATAACATTGCAATGAAAACAAAAAGGCTGAATTTTATCACCTTAATATGAAGAAAAATACAAAAAGAAAAACCTCAGTTCTAGTCTCTATGTGACAGTACAAATCACCTTAACATAGCTGGAATGGTCACCAACTCAAAAGACTCAAATTTCTAGAAGAATACAAATGCAGAAGCAGATAATAACTTTATTGGAGCATTGAAAAAATTAAGTGGATAACTGGCTTTCCCGCAGAACTCTCTAGAAGTTATTGGAATAAGAATAGTTAATGGTACATATTTGAGAATTTAACAGCCATCCACAACTGACCACATCAGAATTTTCATCAGTGTAGTTAACTATACGACACCAGACATGTCTCCATAATGCAGTGTTATCAGTTCTTCCTATTCTCAGAAAAAGCAGTAAGGTTAGGCACAAAAACTCTCATAAATTAAACTGAAATGGAAGCACAATCATATATCCCTGGCCTCTGAAGCAGCACTATGATTAAATAATTGAACTGTTTCACCTTGTGCAGTCAACTTAAATTCCAAAAGCCTTGAGTAATTAATCTTCATATCTATCTTTTCTGATCTGACATATGCATTATAGTGCTCTTAACCAAAAAAATATACTATTTTTGTTGTTTGCATCTTCAGGTATGTGGAGAAATTGAAATAATATTAGGTATTCAACATATATGCACATGTTAAACATGACAAACAATGCTACAACAATAATTCAAAAGCACATACTAATGCAGGAGGACAGTATTAAACATAACAGTCATTGACACCAGAGGCCATGGGTGGCTTATGACTGGACCATTACAAAATGGTGGGGTGACTTGCCTTCTCTGCAGAGAATCAGAACCAGTACACAAGAATACCATAATTTTCCTTCTCTTTCTGACAGCTTGTTGTTTCTCTTGAACTTCATCAGCTAGACCTCAAAGCTAAATTAACAAGTTATGTGAGATTTAGGGCATAGGATCAAAGGTTAGTTGTCATTCATTAAATTCCCTGTTTCGGGGGATTGTGTGCAGCATTGCCAAACAAGCTGGTGCTGAAGGAGATGGGGAAAAGCTTCCTTGTATATCTGAAGGAAAGACAGACATGCTTCATTGTACTCTTCCACTACACGTGAGAAACTGTGAAAGGATCTAGCACTATACACACATGACATACACTCAGTTCAGTAATAGTATCTGAATATGTACTTATTATTTCATGGCCGGGATCTAATGGTTGTTGTGGTTTTTTTGGGCTCTTTGGCCGTGTTGTGAAGGTTGTTCTTCCTAACGTTTCGCCAGTCTCTGTTGCCAGCATCTTCAGAGGACAGCACTCTGTGCTCTGGTGTAGTTTGCTTTGGGAGTCAAGCAAACTACACCAGGGCACAGAGCCAAGGTGGTGTAGTATGGATAGGGTGTAGAATTTTGACTGAGATCTAGGTTCAAATCTCCACTTAGCCACACCAGTGACAGGCTAACCTTCCACATAGGGTTATTATGAAAATTAAGTGGGGAGAAGAGACTCATACAATCTACTTTGAGCTCACTGGAGGAAATGTATGACGTAAACATTAGCAATCAATCAATACAGGGTGGTCTCTCACTGTGAAGTGTAAACATTGCCAAGCTTAAAGGGAAAGCAGCATACTCCCATGTGATCAATCCAAGAAACAGCCCCTTCACTCTAATTCAGTGCTTCCCAACCTTGGATATCCAGATACTCTTGGACTACAACTCCCAGAAGTCCTGACCAGCACCAAGCCCAAGCTACTGCTCCAATTCTTCTCCATTTTGCCCACATTGATGTCACCATACTTATTACACTCACTAATTGTTTGGTATCACTCAAGGAGAGAATGATTATAGGAGAAAATTAGATAAAGCTCTGGAAAAAATGTCAGAAAGCAATTAATGCAAACAGGTGTAAATAAAGCCGAAGAAAGCTAAAACAAAGTATTTGGGGGTGATCATTTGAACTCTTCTGAAAGCACACTACCAAAATACTGATGAATATTTGGTGCAGTTCTAATTTCTATATACAATTTATATATCTCAACCACAATCAGCCAGATGATGTTCAAATGCTTAGCAAATGGTTGTTACAGTTTCTTTGTCAAGACTGCAGGGTTTTTTTATTTCTGAAGCCTGCATGTAGATTGGTTGTTGGGTACCCAGCTTGCTGAAGGAGCAATGGGTAGCCTGCATAATTTAAATGTCAAACTGCCCAGAGAGGGCTTTAAGCATTATGGGGCAGTATATAAGTAGCACCATTTGGTTTTTGCTTTGCTTTGTTCTTTTGCTTTTGCACTACAGATGGTCCCCTAGTCACCTGCACTCAATGACTTTAAGGAGATTACAGGATGTACAGGCAGTACTGTGCTAATATAATAGGTCCTGGTAGCCAGAGTGTTCTTGAAGATGACTGCCTTCCTGAGAAACATGCAAGTAATGCAGTACTTGGAGTCACATAGGTATGATCCAGGATTCTTACAGGTAATCAGAGGACAGACCTTACCAGAAATCTCTGTAGATATGGAGGACACAAAAAGTTATCACAGGAGCCTTGCTGATGGTTTTCATAAGACATTTTGAGTTTGCTAATTATGGGTGGTATTCCCTAAAAGCTCTGCTGTAGATTGGAGATGTGGGATAGAAATCCAACAAAAAAAAAAGAAAGTCTTGTCCATTTTTGAGTTCATAACTTATATGGAGAAGATTGAAAGGATGGTTGCTGTCTGATAATCAACAAAACCTGTAAAATATCCTCAGTGATGCACATATATCACCCGATTTCTTGTTGGAAGATTGTTTGCAAAATTACAAATATATTTAATTCTAAGAGCCAAATTCTGCACAATATTCCATTTTATATGTTGCGAATATGCATGTCAAAAATAATGATATTTATTTTATTTTGGGCTCTCTCATGATGTACCCCTTTTATTTTTGTGTTTTTCATGCACAAATCCTTTTCTTTCAGGTCATTTAGTTTCATTTTTCACCATTTGTGTTTCATAGTACTAGTCCAAAGGCCCTAAAGAACCCCCTAAAAATTGCTCAAAAAATCAGAGACAAAACAACAGAGATTCAATCTACTGCAAAAACAGACAATGGCACAACCAACAACCACAACCACCAGGCAAAATAGTCTTAACCTCACCACCATCAAAACATGCACCTTTAACAGAATAAATGTACAGTAAATTAACCAAGTAATAATTTTGCATGCACACGCATGCACACAAAAGACAAAAATAGCAAAATAATAATTTAGAAAACACAGTTCCTTCTCTCAAAAGTCAAAAAAGCAAGCAAGCAAAAAACACAGTCAAAGCACCCACCCACCCGAAACTACTAGAAACTGGATACATTTCTTTCCACGTACCACTTGATGCCTTACCTTTTCCTCCTTAAGCCCTGCAGGCAGCAGCAAAAATAATCCTAGAAATGAAAAGAGCTGAGGGCAAAGAAATTGGGGGGGGGGGGGGGCGGAATCTGAAAATTAATTCCAAGGAGGTATGCTGGCACAAGCAGGCTGTGTAGTGGCAGGAGCAAAAGTAACAAGGAAATGGGAAAGTGGTCTCCAAAATCAAGGGGAAATGACCAAAAAAAAGGAAGCCATTCAAGATGGAGGCACAGAGGCAGGCAGGCAAGTAGCACAATCCGAGACAGGGTTTCCTAGTGCTTGTAGTTCCAAAACCATAAAGAATCCAGAAAAATTACTCCAAAAATCTGAAAAACTAAAAGGAAAGAAAAAGCCCTCCTCACTGGATTCCCATCATCCCAGGCCCTCTTACAGATTCAAATTTCCTGCTCTCTCTTATGGAGGTTCTGATTGGCTGCTGACAACAGCCCTCAGGATTCTATTAGATGAAAACTTCCCCAGGTGATTTGACAGAAAAAAAGTAAAACAAGTTAAATGATAGAGGGAAGGATTTTAAAAAAAAAATCCAAAACTTTCAGGTACCCTTCTTTTGTTAGTTTCGTTTCGTTTCTTTTAGTCGTTTAGTCGTGTCCGACTCTTCGTGACTCCATGGACCAGAGCACGCCAGGCCCTCCTATCTTCTACTGCCTCCCGGAGTTCTGTCAAATTCATGTTGGTTGCTTCGCAGACACTGTCCAGCCATCTCATCCTTGGTCGTCCCCTTCTCCTCTTGCCATCACACTTTCCCAACATCAGGGTCTTTTCCAAGGAGTCTTTTCTTCTCATGAGATGGCCAAAGTACTGGAGCCTCAGCTTCAGGATCTGTCCTTCCAGTGAGCACTCAGGGTTGATTTCCTTTAGAATTGATAGGTTTGTTCTCCTTGCAGTCCAGGGGACTCTCAAGAGTCTCCTCCAGCACCACAATTCAAAGGCATCAATTCGTCGGCGGTCTGCTTTCTTTATGGTCCAGCTCTCACATACATCACGACAGGAATCACTAATGTTTAAGAGGCTGTCCTTCGGTATTTGATGAAAGAACAAGGAAATGGAAATGGGGGGAAAGGATACTCTTTTGTGTCTTGGAACACAAAAGTCTCGTCCCTAAAAGGTGGCAGGACTTTTCAATCTAGGCAAGAGCTGTCACAAAGATCAGTGATAATTTTGTTGTTTTCAGTGGTAAGAAGGACATCAAGGAAAGGGACAGTTGCAATTTAGATGTATATTTCAACTCTTCTTTGCTAAAATCACTATGTGACTCAAAAATTAATTCAAAAGACATAACATGTTTCGAAAGACAGCCAGTGTAATTTAGCTGATACGGTGGTTGTGACCAGCCCTACCTGGCTAATCGCCTCTTGGCCTGCCTGGTCTTTCCCCCTGGGCTATCCTTAAGCCCAAATGATAACAGCCAAGCAGTTTTAAAATGAAACATAAGAAAATTCTTTATTTAGTATGCATAATGGTTACAAGGCAGTCTCATGAGCTTGAAGTTTCATGTGTTAAAACAACGAACTTTGCATTCTAGAACAAGTTCTGTCATACGATGTTGCTGGGTAGAATAGGTGACGTTTCCGTTACAAGTGGCAACCTAAGAATCCTGAAAAAGGGACGTGGTGGCGCTGCGGGCTAAACTGCAGAAGCCTGTGCTCCAGGGTCAGAAGACCAAGCAGTCGTAAGATCGAATCCACGCAACGGAGTGAGCTCCCATCACTTGTCCCAGCTCCTGTCAACCTAGCGATTCGAAAGCATGCAAATGCAAGTAGATAAATAGGGACCACTTTGGTAGGAAGGTAACAGCGTTCCGTGTCTAAGTCACACTGGCCATGTGACCATGGAAAGATTGTCTTGGGACAAACGCTGGCTCTATGGCTTGGAAATGGGGATGAGCACCGCCCCCTAGAGTCGAACACGACTGGACAAAAATTGTCAAGGGGAACCTTTACCTTTAAGAATCCTGAGACCTATGTTGAAATACCTACTCTGCCATGGAACTTTATGGCCATGGTAAAACCCCTCCCTAAATATCTCGCATACCTTGAAAATCTTATTATGATGGCCATAAGTCCGGCCGCAGCACCACCACCACCACCACTGCATCTTCCAGCAGTCCATGCTCTTCCCCGTAGTTTCCACATTGGAAAGATATCTCTAAGATGATGGAAAAGAACCTTTTTCCTTTATATTTTAATATGGACCAAACTAATGTCCCATTCCCAAAGTAGTATGTGAACCAAGGGACAGATATCCTTTGGATTTGACAGATGTCCATATTTTAACAATACATTTCTCTGAATCCAAAGTGCATATGTTGAAGAAAAATTGCATATAAAAATGTATACTTCCTTGAAAATATTGCACCAGAAGGTATATCTTAAAGGAAAGCATTAGGTAGATAACCAAACATATAGGGAAAGTTGCACATGAAAATGTGTATTCATTTTCATGCCATCAAAATGTGCATATTTATTTGATTGGTTGGTTGGCTGGCCACATACTTTGAAAAAAATATATTTGCAGACTGGCATGGGTTAGAATGTACAAACCTGTGCTTCATAAAATGCAGACATTATAGAAAGTGAAAAGGGTAGATTCTTTCCCTTCTCTTTCCATTTCCACATCATTACAATCACATGGAAATACTTCTATAAACCACATATTAAGGCATGCCCTCTGGAGGAGAGGAGGAGAAGTGCAGAATATTGTTAGTGCACCACTAGAACCCCTTGTTGAGTGTCACACATGTTCAGAATTGGGGGGGGGGTTAAGGCTTGCTGTAGTACATTCTGCCAACTGAGAAACAAATGATATTTTTGCACATTTCTCATCAATAGAATTTGCATCTGCTTGTCTGAACACCTGGCATTAGAAACCCTGCATATATACCGAAGTCAAAAAGAGAAATGATTTTTCCTGTTTTTAATTACTTCTAAATAAAGCTATTCCTAACATAGGCATCTCTAACACTATAACTAACAAAGAATGGACAGAAGCGACACATCAGAATTTACAGAGTTTCTTAATCTCATCACCATCTCATGCAAGCAGACTGAATCCTCCTTAAGACTTATTTTTTATCATAAGGACTGAGCTGGAAGTGATGGATACTTCCATCTGGTGTAAAGTTGCTTGTGTGTAATGTCCTATCCAAAAGATTTGGTATTTCTTTGTCTTATGAATAGAGCTACCTTGGATCCAGTCATACTTGGCATATGAAGACCACAGATCCCAGAATGGACACAGTTGTTCTTTAGCTAATGTACTCTTTTGCCATGCAAAAGTTAGACTTGACTGCCACACCATTAGGTCCTGCCTATTTCTACTAGTGTGCCAATGTAGAAAGAACAAAAAGATCAGAATGCTAAAGATTAAGTAAATACATAACTACTATTTCCATGTGGCCTCTGCTAATTCATCAATATTTTGGCTCTTTCTTTTCCTGCTTGTAAAATAGAAACAAATGTGACATTCTTTACCAGTCACATCAGATAAACCTTGCAGCCTTCTGTGGCGAATGGTAGCAGTTTTGTTTTGTTTCGGATCTTAAAACCTGCAAAACGTGCATTGAACCTCAAGCTGACAAATAGTGAGAAACTGAGAAAGACTCAAGGCAGGAATCTACAAAGGCACAGCAAGCGGAGGTTAAAAATGAAAACAAATAAGTGATTAGCTTCACAGCCAGGTAAACTGGAGAAGCACCACTGAGCTTGGCATGAGATAAGAGAAAGTGAAATAATTCTCTGCAGCCATGCTCCACTTCTCTGACACATCTTGACATTCAGCCAGGTGGCACTCATTACAACTATTAAAAGGTGAAGCAGGAGCATCATTCGTTGGAACATGGGGTGGAGAGCAGCCCAGCTGCCCGACAAAAAAGGAAAAAGACAGCCTACCACAAGAGATCTATCCTTTAAAAAAGGAAGGGTGGGAGTGTTGACCAGAAAGCGATGGACAGCCTTGGCATGCCTTAGAGTATTCTAATTCTTTAATATTAAGCCCAATGAATCATCATACTCCAAGCCTGGACAGTGTAACAAAGCTTTTTCATTCTCTTTATCCTGACCAATGATCTGCCTTTGAAGAGTGGGGTGAACACTTGCCTCATTTTTCTGTATTTCCCTTACAAGATTAGGAAAAGGCACGGACAAGTTCTAATCACGGTGCAATGCTGCCCCCTGGAGTTGAAGCTGCACCAATCATCTCCTTCAAAATAGGATATCGCTTAAAACAAACACCAATTCAGAGTCATTTCTTCTCCAAGCAGAACCCTTTCCTCCTTTTCTGGGGGTGCTGAGTACTTGTCTGTTTGTATTAATGGCAATGAGGATTGATCATCCTGATGAAACCTTCCTTAAAATATATGTTTGGTGTTTTTTAACAGAACTGACTGAAAATGTAAGTTTGCAGATATTTATGTATACTGTACTGGGCTTTTCATACAACCTTCAAAATCACTATAAGAAAGCCCAATTGTAAGAGTTCTTGAAATAATGAATTGAGGACAACTAATTCATTGAATTGTAGGTTATTCTTTAATCCTAACCAATGTAACAGACCATAGCATAGCACTCTAGAAATCAAGGATGTGGGACATATAACATCAATATTTTTCTTTAAAGATGGAATCTAACCTACAAAGGACAGCAAATATTCTCAGCTGATTTACTGAAGACACAATTCTGGAACAAACATTGGTGGAATTCTTTCCATACCTGTCTGCCTACTGATTACTTGCAAAGGCATTGGCTTGGCAATGCAATGCAAGATACCCAAAGATCAATCAATAGATCCCAATGTATCTTCTACACTGTCTTCTCAGGGGGGAGGGGCTGTAGCTCAGTGGATGAGCAGATATTTTGCATTTAGATAATCCTGGGATCAGTCTCCATTATTTCCAAGTAGGACTGAAAAAGTCCCTTACCTAAAATTCCAAACAGCTGCTTCCTGACATCATAGACAATACTGGGTTTGATGGACCTCATGATGGAAGTTGGGAAAGGAAAGCAAAATGAGCTGTTTTCAAAATTTTCAGAAAACATCATAAGTTGCTGAGCATAGTCTTAGATATGTACATTAGCTGGTGCAAGTGGAATGCTTCCGATTCCCTGCATTTTTGCTAAATACTGTGCTATTTGCATGGAAGTAAGGGATCTCCACCAAAACATGGAAGATGCAGGTAGAAGTAGCTGAAAATATACCACCTAGCTGCAGTTTGGCAGTGGTAAGGATGTGATCTTGAAACAGTGGTGTTGTTTTTTAACCACAACTCTCAGAACCCTATAGCCAGCATGGTCATAACAGCTGTGGAATTTTCAGAGCTGTAGTTTTTTAAAATTGCTTTTCCCATAGCCACAAACCACATGGCCACAACTCCAGATGTACATCTGACATGGTGTAAGTTGTGTTTAAATCACCAAAATAGAGTCCTACTCCTTCAAGGTGCTCAGTTTGGACCACCTTCCTTTCTTGTGCATCCAACAAGCACAAAAATCTGTGGAAACACACAGAGATGTCCTGTAAAGGAAAGGGACCTGTTTGAATCAATTTTTCATTGATTTCCTCTTTAAAATATCAAGTAATTGTAGGACACACTGAGGAACGTTGGCCCGGTTCAAGGTCTGCTTTGCCATTATGGGGGCCATGGGGGCATGTTCTAGTCCCATGTGGCCCCAGTAACATTTGTAAAGAAGAAATGTCACCTTGGTAGGATGACACGGTTGTTCAACCATGCTGCAAATATAATATATAAATGGGCATTGAAGGCATTGTTGAGGCTAGCTTGATGTGAAGCAGACAACACAGATCACAAATTTTATTCTGCACATTGCTGCAACAATGCCTGCATGGAAGGGTTTTTTTTTAACAAAAAAATAACTTTGGTGTAAATCTATGTTATTCAGGTACAGTATAAGAGATATGTTTGCTGCACAGTGTTCTTCTAAAGCAAAAAATGAATTTGACAGGGCTGGGAATGGAATCCTTTTATAAGTATGATTCATACTCAAGTAAGAACACTAATGATTCTCCCCACTATAATTTTAGATTTTTGCTTGGCTAGCGCAGCTGTTAAAATATAACACTTAAATCGCTCCTTCTTTCTCTTCACTTACACACATTCTCCATACCTTTTCTATCCGTTATATGACCTTTAAAAGAAATATAGAAGACTTAAGATTTGCCCATAACGGCCCCACAAATCACCTTCACAAAAGAACTTACTAAATCCTGGGGAGCATACCGGAATAAAAATTCTGTTCTGTCTCTGTGACAGCTTGACCCATACTGCGCTGAGGATGACAAATGAGGCAGGAAAATATCAGACAGATTAATTATTGCTATTATTATTATTATTACTATTATTAATAATACTTGAAGACCACTTTTCTTGGGCCTATTCCAGCTAGTGTAATTTAATTGTCAACCTATCGATTCACTTGACTAGATGATCCTATGGTGGGCTTTTCTCAGGAATCTTGGTCTTTTGAAATGTAAAACACGTCTGAGGTGAAAATCCAGTAGAAAGAGAATATATATATTTCAACCTCAGCTAAGTTAACAAAATAGGTCGTCACATGAGAATTCATATTCTCCAAAGCTCGTTTTAGGAACTGGTTTTGCCATTTGACCCCACATGGACTGCTTTTCTTCTTGTTTATCCCTGACTACAATTCCACATACACCTATGCAGATTGGGTGGCTGTGGCCATGCAATAAATTGATGAGGCCTTCAAAAAAGCTGATTACATATAGCATGGGATTACAGATGCTGTTTTTAAAAATCCACAGGGAATGCTGGAGCCCATGGGCAAAAGATGCCCTTAGATTTGAACTCTCATTTGAGAGAGAAAAAGAACAGAGAAAGAGAGGCCAGCTGGGATTAAAACTTTAAAAAAAAGTGTTGTCACACAAAATGGCAATTTTTGTCGAGGTCATTCTGTCATTTGTAGCTTGCTGTATGTCTTATATCTCTAACGTCACTATCTGCCCCTACCATCCACAATCAATGACATGCAGAAAGTGGGCAAACACACAGCATAACCATATCAAGTCACTGGGCAGATTGCATTATTAATTATGAAAAGGAAAGAAGGAATTGTCCTCAGAACTTCCACAGTCAGCCAAATCCCATGTGTCTTATAAATGTTTTACACTCAGAAACTTACTGCTATGTCTAGTTAGATTAGAGGAAAAGTTCTTCAGAGAGTTTTACAAGCAGAGAATTCACACAATAGAGATGTACTAATTCTGACAATTCAGGTTGCCATTTTCTGGGCTGGTCCAAAATAGCAACTAAAATGTGTAATCAATTCTGACTAGAGACGGGCACAAAGGCTTATTTATTTATTTTATTACATTTATACCCCGCCCATCTAGACAAATAGTCTACCCTGGGCGGCAAAAAGTTAAAAACAAACCAGGAAATTCATCCAAAATTGCTAATTTGTTGATTAGTATTGGTTCAGGTTCATACAAACTTGAACCTGAACTTTCCCAAACCAACAAATATTGGGGTGATTTCTGAACCTCCAGGTTTGTT
The DNA here is from genome assembly GCF_051106095.1 of Pogona vitticeps. Classification (NCBI taxonomy): domain Eukaryota; kingdom Metazoa; phylum Chordata; class Lepidosauria; order Squamata; family Agamidae; genus Pogona; species Pogona vitticeps. Next base: position 38,931,222 of record NC_135787.1, read on the forward strand.
GCCCCCACACACAGCCTGCCCCCACCCTCTTCACACTGCCCTTCACATGTCACCTCCCTACCTTTTCCTGCCACCACTTCCTCTTCTTTCACTGCCACCACCATCCTGAGAGGCCTGCCACAGTCTCTGTGGCATTTGAACATTTTTTTAAATGAAGTTTTTTTTGTTAGTTAGCCAGCCTATCAGCTGGCCAGGGGACCTTTGCACATGTTCCTGACTTTCAGCTAAGAGGCAGGGACCCCTGCCCAGACTTGATTACTAAAAGATAATAAAAATTATTTTTTTAAAAAAAAAATGGCTGTACTGTCAATCAGCAGGGCAGCTTCTGCACGTGTCCTCACTTTTCAGCTGAGAAGCAGGAACAAGTGCAGAGATTGGCTGGCCTGCGAGAGCTGGTGGCTTCTCAAGATGGCAGTGGTGGTGGTGGTAGAGGTAGCAACATTAAAAGGTATGGAAGCAATGGCAACAGTGGGAAGGGAGTGGAGGCATGCTGTGTAGGTGGGGAGACAGGTGGGGGTTTCTTTAGACAGCCACTTGGCTGCCTAAAAAAATCCTGAATGAATCAATGACTCGATTCATGATTTGTTTGGGGAAATTCATAAATTTGTAGTTCGTGGTTCATGAATTTACGCGAACCACAAACCCAGACAAACCATTATTTTGGTAGTTTGTGCCCATCTCGAATTCTCTAATACAGATTACTCAAAAGTGGTTTTCCGTTCCCATCTTCTGGGAATGTGCAGCTTTTCCCCCAGGTGGGTGTTCTTCCAAGAGGCACAGTGGGGAACCAGACTTCCAACCTCCAGCTCCACAACCAACTACCCAACTCACTGAGCTAATCCAGCCAAAGATACAGCTACATACATATGGAATAATAAAGGATGTGAGGAAGACAATCATATCCCTGCTAAAAGTGAAAATAATTACCTTCTCTTTGACTTCTACCGACAGCATTAGTCCACTGACTGCTAAGTCTCACATCTAGCGCTCATTCCCCGAACCACCAAATAGGCATAACTGATCTGTTATGCCACTAAGACAGTTAATGTATTAACACAATGCTAGGAAATAATAAAAACCATCAATTTTCTTCTAACACAGTGCAGATTTGCATCATGATTATAAGAGGGGAAAAATCATGATGTGGAAGAAAATGAGGGTGTTGAAATTAGTCAGGTATCAAAGTATTTATGCTGTTTGCTAACTGGTAAGAAATCAGTGAGGGTCTAATAGTTGAAAGTCAGTTCAGTGTTCTTGAAAGAAAAAAGCTTTTTGCTGCTCTACAGTCCCTGGAGAATGAATATGCCACAGATACCAGACCCTGCAAATGCAGTGCTCTGAGCCATTTTGAGTCAGATCAACTTGGCAGAGATTGCTATAATACCACATTCATCCTCCTGGGATGGGAGCAACATACAAACTCCATTGCCACAATAAGCTCTTGCCATGGATCTGATGTCAGAGAGCGAGAGAAAACTAAATGGCAAATCCCTCCTGTGTAAGTTTCATTTCATGTAACTTAACATCCCAAGAGGAAAGTGCAGAAACATTTTCTCACCTGTGCTTTTCACTGTTCCTTGAAATGCCGCTTTCAGTGCTTGGAGTAACAGGGAATTCATTCTCAGCTCCAGCAGCAGCATCAATAACAACAACAAAAACAATGACACACACACATGCACACACACAACTTTTTTATGAATAATTATCCCTCTACTGGATGTATATTTCATGATTGCTATCTAGTTTCTTAACACTTTCCCTCTGCTACTGCTAGTTCCTTAACTTTTTTTCCTCCGTGCCAAAGCATTTAATGCCTCTGCACACAACAATCAGAAACCACGCCATCCTCTAATGTCATTTTAAGTGAAGTCACATAAGCTGGTTTAGTCACTTTTTCAAGCTGTTGCCTGTATCCCAGTGATACAACATGGTTGTGCACACCAAAGATCCAAGGTTCAATCAGTTTCCAAACTATGGGCTGGAAAAGACTTCCACTTGAAACATTGATGTCAGTCATGATCTAATTTGCTTTAAAGGAGTTTTTGATGTGGTTTATTGTGAAGAGAAGAACCGGCTGGCCTCCTTAGCAGAATGCACATTTACCAGACCAGTTCTACTCTACATGTGGGAGAGGACAGCTTCTCATAAGTTGCTCACCAATGATCAAACTTTGCAATATTTATCGTCATGTGGCAAGCAGTATATCTTTGCTTTCTATTGTTCTATGTTCACTCTGAGCCATGGATATTTGGGCTAGATGAACCCAAGCATTTATCATGCATGTATAGAATATAACCCTGGCAGAAGATGACAGGGGAAAGATTTTCAGGCAGAGCATTTTGGTGGAGGGTTCTGCATGAAACCCATATTTGTACAAATGGGCTCCCTGAGCCAATCCAGAGATCTAGTCTTTCCCACTGTGCAGCACAGTATCGTCTTCTACAGCAGATCAGCTTCTGTATGTTTTTTAAGAAGTCTAACAAACAGGAATTGGCCAAATGGAGTCACTGCACAGCAGCATGTGCTCTATGAGCATGAGCAGCAGCAGTTGAGGGATTTCTTCTTCTAATAATGAAGGGGTGTGTGTAACATGTAGTTCAGTTCTCAATCTTCAAATGGCATTCTGTGCTTTCTTATGGGGAGAAGAGAAATGTTGAATTCACTTTTTGTGTGCTTTGTTTTTGATCTTGTAGTTATCTCACTTCAATTCTCTCCACCCCATCCAGATGTTTCTACTCTGAAGCAGTGTGTTGCTTAATGTGCTTTCCATTGTGGACTGCGCTTGCTATTATATTAGAGATGTCATTAAAAGATTATATGATATTGATATCCAGACTACCGTGGCATCTCCAACAGGACATGCAAAGGCTTTCCCTTGCCTTTTGGAAAACTGCCACCTTATTATTATTTTTTAAACTGGCAGTATGTATGTATGTATGTATGTATGTATGTATGTATGTATGTATGTATGTATGTATGTATGTATGTATGTATGTATGTATGTATGTTTGTTTGTTTGTTTGTTTGTTTGTTTGTTTGTTTGTTTGTTTGTTTGTTTGTTTGTTTGTTTGTTTGTTTGTTTGTTTGTTTGTTTGTTTGTTTGTTACTTTTACACTTTTATACTGGCCAGAGATGGGCAGTACCATGGACTGGGCATTGTGTCTGCCCAGTCCATGGTACACTGGGTGTGTACAGGAAAGAACAGAAACACAATCAATAATCATAAAACACCAACATAATAAATAAATTGATGCAACGACAGCATAAAATGAACAAAAGAAAAAAACAGCTGCAGTAAATTAAATTAATCAACAAGTAAAATTCAGAATTAAAACAGTACAACCCAGGTTGTTTCCCAAATATTGCCATTTTAAAATATTATTTCCTTCTTCCTCCTCTTTTTTATATTGCTTTCAGAATATCATCTTTGCTATCAACACTGTTCCTTCCTCTAAAATCTGCTTTAAGCATGATTTCAAACCTCATGTGTTATATTCTCTACTTGGGTAGAATGGATTGCTGACTCTTAGGGATGCAATAAAACATTGCAGTGCTCTGAGGACTTTATGATTGTTGCACTCCACTCCATCTTGGTCTCCAGGCGTCATTTTAAAAATTCATTTGTTTCAGTTTCTTATTTAGGTGCCATTAGTCCAGTCTCAAGAGCTGTAATGCATTCCTCAAGTGTCCTTAGTATCTCTGAAAGAAGGGTAGCAAACTGAATATAGTTAGTTCTGCAAACAGGTGACTCTTTGACTCTGTCTATAGGACCTGACCTGCCCTCCATTCCATCCATTTTAGGGGGCATCAGAAGCTGTCACTGAAAGACACCGTAACATGTATTCTGCTGCATTGATGTATACAAGAGGAGGTATACTATTTGGACCTCTCAAGGTCCGGGCTATCTCCTGCGACAGCAAAAGACAGAAAAAGATGTAAGCAAGCTTGTCTTTAAAATATTGTAAAAATCCAAACCTTTGTCTGTCCACATCCTCATTGTCCCATCAACATTCATCTGACATAGCTCTGCTTCTAAGAGATAAAACAAGCTAAGTCTATACAGACAGAGAATTTCAGCCAGATCAAGTACTGTAGTTGCCTTTTAGAGGCCATTAGAAATGGCCACAACTTTGTAGAGAAAGCATAGCTTGTCCAGAACTGGGCAGGCTTCTCCAGGACAGGCCTGGATCTTAGCTAATGTAGTAATGGGAAATGGCTCAAAACCATTACTTTGCTTGTAAATATTGGGTATAATTTAGAGAAAAGTATACACATGTGAGCTTTCATCCAAATCAGCTAACCTTGGGCACTTAATCCGAAGGCTCATTGGTTTCAATAGGATTTAACATGCTTTGCTTTCGGTGCATTACTATTAGTAGACTTCAGTGGTACATCATTCTGGACAAATATGATTAGGACTTCAGCCTAAAAAATACTCTTGAAAGAGCTGACTTACATCCCTTTAAAATTAATTAAATCTCAGCTGCTAAGTTCAGATGACACTGGATCAAACTCCAGATGTGCAACAGATAAATTGTCTTTCTGAAATATGTCTCTGGAAAGCAGAAAATATCAGATGGGAAAAGCTGAAGCAGAATGAACAAGCCACTCTGAACATGTTAGGCACATATATCATAGACTATACAACAAAGAGTTTCAATATTTTGAAATGAAATTCTTCTGAAATAACATGATTGCCGTATGTTGTTTTCAATCAATAAATAACTCAAAAGGTGAATTGTTCACCTGCCACTCTGTTACTTCCTGCCTATCCCAGCAGAGGTGGCATTCATTCCTGGCCTCAAGGCTAGTTGCAAACTCAGAGTTACATTTAGAAAAACATCTATTTACTTGGCTTTTATTATTACTTTTCCCTTTATTTCCATTAGAGGAGCAACAGCATTTGACACCCACAAGGACCCTTCTCGGCACACCAGAGTAGATCTTGCCACAGAAATACATAAAGGACAAATTATCCCTAATAGCACTGTGTCTCTGTTGACTAGCTCAAGGCTTAAAGGCAGCTTGCAATTAAATTAAAAGCTACAGATTTCTTAAAGGCAGAAAGGAAACACTATTTATTTTTAGTAGAAAGCCATAAAGCCAAAAGCTACTGCAGGTATACAATACTGTACATCAGCATTGATGAGATATAATGGGCACCTTCCTTATCTACTGATGTATCCTTTCTAACCATTGCATTATAATAATTACAGTTTACACAAAGTTACAGTCAAGTCAATAACTTGCTTGCTTGTGGAAATCAAAGTATTAAAGGCCCAAATCCTATTGGTGATTCCCAGCAGTATAAGACAATTGGTGTAAATCTTAGCAGCAAATTGCCACTAGTTAAAAGCAAGCATAGGGATTTGCTATCGCCTACCAAGTCCTGCATTGAGCGAGAGGTTGAACTAGATGGCCTTATAGGCCTCTACCAACTCCATTATTCTATTATTCTAAGCCATGCTACTCAGTACACAATAGCAAATGCCTGCACCAAATTCCTAAATTGTGGTTAGTCATCACTGAAATATACGCCAATTGCATTAGGCTGATGTAAATGCCTAATAAGGTTTTGGTCATGTTAAGAAGATTTATTTTAAAAAACCAACACAAGCCAAAGTGTTGTGGCACCTCCAAAAGTAAAAGATCTTTACAATGTGAACTTTTGTGAATTGCAGTGCACTTTCTCAGATACTGCAGGAGCATGTGGAAACAGAAAGCTGTCTCTTACGGGAAGGGGAAATTAATTAGTCTGCCAAATACAGAGAAAGCAGAATCATGCTCTGTTGATCTATGGACAGCTTCATGCAGCTCCCAGTTTTACATACATGACACAATAAATGACATGAAGCATGTACATACAGTATGTAAATCTTTTGCGGGTAATAAACATGTGAATCCAACCTATGTAAGAAAGTACCGATACAAGAAAGATAATGACAGATTCCAACAGGAAGGCATTAATAACTGTGATTTCACATTTTTCTAGGATGCGTCATTGGCAATGAAATTAGGTAGCAAAAATAAATGTTTCCTTTAAAGTGTGTGAATTAGAATACCAGAAAACATTTATTCCTCTCATTGAATTTGGCCTAAATCCAGCTACTTAAGTAGTACCACTGAATCAGCAGGATTTATGTAAGTTTCGAATTACCATTCAGACACTGGTTCAATTGGTCTACTATAGGTGACAGAAGAAATTAGATGTAGGATTTTTACTTTCCTCTCTCTTTTGCAGTCCAGCAGTGAAGGCCTGCCTCCCACAAAACACAAAACTTGCCTTCAGCATCTTTCTGTTTCCTGTTTCAAAGGAACTATGTAGAAATCAAGCTGGTCACAGATGTAAACATACCGCTCCCGGCTGACTATAAAGGTGCAACCTGCGGTTGTTACTATGTGCCATCAAGTTAGAGATGACCTATAGCAAGCCTAATGGGGCTTTCAATGTGAGACGTTTATGGAATGGTTTTACCCCCAGTGAGTTTCCACTGCGAACAGAGATTTGAACCCAGGTCTCCAGAGTCCTAGTCTGTCGCTCCATCCACTACACCACACTGGATATCACATCCTGTGGTACAGTTAGGTAATTTGGGATTCTGGACTTAATATTTTGATGGCACTGGACAAGTCTTTCAGGTGGCACTGTGTATTGTTTTGTTCAAAATATGTTAAGTCAACCCAAGTCAACCATGACCCTAACTGGCCGGCTTCCTTTTCCTGATGAATGGGACTCTGAATTATTGTCTCAAAGGCCTCTCCAGCTGGTACCACAGAGGGCATTCTTTCCTTGTTAATGTGGGCTATAAAGCCTCTGCATGTCTTTAGACCACGCTCTTTCCAAGATATGTTTTCTGCACTGCCACCTTCTTACCTGAAGCACATTCAGTGTCTATTCTCTCTTTAAAAAGCTAAAGGTTGCCCTTGACAGTTTGTCCAGTCATGTCCGACTCTAGGCGGCGGTGCTCATCTCTGTTTCCAACCCATAGAGCTAGCGCTTGCCCGCAGACAATCCTCCGTGGTCATTTGGCCAGTGTGACTAGACACGGAACGCTTTTTACCTTCCCACCGAGGTGGTATCTATTGTCTACTTGCATTTTTGCATGTTTTTGCAGCGCTAGGTTGGTGGGAGCTGGGACAAGCGACAGGGGCTCATTCCGTCGCATGGATTCAATCTTACAACTGCAGATCTTCTGACCTTGCAGCACAGAGGCTTCAGCGGTTTAACCCACAGCACCACCACATCTCTTTAGCTCTTGCTATTCTGCAGAGAAACCATATATTGAAGCATCATCTGAAATTTACACATGAGAAAACTTTTCTTTTCCTATTTCTTACATGACACATACCAACTTAACTAGAGCTGATTCAAAGTTTTTGCTGGGAACCATGTGAAGAAATTGGGAGGGAGAGATAAGCGTGCATGAAAGGATAGGAGAAGCTCTGGCAATTTACACTTGCCAGGATAAAACAAACGTTTCTGAAAGTAAGAGAAGCTCACCATCTTTTTCTCCCTTTAAATGAGGGGTGGGCAATGTTGGGCTCTTCCTGAGTATTTGTTCTCAGAAAGGTACCTGATTTGCCACTGAAATTATCAGTATTTTTCCCAACATTCAGATGACACAACACTTGTCTTGATTAGATCAGGAAAGACAGGAACAAATTGTGTGAATTTATGAACTTTTTTCTCTCCTCCAGGAGGCATGATTTAGTTTGGAGGGTTTGTCCCAAAGAGCAAGTCAGCTGCACAGCAGAAGGTTGCTGTTTTTACATACTTTTACTTAGCCTTACATTTTTTAATGCCTGCCTGCATGTTTCCCACTGTTTCTTGGGCTGAGAGTCCAGGCAGCCAGCCAGCCCATTCACCTCTCAGCATTTCTCACCAGCCACACAACCCAACTGCAGTGCCAGAAAGGAGACCAATGTGAGGATCAGCTGAGGAAGCTAAAGCTGCTGTTTCCATCACTGCTAGCTTTTAAATAATATTTTAAAATACTCTTAAATACTCCGCTTCCTACCATTGCTGGCTGTGTTTGGCTTGTGCTCTGAGGCAAGAGAGCAAGCTGCTTTCAGAGAAGGACATTTAGCCAAAGGTCTGGATGCTGATCTTGTTAAGTTCCATGACCCTTCATTACCAAATGGAAGAAAGAAAAAGAGAAAAGGATGTGGAACTCCCTCCTGGACTAATTATCTGCCTTCAAGATTCAACACAAGCCACAGCAGCCCCTGAAAGGCCATGTCTAGTTTTGATGTTTGATGTTTAGGGGACAAAACAAGGCATGTCATCGAAGGAGAGGTGCATCTCCTTTTAACACAATCTTGCCACTCTTTGAAGGAATATAAAAACATGAGGAGGCAAAGAACCTTCAAGGTTGCACCAAGCTTTGCTCAGTCTGGCTTTAAAATGTGTTTCCCTTGGTTCATAAACCATGAAACTGCAATTTTTTGTCTGTTTTGACCATTCACCTGCTTCTGGTCCAGTGAGGCAGGCAAGCAGATAAAAAGTGGCCCTGAAAACAAGCCTTGCTGAGGTACTTCAGTCTCTTTCCCACCCGTTGGCAAATCTACCCCTCTGCAACAAAAAGGACCACCTAGAGAATGGCATGTGGTGGTGCTGCGGGATAAAACGCAGAAGCCTCTGTGCTACAAGGTCAGAAGAACTGCAGTCATAAGATCAAATCCACGGGACGGAGTGAGCCCCCATTGCTTGTCCCAGCTCCCACCAACCTAGTGGTTCAAAAGCATGCAAAATGCAAAAAAATGCAAGTAGATAAATAGGTACCACCACGATGGGAAGGTAACGGCATTCCCTGTCTAGTCAAGCTGGCCACGTGATCACGGAAGATTGTCTTCGGATGAACACTAACTCTATGGGTTGGAAACAGAGATGAGCACTGCCACCTAGAGTCGGACACAACTGGACAAATTGTCAAGGGGAACCTTTACCTTTACCTAACCCTAGAGAGTTTTCACCCAATCAAAGAAAGCTGCCCTCTCATCTACAAAAGTTCCTGACTAGAATTTAGAATGTTATAATTTCAAAAACAAGGGAAAAACCTGTCATTAATCATTAGCAAACATCAAAACATCTGGCTGTATTCTTGAAGGTTTGCCTGGCCGGGATCCAATGGCTGTTGTAGGTTTTTCAGGCTGTTTGGCCATGTTCTGGCCAAGAACACAGCGTTCTAACTCCTATCTTCTGAAAATGCCGGCCTCAGAGACTGGTGAAATGTTAGGAAGAACAGCCTCCGGAACATGGTCAAACAGCCCGAAAAACCCGCAACAACCAAATCATATGGCTCCTTAATCACTACATTAATTCTTTCATTTTAAAAGTAATCATGTGCAGTCTGCATACCCGAACCTCTGTTCCATGCAAGCCTCCAGAGTTGCAAAATAGAGCTCATTGCATTGAAAACCCTTCCTAGGTTTTCCAGGGCTACTTATTTTTTATCTCTGATATCTGATAGGCGATAAGGGCAGAGAAATAATGATATGGTAAGTCAAATTTGTTATGCCTCACAATGAATGAGTGTGGAATGTTTTAAAAAGGTTTTTCCTTCATTACTCCAAAAGTGAAGGAATTAACATAAAGGCTAAAAATCTTATTCAAATTTGATAGGAATTGCATATACCTTTTCTTTTAGCATGCTTCCCTTCAACCAGTTGTCAGGTGATCGATTTCATCATCAGTACATGCTTAACAGCACATACTGTTGCCTTTATGTAATCAGGAAATCAGACATATGAGCAAACAAGATTCCAGCCAAAGACTCAGCTTAATGCGTTATTTCCAAATCCTGACTTTCTGCAGTGAAGATTTCTACAGATAATCTCAACTACAGAAGGGCACAAACCGCCAAAATGGCAGTTTGTTTTGGTTCATCCATGGTTCATGGACTTCCACCATGGACCACGGACCATGAATGTATGGATTTTTCCCAAACAAGACACAAATCAAGTCATTGGTTTGTTTGGGGTTGTTTTTCATAGACAGCCTGGTGGCTTTCCAAAAAAGAACAAAAAAAAACCCCAAGCCCAGCTACCTCCCCACTTCCTTCCCACTGCCCCTGTTGCCTCCCTACCTTTTCCTACTGCTGCCTCCACTGCTACCTCTGACGCTATCTTGAAATGTAGCCGGTGTGGTCATGTGGAGAGGCTCCCTTGGCCTGATAGGTCAGCTGCTTAAAAGAAAAAGAAACATTAAAATAATAACTTTTTTTAGGCCACAAACGTTATATTTTATTTCTGCTATCAAGTGGGTTACATTTGTGCAACGCCCTTGCAAAGCCTTATGTCTACCAAGACCATTCTACATGTGAGCAAGTGCATGTATTGCACAGAGATCCTGCTTCAGCTGGAATCTGACTAGCTAAGGATAAGGTTCAAGTCAGCAGCTGAAAGGAAAGGAAATAACTTCTCCTCATGAAAGTAACAGGAATATAGCCCCAAAACACACTTATTTTTATATATATGGAAATAGGAATATCCCAGGCAGAGAGTCTCATCACACAGGGGCAGATGCCCTGCATACAGGTAATACATATTGAATCACATACTTATGTTGTGCCAAAAAGGTCTCCCAGAAATCAAGATAACGTGCCTTTTTCAAGCAAAGCACTCTCAGATTATCTCCCTGTATATGCAAGATGGACACATCCATTGTACAGTATTAGCCTCTATTACTTGGCTACTTTTGGCAGAACAGCACCACCATAGTTAGTGAGGTGCACAAGGCTATGAGCAAGTCAGAACCAGCTGAAAAAGAGGAAGGGACACAATGTGAATGACAAGGGGATCCAGTCACTTTAGCAAACTACCCTAAGAATCTCATAAAAAGGAATTGTGACAAACCCAGACCTACTGGGATCTGCCACACTTTAACTAAGCTGCCACCAACCATTCCCTGTAAGAAGTCACACAGACCAGGGATGGATTTTTAAACAATAAAAAGAATAAGGTTTATTTAAATACACACAGGGAAAAATAAAACAATCAGGTGAATAAGATAAAGTAACGTGGCTTATTCTCATTCATACATGCATACAGTTTGGTTCACACAGAACCCTTAACTTGAAGCACAGACCCTGAACCTATCAGTTCTGGCTAACCAACAGACACCTGAACCTATCAGGTTGGTACTCTGACACACAGTAGTACCCTGTCTGACACACGGACTCCCACACCAGCTCCTTCTTCCCAGCTGCTGCTTCGTCACATCCCAGTGTCTCTCAGTGTCTCACCACACAGGCATCACATATATATACAGTACAGCCCCTCCTCCTGATGTCCCGCCTTACACTCCCCATAGGATGGAACTTTCCCTCCAAACCCATGACAGACAGGTAACATCAGTGCTGTATGTAACACCTCCCCTCTTTATAAGTTGTTTTGTAGGGGGAAAGCTAACGTGCTTTTCACCAAAAAACAACCTGGGTAAAATACACAACAACAGTTATACATTCAATACCATACTTACTTATACTTACATTCTAAGTTAACCATAGCAAATAGGCATTTAAACATTTACCATATACATTACATCAATTTACCTTTATTCATACAAACCATGTTCAAAAAAACAGGTACATTTTACTTTTTATCACCAATATATATACATATAGTCCATGTTTCTTTCGCCGTCTTCATTCTTCAGGTCTTCTTGATAAGGCGTCAGCAACACAGTTCACTGACCCTCTGACCACCTTCACTTCAAAGTCATAGTCCTGTAGGTTTAAAGCCCACCTCATAAGTTTGCTATTGTGGGTTTTCATTGTCTTTAACCATTGCAATGGTGAATGGTCAGTACACAGAATAAAATGTCTTCCCCAGATGTAAGGCTTGGCCTTCTGGATCGCGTAGACTATGGCCAAACACTCCTTCTCCACGGTTGCCAAATGTCTCTCACCTTTTTGAAGTTTCCTACTCAGGTAGGACACTGGATGCTGGTCACCATTCTCATCCTCCTGGCACAGAACTGCTCCTACCCCGCTGTTAGACGCATCGGTGTAGATGATGAACTCCCGGTCGAAGTCTGGAGCACGCAACACTGGATAGTTGATTAACGCCTCCTTCAACCTCTGGAACGCCGCCTCACAGTCGCTGGTCCACGGGATGCGGTCATCAGCCTTCTTCCTCGTCAGATCGGTCAGCGGAGCCGCAATCTCGCTAAACCTCGGGATGAACTTTCTGTAGTAGCCCACCAACCCAAGAAATGATTTGACCTTTTCCTTGGTGTTGGGTCTAGGCCAATCACGAACAACTTCTATTTTGGCCTCCAGGGGTTTTATCACTCCTCCCCCTACCATGTGACCCAAGTATTTTATTTCTGGGCTACCCAGCTGACACTTGCTGGCCTTTACTGTTAGCCCTGCTGCACTTAACCTCTGCAGCACTAACTCCAGGTGTATCAGGTGATCTTCCCAGGTATTACTGAAGATCCCTATGTCATCAATGTAGGCCACTGTAAAGTCACTGAGCCCTGCCAAGGTCTGGTCCATCAGCCTTTGGAATGTGGCTGGTGCATTTCTGAGACCAAAGCTCAGGACTCGAAACTCATAGAGACCAAAAGGGCTGCAAAAGGCAGTCTTTTCTTGATCCCTGGGATCAATTCTTAATTGCCAATATCCCTTTACCAGGTCCAATGATGAAATGAACCGACAACCCCCTATGGTTTCAATCAGGTTGTCTAGCCTGGGCATTGGGTAGGCATCAGGAGTGGTTACACGGTTTAATTTCCTGTAATCGACACAAAACCTAATGCTCCCATCAGGCTTGTCCACAAGGACTATCGGAGAGGACCAAGGACTAGAAGAGGGGACGATTATGTTCTCCCTAAGCATCTCGTCCAGCTCCTTCCGCACCTTGTCCCTATAGGGTCCCGTTACTCGGTATAGGGATACTGCCTGCGGGGGTGCATCCCCTGTGTGGATCCGATGCATCACTCCCTTCACTATCCCCGGCTTGTTGGAAAACACCTGTTGATATTTACTAAGCAGCATTTTTAGTTCTTGCTGCTGGTCTTGGGTGAGTGCAGGACTGATCTTTACCTCCTCTGGGTTGTATTTTACTTCCCCTCTACCCTCCCAGAAGGGCAATTCCGCTTCCTCACTCTCAGCTGCTTTTATCGCGAATAAAACCCTCTGTTCCCCTCGGTAGTAGGGTTTTAGGGCATTCACATGAACCACCCTCCTTGCTTGGTTCTCCTCCTGCTCTATTAGGTAGTTCAGGTCTGACATCTTGGAAATGACCCTATATGGTCCTGCCCATTTGAGCTGCAGTTTATTCTCTCTGCAGGGCCTAAGCCAAAGCACTTCCTCCCCTGGGTCAAAGTGCCTCTCTCTAGCTTTGTGGTCATACCATGTTTTCTGTCTGACCTTCTGAGCTTGCAGGTTTTCTGCTGCCAGCTCTAGATTTCTCCTTAGGTCATTCATCAAGGTGTCTATGTATGTCACAACGTCTTGTGGGTCATCCTGGGTGATTCTCTGCTGTGTTTTGTTCACTCCTAAGTGCGCAGCAAACATGTCAGAGTGACCCCTTTGTAAGATCATGGGGCGATACTTTTCAGGTACCACCAGCTGACTTCTGATCCCATCTCCCCCTTCTGAGATATTCCTCAGGGTTTCTCTATATAAAATCCCCTTTTTCTCCAGAAATCTCACTGGGGTTTCAGGTGTTAGCTGGGCGTCAGTCACCTGTTCAAAACACTTTTGGAGAGTGGCGTCTGCCTTTTGCTCCTGTCCAAATCTGCTGTCTGTGGTTAAGGTTTCCACCACAGCTTCTGAACTCCCCTCTGCTTCCGTCTCTGGCTCATCATTACCCCCCTGAACTGTCCCCGTGGTGGCTTGTGAGCGTGTAATCACTAGCACCCGTTTCACATGTTCAGCCAGGTCATTTCCCACGAGCACGGCTGCTGGCAGAGTCGATGAAATCGCTAGCCGCCAATCTCCCCTCCAGCCTTGAAAGTTGACAGGTACCTCTGCTACTGGCAGAGAGATTACCTGCCCCTCAATCCCTGCCACCTTTATGCTCTCATTTGGGATTATAAACTCCCTAGGAATAATATCTGGATGGCACAGGGTTACCTGGGAACAAGTGTCCCGCAGCCCCCTATACTGACGGTCAAGTATTCCTACGTCCACCCCTGCTGTCTCAAACAACTGAGAATCTGTTTTCACCAGCAAGCAGCGCTTTACCTCCACAAGAGGACCATTTTCCTCAGCCTGATCAGCAGAGGTAGCTGTTCCAGACTGAGTAGTCATGGCAACAGGCTCCCTCAGTGACACTGAGCCTTGCTCTTTCTGGACACAGAACACAGCTTTTGGCTTGGTTCCACTAGACTCCTGAGGCACCATTCCTTTTAGCTGCTTTAATTTCTGACACTCTGAGATTAGATGACCCTTTCCCTGACAGAAATAGCATTTTCTGGTGTATTTTGATTCTCTCTCATCTTGTTTTGGTTTTCCCTCCAAAATCTGAGGTCTTAGTTTCATGTCTGAGGGCTTCCCTTCACCATGGGCCCCTCCCCCTTGCTGGTTTTTCCCTGGTCCCTGAGAGTACTTGCTGTAGGTTTCTTTGGGTTTACCTACAGATTTCCCCTCACCCAAGGGCTTTCTTATTTGGGAAATAAAATCTGCGATCTCTGCGGCCTCTGCCACAGACCTCGGTTTCCTTTCCCTCACCTGGAATTTCAATTCCCCATGCAGGACTGAATAGAACTGTTCCAGTGCTATCAAGTCTTTAAACTGCTCATAGGTCTCTGTCCCCTCCTGCGATAGCCATTTCTCAAGCAGCCTCACCAATTGGGCCCCCACTTGGGTAAAAGTCTGCTCTGGCTTCTTGGTGAGGGACCTGAATCTTTGTCTCAGCTGCTCCGCATTTATCCCATGTCTGGCAAACACCAGTTTTTTAAACTCTGCAAAATCTTTCATCAGTTCCTCAGGCATCTCGGCATAAACCTCAGCCAGGCTACCACTGATTAAAGATCGCATGATGGTCATCTTCTCAGTTTCCCTCACTGAGAAGTCCACAAACGCTCTTTCCACTAAGGAAAAGAACACCTCAGGACAATCTCCCTTGTGGTACACAGGGAATTTCTTCAGGTCAGCCTTAGACAATTGGCCTCCCTCAGAATCCCTATTGTTATTATTGTTCTGGTTCATCAGTTCCAGTTTTCTTAATTCAAACGCCATTTTCTCTCTCTCCAATGCCAATTCAAATTGTCTCTGTTTCTCCCTTTCCTCCCTTTCAATTTGCCTTTCCCTTTCCTCCCTTCTTTCTCTCTCTAATCTTTCCTCCACTTCAAATTGCCTCATCCTCAGTTCATGCTGTTGGGCTATGAGCAATTTTCTGAGTTCTGGTTTCTGCTCTCCTGTGCTGTCACCTTGCACTGAGCCAAATTCATCCTCAGAACCTTGGTCAATCTGGGGGTCTTTCACTTCACTCATTTCTGCCATCTGGCTTCGAGTCAAGGGCATAATCCCCCCTCAGAACAGGCAGCTTTAAAAAGTCAAGCCTCAAAATAAAACGACCACTTTTTTCCTTCTTGCCTCAGAACCAGCCTTCTCTAGGCTGCTGTTCTTTCAGCACTAACTTGCAACAGTAGCGAGTCAGAGCCTACCCCCCTCTGCTGGGCCTCTCAGCTGGCAAGCTAGCTCACTGCTATTTCACAGTTTTGCCTCAGCTTTTTCCCGCCAAAACTAGGCTGCCTCAGAGCACCTTAATCTAAGTCTCCCCAGTTGGCACGTTCTTCCACTAGTGCACCCCCCCCGTGAGGTACACCTAGAAGATTACCTACGCGCCTCAGACTGTCCCTGACTAGACCCCCCTTGCTCTGGGCACACTTGCCAAGGCTTTGCTGGACCACTGGACAACTGGACCAGTCGTATCCCACACGCTGGACACCAATCAATGTGACAAACCCAGACCTACTGGGATCTGCCACACTTTAACTAAGCTGCCACCAACCATTCCCTGTAAGAAGTCACACAGACCAGGGATGGATTTTTAAACAATAAAAAGAATAAGGTTTATTTAAATACACACATGGAAAAATAAAACAATCAGGTGAATAAGATAAAGTAACGTGGCTTATTCTCATTCATACATGCATACAGTTTGGTTCACACAGAACCCTTAACTTGAAGCACAGACCCTGAACCTATCAGTTCTGGCTAACCAACAGACACCTGAACCTATCAGGTTGGTACTCTGACACACAGTAGTACCCTGTCTGACACACGGACTCCCACACCAGCTCCTTCTTCCCAGCTGCTGCTTCGTCACATCCCAGTGTCTCTCAGTGTCTCACCACACAGGCATCACATATATATACAGTACAGCCCCTCCTCCTGATGTCCCGCCTTACACTCCCCATAGGATGGAACTTTCCCTCCAAACCCATGACAGACAGGTAACATCAGTGCTGTATGTAACAGGAATGACTGTCCGTATGGTGGCTGAGAAAGGAATAAAACCTCTCCTGTCACTATTTGGAGGTACTCAGTGTAGTGTGGTAGACAGTGATGGACTAGAACCCTAGAGACCAGGGTCCAAATTCCCACTTTGCCTTGGAAATTCACTGGGGGAGTGGAAATGGTATAACCTTAAATATCTCCCTTAAATATCTCACCTTGAAAGCCGTGTTAGGGTCCCTATATCTTTATTCCAACGTAATGGCACATAACTAACTTCTGTATTTAGGGGGAGGGGAAGTGGAGAGACTCAGCTATAACAAAGGAAAGGGAGAACTGTAGCTCCTAGCAGCAGTTTAATATAATGTCTAGTTTGGATCTAATCCTCTGCTGTAAAGGGAAGCACTTGGGAACTCTGTTCTTTTTTTTCTTAATTACACCTAGGCAATAAGCTGTAATTTCAGAGGATCAGGAACATACAGAGAGACCTTGGTCTTTGCATGCTCTTTTTCTTCTCTTCTCCAACCCCTTTGCAGTAAGGTCAGTTTGGAAACTTTGTCTTACAAAAATAATTAATTTTATTTGTATTTTATCCATCTTAACTGAACAAGAGGATAAAGCAACAAATACTACAATTTTGTTTAAGCTAACATTTCAATACTGGAATGTGTTAGTTAGTTAGTTAGTTAGTTAGTTAGTTAGTTAGTTAGTTAGTTAGTTAGTTAGTTAGTTAGTTAGTTAGTTAGTTAGTTAGTTAGTTAGTTAGTTAGTTAGTTAGTTAGTTAGTTAGTTAGTTAGTTAGTTAGTTAGTTAGTTAGTTAGTTAGTTAGTTAGTTAGTTAGTTAGTTCGTTCGTTCGTTCGTTCGTTCGTTCGTTCGTTCGTTCGTTCGTTCGTTCGTTCGTTCGTTCGTTCGTTCGTTCGTTCCTTCCTTCCTTCCTTCCTTCCTTCCTTCCTTCCTTCCTTCCTTCCTTCCTTCCTTCCTTCCTTCCTTCCTTCCTTCGTTCCTTCGTTCCTTCGTTCCTTCGTTCGTTCGTTCGTTCGTTCGTTCGTTTTCATTTGTTTTGGTTTGTTCGTTCATTTGGCTACCCCATAACATATGTTCCCTGGCTAGCTCACAATACAGCATTAAAATCCCAATATAAAACAATAGAAACTGTTATAATGAAAACCTGATAAAAACATAGGTAATAATAATTTGAGAGGGCAAGGTAATAGACCTTGTCAAATAAAGAGGTCTGCACCTCATGCCGGAAAGACCATAAAGATTAATATGCCAGGTGAATATATCTGAGAAAGGTGTTTCAGAACTGGGGTATCACCACTAAAGTGGTTCAGTGTCCATTGATTATCCACCTGCTTTATTTGGTGAGAGGTTTCAAAAACAATGCCTGTAAAAGGATTAAGATCCAGGGTGTGTGATAGTTTCAGTTCCCTTCCTGTTGCTTTGTTTTGGTTTGATTTTTTGAGGGGAGTACTGTATAGGGAAGTTACTTGGTTGTGTGATTGAAGTTATGGTAATTGGACCCAAGTCGTAAACTGCTTGGGTCCAAGCTATCTAAAAGACCACATCTCCCTCTATGAGCCTGCCGGGACTCATTAGGGGAGGCCTTTATCTCAGTCCCACCACGTTCATGGGGGTGCTTGGTGGGGACATAGGAGAGGGCGTTCTCTGTTGTTGCTCCCAGACTCTGGCACTCCCTCCCACAGGAAGCTAGGTCCCATCATTGCTGTCCTTCCAGAAACAGGCAAAAACCTTTCTCTTCAGGCAGGCTTTCCCTTAATAACTGGTGGTCTGAGAGGGGTTTTTTTAATGGATTGTTGTGCACAGTTCTTTTAAATGTTTTTAATATTTATTTTATTAATGTTTTTAATGTACTCGTTTAATTCTCTTTTTAATATTTGTATACCTGCTGTTTTTAGTTCCTACATATTGTCTTTTTAATGATGTAAGCCATCTTGGGTTCTTTTTAAGGAGAAAGGTGAGATAAAAATATTTTAAATACAATACAAATTTATTCTACAAAGGCCCGATAAAATACAATATAAGTACAGTATAAATTCACAAAGTAAATTTAAACATTTAAAACTAGTTGAACATCAGGATTCTCTTTCATGTTTTCTGGGCAGAGAGAATGAATTTAGCCACAAGTTCTGTAATGGACTTATCTGTATCTTCAAAAAGGTATTTTGTATACCAGTTCAATGATTTTCATGGAAAGCTTGTCATTAAGGGGTGTAGGAGCCTGGCACGATCAAACCTGTAATAACTACATGTAAAGAGAACATGTTGCAACGTTTCAGTTTCTCTATTATTACAAGGACATAATTAGCTTTCGTATAATACACCATGATAGCGGCCCTCTAATTGATTGACTGACTGACTGACTGACTGACTGACTGACTGACTGACTGATTGATTGATTGATTGATTGATTGATTGATTGATTGATTGATTGATTGATTGATAGGACAGTTATGCCAGTTGGGAGGAGCAAGAAATGCCACCACAGAACTTTCTTGTAATAGGCAGCTTCCCCCAGTCCACATGGAAGTGGGGAGAAAGTATATTAGAATAAGTGATTGTTTTGGGATGCCCAGTAGATAAGTCTGGGAATTTTAGATCGTTATTTGGGATTGGGAATGACATGATTGTGAATTTAAGATATAAAGTAAGACAAAATTGAGTTAGGATTTTGGAGATAATATAGGCTATCACTTAAATTAGGAATAGATATGAGTTGTCAAGGATATAAACTGCAATATATAGACACTATGGGGTGTATAAAGAGATATGCAGAATGAGACTGTGATAATATATAAAATATAAAATTCTGTTTAGATTTGTAGAAAGGCTGTTGAAAGTCTCTGCAACCTGCCTGTTTTGTTATTTCTCCAGCCCTTATTATGTAACCTGATTTTAAAAATAAAAACACCTTTTGTTTTGTACAATAAGTACAGTATATCTTTATTTCCCAATGGTAGTTACCAAGAAATAAACAAACTGGCTGCATTGCCAGAGCTCAGCAGAGGAAAATAAATGAGGGGAGGGGGATGTGTCACTGTTGAAAGTTTGAGAACTGGTGGTAGCAATGTTATGTTAGTGTCAGAGTCATAACAAAAAGCTGAATTTAAATCCATTCGCAGTGTAAAGTGAAGGATGAAGCAGGAGGCCAGGAGTTCCAAGTGCTTGGGCAAAGGCATACTGGAGCACCCGGGGTTGTCAGCTGAGTAGAGCAGGAGCAGGTCCATCGGTTGGAGTCCCTGCGTACTTCTGTAAAATGGCAACCCAGCTGAGGGGAGCTTAACGGCAAAACAAGAAAGGTACGTATAGCATAAGGCAATCTTTAAGACACCTTGGTCCCAAGTAGTTCAAAGCAAAAGCAAAGCGTGCTGCTTATATACCACCCCATAGTGCTTCAAGAACTCTCTGGGCGGTTTACAAGTTAATTATGCAGGCTACACATTCCCCCCCCCCCGCGGGCTGGGTACACATTTTACCGACCTCAGAAGGATAGAAGGCTGAGACAACCTTGAGCCAGCTACCTGGGATTGAACCCTGGGTTGTGAGCACAACTTTGTCTGCAGTACAGCAGTTTAACTACTGTGCCACAAGTTTAGGGCTTAAAATGTTAATACCCATGATTTATAGGATCATCCTCACTATTGATGTATATTAGACATATTTCTTTTTAAAGAGGCTCAGAAATGAAATATATGAAAGTTGAATGCAATAAATAAAAACTCTGGTTCTAACACGAGGGTGGTTTACTGTCAAGCGTAGAGAAATGTTGTGGCCCCAATCGAAGGGAGGAATTATTTACATTTTAACCATAAAATGTTTTTTATTAACTGGATGTACATCTTTTTAATTGCATTTTGTGTATTTTAACCACATAATATGTTTTATGAACTAATTTTATATTTTTAAACTGCATTTTATATATTTTAGCCACATGTTTTATGAATTGGATGTACATTTTTAAACTGTATTTTGTATAAGTAAACCATAATTATGTTTTATGAGCTGGTCACCTGACCGTAATAAATAAATTCATTCAATAAATAAAAACTGTCAAAAGCAAAACAACTCCTCCCCTACAAATAAACCATAGGGATATTCTAATGGTCCTAAAGCCAATATTTTAAAATCATCCTATCACAAATTCTTAACTTGGAGCCAGAAAGGTAAAAATGTTGATGCTAGATGGGGTTCATGGAGAAATCATCCTCTAGGTGGGGGCCCCAGATGAAAAGGCTTCCTTTCTTGCCACCACCTCCTGAATCTCTCTTGGAGAAAGTATCTCTTGGAGATATCAGGAAATCAACAGAATTGTAACAGGGAAGAGACTCCATCAAGTATTGCGATTCTTGGCCATATAAGGCTTTGTATGGACCTTGGCCATAATCCTATTTGGGATTTACACCTGCATAAATCCAGTTGTATAAGTCACTACAGCAAATTGCTGCCAGCTAATGAGACTTTGACCAGTCATGATGCAAGGTGCATACCCACTTGTGCAATAGGCTTGTGCCTAGTCATGCAAGCAGCACCTCAGTTAGCTGTTATTCATCACAGTAAGTGATGCAGTTTAATTTATGGATGTACAAATCACTAGCAGGATCCTAGCCACTGAATTGGTTTTGGAAACATGGTAGCAGTGAATGCAGATGGCCTGAATATATGTCATAAGATAACAACTTCTGTGTCCCATTATCAGTCTAGCTACTATAGAAGTTGGAGCCTGCGCAGCTAACAAAGCACAGTAACAATATGATCAAAATGCCTACTCTCAGTTAATAATCTTGCAGTCCTGTTTTGGACCAACTCCATTTTCCAATGCATTTTTTTTACTGGCCCCACATAAAACTTATTGTAATAGCCTTGTTATATAAAAAGCCTGTATACGTTGCTCCTTTTATCTATGTAACCCCTATTTAATCTGTTCTCCACGGGGGGGGGATCAACATGTGGTAGTGTGGGTTTTCCCCTCTCTCCTTTCTAAGAACATAAGCAGTAAATTAAAACTCTTTTCCATTAGCATAAAGCATTCCAAAAATGTGCATTCTTAGTCTATGCATGAGGGGTATGAAACAGCCCTCAATCTGTTACAGTGTCCATTAGTTTACAGAGCATTGCCCTTAGAGTTATAATAGACTTTCTATTTTTAAAATGGGTAATGGTGCATGCACTGGATGTCTGAGCCTCAAAATGATACCTTGGATTTGTAATCTTTTTCAAAAATCCAGCATAACGCATGTGAAGACAGCAACTCCATGCTTCTGGATTTATTTTCTTCCTGCTTCTTTTATTAATTCGTTTTTCTTTGCTCCATATTGTAAAAGCTAAAAGCAAAGAGACACTTAACCGAAGGGTTGTTGGGCTTATATAGATTAATTTACTATGAAGCCTAAATGAAAAGAGTATTAACTATAGGAAGTGTGATCGCCTCTATTTTATTTCCTATGCTGTATTTATTGGCCTCTCCTCCTTTCCAAACTCTTAAATTTAACGCCTGCATCAGCTGTTACTGATGGCACATTGTAATCTGGGAACAGGAGAAACAATTTGAGGCAATTCAGTACTTAACTAGATGCCATTTATTTTCCTCCTCTACCATACAAAGCTTTATCTATAAAACTGAGAGCAAAAATTACATTGCTGCAGTCTAAAATAAGTGAACATTTGGGCTGCAATGCCAAAGATAGTTAACTGGGAGAGAGCCCCACTGAAAACAATGACATGTAGGTCTGAGTAGGCATGTATCAGATTGCACAGTTACCTTGTATGTCAGTTTAGCTTCCATCAAGACAGGAGAAGAATGCACTCCGCCTGAAGTGACCTCTGAAAAGCCTTTGGAAACAAGCTGGTGCAGAATGCAGCAACCAGAGTGACGTTTTCCAGAGCATAATCATTTCTTCCTCACAGACCCCTCCAATTCATTTCCAGATAAATTTTAAAGTGCTGGTTACTAATCTGAAAATCCTTCATTTCTGTGGGATTAGAATATCCAAAAGACCCCCATACAATACCCACAGGACCCTATATGCTTTTAAAATGCCTGAAATAACTATAGCAGGAAAATAATGGTAAATCCCCATATGCCTATGACATTCATTCCTAGAGACCCCACGACGTATTGTGTTGCCATTGCAAGCATGGTTGGTTGAGTCACAGGACAGGGCTTTTCCGGTGCCAGTCCTGGTGTGTGGAATGCCCGAGCCACTGCGGAGCCACGCTTCGGCAGCGTGGCTCGTCTTCGCCTCCCTCCCAGGAGATCGCGAGACTTTCAGTCTCACGACAGTACCTCAGGAGAAGAAGGGAGAACAATGGGCTATTTAAGGCCCCTTATTCCCCCTTCTCTCCTTCCTCTTCCTTGGCTGGCATTGGGCAAGGACAGAGTTCCGCTGCTCGGTGTCTTTTGAGCTGCGTCACATCAAGAGGCCTACAGCGATCATCGATTTGGAGCGTGGTGAGATAGCATCGGCTTTCCCCCAGGACTTGGCTACAGCAATTCTTTTGGGGAATTATTTAATTGGTTTTCCTTTCACTTTAATTAGAATTGGCTTTGGCTTAATTTAATTAAATTTCTGATGATTTTGGGGGGAATTACTAACAGCAAAAGAGGGGTGGCAATCGCACGGCAGCATGGGCTGTGCTTCTGCCAAGCAGAGTGTGAGGCTTTGGCTGCCCGACACAGCGAGGAGAGGTGTGAAGGGCAAATGGCACATGGGAGCTGGTACTGGGGCCCAGTCATCGGGAGGTGGATTTGGTAGGGAGCGGCCGCTTAACCTTCAGGCAGTTTAACGATACGATCTCTTTCCCCCCCATTGTACCTTGCGGGGTGAGGGTACGGGCAATCCATTGGGCCTGGTATTGATGCGCACCACCCGCTTGATGCTCCACTATCACCTCCCCTTCCTTCCTCCTTAGGAGGACAAGTGTTCCTGTTTATATCGGCTGCTTATTTGACTGCACTACGATCTTGGCGGTTAGTTTTTTAAAAAAAGGGGGAAGTAAGCAGTAGAACACCTTTAGGTTGTGCAACACCTAGTGGCAGGTTGGCCTTGCCAACCGATAATAGCAAATAAATAAATAAACAAATAAATTAATAAATTAATAAAAAAAATTTAAAAGAAGAAAGTAAATACTAATACTAATAATATTAATTAAAGAAAAAAATTAAAAATATTTTAATTTTTTTTAAATTTCCAAAACAAATACAAGAATACAAAATACTTGCTAATACAATCTAAAACACAGTGCACCCACATACCCACGGGACCCCTAAGAACAATGCTTTTATTATGAACCTCCTTTCCAAAATTGTATTGATTGTTGCTTAGAGGCTTTCCCCTTTCCTTTCACTAATACAAATTCAATAAATCTACCCCAAATAGCATAAAATATTTCAACTCATTTCCCCTCTTTTCAGTTCAGTAGTCAATTTATCATTTAATTCAATGTCCCATACTTCATTATAACAATCTTCTAATTTAATATCATTTTTATATTTCCAGAATCTAGACATTAATATTCTAGCACTTGTCATAAAATTAGAAATCAATTTCTTTGAGCCATAATCAAGTTCTATCTTATCAAAAATTGACAGCAAAGCAATTTTAGAATTAAGTTCGATATATTTTCCAAATATATCACATATTTCCTTAAAAATCAGTTTCCAAAATTTCTGCATCAATTTACACTCCCACCACATATGATAGTACTTGCCAATTTCTTCATCACATTTTCAACAGACCTTAGAATAGTCTGAATTTATTATGTTCAGTTTCACCGGAGTCATGTACCACCTTAAACTATTTTTTAAAAAAAATTCCTTTATTGTTACCGACATTAATCTTAAAACTCTCATCTTCCAAATTTTTGTCCAGTCCTCTGTTTTAATTTCTGTCTTTAAATCATGTTCCCAAATTGATTTCAAACCTTCTATTTCAGTCTCTTTTTCCTCTTGTTCCAAAATTAGGTTATAAATTCTACTTACTACTCCCTTCGTCAAAGCATCTTTCTGCATGTCTTCATGTGATGATAGAAATTGTTCATACTTAGTATATTCTCTACACTTGCCCTTAGTCTTCAACCATTCATTTTTCCAACTATCTAACTGGATATAATTATACCATGATAGTTTATTAGTTTGAAGTTTGAGTATAATCTGATCTTTTGATCTCATTTTAATCATCCAATCCTTCAATCTGGCAAGTTTTTTTATCCTTAAACAAATCAGCTAAATCCTTCAAGTTTGCGGGAAATTTTCTATTTCGGTCACTAATTTTAGTGGTGAAGGGACATAACTTCTTTTTATATCTGTTCCAGACATTTAACATGTTTCTTTAAAAGGGGTTGTTCACCTGATTTATTGTATTTCTTTTTACCACATTAAACAAATATTTTTCAATATTCCCATTTATTTCTGAGGATTCCATATCCCACCAAATTAGCCTTCTTTTTTATATATATAATAACTCCAATAAATCTTAATTGATTCACTATATAATAATTTTTTATATATTTGGAATACCTAAACCTCCATTTTTTGAGCCTTATACCAATATCTTTTATATATTCTTATTTATTTTTTTACCTTGATTACAAAGTCCATTAAATTAATCCCTGCCAATACTTAAAATTTTCTTCTAATTGTTTTGGGAGTATCCTGAATAAAAAAATAATTTTTGGTAATATTTTCATTTTGATCATAGTGATTCTCCCAAACCACGATAGTTTCAAATTAGAATACTCCTTCATCTTAAATTCGTTGACTCCATCTTCTGATTTATGAGTCTCCCCTGTAATTATAGGTAAGCAAACAATTAAAATCCAGAATTATTAATATTTTTTAGTTTTATTATTATTGTTGCTATCTATTATTAAAATAATTAGTATAGTTAATACTAAAAACTAGAAAGAAAGTGAAAAAATCTATATAAATGAATGAAGGAAAGAGGGAAGAAAAGTAAAAGTAAAAAAATATAAAATATTTAGAAGGGGGGGGAGACAACAAGTGATCCATCTTCTAACCCTTCAGGAATCTGGTCCCTGGTGCTTCAACCTTCTGTTGTTGTTTTGTTTGTTTGTTTGTTTGTTTTGCTTGAAGTCAGAGTTAACTCCTGACCTCCATCTTCCTCCTGCCAGAGTTTCCATACATTCAACAGGTCTTTACCTTCTTTACATGAGCAGATTTTAAACATAACCTGATCTTTCCAAATTTTCAAAAAAAACAACAAACCAGGATGAACCCATTGGTATTTCAGATTATTTTTGATAAATACTGCTGTAACAGGCTTCATAGATTTTCTCCAATTTAAAATGTCACTGCTTAAATCTTGGAAAATCTGCAGCTTAGTGCCTCTGTAGACCAGCTGGTCTTGTTTTTGTTTAATTTCTTACATAAATTGTTCGTTCTTTGTATAATTAAAAAAACTTCACCACCACTGGTCTTGTCCTTGGGCTTTGGGGATTACCGACAAAATGAGCTCTTTCTATGTCCTGTTCATCCAAGTTTTGTGTGCCCATTATGGAGTTAACCCACATTATAATCTCTTTTTTGAGCTCTTGTCCATGTTGCAATTGAAAATTCATTATTTTAATGTTGGACCTTCTGGAATTGTCTTCCAGATAAATCAGCTCTTTGTTTGTTTCGCTGATTCTCTCATCCAACCTGCTTATCTTAGTCTCATTTGCTTCTGCCCTGTCTCCCACTTCCTTAACTTTCTGTTTGACAATTCTCAACTACTGTGTCATTCCTATGACTTGATCTTAGATTTGGCTCATCTTGCTGCTTGCTCAGACTCCTGACTCATTTTACAGGACATGTCCTTCACAACCCATGTCAGTTTATCCATTGCTTCTTGCTTATCTACAGCTTGGGATGATAAGACTTTGCTCTCTGACTCTTTTTTTTCTAATGTAGCCTCCACCCTCCTCAAGTATTCCAGGCTGTGATCCAACGGCTTGTCAGAAGTTTTATCTAAAGCTTTATCTCTTGTCCAAGCAGGAAGTTTAACAACCTTGTCCTTCCTCTTTGGTATAGAGAAAAATAATTAGGAATGAATATTGTTGTTGGAAGCTCTCATTAGAAGCAGGACTCTAAAAACTCTAGCAGCTTATCAGACTCAAAAATGGAAGCAGTATTCCACTCTAAATCAAAGAGTTTAACTAGATGTACACATTCTTTATCTTTCCCTCCGAAGTTTTGTGTAGAAAAAAACCAGTTTTCAAAAGGAAAAAAATTGTTAACAGTTGTTTACCATATCGTCGACACGGAAGTTTAGTTCTTAGCTGTCCACTCCTCCCAAGCAGAAGTGATGTCCCTAAAATTTAATTAATTAAATATGAATACAATTTTTTTAAAAAAATGAAACCACAAAGTCACTACATAGACTGGAGATACAGGACACATTGATTCATCATAATTCATTGGGTTTTTGAATTTAGTTTTACAATAATTTGAATTGATAGGTGTAAAGGCAAAAGGGCACTTAAGCATTTGATTCATTAATAGTACATAGTTAAGTTAATTAATACAATTATTCATTGGGAATTGATAATTAAGTGCTTCTGTTTAGAATAAATAGTGGGTGTTATTCAATTGATCAGAATAGAAGAGATTGTGCAGCATAGATTTATTTTATTTATTTATTTATTAGATTTTTACCCCGCCCCTCTAGACAATGTCTACTTGGGGCGGCTTACATAGATAAAAACACATTAATACATTAACACATTAATATAACTTATATAAAAATACAATTATAAGAATTAATTCCAAACAACCCATTTCCAAGATAGCATAACAAAAAGAGAGAGAGAGATAGGGTTGCATTTCTGTGCAGCAGGTCACAGTAGAGAAGAGGTGGCTGGTGTGCCTCACAGTGGTCAACAAGTAGTTGGATTTGCAATTAATTGTTGTGGGTTTTTTGGGCTCTTTGGCTGTGTTCTGAAGGTTGTTCTTCCTAACATTTCACCAGTTTCTGTGGCCAGCATCTTCAGAGGTGCTGTCCTCTGAAGATGCCGGTGCTGTCCTCTGAAGATGCCGGTGCTGTCCTCTGAAGATGCCAGCCACAGAGACTGGCAAAATGTTAGCAAGAACAACCTTCAGAACACGGCCAAAGAGCCTGAAAAACCCACAACAATCATTTCTTAAATCCCTTTTTCTTGTCAGTAAAAATGTGTGTGTTTTTTAATGTTGTTTCTCCAATTAAAATAGGCAATATATGCTACATATAATAGATGGAAGATGTTGTATGTATTTAGTCACTGTTGCTGTTGTTGTTTTATCCCCACAGTATTTGGGTGCAGTATGATGCACTATCTTTATTCCAAAGAAAAATTAAATGAATCATCAACATGATCTGCAAAACGTCCCATTTTTAGTGGGAACTGCCATTTTGGAAGGAGTGGCAAAGCCATCTGGTCCTTTACTGAGATTGTTTTCAGCCTTGTTTTATGGTAAAGCAATAAGCTAGACTAATTAAAAAAACAGCCTGTTCAGTCAGAGAAACAGGGGTGTCAAGACCTACAGAATCTTAGCCTTTGCAAATACTGAAAGGGAAGGCTTTGCTTCCAATTTTAAAGGATGATGTTTTTGAACATAGCCATTTGGATCAAGTTCATTCCTATAGAAGGAATATGACAGATTTCATTTGTCTGACAGCCAGGTCAAATTGTATTTTCAGTGTGAAATGACCAAAAAGAAAGCTGCACACAGCTAGGTATTTTGCAGCAGTGCCATATGGGGGTTTACATAAAGGCAATGGTAGTTGTAAAAGCTCCTTGTAATAACTGGACATGGTCTGCATCCTGAACAACAGGAGCCAGAAAATATCAATCTGATATTTCAGTAAAGGGCAGAATGGCAAAGTAATGTCACAGTTTCTCAAAATGAGATTCAGTTGCATGCTCGCTCGCTCACTCACTTTCTCTCTCTCTTTCTCTCTCTCTCTCTCTCTCTGCAGACTCAATGCTAGACAGACAGACAGATATATTCCATGCTGGGTATTTTTATGTTTCTATGCAACCCATCTGTAGAAAATACTTAAATTTGAAACCAAGAGGATATAGTATAATATAGATTACAGAGGCTGAGAGCATCCACTGAATATCTTCAGTAAGAGGAGGATTGAAGCAGCACTTTCTAGTCATTGGTCTCAGCACCCCTAACACCACGGAGGTGAGAGTTTGATACCCCACTGGGAGTCCCAAGAGGAGGGCAGCCTATGTGGCCTTGGGCAAGCTGCACGGTCCCCAGACACCCTCCAGAAGAAGGGAGCGATCAATCACTCCTGAGTACTCTATGCCTAGAAAACCCTGGAAATGTTTTCTGAAAGATATATGCAAGCCTTCCACATTTCAACACAGAGCTATATTTTGACAGTGGTTTTACAAGAACAAATTGCTATGGAATTTTGGAAACAGAGTTTATTTCCTGTTTTATTTAAACTAGAGCAACATTATCTGTTTCTATTCAGTCCACACTGTAGAAGTCCCTGCAGTCTCATACCAAGGTCCAGTCATGCTGCAAAAATGCAATATTTCTGAAGGGGGTGTTCTCAGGAGAAAACACTGTAAGCTATATTTATCTCTAACTAATCCATTTTCTATCTCTGTCCTAAGATTGGGGAATTAAAGAAGGTTACAGCTGCTGTCTTTATCACATTAATTAGTACGAATTGGTTGCAGTCTTAAAAGAAAAAATGCTTTCAGAGAGTGGGAGTGCAGCAGGTCCTGCCTCCTCTATTTTATTTATCTTCCACTTTTCTAAACAAAATGCTCCCTCAAGGCAGTTTACACTTAATATCTTAAGAGTGGAGCAGCAGTAGTAGACATGGACATTTTGACTTGTATATGTGCTTGCTTTATAGGAGAAAATGGATGCAAAGTTCATGTTTTTAATGGATTCTCTCCCCTCGCCCTCTTTTCTCTGGGCCAGCTCAAAACCTTATTCTGCCTGAGGTGAAGGACAAAATGGTGCCCTCTTCCCTAGTCCACCCACAGAAGTTGACTTAAACTTGCTTCAGCAGTGATGAAGCAACGGGTGTCCCCCACAGCCCCACCATACCTTTCAGGACCTCAGGACAGGTTTGGTGCAAAAGAGACGAATGACTGAACAGTCTCGGAAGAAGAACCAGGAAATTGCCACTGCTGCCCTCCCAGCATGTTCTGCTTGAGACAATTACCTCATTTTGCTTTATAGTGTGACACACACACACACACCAAGAACGTTAGTTTTTCCAGTGAGAATGGATCTTCATCCCATTGCCTTCTTCAGCCTACCAAGGGGTACCCAAGGCACATTTCTGTCTCAGGAAATATAATGTGGCATGTGCTCTACAAGCACGAGACCCACCCTCTGATTTCCCAAAGTTTTTGTATCCTTTGACATGAAGCCTTGAGGCAGAATAGAAACTTCAGACTTCACACAATGCAATTTAACCATCTGTATTTCTACCGGTTAACTTTGGATGCTAAAATAAGAAATAGAACAACTGTTTGTTTTTGCAGAAATAGTAACTTCCACAGGAAACATAAGCCTGCTGTTTTTTCCCTGATTCCCCACATCTGCTTGGCTTCATACTCAGGAAGAATAAACTCCACCAGCTGTCATTTTTTCTCTTATACTATCAGAGAAGTTCAAAGCATTTATCCCTTTCCTATATTTATATTTATATGAAAGATCAGTCTTTGGCCTTGAATATCCAGTTATTAAATAAATTATTGGCACAAGAGCTAGAAAGTATAAATAATTAGTTACTTGCAATTAATCCATCTTCTAAATAAGTAAAGTATAACTACATGATGTTGCAGTTATACAGAGGGATTCTCTTTCTCCATTTGCAGTGCAGCTATAACTTATATTTTGTAGATGGATGACCTCACTAGAGAAGGGCATATTGGATGGTTCAAGGTCCGTACTGTGTCTTGTGCACTATTGCTGATATTCGGGCAACAAGATGGATGTGAGAAGAATGTGTTTTTGTATCTTAAGCTTGGAAAAGTTCATTTTTTTTATACTACCAGAATCCACCATACTGGCTGCGGGGTGGAGGTGGGAGGGCTTCCTTTAGCCAAAACGATTGTTTTTGAGCACTGCTTCTGCCTCTGTGCCTTAGAGACTTGTAACATTCAGACTGTGTGTTTTTTAAAAAAAATACTAACTAAAATAACCTGTTTAGTTGATTATGAAAAAAGGAAAGTAAATTAATACTTTTTGAAACTGTAGCTATTCTTCCTGAAGCAGAAGACATCAAGAAGAGGTGGCAAAAATGCACAGAGGAATTACCATATACCAGAAAGATTAGGATGCCCTGGACAACCCAGATAGTGCTGACAAAGGTCCATGTGAAATTGCCCACATCACTCATGCCTTTCATATTTTTGAGCTGATTTGCATAAACCTATGAGAGGGCTGGAGGGACGTGGTGACGCTGCAGGCTAAACCACAGAAGCCTGTGCTGCAGGGTCAGAAGACCACCAGTCGTAAGATCGAATCCACGTGACGGAGTGAGTGCCCGTCGCTTGTCCCAGCTCCCGCCAACCTAGCAGTTCGAAAGCATGCAAATGCAAGTAGATTAATAGGGACCACCTCGGTGGGAAGGTAACAGTGTTCTGTGTCTAAGTTGCACTGGCCATGTGACCATGGAAGACTGTCTTTGGACAAAACACTGGCTCTATGGCTTGGAAACGGGGATGAGCACCGCCCCCTAGAGTCGAACACGACTGGACAAAAATTATCAAGGGGAACCTTTACCTTTACCTTTATGAGAGGGCTGGAGAGGCGGAGTCAGTAGCTACATGAGTGGGAGAAGGGGGAGTCAGATAGGGCTGGTTAGTCAGAGAGAGGGGAAACAGATATGGAGAGAGATATAGCTGCTTAGGAATATAGGTAGAGAAGGTGGTAATGATATAGTAAGAGAAAAGAAGTATGTACTGAGAGGACTGTTGATGATTTGCATATGTATAATTTGTATCTGAGAAACTTCTGTTATTATTCAATCCGCTTCACTTCAATAAATAAGTTCTGTTTTTGTTCACAAGTCAAGTGTTTGGATTAACGTCATTTATATTGTGGATTGAGGTAATCCACTGGTGGCAGCAAGAAGAAAATGCTACATGAGCCTTTGTGAGGGAAAGACAAGCAAGGGCCACAAGGGCAAACGCCACAGTCCCCATAGTCCAAGCTATGGTTTTTCCAGTAGTGATGTATGGAAGTGAGAGAGGGATCATAAAGAAGGCTGACCGCTAAAGAATTAATCCTTTTGGATTGTGGTGCTGGAGGAGACAAACCTATCCATTCTGAAGGAAATCAAGCCTGAGTGCTCACTGGGAAAGACAGATCCTGAAGCTGAGGCTCCAATACTTTGGCCATCTCATGAGAAGAGAAGATTCCCTGGAAAAGACCCTGATGTTGGGAAAGTGTGAAGGCAAGAGGAGATGACAGAGGATGAGATGGAT
Source organism: Pogona vitticeps (assembly GCF_051106095.1). Taxonomy (NCBI): domain Eukaryota; kingdom Metazoa; phylum Chordata; class Lepidosauria; order Squamata; family Agamidae; genus Pogona; species Pogona vitticeps. Next base: position 38,963,104 of record NC_135787.1, read on the forward strand.
GGACAGTGTCATTCAAGCTACCAACATGAATTTGACCCAACTCCAGGAGGCAGTGGAAGACAGGAGGGCCTGTCATGCTCTGGTCCATGGGATCACGAAGAGTCAGACACAACTTAACGACTAAACAACAACAACATAATAGTGATGAATTTTGGGAACTCTGGAGTTCTAACTTAAACCAATAATTTTGTAAAAGACATTTTCTCAGCTCTGGTTGGCATTTCTGTTTGCTCACAACATTTGTTGTGCTTTCTTTATTAAATGTCTCTGACACTAAATGTCTGATCAAGAGACAGTAAGTCTCAATAAATTTTGAATCAATATAAAAATGTGAAAGTATTAACCTCTGGCTTCTATTTCATGTAATATTTGAATTATCCATATGCAGGTCAGAGATGGAAGAGGACATGCCTGCTGCCATTCTCTGTTGTTTTGAGATATATGTCATATTGTTCTGGCATTATTTCTGACAAATGTTACTCTTTGGAATTAAAGATAGGCAGTATCAGAACTACCACTGTGAAGTTCTGTTCCACCATTTTCTTAGATTTTTTTTTCTGTTTACATTTTCAACAGCAGTATGAAAGTGTGCAAACTATGTTCATACAAGTTATTAAATACTGGTATGCATTACAGTCTAGATTAGAATATTCTTCATTTTACACCTATGTTTGTATGTCTCATGTCAGATCTCAATTATCTCATGATAATAATGAGCATGATCCTGCTAGAGTTAATTCTGGGAAACGGGACTAGAAGGTCAGGTAAAGATGTTCTTATTTGCAAATTACCAAAACAGTTGTATATACAACTTCATCTCATAACTTGAAAAAGTCATTTTTTTAAAGTGCCAGAATGCTCCAGGCAACATGCCCAATCATGCTATACTCCAGTGCTTCAACAGGTGGTGTTGTCCCAATGCTGCAGCTATACCGTGCAAGGTCTCTTAATGTAATATTTGACACAGATATGAACAGGTTCCCTGTACACTCAGAGGTCAGTGAATATTTGGCTTACAGCAGCTGAAAAATAGGAGTAGTCAACTGTGATGCTTCTGCTGTTTCCAAATGACAACTCCCATGATCTTTCACCACTGGCTATGCTGACTAGGTCTGATGGGAGTTGCAGATCAAACAACAACAGCAACAACAACATCTTAAAACACCACAGTCGCCCACCCTGTTGTAAAGACTTGCACAAACCACTGAGCCTAATCATGTTACAATTGACTGGTAGATCAGACAAATCTGGACAGATCAGTTTGTTTCGCTACAGAAAGCTATTCAATAAGACTGAGGTGCCCATGTGGACTCCAGAAAGTAAACAGCAATCCCTGGAACTACTGAGCTATGGATTTTAATTTAGAGTTACTTATTTTTTTCCCCAAGACACTCTTGCAAATCTTGTCACCCTGAAACTAAAATTAAGCTGCTGAAGCAAGCCAGGTTTATGAATGGCATAGCTAAATACAGCATCCTGCCCTCAAAGAGAGCTGCCATTCATTATCATGCGAGCAGATAATATGACAAAGGCGGCCTTCTTCATGACTCTTATTTACTCTCAGCAGAGGGACTGTTCAGGTGTCATCAAAGAGGAGAGAAATATCTATCAGTGCCAATCATTCTGGGACCTCCTGAACTTTCCCACTCCGGCATCTTAGCTCTAAACTGATTGGTCTTTTTCCCTCAGGAGTTCAGACAAGATGATACAGCAACTTTCCCAGCAAAGGCCTTCACATTCCAAATCAAGTCTCAATCCACTTACTGAATTTATTCTGAGAGCTGAAGTACAAGGCCAGCAGCTTGAAAGTCATTATGGGACATGGTTAGTCTGATTCTCAAGGTCTCTAGAATGATTGCTATGCTGGGAGAAGGGGTTGATTTTTTTTCAATAAACAAAAGCTATAGCATGACCCTGGAATCCCAAGAGCCTTCTGTATGTTTAGAGTGTTATATGCGCTACGTAGTTAAAACAGTTTAATTCCACTTTAACTGGCATGGCTCTGTTCTGTAGAATGCTGGGATCTGTAGTCTATACTAAGAATTTGCTGCCGTAGTTCAAGGGTGAGTACTAGAGCTCCCTGGTGGAGAATCCAAAGGCCTTCATTAAACTACTGACCCCATTGTTCCATACAAAGAAGCCATGGCAGCCAAGGTAGAATCCAACAGATGTAGCTGTGTAGTGCAGATAGCACTCGTTTTCAGCACTGCTGTTTAGTGATTATCTGAAGCACATGCACGATATACACAACCTGTGATATCCACACAAAAACACACTGGAAAGGCAGTTGCCATAACAATGCCTGTTTAAAGTGAAGAAAATGTCATAGGAAAATAGGATGTTGACTTGCATTGACTCAGACCATTGGCCCATTTCCAATTTCTACTTACGTGTACTTTTGAATTCATTACCCAGAGTTGTTGTCCAATGAAATGTTGAATACTGAATTCTTACACAAAGTAATTCTTACTAGCACTTTACGAGTTTCTTATTTGGGCCAAACAAGCAAATTCAAGGCATTTTAATCTGGAGAACAGTACATAGGGAATGGCTGAATATTCCTTCCCAAGAGGAAGGAATATTTTCCTTTCAGAGGATGTGGTCCAATTTGAACTGGGGCTGGTAATAATGAGGGGTGGGTGATTGTGTGTTCCCTAAGCTTGCAGATAAAGGCTGAGAAAATCTGCTCACATCAGCATGCCTACCTGACATGCAGGTTGTTAAGAGTTTTACAGCATTGCACACCATCTGGTATTCAGGCATAAGGGACTGGCAAGTCAGCAGAGGCATTACATGTCAATTTTCTTTGTTGAATTTTCAGCATGTGCCCTGATTTTCTCCTGTCTCTCCTTTAGCACCTACGATTCAGTTGCACAGATGTGCAGGAAGAAACCAGGGCCAAAAGGGAGAAAGGAAAAAGAAAGTTAGACCTTCCCTTTAGCATCCCTCAAAGAGGTGTTGAGATCTGCTATCTAATCAAGGCAAAACTTGCATACAGCAATTAAAATATGGCTCTTTTTCAAAAGGGAGTGAGGAAGAAGGTTGAAATAATTAGCAGACTAAAGCAAACAGCAGCATAGGTGTTTAGTTTAGTTTTGCTTTTAATTCCCCTAAAGAACAAACTTCCAAATGCTTCAGCAAGGAAGAAAAATCCCAGCAAAGCTAAAAGCCAGAAAATAGAGAAAACATTTCAAATTTGAAATTATTTCAACTGAATTCTGCATGAGAAATGCTCAGGAGCCAGTCTAAGACATGTTCTTTCATGTTGTCTGCATGGCTGGAATCACATTAAGACAGAAATGAGAACTTTGCATATTTTCTAATCTATTACAGTCGGGTTAGAAATAGAATATTGTATTAACATGCAAAAAGAGATCCTCCAACACTACAGGGAAAAGCAGCTTTTCTAAAGTATGCACTGAAGGAACAGGAGGGCAGATTTGTATAGGTAATGAGTCATAAAGCAAAAGAAAAAAAAGGAAAGGAAAGAGTTCACACAGTTATAATCCAATGTGCCTTGATTATATTATTGATATTACATTCATTGTAATGTCAGCTGTTCCAAATAGCCTGCAGAAAGCCAGTATTTCACTTTGTTCTACTGCTTCATTTTTTTCTTTGGTCTACAGCATCTCTTTCTCCATTTCATCCACCTCCTGAAAATGTTGTGCATTGCAGTCTGGATATTCCACCTAATTCCAACCATTATATCTACATTTACACTACAAATCCCACAATCTGTGGCCATTGGCCATACTGGATAGGAATTCTGGGAATTATAGTCCAATAACCTCTAGGGTTCCAGGTTGAGAATATCAGTTCAAAGATTCCCAAGGAGGTAGCCTTGTTTGTTGCAACAAAAACAATGAAGATTCTCCTGTTACCTTTGGAACCTTTGAAAAATGCCACTGGCCACAGATGGTCCCCATCCTGGCAGCAGTGATCCAGCAATGTTTTTTGACAATTAAATCTGAAAGGGGGAGGGGCTATGAAATTTTCAATTCATTTAAATTAAATATTGCTGCCACCAAATGATGATGTCATCCAGCTTCCATGGCGAAACATTACACGAGAGGATCTGCCCACTATTTTGAAAGAATTGCACAAATAACAATGTTTAAAAACATCACTTGAAAACACAAAAACATACCCAGCTCATCAGTATATATAGTATTCCTCTTTGTTCAGGTCAATTCTACCAAAAAAAAAGGAAGGTGTTTGCCTACTGGTAGAATAAATCTGAGGCATGAACAACATCTTTTGTGCCTCTGAAGAAGTGTGCTATGTCCACAAAAGTTCATGTGAAACAACACTTGTTAGTTTTCACAAGACTCTTTGCTGTTTTGACAGATTTAAAAGGTGGAATTTTAGCTCGGTGCTGAACCCCCTGCTTTCCATGCAGAAGGCCACTGGCTCAGCCCACTACATCTACTGGTAAAGAATCTTGCCTCAACCCCAAGAGAACTGCTATTAGTTGGTGTTGCGAGCAGTGACCTACATGAACCAGCTGGTCTCATTCAGTGTAATGTGGTAACCTATGTAGGCTGTACTGTACAACTGCCATGGGTCAAGACTGGAAAATGACATTTTCTGCATTTTATTTTGAGGATAGGTTTTAGGCAGTACACCTTTTCACCTGTGAACTTAATGGTTTCATCCAGGGGGAGGGCGTATTTCCTAGCAAACATGTATTATTAGAGTGCTTTAAAAAGTGGTAAGCAAGACCTGCTGTTCTGGGGGGCTCTGATCCCATCACCTTTCTGCAGGATGTCTGCCCCCAAATCCTCCCGTGACTGGGCAGGACTTCATCAGTCAATGGCAAGCAGGTGTATAGTACTGACAGTACTCAGCACAATAGTCAGCTGGATATAAGAGAGGTATATATTTCCTTCTGATGCTTGGTTTTCTTAGAGCCAAGTCAAACTTCAGTATCTAAACTTCCCAAGGTTTGTGCTTGAGATTAAGGCATTGGCTGCAGTTCTGAACCTCAGCAGCATCTTTCCCGTCTCATTAAAGCCTGGAGGATGTAAAAACTTGTCAGCATGCTTGCAGATTGAAATACATCTCTAAAAAGAAAATGCAGTTGCCCTTCCCATTGTAGTCTTCACAAAGCTTCCTTTACACAATGATCCTACGCAGACTTTTGAGAAATAAACCACATGAATGCGCTCTCCCAGGTGAGTGTGTGTACAACGGATCTATTGAATTGCAACGCTAGTCTGTCAGGATTCCTGCCCTGTTAATGTCCCCTAAACATAGGGTTTTAGACTTCTATGTCCCATCACTTCATTTTGGACAGCATCCTCTCTGACTGTGTTGGTTGAACAATTCTGGAAGCTGTCATCCAGAAAATACAATTTTTCAAGATTTGGTATTGGGAAAGACATCTTGTGGGTGGGATGTGGTATCTTGCAGAAAGTTATAGGACAGAAATTTGGCTACCAGTTCATTCCTAACATGAATCATATCACTTTGACTGACTGATGAAGATTCCCAAATTTGGGGGCCCAGATGTTTTTAATTACAACTGTGCTAACTAGGGCTTCTGGCAGATGTAATCCAAGAAAATCTTGGAGCCAGGTTTGGGAAGCACTACCCTAAGTGACTTTCCCTATTGTTATATATTAGTCTATGTGTTCAAGTCCATCATGCATACACCCCAAATAATGGCAGGTTTTCTACAAAATACATTGCTTCCATAGATATCCTTCAATATCTGCTTAACAGTTTTAGTGAATCACTTTTAATTTCAGCATCTGTATCAGAAACACTTAGAAACAAAAATGAGGAATTCAAAGCTTTTGTTAATTCACTTTCTATGATTCCTTCTAAACAATACGAAAAGCACAACCCATTCTTACCAAGCTACAAAATGAAATGAAGTGATTTATGAAATAAACGCAATTTGTGTCCACATTGCCAATAAAAATCACATAAACAGATTAATGGAAATTGACTCATTAAAGATTTTATTTCACAGAGGAGAACAGAAGGCCAAACACAAGAAGTCTAGGGTGTGAAACCAATTTATATAGCAAAGGAATATTGCACATCTGGGGAGAATATTTTTATAATGGATGAGAATTTGGGTATAAAATAAAGCCATACAAATATCTTCATCATAAAGTCCAGACTTCAGAATATTAACAGAGATAATCTGCTGCCTGAGACAAAAAAATAAAATGACTCCTCATATCATATTCAGAATCCAAATGGACAGACAATTGAATTCTGTTTCATCATATGCAATGGAATTGTGTCATAATCTTGGAACTGCAGAGCTGGAAGGGACCCTATAGATCATCAAGTCCAGCCCCTGTCAAGGAGGCACAGTGAGGAATCATACTCCCAACCTCAGGCTCCACAGTCAGATACCTAAAGCACTGAGCTATCCAGCAGTACATAATTTAGGGAATGTAATATGTGCTGAGTGAAATTAGGCAATGGTCTCACTCTACCTAATGGTAGGGCTTGCCCTGGCTAGAAGAACCAATAGTCTGAGCCATATAAAATCACTTCCTATGTTTCTAATACAGTGGTGCCTCGCATAACGATGTTAATTGGTTCCATTAAAAACATCATTATGTGAAAACATCGTTAAGCGAAACACCATTTCCCATAGGAATGCATTGAAATCCGTTCTAATAGGAGCCTATTCAATACATTTCAATGGTGAAAAAAAAATTACCAAAAATTCAAAAAGACTCAGAACGAAGCCAAATTACTTTAACGAAGGTTTTATTAGGTGCACTAATGATTCCAAGCATTTTAAACATTTTTAAACATTTTAGAATATTTTTAAAATAGCGAAAACAGGGCTGTCAAAAAAAAACATTAAGCGAAACAGGGGACCTAAAACTGTCATTGTTAAGTGAAGCAAGGTCCCAAACATCGTTATGCGAAAATCCCCCATAGGAAACATCATTAGGTGAGGCGGCAAAATTTCCAGCAAAGGCCATCGTTGTGCGAATTCATCGTTGAGCGAGGCACTCATTAAGCGAGGCACCACTGTATTTAGAGGGCCATAGGTTCTCCACCCCTATCTTACAGCAGTTGATACATGCCTTTTAGCTGGTTCTCCTTGATAATTCTCATTACAATTTAAGCCTGAAGCGTATGCCTATATATCTAGCTTCTCACTCTTATTTATATTGCTCATTTCAGCTTATTATCTCTGAATACCTCCAACCCTTATTATCTCTCTTCCAATAAATGTCTTTTTTGGACATTCTGGAAACTGATGATGGACCAGAAGTATCACTCCAGTTGCTCATGCATCCATATTTTTGGGAAATTTTCACTGGTACATCATCCTCTGTAGAAATTGATCCACCAGCATCCAAATGAAATACTCAGAGAACAGAGATGGGGAGGCAATGATTCAATCATAAATTTGTGGTTTTAATCCAGTCATCAGTGGAGAAACAGTTTAATGAAATGACCTCTCCCTTGCTTTGCTTTTCTGCATCATTACAATGCAGCTTAACTTCGCAATAAACTTATACAGAGTGTTAAGTACCACTGACCTTTGAAAGCATGTGGTAGTTTCAAATGATTCAGCCATTTTCTTTATTGCAACTGAATTTTGAGTTCCCCAACATTCAAATTTTGTTTCACTCCAGGAATATGTTGGAGTCACAAAATGATGGTCACTTTGATTTTTTTTCTCTTCCTTCCCCAATTTTTTCTCAGCCTAACACACAAACACACACACCAAAAAAAAAAAAAAAAAAAAAAAAAAAAAACCAAGCTGATTTCAAGTCAGTGAAACAGCTTGGAAAATATATTTCTCAGTCTGGCACAGGCCCATCAGAGACAAACATCAAATAACACTTCTTCTTTCATTCATTTATTGCATATTCCTAGCTGCCACATCAATTCCTAAGATCATGATACCTGCCAGCTGCCCACAGACTTTCACCTTATGGTTATTCTGCTAATGTACAAGCAAAAGCATGTTCAGATGCATTCCAAAAAAATCTTTTAGAAGTGAAATGACTCCTTACATTTTGAAATGAACATTCATGACACTAGTCATTATGAGAAGGTTGCATTAAAGTCAAATGGAACTCTACGGAATTCTCTCACTGCCTGTCCAATGGTTATCAGATCGGATTACTTATTTTGGGGTTCACTGGAGAGCCAACCATGGGAAGCAGTCCTCTGAATGTTTTCTAATTGTAGAATTCCATTAAAATTGAGGAACAGAGTTAAACAAATGCTATTATGGAGTCTTTACCCTCCTGGCTCTAGCAAGTTAAACCGCCATGTATGATTCCAAATAACACTATTCACATTGTATGATGGGATATTGTAACTGACTTTGAGCATGCAATAACTCTTCCACAGGCTGTTGGCTGTATCAAACTAACCAACACTCTTCTATTGCCAGAGCACTCAAGTGTTTTATATATATATATATATATATATATAAATGGACAGAAATCCAGGTGAAGTTTCCTGACAGACAGAAATGTACAAATGATCCTGGGTTTTCAACAACAAAAACTTCACACTCCATTCTTTTTAATAAATGATGACTTTAGTTTGCCACCTCTTTTGGAAGAGGTAATAAAAATGTCAACTTCTCAAAGCATATAATTTTCTTTTCACTTACATATCCTGAATTTACTGTGCTTTATTTGGTCATTGGGAAGTGGACATGAGCTTCATTTGCAAGTTTGATTGTGGAAGAATGCACATCTAAAGACTCTTCCATTGAAGTTTAATGCAATGTCCATTTTCCTTTCATTCCTGAAGATGGAGCTGCTCTGAGCCTTTCACTAGTGAGGAACTATCATGAACTAACTTGAAACAAAATGGTGTAATACTAGTAAATATGGATTTCCCTTAATATCTAGTTGTTGATGCTGTTTAGTCATTAAGTCGTGTCCAGCTCTTCATGACCCCATGGACCAAAGCGTGCCAGGCCCTCCTGTCTTCCACTGCCTCCTGGAGTTTGGTCAAATTCAGGTTGGTAGCTTCCCATTTTAGTTCACTGACAACCAGGATGTCAATGTTTATTCTTGCCATCTCCTGTTTGACCACATCCAGCTTACCAAGGTTCATAGATCTTACATTCCAGGTTCCTATGCAGTATTTTTCATTGCAGCATTGGACTTTCCTTTCACTTCCAGGCGCATCCGCAGCTGAGCATCCTTTCAGCTTTGGCCCAACCACTTCATTAGCTCTGGAGCTACTGGTACTTGTCCTCTGCTCTTTTTCAGTAGCATGTTGGATGCCTTCCGATCTGAGGGGCTCATCTTCCAGCGTCACATCTTTTAGCCTTTTGTTTCTGTTCATGGGGTATTCTTGGCAAAGACACTGGAGTGGCTTGCCAGTTCCTGCTCTATCTAGTTAGCATTAAGAAAATGAAAGTTGCTCTTCATATTTTTTTTTCCTAAAGGAAATTGTAAGACACACACAAACCCCTGTGCAGTATACTGAGACTTGCTTATCCTGCCTAATAAAAAAAGAGCAATGAGAAGGCTGAACAGAGGATTGACATCTTTGCCAGGAAAGATATTGCATGTAGCAACTCCTCGAAAACTTGTTTTCACCAGAGAGAAAGGCAAATGCCTCAAGGTTACTCTAATTATTGGATGGTTACAAAGTAATGCCTTTCTTAGTAAGATATCTGAGCAGATGGTGACCACATAGCTCTCAGATGACACCAATTTGTTAGATCCATTTCAATCTATTTCCTGGGTTTGGCATTGAAAACAACTTTGACCACTCTGTGACCTTTGCCAGGGAACGGACTGTGTGAACCTGATATAATTATCATGGAAGAATATAAAAACACCACCTAGGTCAACTTATCATTCTTAATTATGAATTCAACTGCACATAGAGTAGATTTGGTTCTAAGTCAAGCTGCATATTGCATGATTTTAAGGAAGTAAATATTCCGCCAAACAGGCAAACCAGCTAACTCAAATGGATCTTGCATTCAGTATAGGATTAACAACCTCATGAACTAGAATGGCAAATTACTAATTTTCACCACTACTGACCAGCTAATTGAACAGGATGCCCATGGAGCAGTATATCAGGACTATATCGTTTGTCTTGATTGCTTCAGTGTCCTTGTTTATAACTCTATCATTGTAGCAGCTGGCCCAAAGAGAATTCTTCATTTCACAGTTTGATTGCAGGAGCCCCTAAAGAAGGGACCGTGTCCTTCACCATCAAAGCCAGCATTCCTTTTCAATGTTCTCCCTGGATCTCCCTATCATTTATTCCTTCGGCGGCTTCATCCATCTCCAGCTTGGCTCTGCCTCTCATTTTTCTCACTTTAAACTCATAATTTTTCACAACTCCCACTTGACAGATTTCCATTGCACCATATGAAACTCTAGAAAGTAATTTTAGGCTACTGAGCACTCCAGCTATATAGACATAAATAAGAGACGCTCTGAACACAACACTAGGCCCACAGGTGTGTGAACATTAAGCCTCGTCAAACTTGGCATCAGAGCAACTACGTTTGGCCCCAAAGTCTCCATTCTAAACAATTGATGGATTCCTTCTTCCAAATTCTTCGTAATGTCTGTAATTTACACAAGCAATCAGAATATTATGGTTAAACTCATTTATATGATCAATTGGCAGGAGCTGAAATTCACTGCAAAACTATTCACTGTCGGTGCAAAATTAATTACAGGGAGGAATGTTGATGGCACACTTCTGTCGGGCTAAATAGTGAAGTAACCAGACTGAGAAGCTGTGTGCCTCTCATGGAAAGCCATAATTTATACAGAAAAATAAGACATCCTAAAACATTTGTTAGTAAATAAAGGAGGCAATCTAATCTGTGCTGGTTGTGTCGGGACAGCAAGATATGAAGCCTAGCTCCACAGACGAGTCAAACAGCTTCTCTGGTCCAGCCTGTAAGAGCAGCACCTATATAAAGTATTTTCACCACACCCTGCTGTTGTCCAATGGTCCTACACTATCTATATTTGTAAGCCAAAGCCATCTGTTCAACTTGACTACAGTATACACAAAGTAATTGAAGCTTAGAGTATGTCCAGGGTCCTCAGAGTCACAGTCTGTAGATAGCTAGGTTAGAGAAGACTTTTTCAGCTTCTGGAAGTGGCAGAGGTGTAAAGAGGATGTAGACCAAGACCACAGTGGGTTTCAATAGCAAGTTCTGTGGGTGGATTTTTTAAAGGCTCTTCCCTTTTTAAGCAAAAACATAAAAAAGAAAAAACCACTGAGAAATCAAGCAAGAGGCAAGTGTTTTCCAGGTACTGAGAAATTTTTGAGGTCTTCTGCTCATGGAATAGACTTTACTCTAATGTTGAGCGTCTTAGATATGCTTTCATTTTATAGTCAGCTGATTGTAGAAGCTCTCCTAATGTTTTGGAAATGAAAATTTCTCAAGATGGATTATAGGGGATTTTTATGAAAGAGGGATGATTAACATCCTCCTTTTAAAAAGGCACTGGTTGCCTATTAGTTGAGGCCTTCTTGTTTTAAAAATGCACAATGCCTCTGAAATAACACTATGGCTAAATCTTGTAGTATAAGTTACACCTGAGGAAGTATGATGATATCACCAGTAGAAAGATTTTCAGAAATTAAATACTTCTAATTTCTGTTTTAAGACTTGTGTATAATCAGTTTTATTTCAGGAGAGTCGTGGGAGCTGTGGGTTAGAAGGAAGAAGGCTTTGATTACTGAAAATCTCCTTCTCCACATAATATTATGAGAAGAGAAGGTTTTCAATAGTTAAAGATTTCCTGTTTCTATCCCAGTACTCCCATAGCTCACATACAATGAAACTCAATACATGCAAATTGGACAAGCTACAGGACAGCTGTAGGAGGTTTTTAATTATGGCAGATCTCTCCCTTCAAGTGACATCATCATCCCTGCACAGGAAGAAGCAGGCCACTCCAGGATTTATTAAAGCCCCTATTAGCAGCTGAACATTTTAACCACTTCTTCTGGTCCCTGAAATACTGCACTCCCAAGCCAACTACACCAGAGCACAGAGTGCTGTCCTCTGAAGATGCCGGCCACAGACTGGCAAAATGTTAGGAAGAACAACCTTCAGAACACGGCCAAAGAGCCTGAAAAAACCCACAACACCCATTAGATCCCGGCCGTGAAAGCCTTCGCAAATACATTTTCTGTAAATGTTTGTCAAGATTTGGGGTGTGAGAGATGGCTTTGAGACAACTCAGTCTTCCAAGCTGACAGCAAACAGACTCTCAGAGATTGTAGGTTCCTTCACCAGCAGTGTATTTACAGACTATATACAATAGAACTATGTACATCGGTCAACGGACTCAACAATACACTTTCAGCAAATGAATGGACAGCACTTCATGCAGCAACTCTCCAACACAACACTCCACACTTTACCATAATGTGCAGCCCCTATACAGTTTGAACAACTGACCACTGGGCACATCACCTGATGTCTTCTCCCAGACATCACTTCATGTCCAATACACATTTCATGTGTCACCCCACGGATTGTATCGGCTTCATGGGCTGACTGTGGCTGCACCCCTGTTTTGAGATGGATGCCTGTTAGCAAACTTTGGTTCATGTACTACAGAGTAAATTCCATACTGAGGGTCATAATATCCTGACAATGTTGTCCCATTTTAACAACATAAGAATGGGCTGTGAAACTGAGTAGTTTTGTAGTACAGCTCTATTCAGCAAAGTCCAATGCCTTCCTCAACCTAGACCTAGGCTGATTGCTGCAGCCATTACAGACCACCATGTTTCAAACAACAACCATGCTATCTCTCAAATATATGAGCAGACACTAATAATGTTTCAAAAGTGATTCAATAAACTCACATTAATAATACAACAATAAAACAACTCCTATAAAACAAGTCTTTGTTGAATAATGCACAGATTGTATAATGCAGGATCTAGTATAACATATGAGAGTTCGTGCAGCCACATATATATTTTAAGAAGAATAGTTCTTTCCTTTAAGGGCTGCCAGAGAACATTAATTCTTTTGAAGATTTAAAGTGGCCATTTTCAACCTTTTTGGGGGGTTATGGCCATAAACACAATATGAAAGAAATATAGGACAAATCAGGATTGTACAAGTTGCATAACAAACCTTATAATGTGCTCTGTGAAGAAATGTTTTCAGTTAGTGGCCCTCTTCAAATATGCCAGGATATGTCCTCTGTTGAGAATAGCTGATTTAAAGGACCAGCTGGTCCATATCTGATTCAGATCTTTAAAATAACATTGCTACTTTTGGGTAACAAGTAGTATAACTAGTAGTTACAAAATTACTTTTTAGATGTAGCAGTAATGGCCAAAATTCTGTTGCTGATTTATGTCTGCATAAATAAAACTGTGTAACTCATCACATTAAATTGCCACTAATGAGTAAGATACTGGTTACATTCCTAGATGTAATTGAGGGTGCACCTCACAACAGAACCAGAACCTGGTCAGTTTGTGGCAAATTCACTACACTAAGCTATGTAGTTTAGCTTAAACATACACAAACCCACAGGATCCATGCCAATATTGCATTAATTTCAAAAATCATTTTAAAAGAGTGTTTTAAAAGGATAGCATCAGAATGAAAATGTGCAACACAACAAATTTCTTGTGTGATCAGAGTAACAATTATGACAACCTAGATACCGAGAAGTGATGAGTAGCAAAAAGAGTTCCTTTTAAAATATAACATTATGAGCTCTGTTCTGATTTGAAGGAAAGAGACCTATATGGAGGGTCAAATGTTGCTCATCACAGTTAGCAGCATCTGCACAGCAGGCGTAGCAGCAGGAACACAGCAGGTCATCTGATCACAGGCTTCCCGACTGAGGGAGAGGTATGGTACATCACTTTAAAATATAATAATCATTCTAATTTTGTATTTTCATACATAAACTAGCATGTGCAATTTTCTGAAAATTACTAGCGCTCTGCAAATACCATCTGCTTTAATTTGGTTCAATCGATTTGTCTTATAGAGAGATTTGAGTGCATTTTTAGACTGACTGTTTCTACTTGTATCTGAATATTCTAAACCTGTGGCAGCAAACCTTTTTGGGCCCAAGTGCCCAAACTGGGAGGAGGGGGGGACAATAGGTTGCATGCTGCGGCAGCAGAACTGGAAGTGGCAGAGGCGGAACTGGAAGTGGCGGCTGAAGGGAGAATCCCAGGTACAATTTGCCTCAAGACCCCACTTCAGATCCACCACCAGCACCAGCTGCTCCAGATCCTGGTCCGCCACCTGTTGAAGTGCCAGCCCCGCGGCTGCAGCCACCTCCTGAGGTTTGGAAGGGGGGAGTAGCAATCCGGCAAATTATGGCTCGCGTGCTCGCAGAAAGAGCTCTGCGTGCCAGCTGTGGCACACGTGCCATAGGTTCGCCATCTCTATTTTTATATATTTGTATGGATATGATTTGTGAAAATTAAAGCAAAGGGGGGAAATGAAAGAGTTTGATCTGGCATACCGGGGTACAATTCAGTGCCATCAACTACTGCTAGACCTCCAGTGTACAAACAATGCTCCCACCAGTTTCCCTCTTTCCTTCCTTCCTCTGTTCTTCCTTCCTTCTCCCCCTCCTTCCCTTCCCTCCACTGCCATCACTGAGAACTGTGCAATTTATTCAAATTTAATCAGCAAAAATGTTTGTTGAAGGGAGAAGGAATACCTCTGATTACTAGCTTCACAGTCCCAATAGGTGGCATAGTACCTGTTTGCTGCCTTGTGTGTTATGTTTGTCACCCATACCATCTGGAACAGAGGCAAGCACAATGAAAAAAAGAGAAAGCCAAGGTGCTACTAAAAATAAAAGTCAGCAGCAGGCATCAAAAAAGTAAAATACGAAATGCAGAGGTAGCTCAGGTCTTATTCCTATGACCTACTCCACGCAAATCCTGCACAAAAGACTCAAAACATTCTGTCCTTCTTTCACATACACACAGGCATTCAATAAATGAGATTGTAAAGTGGAATGCAAAATGCCATCTTTGGCTGCCTAAAAGAAGAGGAAATTCTTCAATGCACACCCATCCTGCAGATTGAAAAGGATGCAAATAGCAAGCTCTAACAGACCAACATGCTTCTTTCACCCTGCTAAGTTGTGAAATGGTACCCAATCAATGGACGAGGAAATTTATCCTGTCAAGCTGTGCCCCTTCCAGGAACTCCATGATTGGGATATCCAGGTCATCTGGGTTTTTTATTGGTGGCTGAGCTGTCATTTATTGGAGCTTCCTGGTCCAATAAGTGTTACTTTTGTTTTCTGAGAGTTTGGGGGAGGTGCTTCCAACCCTTTTTTGACCAGCTTTTTAAACCAAAGTGTTGGAGCAACAGTTAGGGCTTTGTGGGGCCCCAATTCAATCGGAATGCCATTTCAAATCAGAATCTGTTTATTTTCCCCATTAAATTTCTGAGCCCAAAGCACATCTCTAAAAAAACACTGTCCTCTTTGGTGAGCCTTGTTCTCCTTTTTGGTGATATGTCACATAGCCACCTTAACATCACCAAAAAGCTTGATTCAGGCTGAGATGATGAGTAATCTTACAAACACAGAGGATAGGGCTCTAGTGCCTCCTCTGTCTAATTTTTCTACCCTTCTGCATATAGAGAGCTGTGTGTCTGAAGTGCTCTCCTGTACACGAGGGCTCTCCACATGAGCCTGAATCCTGATTTTCCAAGGTCCCAAGTCATGTGGCAAGTCCCCATAGAGAGTAGGGCCTTCCCTGTTCAGATTCATCACCCTTCATGTGTAGGAGGGTAATGGAAATGATGAAGGTAACAGCAGAGCTAGGATGCTCCCCTTCATGCATAGTGAGTTTAATCTAATATATAGCATGTGTGTTTAGTCGTTTAGTCGTGTCCGACTCTTTGTGACCCCATGGACCAGAGCACGCCAGGCCCTCCTGTCTTCCACTGCCTCCCGGAGTTGTGTCAGGTTCATGTTGGTTGCTTCGCAGACACTGTCCAGCCATCTCATCCTCGGTCGTCCCCTTCTCCTCTTGCCATCACACCTTCCTAACATCAAGGTTTTTTCCAAGGACTCTTTTCTTCTCATGAGATGGCCAAAGTACTGGAGCCTCAGCTTCAGGATCTGTCCTTCAAGTGAGCATTCAGGGTTGATTTCCTTTAGAACTGATAGGTTTGTTCTCCTTGCAGTCCAGGGGATTCTCAAGAGCCTCCTCCAGCACCACAATTCAAAGGCATCAATTCTTCGGCGGTCTGCTTTCTTTATGGTCCAGCTCTCACTTCCATACATCACGACAGGAAAAACCATAGCTTTGACTATTCGGACTTTTGTTGGCAAGGTGATGTCTCTGCTTTTCAAGATGCTGTCAAGATTTGTCATCGCTTTCCTCCCAAGAAGAAGGCGCCTTTTAATTTCAGGGCTGCTGTCTCCATCTGCAGTGATCATGGAGCCCAGGAAGATAAAATTTGACACTGCCTCCATATCTTCCCCTTCTATTTCCCAGGAGGTAATGGGACCAGTGGCCATGATCTTAGTTTTTTTGATGTTGAGTTTCAGACCATTTTTTGCACTCTCCTCTTTCACTCTCATTACAAGGTTCTTTAATTCCTCCTCACTTTCTGCCATCAGAGTGGTATCATCTGCATATCGGAGGTTGTTGATATTTCTTCCGGCAATCTTAATTCCGGCTTGGGTTTCTTCCAGTCCAGCCTTCCGCATGATGTATTCTGCATATAAGTTAAATAAGCTGGGGGACAATATACAGCCTTGCCGTACTCCTTTCCCAATTTTGAACCACTCAGTTGTTCCATGACCAGTTCTAACTGTTGCTTCCTGTCCCACATATAGATTTCTCAGGAGACAGATAAAGTGGTCAGGCACTCCCATTTCTTTAAGAACTTGCCATAGTTTGCTGTGGTCCACACAGTCAAAGGCTTTCGCATAGTCAATGAAGCAGAAGTAGATATTTTTCTGGAACTCTCTGGCTTTCTCCATAATCCAGCGCAAGTTAGCAATTTGGTCTCGAGTTCCTCTGCCTCTTCGGAATCCAGCTTGTACTTCTGGGAGTTCTCGGTCCACATACTGCTGAAGCCTACCTTGGAGGATTTTGAGCATAACCTTGCTAGCGTGCGAAATGAGTGCAATTGTACGGTAGTTGGAGCATTCTTTGGCACTGCCTTTCTTTGGGATTGGGATGTAGACTGATCTTTTCCAATCCTCTGGCCACTGTTGAGTTTTCCAAACTTGCTGGCATATTGAATGTAGCACCTTAACAGCATCATCTTTCAAGATTTTAAATAGTTCAACTGGAATGCCATCACCTCCACTGGCCTTGTTGTTAGCCAGGCTTTCTAAGGCCCACTTGACTTCACTCTCCAGGATGTCTGGCTCAAGGTCAGCAACTACATTGTCTGGGTTGTCCGGGATATCCAAATCTTTCTGATATAATTCCTCTGTGTATTCTTGCCACCTCGTCTTGACGTCTTCTGCTTCTGTTAGGTCCTTCCCATTTTTGTCTTTTATCATGTTCATCTTTGCGCAAAATGTTCCTCTAATATGTCCAATTTTCCTGAACAGATCTCTGGTCTTTCCTTTTCTGTTATCTTCCTCTATTTCTTTGCATTGTTCATTTAAGAAGGCCCTCTTGTCTCTCCTTGCTATTCTTTGGAAGTCTGCATTCAAGTTTCTGTAACTTTCCCTATCTCCCTTGCATTTTGCTTCCCTTCTCCTCTCTGCTATTTCTAAGGCCTCGTTGGACAGCCACTTTGCTTTCTTGCATTTCCTTTTCTTTGGGATGGTTTTCGTTGCTGCCTCCTGGACAATGTTACGAGCCTCTATCCAAAGTTCTTCAGGCACTCTGTCCACCAAATCTAGTTCCTTAAATCTGTTCTTTACTTCCACTGTGTATTCATAAGGGATTTGGTTTAGATTATACCTGAGTGGCCCAGTGGTTTTTCCTACTCTCTTCAGTCTAAGCTTGAATTTTGCTATGAGAAGCTGATGATCAGAACCGCAGTCAGCTCCAGGTCTTGTTTTTGCTGACTGTATAGAGCTTCTCCATCTTTGGCTGCAGAGAATATAATCAATCTGATTTCGATATTGCCCATCTGGTGATTTCCATGTATAGAGTCGCCTCTTGTGTTGTTGGAAAAGAGTGTTTGTGATGACCAGCTTATTCTCTTGACAAAACTCTATTAGCCTTTGTCCTGCTTCATTCTGAACTCCAAGGCCAAACTTCCCTGTTGTTCCTTTTATCTCTTGGCTCCCTACTTTAGCATTCCAGTCCCCTAGAATGAGAAGAACATCTTTCTTTGGTGTCAGTTCTAGAAGGTGTTGTAAATCTTCATAGAATTGTTCAATTTCAGTCTCCTCAACAATGCTGGTTGGTGCATAAACTTGGATTATTGTGATGTTGAATGGTCTGCCTTGGATTCGTATTGACATCATTCTATCATTTTTGAGATTGTATCCCATTACAGCTTTTCCCACTCTTTTGTTGACTATGAGGGCTACTCCATTCCTTCTACGGGATTCTTGCCCACAATAGTAGATATGATAATCATCTGAGCTGAATTCGCCCATTCCTGTCCATTTTAGTTCACTGATGCCCAGGATGTCGATGTTTATTCTTGCCATCTCCTGTTTGACCACCTCCAGCTTCCCAATGTTCATAGATCTTACATTCCAGGTTCCTATGCAGTATTTTTCTTTGCAGCATTGGATTTTCCTTTCACTTCCAGGCACGTCCACAGCTGAGCGTCCTTTCGGCTTTTGCCCAACCACTTCATTAGCTCTGGAGCTACTTGTACTTGTCCTCCGCTCTTCCTCAGTAGCATGTTGGACGCCTTCCGACCTGAGGGGCCCATCTTCCAGCGTCATATCTTTTAGCCTTTTGTTTCTGATCATGGGGCGTTCTTGGCAAAGATACTGGAGTGGCTTGCCATTTCCTACTCCAGGTGGATTGCGTTTAGTCGGAACTCTCCACTATGTCCTGTCCGTCTTGGGTGTCCCTGCACGGCATAGCCCATAGCTTCTCTGAGTTACTCAAGCCCCTTCGCCACGACAAGGCAGCAGTCCATGAAGGAGAATATATAGCATAGATTACCACAAACATACCAGATGACTCTCTAGCATAGACTGGAGCTGGCTGGCAGTGAGAATGAAGCTGTGTTGGGGTTAATCAAAGACCTTCACAACTGGCAATGCAATGTGTCAAAGGGAGGCCATAAAAAAAAAACATAGTCCATAGGAAGTTTCTCTGATAAATCCAAGAGTCTACATACAGCCCAATTTCCTATTTTATAAAATTTCCAGGTCAGATGGAGAAGCTACTTGTTCAAAACTCAAATACAATCACTTCTTTCTCTTCCTTCCCTCCCTCCCTCCTTTCTTTTTTTTTTTTTTTTCATACAGGGAAAAAAACTATCCTAACTAAAGACAGCACTCATTCCTCCAGTTCTGATTTCCAGAAAGACAAGATTCTGTCATGAACAACATAAAGGTAGAGAATAGCCAGTCAAAATCTGACACTATATTTACCTCGCCAATCATACAAAGCTGAAAGAGATGGAAGAAAACTGCTCAGAAGCCAGAGTCCATGCAGTAATTCAGATTTTTGTTTAATTGAGTAAGTTTTAGTTTTCATTCAGGCACAGGAGAAAACAGAAGTAACCCTAAAATACCAGCTGCATTTTATACGGGAAAATAAATGACAGTTATTAACTTAACTGGTTCTAAGGAAATACTTCATTTACAAACCATATTTGACAGCTGAAGTTTGTTTGCAATGCAGAACTGTCCTCCCAAACCCCACACATCCCAGTGAACCTCAATTACTTCTTTGATTTTGGTGCTTCCATAGAGACCCCCTAAAAGGGAAGTGATGGATGAGATCCTGTCAGGCTTCCATTCCTTGGTGGCCTTGAATCCATCCTGTTATCAGTTACACTGCCAACCATGACAGTGATGAACACAAGGCTGGCAGCTGACGACACCCCTATTCATTACCCCAAAAGAGAATAGGAAGAATTGAGCCTGCCAGCTTTCAATACTTCACTCAGATCTATGGAGTAACCCTTTGAAGGGCTTGATTAAGGAAAAGATGTATATTTAAAGGAGAAGATACAATATACATAGATTTTCTTTCAACTATCATGCTTTTAAAACAAAACAAAAAAGTTATATGTGTTTTCCAATAATGGCAATAAGCAATGTTTTGTTTTTTGTTATTCAAACAGTCGTAGTCACCTAAGTATCACAAAGAATACTGTCCCTTTTTGTGGACTTTATCTTACCAACATGGATAAAACCAAATGGTGTAGCATGTGATTTTATTGCACATACTTTGGGGAACCTGCTGGAAAAGAAAAAATGGTACAGAAATACATTGGTAGTCCTAAAATAAATAAACTGATTGGGGGTTCCCTTCGTTTGGGCTTGTACAGTAATACACTTGACCAGTGATAACCCATCTGTACAGATCTACTGCTCCTAAGATAGGGTTTCTGTTTTGTTTTGTTTTGTTTTATCTGTGAAGATTCTCAGTCATCCAGGTGAGGTTATTTGGAAGCTGAACTTTTTTCTTATTAGACTGAAACCTTTTGCTACTCTTCCAAGTACATAGCTTGTTCTGTTCTGTACATGACTACATATTATTTATTAAATTAAAATGGCAATAAAAGGCAAGCAAGTACATTATAATTACAATATGCTTTCTTTCTTCTCCCTCATCTCCCATGCCATGAGAGGGAAGCTATCTATTTTTCAGAAATACAAGAACCAGTTTCAACCCAAACAGTAATGGAGATGGAAGAATCCAGAAGCCCAGTAAATATCAAATAAGTTGTGCCTGATTACTAGTACCTCAGCTACTAAAGGCGCATATGCTTCTTTGCTTGCTTTCCCCTGTTACTGTACTAATTAATTATGTGCCATCAACTCCATTCTGATTTATGGCAACCCCTGCCAAGGTTTCCTGAATATCAAGCACTAAGAATTTCCCATTACCACCTTCTGTTTGTGTTCTAGAGCTATACAGCTGGCCCACAGATACACAATCTGGCTCTTCTGCCAGGACCGAAAGTAAGGAACCGAACTCCCAACTGGTGGCTTCATAGCCAGGTACTCCTACTGACTGAACTATCCAGACAGCTGTTGTCAGTCAATCACAGCTGAAAAGGAAACTAATGAAAAACAAGCTGTATCAATGAAAAGGGCTTCTCTTCCATCATAGGCATACTGAGTTCTCAATCTCTCCATAGTACCTGTCCAGATTCTACAAGCATCTTCCTTGGTCCCAATTTTTCCAAAATAAAGCACACTTAATTAATAAGATGCTTCACATGTTGGCAGATGTTCCTGTGATTTTTTTTTCATTCTGATGCTTCTTAGTACATTGAATTGCATATAATATAGTCAAGCACTGATGTGTGTGAATCATGAAACAGCAATGATAAGAAACCTTGATGCCTTCCTATTTATAAATAAAGTTTGATAAAGGACTGTTCACACAGATTCAGCTAAACAATTTGATTTTGCTCCCTCTGCTTTGATGCTTTTTGCTTCTTTGACAATTTCTTAAATGTTCTCTTTTTCTCTCCTCAGGCAAGAAGTGGATTACTAATTGCTTTAAAAGGTTTAGGTTACTTTTCTCTGATTTCCCACATAGAAATGTATTTATAACATTTACAGTATATACTTCTCTGCATCTAAAAAAAAAATAGTCTCTGCTTGAAGAACAGTAATTAAAACATCAATATAGTGGGAAAACCCCATATTGGGGAAAAAACAGATGTTTAATAATACCTCTTTCAATCAGCAAAACCTAGCTTAAATAAAAGCAACTTGGCAGATGCTGAAAATATATTAATGTTGGTGGTTGCTGGACATTAATTGGCAGGGGATTCTATAGAGAGGGAACTAAAACAATAAAAGCTCTATTCTACATGGATTTCAAATTGTTTGATGCCCATGTGGAACCACCAAGATAGCCTCATGCAATGATCTCAGTGAGTGGACAGATTTATAATACAGAACGCATGCTATGTATCCTGATCTAATGCTGTTAGAGCTTTATATAATAAAACCTGGTTCAATTACAAACAGCAGGCCTTGACAACAGCCAGGCTTTCATATCCTGAATAGCTACAGCTTCCAGACCAACCTTAAAAGCTGTCTCAAATATACAACAGTAATATAGGCCTTGGAGCAAGGAAGGGGCCTAGCACCTGTACCAAAAACCTTGAAAATAAACAACTACAAGTATTTTATCAGTCTAAAGTAGCAGGGGAAGCACTGTTTTCTGTCCTGTTTTACAAAGTATTTTCAGTGTGCCACATCAGAATCGGCCACTAGATGGAACCAGAGAATATTTCCCTGCATTTTTCTGGTTGATGGACAAACTACTTTCTCAAGCAGATCAGTAATGATTCTGATGACCCAGCTGTTGCAAAGATGTGAGTAATGCCAGAAGTTACTTTTCAGAAGTAACATTCCAAGCTGAATTTGTAACACCACCACCATAACAAAATTATCCCTATCCAACAGAAACAGCAGCAGACATACCACATAAAGCTAGTAAAAGGCATTTGAGCCAGCAGAGCCACCTGTGCGATAAGCAATAGAGACTGATACAGGAGCACTTCAAATCCATAGGAGTACCGGTATTCTTTCTGAGGCAATGTATCCTACAGGAAATAGGGAACAACTCCTTCTGGACTTAGAAATCACTTGTGTGAATGTCTTCCTAGGCTTCCATTTATTAGCCTAATATAGCTTTGACTTAATCCAGATTGATCCAAGATTTGTATGTCCTCAGCTGATTATGTCATCATAGATAGATCGATCCATGATTCATGTCAATGTCACTTTGCTCCAGTTATTCTAATGTCTGCTTCCAGTGGCTTCATATTGATATTAAACTACAGTGGGAACAAGACAGTATCTTGAAGTTTATGGTCTCATGCTATTACCTCTTGCCTTATAAATCCATTATTCAATAGAACTGTGAAACCTGTCTTTTACAAGTGCACATTTTTCTCAGCCCTAAATAATTTATGTTGAACAGGACCTCCAAAACAGAGGTCTAATATTCACTTCTATGGTGGAAGAAAACAAGAAGATTTACAGAGCCTTGAAAAGTTAATTTCTGGACAATGGCCAACATCCTATTGTGTTTTTACTCTGGTGTAATACAATTAGTATAAATTTAGGCAGGAAATAGGTAGAAGTTGAGAAGTCAGTGTACACATTTGCTGTTGTGCCCTGAGATTTGCCATGTAGTATAACTAATAGCATCTTGGTCTATGACTTCCAGAATCTCCAGTCACCATGAATGTATTGTGTTTTCCCCTGTAAAATCCCAGTTTTAGGCAAAAACACACTCCTGCCCATTCACATCTTATGTATTTATTTTAGAAATGTTTATTTCTTCAATAAATACGTAAGAGATGCTCAAAGGGACTTAAAAAAATTTTTAAAGCACAAAACCAGTAATTAATCAGAAAAACTCATCAACTAATAGAAGCAGGAAAAGAAAAAAGAAAAAGAAAACAAGAGAATTTTTTAAATGGGAAAATATTGTGTGTGTGTATGTGCATGTGCACGCACGTGAACATGTGGAAAGGGAAGGGGGGAGAGAGAATGCACACTGGAAGTCACATTATGGGAATATGCATTTGGCCATTTATTCATATTCTTACAATACTTGTGAGGCTGAAGATATAATAGTCTTTTATAATTACGATGGAACACACAGCATGAGCACAGTGTGAGAAAAAAGATCAAATAATCCTAGCCAAGATAAACTAGAGAAGAATTTGAGTGTATGGTTGAGTGTATGGAAAAAACAGATTTCTCCACCATTTGAAAAAAATAATTTTAAAAAAAATGATTGCCCTTTGCTTCATACTGTTTTTGAAGTCTGATTAATCCTGGGCTTATTCCCATTCTCTTCCACACCACTGTCTATACATTTCTGTATTTGCAACCTTTCAGTAAGCCAGCAGACAAAAAGAATGTTAGTGTTGCTGCTGCAAAAGACTCCATCAATCCAGTTATTAGAACTCGCTTCTTTGAGCTAATCAAAAGTGCAGTAGCATCTGAAACTCTGAGGGACTCACTCCAAAGCTCACGGGCCTTCTCAAGGAATGACTCTGATCAATGGTCCAAGCTAATCAAAAGAAGGTGGAATGCTTCACAGCCCATAGCTCAATTACAAGGATGATTCACTTTGGAGGGCAAGAGACCTTAAAATGGAAATAATCCAAGCAAGGAAGGAAAGAAGGAACAAATCAAACCACTCCAGCAAGGAACTTTCCTCTTGAAGGAGGAGGGAGACAGGCAGCCCTCGATTTTACTTTTTAGGAGTAGTTTGGGCACTGTATTGATGAGGATTTTTTTTAAAATGAGGGTTCACAGAATGCAATTAGCATCATGTCACATCTACTTCTGCAGAAAGATGGAGGAATACACAAAATGGCACTGAATGGAACTTCAGTATTAAACTGCAATAATAGCCTAATAAATGCAGGAGATCCAGGATTCTGTCTCTGCATATAGAAAAGGAAGCTCTGCTGTATATAATTCTTGTAGTTCCTTAACTCTCTCTAACTTTCAAAAGTTCACCCTGTAGGACTAAGGTCTAAAATCATAATAAGCCAGATGAGAAGTGCTCTTCTTGTTGCTAAGCTCCCTGGGCTTGAGAAAATGGTGCTTTTTTAATCACAAGAAAAATAGGTGCATGGCCTTTTTTCCCCCTCAAGACTACAAAAAAAAAATCCTACTAGAGCATCCCACTTTGCTTTTCAGCCATTCTCTGGAGTTCCTTTTATATCAGAATGTGTCTCCATTCGTCTTCAAACCCAGCTCTTTACTCCCTCTGAGTGCAGCTTAAGCACACACAAGAGGTCTGTCATAGGCTAACTGGTGGGGCCCTGCTGAGGAAAAAAAATCTTTCTAAAAATGAAAGATAGACAGGCTAATGGGGGAGGGGGGGACAGAGGAAAATGGAGCTGGAACAAAGCATTTGCTTAACTTGAAGTCCAAAGTACCTTTCTTTTGTCATCTCATATATATTTTTTTCTGTGGGTAACTTTTATCATACAGAACAGATATTTCAGGGACCCCTTGGAAGTTTCAAATATATGGTGATTGATGGCCAGTCAAAAGAAAAATTCAGAAAGCAATAAAGCTATAAAAGGGAGGAATGTGGCAAGCCTGCCTCAGGATTGCCTGACGGTGCCTTTCACATTTCTTTCATCACATCGTTTCTTCGAACCCGTTAAGCACTGCAGGGTGAGAACAAGCAAGGACTTTGTGGAAGATCTGGAGCTGCCACTATGTAATCCATCCTGCCTATGGTAGCAACCGGAGGATAAAAGGTTTAAAGAAAGAAAAACACAAGGACAGGTTCTGTGAAAGAAAATAAAAGAGCAGCAAGATCTCTGCAAACCCAATGGGAGTGTCCTGGAGATCTCTTTGATGAAAGATTGAGTGTGCACTGGGAAATAAAAATCTTTGTTGAAGTTTTAAAAAAAAAACTACTGAAGGAAGTGCTAGTAGGATTGCTTTTTCGTGATTTTTGTTCCTACTTATTTATTTTTTTACTTATTTATTTGCTTATTTGGAGGGGCTTTGTAGATGTTCAGCAGATCCATGGCTATCATATATCTATCCTACAAGGAATACCATATTTAAGAAGGTTGTCTCCACACAGCATGCTCCATATAGGGTAAAACAGGCAAGCACAGGAGTGCTGGATCTTTCATTTAACAACATTTAATGGAAGGAAAGTCTCCTCTCTCCTCTTCCCTCTGGGCAGTCTCCCACAAGACATTTCCATGTTGTGCAGGAATGGTCAGATGTAGCAGGGAAGGCAAGGTTTACATGCTTCTAGGATTCTTCTACCGCAAACAAAGGATGGCTAAAACAGTGTGATTGATGTTATATAAAAATACATTCATGCACAGAGATTTTATAACTATGGCCAGATGTGCTGGTGCAGTGCGGTATCCTGGACAGTGATGGTGTGCAGGTCAAGTGAGGAAGGTCACCTTTAAATAAGCACTTTCAGAAGTTATCTCTTATAAGTTCTGGCATGCTAAGATCAGCTGTCTTCAAATGTATTGGACTCCAGTTCCTACCTTCCCCAGACACCATGGCTCATGACTGACTGTCATCAAACCACTGCACACATTTTAAAAAACCATGAATTTTTATCTGATATTTAAACAGTGGAAACCTAAATTTCATCTGCTTATGTTTTGAACTAAAATGGCCTACTTCCTTCTTTTGGTCTAGGCACCCCAAAAAAAAAACAAGCAATATTTCTGCTGCCTCCTTTTTCCTTTTCTTTTCAAGAAGAAATTCAAATAGTGTGTATGTTTTTTATAGAGTGATTTTAATATTATGACAAATTGTGTTGTTCTCTGCTGTAGTATAAAGGGCACTGGATGTTTCCCAACATTGTGCTTCTGATAGTGGGGTCAGCTCCATTACTTCACATGTCTCTAGTTTACATTTTTTCAATTAGGAGGCAATCAGTACACTATTATGACTAAAAATTGTTGAAATGACCTTTTGGCTGCATTTGTTATATGTTGGGTCCTAGGGCATAGCTTGAATGAAAGCATGACAGGAGAATCAGCAGAGCTAGCCTAATGATAAATAAGAACAATTATCACACTTATTATCTGATAATTTATGATATCCCATTAATCCATCATAAAGCACCTTTCTGATAAGAGTTTGATGCTTACGTTTCCTTTTGTACCTCATCTTCATGTCATCTAGCAGTGCTCACAGAACATAAAAGAGTCATTTATTCCACATAAAATGAACTTTCATTCTGCATATGAGATCATTTCAATCACAGCAGATGAATCGCCTCTCATATATAAACAAGAAATTAGTTTTTTTCACTAATTTTGATTATAAAGATAGAAACAGAAGCTATTGTCTAGTTAACTATCTCAGTCCTCAGGGGCTGGAAAAATGATACCAGTGTTTTTGTTGTTTCCCAAGAAACAAGTCTTTTTCCACCCTTTAGAAATTCTAAATTATGAATTACAATGTGAAGGCCTTAGCATCCTACCCTGTTCTTGGATATGAATATTCAAAACCCATACGATGTAACAGGGGGGAAAGCAAAGCACTGTAGCTTCAAATTCATAAGAACTGTATTATCAATTTGTACAAAACTGCAATTCACCTGTTTTCACCACTCAACTAATTTGCATCTATGCAGTTTGTATGAAAAATCCAGGTATTCTTCATATACAATACATAATTCATTTATGGAAGTCAAAACGTGCCACTGTACTCTAGCTGAGATGGTTTTAGAAATCAGAAAGATACATAGCTAATCTAACTATATTTATTAACTATGATAAATGCATGGAATATCCATAATCAGAGACTTAAGCCAATGGATACCACTTGCGGGCAACCAATAATTGAAGATGGCTACTTCCTTTATGTCCAGCTTCTGGGTTTTTGGAATAGATATCTGACCCCTATTTGAAATAATATGCTAACTTACACGAACTGTTGGGTCTAAGCCACAGTATTTATAGAGCTTATCTACAAGTTACAGCTGTCTAAAAAAAAGGACTGGCAAAAAAAACCAGGGAACCAACAACCCTCTTCATGGTTCATCGGAAATCCCTGGGGAAATTCATGGTCGTGGGTCGTCGACTTTGGCAGTTCGTTCCCATCTCTAGTTTAAAATTTTCTGTTAGACAGTTCTAGTGGTATAGGTCAGAGAAGTGCAAGAATTATGCTCTCTAGCATAATTCTAGGTACATTGCCAAACGATAGTTCCTAAGATTTTGTAGGATGGGATTATGGCAATTAAAATTGTATCTGACACTAGGGCTGACCCAGAGGGAGCACTTGTCCTCCACTTTTATGTACTGGCAAATATTTCTTCAGCATTTTTTCCACTATCCAATAAGGTATAAACTGGTATCAGCTGTGAAAAATATGATGAAAACCATGTTTTTCATGTTTCATTTTTTTAAAAAACCTCCTGTAGTTGGTTTGTTGTTACTGTTGTTTCACTTTATACACTGCTGGAGTTCAGATGGCAAGAGCTTCTCTTGTTAGAAGTTTTTTAATAAACATTATTCCATTATTAAACAGACAAGGTAAAAGGTAAAGATTAAGGTTCCCCTTGACAATTTTTTGTCCAGTCGTGTTCGACTCTAGGGGGCGGTGCTCATCCCCGTTTCCAAGCCATAGAGCCAGCGTTTGTCTGGAGACAATCTTCCGTGGTCACATGGCCAGTGCGACTTAGACACGAAACGCTGTTACCTTCCCACTGAGGTGGTCCCTATTTATCTATTTGCATTTGCATGCTTCTGAAGTGCTAGGTTGGCCGGAGCTGGGACAAGCGACAGGCGCTCACTCCGTTGCATGGATTCGATCTTACGACTGCTTGGTCTTCTGACCCTGCAGCACAGGCTTCTGCGGTTTAGCCCGCAGCACCACCACGTCCCTAAAAAAACAAACAGACAAACCAGACAAACCAGAACATTTACCAGTTAATATCATTTTGAAAGGACCTCTTCAAGATTTTTTTAAGAGTTCACTGTAAAGAGAACTGATTTGAAAGTGGATTAACAGTGGATGTCTGCTGTGTTGGAAGCTTTTGGTTTAGCACTCTTTCACTGAAACAAGGGGGGAACACTAAAATCCCCAGAGAATATCATTTCTAGGTTTTCCTCTATATATCCGACCTAGTTAGCCACAGAAACAGCTTTAGTTGCTCTTATGGACAATAACATACCATGGAAGAACCACAATAAATATTTAACTGATCATTCTCCTGGACCTCATAGCTTTCGGTATCAGGGCACCTTTCTGAGGGAATTGTCCAAAGTGGGGACTGGAGGCAGCATGTCATATTGGTTCCATTCTTGGATGTTTGCTTCCAGCTAGCTGGAGCAAGGGAACTTTCTGTACCATGACAATTCACAATTCACACAATTCGCTTGTCTGCATGGGTTCCTTTGGAGCAGGATGATTGTACTATAGTAGAGGGCCTGTGCCTCTGCCATTGGTCCTCCTTCTCTCTAGCCCTGTCCTTGCCTCTTGCTGGCAAAGACACAATTTATACCGACAGAGAGGTTTACATATGTCTCAAATGACTGAAATAATTTGGTTTCATAAGCAATTTGAAAAAATACCCTTCTGTCAGAAGAGTACTTTACCTCACTTTCCAACCAAAAAAGAACTTCCTAGGCAAAAAAAATCCATGCTTCCATGTACATCCTAGAGACACTTTATTTTACACAGCGGTTCTTAATTTGAGTGGGACTGGGCTCTGAATCTGCTTTCTAACCTTCTAATTTTGAAGAGGAAAGTAAAGAACGCATTACATACACTTCTCAGAAGGACCTTGCACTAGCTGGCAGGTAATGATATGAATATATTCAATAATGCATGATGGGGCAAATTAATGTTCATTGTACAAGTCCAATATTCAGTTTAAAGTCTTAACAGGTTTACTAAAAATGGAGAAAAATTGAGAAAGAAAGAAACAGTTAATAATATACAATATAAAGCAAAGTGTGCTGCTTATATACCACCCCACAGTGCTCCAAGCACTCTCTGGGCGGTTTACAAGTTAATTATGCAGGCTACACATTGTCCCCCCAGCAAGCTGGGTACTCATTTTACCGACCTCAGAAGGACAGAAGGCTGAGTCAACCTTGAGCCGGCTATCTAGGACTGAACCCCAGGTTGTGAGCACAGTTTTAGTTGCAGTACAGCAGTTTAACCACTGCGCCACGAGGCTCTTGTGCAACAAAAGCAATAAAGCAACAAAGCAACAAAGTAAGAAAAGCAAAGGCAAAGTATATCAAGGCAACGAAAGGGGCCAAACAGTTTGATCTACTCAGTAACTTGAAGAGTTACCAAGGCAAAGACTCATGGCCAAACTAAGTTGGAAACAGCGGCAACTCCCCTCCAGGTCAGCAAAGCTCTCTTACCTTTCCTCTCTCCCCCTCCTTCCTTCAGGAAGGAACTGACAAAAGTCAATGAGTCCTCTATGATGCCCACACTGTCTATTTCCTTCCCAAGGCGAGAATATTTATAGTCCTCAGCTGTTTGCTGGTGTTAACGTCTCTTCTGGATAAGAACCAAGCTGATAATATCCACCAAATATCCACAAAGCTGCCCAGCCTTATCTGCACTCTTCCTTCACGAGGGAGCAAAACTCCAACTGCAGGGAGTCTGTCACCAACAGTAACAATTATGAAGCTTGTTTATAAGATTAATTTAAAAATTTGAAGGTTGAAATAGATAAAAATAATGTAAATAGTAATATAATAGTGATTAAAATTGAAAAGCAGTGGAGCTCAGCATAAACGACGTTCGTCTTCTCAAGCTGGAAGCGGAAAACTTCAGCAAAGTATATAAAATAAGTGAATTAGAAGGAGAGCTTAAGAGGAATGTGATGTCCAATGCATGACACTGGTTTATATTTGAAGATCCCAGCTAAGAAGTCCTGACCCAAATAGCCATGAGACTGAGGTTGGCAGCTAGATTAGATCAGCAGGATTCATGGTATGATAATTACAGAGTCATAACACCTACAGATGGGTTTTGTCTCTGGTGATTTCAGGAAGGTGAAATGGAAAAAGCAGTGGACCGAAGCAAACAGGAAGCACAGCAATTGACTGAAGTGATCATTAAATGAAGTGCCTAGAAATCTACCTCTATATCTGTAAGTCCTCTTTCCACGCAATGACTATGGGTCATACCTTCTCAATAAAGGGAAGCCCCATATGTGTCCAACCTAGAATGGGGACTGAGGAAGTCGAAGGGAGTAGAAAATATGCACCAATGTGATTTAAAAATGATTATTAAAGCAAAGGACATGCCAGAAGCTCTGTCAGAAACATCATGCCACGTCAAGGGCAACCTCAGCTTTCAAATCAGTGGCTAGTCCTGACAGTCATTAGCAGCTAAAGTCAAGTGTGCCTTTGCAGTGAATGAAGCTATTCTTGCTTAAGGGTCCATCTGTCAGATTTGGTGTGTCTTTTTCCCACCTTAGCAGTCCTCCCCAGCTCCACCATAACTGTTTGTAAGATTCTGGCCCTCCAGAGAAGCTTTGCAGGAAACACATAGGGCCATTCAAGGGAGTAATAGATTTCCCGAGTGCCCTTCTGTGAGCTTTCTTCCATCTACAGTTTCCAGGATCCAACCTGACAAAAACGATGTTGACTGATTTCCTGTGACTGCAATTGAAGACAGTGACTTTGCTAGTTGGGGGATCCTTGGGTTGTAGCATAACTTTTTCATGTTCTTTTCTTCCATTTGCGCAGGGCTTTTAAACTGCAGAAGTCTCTGTGCTGCAAGGTTGGAAGACCAGCACTTGTAAGATCGAATCCACGCGATGGAGTGAGCTCCCATCACTTATTCCAGCTCCTGCCAACCTAGCAGTTTGAAAGCATCTAAAAATGTGAGTAGATAAATAGGTACCACCATGGTGGGAAGGTAACGGCGTTCCCTGTCTAGTCGCACTGGCCACCTGACCATGGAAACTGTCTACGGACAAACACTGGCTCTACAACTTGGAAACGGGGATAAGCACTGCCCCCTAGAGTCAGAGACAACTGGACTAAATGTCAAGTGCAACCTTAACCTTCAGCAAGAACCAGAACATGTTCTTACTCAAGACTATTTAATGGCCCACTCGAGGTTATACATGACAGGCTGCATCTTCCTTAAGCAAACATTGCTCAGGGAATACAACCACTGATGAACCTCTAATGTGCTAATATGAGAAGTCTTTTGCTACATATGCACATGAGTTCACCGAAAGAGATTGCTGCATTTCCTCTTTTCAGATCCAAGCCAAGGTCTCAGATCTTAAGATACATCATCATAAATGTAGTCACAGATGGAAAGTTCCCCATCCAGTCTTTCTCCTTTACACGCATGTGCAAAGGAGAAAGAAAAACCTGCGCAGAGATATGGCAGGCCATCATCAAGAGTGAGGAAAGGTGGGGACTGCAGGGGAAAGAGATATGTCAGCCAAAATCAAGGCTGGGTTTGAAGCTAAGAGAAATTAAGGATATCCATGAAAAGAAGACTTTATATCCCTCAGCAGTCCCTTTATGCCTGTGAAGGAATTAATAGCCCAAATAACACCAAAATGGATAATTAATAGCATCTCAGCCAAATTACCAAGCTAATTCCATCTTGGCACCAGACAGCTGGCGGAACACTTTAGGTTAGAAGCTAGAACATGACAAATAGTAGCCCCTCTGGACTGTGGGGAGAGATAAGCTGGACTTAAGGCTGAAGGTCATAAATTGTCCCAGCTGCGTGTTGAGGGGGCTCATGTGGGGGGGAAGCTCATTTTCTGTAAAGTTTGGAGGAAGTCCCTCTATTACCACATCTAAACAATAATTGTAGGTTGTTCATGACTTCATGTACCTTGGCTCAACATTCTCTCCCTAGATGTTGAGCTGGATAAACGCATTGGCAAAGCAGCTACCATGTTCTCTAGACTCACAAAGAAATGACAGAGGTGCTGCGTTACCAGACTACGCCAGGGGCGTAATGGTGAAGTGAACTGCCCAGAGATTAAACCAAACAGACACTGTTGTGGTGTTGAAAATATTATTTACATTAAAGTCCATATATACAGGGTAAATACAGCTTCTCTTGGTCTTTATACAGTCCTGGTCATTCACAGTAGTTCTTCAGTTAGCAATGGTAAATTACAGTTTTCAGTAACCAAAGATTGTTACCAATGTAAATAGTCCAGCATCCACGAAGTCTTCTCCTCTCACCACGGAGATAGTCTTCTCCCAGGATCTTCTCCTTGCAATGCAGCAAGTCTTCATCCAACGATGCAGTAAATACAGTTCTCAGCAACACGATCACCAGCAACACAACAGTACAACCACCCAAACTATCCAACAGCCCAACTACCCAAACTACCCAAACTACCCAACAGTTTGTCTCTGTAAGCTTGGCTAGCTTTATTCTTAGTTTCTCCAATCAAATTGGTTGTCCCACAGCTGCCTCAATTAACTCAGCTGTGCTCCTTTGTTACATGTTGCTTACTAAATCTGATCCTGTAACAACTTATCCACTGAATTGCAATGAACAATTCCCTAGGTTGACTTTGAGACCTGTCAATCTCCTCCAATTGTTTATAGCAATTCTGTTACATACATTGTATATTGCCTTGAACATATACAGAGTTCTTTTTTACATTCACATACATACTTTATATCATTCCCAACATTTCACATGCTTTGTTATGTTTAGTTGGCCCCAATACTTTTGTTAAACAATCAGCTTTGTTATTTTCTGTTCCACAGTATACCAGTTCAATTAAACCATTTTCTATACTTTGCTTTACATTTTGGTACCTGATATCTGTGTGTTTAGATCTGCCTTTTACATTTGGTGAGTTTGCCATTTGTATGGCAGCTTGATTATCTTCAAAAACCTTTATTTGTGATTTTATATTCACACCCAGATCTTGTGCCAATTGTTTATAGAATACTAGATCTGTACACAATTCAGATAATGCTGCATACTCAGATTCGGCAGAAGACAACAATATAAATTTCTGTCTAGCTGTCTTCCAGCTTATCAAACTTTCTCCCAAATGCACAGTCATGCCTGATGTTGATCTTCTGGTTGTTAAATCACTACCATAATTTGCATCGGCATAAGCAGTGATAGACAGTTCTCCCACTGGTTCTAAATTTAGCTTTTTATTTTGTGCTTCCTTTAAATACCTAAGTACTCTTTTTGCTGATTGCATGTGCCTTTCATTCGGCTTGCTCACGTTCCTAGATAGCAGGTTTACAGCTATAGAGATGTCTGGCCTTGACCATCTGCTCAAATATAGTAAGCTGCCTACCAGTGATCTATATACATCAATATCACAATCTGGGCCACTAATATCTTCTTTCTCGAACTCTATGTTCATTGGAGTTGCTGCACCTTTACAATCCTCCATCTTATACTGTTTTAGGAGTTTTAATATTTTGCTCTTTTGGGCTATTTTAAATCCTTTCTTACTTCTTTCTATTTCTACTCCTAAGTAGTTACTTATTTCTCCTAAATCTCTCAATTTTGTAGTGTTTCTTTAACATTTGGATTATTTCTTCAGCCTCTTTCTTATCTTTGGTAAATATGGCTAGATCATCCACAAATACTAATATTATAGCTTGTGTTCTCTCATTTATAAATAAACAAGGGTCAGCCTTTCCTTGCACAAAACCATTATCTTTTAAAGTTTTAGTTAAATGTTGGTTCCATTCATGGCCACTTTGTCTGAGACCATATAGACTTTTCTTCAATATCCAGCATTTACCTTCACTTTCAATTCCTGGTGGAATTTCCATATAAATTATGTGTTTCAGGTCAGCATATAAATAGGCTGTTTCTATATCAACATGCCTGGTCATGAGATTATGCTTGGCTGCATAGGTTAAAGCAAATCTCAATGTCTCTGGTCTTAGAGCCGGTGCAAAAACTTGATCATAGTCGTTTGAAGTTTGTGCATATCCTTTTGCCACTAACCTTGCTCTATACCTCACATTACCATTGGCATCCACCTTCCTTTTAAATACCCATCTGGAACCAATTACTTTTGATTTTTCAGGCAGTTTCACCTCCTCATAAACTTTCAGTTGTTTTAATGAATTTAACTCCTTCTCCATTGCCTCTTTCCATTTTATTTGTTCTTTCTCAGGCATATTACATATGTCATCATATGTCTCTGGTTCAGCCACATTGAGACAATAATAGGTCTCAGGCTTGTACCTGTCTGGAGTTTTTCTCTCTCTGCTAGACCTCCTAGGTAATTCTCTGTCCTCCTCTAGAGTTTCCCTCCTTTCTGAGTTGGATGGAATTTCTTTATCTGATTGCATTTCCTCAGGTTCTACCTCTCCTTTAATTTCTTGCTCTGTTTGTGAGTCACTTTCATCTGCACTATCTTCACTACTTTCATTCCTTTCATGCAATTTAATTATTGTTTCTGGGGGTTTGCATATTTTGTCCCAGTTACTGTGCTCATTAAAAGAAGCACTGCTACTTATTACAAGTTTGTTGGTATTTGGCAACCCAAACCTAAATGCTCTCCTATTTTGCTGATATCCAAGGAAATACATCAACCTGGCTTTTTTCTCTCCCTTTCTCCTTATTTCTTTTGGGATGTGAACCCATGCAGGAGATCCAAATACGTGTAAAAATTTTAAATTTGGTTTTCTCCCAGTCCAAACTGTGTAGGGTATGTTGTTTATTCCACTGTGCCAAAGAATATTAATATAAAAATTCGCACAAAGTGTAGCTTCACCCCAATATTTCTCTGATAGATTACTCCCCCTAATCATTGCCTCAGCCATGTTCTGCAGAGTTTGGCCCCTTCTTTCAATAAAGGCATTCTGAGTAGGTGTATAGGGAGCGGCTCTCCTGTGAGTAATGCCATTTTTCTTTAATATTGCTTGAAATTTGGCATTTGTAAACTCTGTTCCATTGTCAGTTTGTACCACCTTAACCTTTTTCCCTGTTTTACGCTCTACAAATTTGAGCCATTTTTCAAACTCTACATGTACTGCACTTTTATCTTTCATAAGATAACAGTATCCAAACCTGGACTTTTGGTCTTGGATAGAGAGAATGTATCTAGCTCCTCCTAATGATGCACTTTTGGGTCCAATTACATCAATTGACACCAAATCTAATATATTTTTCACTTGTACATCACTATGTTTCATTATAGGAGCTTTCTTACTCTTGGCTAATTGGCATGCTTGACAATTCACATATTCATTACATTGTTTTAGATTAACTCCTACTGAGTTTTCAATTGTTTTTCTAAGTGTTTTGTAGTTTGCATGTCCAAGTCTTTGATGCCATAAATGAATACAATCTTTGTGTATACATTTGTTCTCATAGACATTGTTAGCCTTAGTACAGTTTAGTCTATATAAATTATTTCTAGCATAGCAATTCAATTTTTCATTGTTCTTGCTAGTTATTATACATTTATTCTCATAGAAAGTGCTAACAAACCCATTCTTTGCTAATGAACTCACAGAAAGTAAATTATGCTTCAAATTTGGAACATGTAAAACATCTATTGGTCTAGCAATATAAGGTAATTTCACTTTACCTTTTCCCAGTACCTTAGCACTAACACCATTTGCTAAGCATACTTGTTGGTTGGATACAGGTTGGTAGTTAAATATTAGCTGTTTACTCTTACACATGCTGGCAGTTGCTCCTGAGTCGACAATCCACTCTTCACCCTGTTCAGAGTTATAAATTTCCTCAGTCAGGCTTAGTGTTTCTCTCTTGCGTCTGGTTTGTTTTTCTTTTCCTTTCTTAAATTTACAGTCTTTCATCAGATGTTTTCTTGAGCCACAGGAAAAACAGCGTTTTCCAGAATGAATGCTTGCAGCTGTGTCCCCCTCCTCCTCACTTTCTTTCAGCTTATCACGTTGATTAGTGAGTTTGGAGTCTCGGGGCTGTTTGTTATCTTTTCTCTTTTGTTCCTCTTCCAACAGTTTGCTCGTTATATTAATTACTGTTAGCTCTGCTTGAGGAAGAATTTCTAAATTGGTCACCAGCTGATCATATGACTCATCTAATGAAGACAGAATAATAAATGCTTCTTGTATTTCTGTAAATGTGATGTTCTTTTCCCGTAAGTCCATCAACATTGACTTCATTGCCTCTAAATGTTGAAGCATACACCCTCCAGCTTTCAGTCTCGTTCGAAAAAGTTTCCTGGCAATTTGAATCTGGCTTCCAACGTTATCTCTTACGAAGAGTCTCCTTAAATCCTCCCATGCCTTCTTTGCTGAGTTTTGGCCTCTCAGGTGGATAAGAAGACGGTCTTCTAGAGTTAACCCAATAATAGCCAGTGCTTTAAAATTTAGTGCTCTTTTTTCTTCATCTAGAACTGCTGGGGGATTTTCTACAATGTCCCATAATGCTTCCTTTTGCAATAGCAACTGAACCTTCTGCTGCCAAGTTGCATAATTTTCCCCATTCAACTTTTTTATGCACAGTCCAGCCATAGACATTTCGTTGGCCATTTTCACCACAGACTGTAGCCCACACTACTTGGCTCTCTCTGTTCAGCAGTTTCTTCAATAACTTCTTAAATTTATACCTAGATGCAGTCTGGTGCGCTGTCTGGGCCCATAACCAATTGACAGAGGTGCTGCGTTACCAGACTACGCCAGGGGCGTAATGGTGAAGTGAACTGCCCAGAGATTAAACCAAACAGACACTGTTGTGGTGTTGAAAATATTATTTACATTAAAGTCCATATATACAGGGTAAATACAGCTTCTCTTGGTCTTTATACAGTCCTGGTCATTCACAGTAGTTCTTCAGTTAGCAATGGTAAATTACAGTTTTCAGTAACCAAAGATTGTTACCAATGTAAATAGTCCAGCATCCACGAAGTCTTCTCCTCTCACCACGGAGATAGTCTTCTCCCAGGATCTTCTCCTTGCAATGCAGCAAGTCTTCATCCAACGATGCAGTAAATACAGTTCTCAGCAACACGATCACCAGCAACACAACAGTACAACCACCCAAACTATCCAACAGCCCAACTACCCAAACTACCCAACAGTTTGTCTCTGTAAGCTTGGCTAGCTTTATTCTTAGTTTCTCCAATCAAATTGGTTGTCCCACAGCTGCCTCAATTAACTCAGCTGTGCTCCTTTGTTACATGTTGCTTACTAAATCTGATCCTGTAACAACTTATCCACTGAATTGCAATGAACAATTCCCTAGGTTGACTTTGAGACCTGTCAAGAAAGTATGGCTGATGGCATATACCAAGATCCAGGTCTATAGAGCCTGTGTCCTGAGCACACTCCTGTACTGCAGTGAGTCCTGGACCTGGTAGGAGAGGATGTTGTACACCTTCCACATGTGTTGCCTCCGACGGATTTTTGGTATCACCTGGCAGGACAAAGTTCCAAATAAAGTAGTCCTAGAACGAGCTGGAATTTTTAGCATGTATACATTACTGAAACAGCGACCTCTACATTGGCTCAGGCATGTTATTAGAATGGCTGATGACTGGATTCTGAAAGATCTTCTGTATGGAGAATTAGTAAAGGGAAAGCGCTCCAGAGGGAGACTACAGCACTGATACAAGGATATCTGCAAGCAGGAGCTGAAGGCCTTAGGAATGGACCTCAATGAATGGGAAGCTTTGACATCTGGGTGTTCAGTCTGGAGGCAGGAGGAGGTGCAGCATGGCCTCTCCCAATTTGAAGAGACACTTGTCCAGCAGGCCAAGGCAAAGAGGCAGTCTGAAACCAGCAAAATTAGGGAGCTGGACAGGGGACAGATTGTATTTGTCTTCAGTATGGAAGGGATTGTCACTCCCAAATTGGCCTTCTCAGACACACTAGACACTGTTCCAAGACCTCTATTCAGAGCACATTACCATAGTCTCTCGAGACTGAAGGATGCCTACCACTAAGGAGGAAGTCTTACATTTGTTGGCTAAAGGGGGTCGTCCAAAAGTCTGTGTAACGAAGTATGAAGTTTGCTAAGTCTGTTGTTAGCTTATAGCTAAGAAATAGCTTTCTTATCCTCTGTCGATGATGCTTAAACCTTGTGTTTTTATATAAATTGGTTTAATAGTTTAAAAGTATTTTTTTTTTCAATTTGGCTTGTAATTTTCTTATTTTCCCAATAAAGTTTAATATCTCCACTTGGTATGTGTTACAGTTGATGGTTGGGGAAGCTTGGCCCTAAATCCAGTTCCTCAGGCTGGAATTGGCTACACTAATATTCACTGGCATGTTTGCAACCTAGTTGGGGCCACCTTTGCAGGGTTGATGTTTGCCCAGCCGGGAGAGAGTTACTGGACTTGTAATGCCCAGAGTGAGGGTACTCAGTGGAATTGGGCTATGTTTCCATGGGGCATTTTGAAAGGGCTTGGAGTGACCACTTGGAGGTTTCCAGGTGGCAACACTGCCAGTTCTTTTTTTTTTCCAGAGCACTTCAAAGGGTAGAGGGAAAGTTGTTAGCTATACCTCAGCTCCTATTTTTCAAGAGACGTTTCTAGATGAGTCATATGGGCTGCTGTGATCAGAAGGAAAGAAGTAAATTTCCCTTCTGCTGTGGGTGATCACGGAACAAAGGAGGGCTAATTGCCTTAGAGAGAGAACGAAGGAGTCGACAGTGAAAGTCCAAGCCAGTGGAGCCTACTGGGAATGCCCTGAGAGCTCTTTTATTTACTTAGCATGATTGCGTAATATGTTATGAGAGAAACAGATAGAATACTAGTTACCTAATCATAACTAAGATTGGCTAAAATAACCCTTTGATCTTATGCTCTACCTCTAAGCAAAAGGGCAGAATAAGGGGCTACCCCGCCTGCTGGCAGCTACCGCTTCCTGCCAGGAGTGTTTGCACATCCCTGGAACAGAATGCAGCTACAACCTTTAACCAGAAGTTTCCCACATTCTGCAAACTTTGTTAGACTAACTATCTTAGGATATGCCCTAAGCCAGAAAGGAGGGGAAGTCTATTACACACACACACACACAAATCAGATATTTTAAAATCTATCCTCATAGAGCTATGTGCTACTAGTTCATTTTTGACAAAACTATCATATCTCAGGTATACTGTGATAGGAATGCAATGTATACGGCATAGCCTGTTTTGTTCTCTCTTTTTCTCCCACATACATATACGTTGCTGCCCTTCTGCTTGTTAAAACTGAGATGTAGTTTGGCAACAGTCAAAGTACAGTTTACAGATTCTATATCCATTTGTTCCATTTTAACCTGGATGTATCCCAAGAGGACTATTATCAGGTCAAAAGGCACATCATATGGT
Organism: Pogona vitticeps; assembly: GCF_051106095.1. Classification (NCBI taxonomy): domain Eukaryota; kingdom Metazoa; phylum Chordata; class Lepidosauria; order Squamata; family Agamidae; genus Pogona; species Pogona vitticeps. The sequence goes on from NC_135787.1 coordinate 39,002,925, forward strand.
TCTCCTTCCATCCAGAAACCTGGGATAACTCTTTTAAAATCTCCCAAATCCGAAAAGCAAAACAGAAGCAAAATGCCTAAATATTTCATTTTTACTTTCTAAGTTCACAGATGTCAAGAAAATGCAGCTTATTTGAAGTCTGTGGAACACTGATTTTGGGGGGCAGGTGAGATCAATAGACCAACCATGACCCAGGCAAGCTGTGTGAAGGTGGGAAAATGATGGGTAGAGAAACCGCAAGATTAAAAGAAAGAAAGCCTACAAGTAAGTGAAAGTGTGCCTTTCACATTTCAGGCCTCTTGTCAAGTTTAGTGTGAAACACTGACCCTTGCCTCAAAATTGCCTTGCTGACAGCCTGAAGGTAAAAATGCGTATGAGCTGCTCACAAAACTTTATCGCTGAGTTTTAAATCCGGAGATTTTTATTGAGCTTTTTCTCTTCTGTTGCTATGCCTATACTGGCTTGTAACTGCAATTTGATACCAGTTTTGCTTTAGCAAACAATGCGTTTTTAAATACACTTGAAGAGTCATCAAAGAATAGGCAACATTCCCTTTATTTATAGGAATGGGGCTCTCAAGGAAAATGACCTCAGTTTACTAAATTGATCCATTCTGCACGACGTTACATAATGCAGAAATTTTGTAAACCGAAACGCCAATTGCGCTACGAAAAGGGCAGTGCTATAGGTGCAATGCAGCCTGGCAAAACCCTTTCGTATTTGAAAAAAAAGGAAAACAATGTAAACCAAGGCATTATTTCTTACAGATTTCAGTTTGTAAACCGAAAACTACGTAAATCAAGGCATTTGCAAACCATATATTATTTAATTATTACATTTTTATCTCACCTTTCCAAAAGAAGATAATACCCAAGGCAGCTGAGAAACATCACAAAACCACATTAGAAGGAACACAAATTAGAACAAGTCAAATAATAAAGCTCTGAAATCATCACAATAATCAAACACATTAGAATCACAACTGTAATAAAAGAAGAGAATGAGAATATGTCACTTCGCTCACTTTGTAAAAGGCAATAACTTTAGGAACTGATCGTAACGCGGAAAGGAATGCATTTCCAGAACCTAAGAGCAACACAGGACAAAGTCCTCTTTCATGTGTCTGTCAAGCTGGCCTCAAGAGGTGTTGCTACCCCAAAAAGGATCTCCCTTGAACAGCTGTTTCAAACAAATACCATTTCCCATGAATCTGTCCTTGGGTGGGAAATTGGAATCACAGAATAAAAGAAACCTTTGTTTAAACAAAAAAATTTGCGGAGGTAGCTGAGACAAAAAGGTATGCTTAAGCCTCTTAGTGAGTTTAGAGCATAGGTGAAATTCAAACAAGAGTTTCCAATTCCTAGCCAAGCTTCTTAGCTAAAACATTTCATCAGCAACATATTTAGGGTCAAACCAGATGATGTATTTATTATAGTACAGGTATATAGTTTCCCCCCAGTAAGTGAAACATGACAGGTTGCCATAGCACATTATTATTCCCACCAACATATCTTACATTACAAATAGGATTTTCTGGACTCCAAATACCTTATTTCTCCATTGTGGGAGTTTTGCCTACCTTGCAGACACCTTTCAAACATCTCAGTGCAGTGGCATGGGGGGGCGGGCAGAGGGGCAGTTGCCCAAGGGTGCAGCTTTGTTAGGGGTGCAACTGCCACACTTCCACATCCCCTGCATTCCATCTTGCTATTCGGCTGGCCCAGATGGCTCTGTCCATCCATCCTCTCTCTCTCTCTCCCTCCCTTTCTTCCTCCCTTCCTCATACCATCACCCCACTACTTCCCTGCCTCCTGAAGGTGTCCAGTAAGCAAGGTGAGCCAGCCATTTCCAGCCCAACACAAGCACAGTGCTAGGTGATGATGGGAAGTAGACCACCAGACTGAGGCTGGTGGAGGCAGTGCAGCTACTGCTGCTGCTGCTGGACAGCCATAGCCATGCAGGCCAGGCTGGGGGGCACTGGGGGGCACGAGGGATCCGGGTGCTGCCATGTTTCTTCCTGGCTGCCGTCAGGCTGCTGGCGGCATTGAGCCCGGCCAGCAGTGTCTTCCTGCTGGGCCAGTGGTGGGAGCAAAGGTGACACATGAGTGCTTCAGGAGGCAGTGGTGGCAACATTGCAGCGGGAGCTGGAAGCACAGCAGGCTCCCCTCTACAATCTGGCTGAGTCCAAAGCAAGGTAGGTGAAGAGCAGCCAGGGGAAGATGGCGGGGTAGGAGGGATGCCAATGGATGAGGAGGGTGCCTCAGGGGCACCCCTATCAGGAACAAAGGGAGGAGGGGGGTGCAGGTCCATGGGTTAGGTGATGCAATACTTGCTCCTGGTGCTGGCAAGCCATGTTATGCCACTGCCATATTGGTGTGTACCTGAGAGAAAGGCCTGAATTAGAAGCTTTTGAGACTTTGCTAGGTAAGACAAACTCTGCCCAAGCATCCATCTCAGAAGCAAGGTTCCCATCCAACACTGGGACAGGGACAGGCTACTTGGGTAGAGCTTGCTGTAGCTAAGCAGTCCAGAGATAATAACTGGATCTAAGGTTTTCATGACACTAATTGCCTGCATTTCCTAATCCAGTAGCAGTGTGTTTGTTTTGCATTCAGATGTTCCCTGCATGTAGGAAAATATCTTGTCTTAAGTCAGGTGTGCTAGGCAATGTTCATAACACTGAGCTACATGGGCCAGTGGTGTGATTCATGACTGAGCTGCTTCTGATGTGTCCAAAGCTGCTGTGATTGATTGTGCAACAGATAGCTTTGCCATTTCAGTTATAAATAAAGCGGAAATGGGAACACTTTGGGGCCCAATTTTCACAGCCAGGGCCTTTCTAAGGGAGAGCACAGAAGGCAACTACCCCTGGTTTCAAATAGGACAGGTGCCTCACACAGGTAGGAGGCCACCTCAACAGACCGTGGGTGCTTTGAGCTGGAGGTGGCAGGGAGAGACCTCAAATCAATATTCTGCCTTGACGCTCTCAGGATCTTAAGAATAGCCTGGCCACAACTGAAGTTCACGTTCAGTGTGTGAGATAGTCCTGTTCTAGTACTGGCTACCATAATATTTTATTTATTTATTTATTTTATAGCTACATTCCCCAATCCTTCAGGGAATCTTTAGCATACATTACTGGTGAACAAACAGCAGTTGTAGCCAACCTCACAGGCCATCTATACCACACATTTCTGGAAAGACGTTACACTGTTGAACTTTGATTCTCCCCCCCCCCCCGATAAACACATTTAAAATTGGGCTGAAGCCCAGTACTGTTATGTTTTGCACATCTTTGCTACCAGAGCTTGGATATGTATGTTATTATTTTGACCTTTTGTTGTTTAGTCGTTAAGTCATGTCCGACTCTTTGTAACCCCATGGACCAGAGCACACCAGGCCCTCCTGTTTTCCACTGCCTCCCAGAGTTTGGTCAAATTCATGCTGGTGGCTTTGATGTTACTGTCCAACCATCTCGTCCTCTATCGTCCCCTTCTCCTCTTGCCTTCACACTTTCCCAATATCAGGGTCTTTTCCAGGGAGTATTCTCTTCTCATGAGATGGCCAAAGTACTGGAGCCTCAGCTTCAGGATCTGTCCTTCCAGTGAGCACTCAGGATTGATTTCTTTCAGAATGGATAGGTTTGTTCTCTTTGCAGTCCAGGGGACTATCAAGAGTCTCCTCCTCCTATTTTGAACTACAGGTCCTCAAATCTCCCAGCCAGCATGGCTAAACAGACATTTTTCCAAGCACTAACTACTATACACCATGCATTACTCTAAAGCAGGCTTGTCCAACCTGTGGCCCAAGGGCCGCATGCGGCCCAGGTTGGCTCATAATGCGGCCCAGTGCAATTTTTTATTTTTAAAGAAATTCCAAAGTTTCAAGTTACACTGCCGGCGCTTGCGGCCGAAATGTGGCTGGGGCATGTCACAACAGTAGAGGGGGAGAGAGGGAAGGAAGGAAGGAGCAGGAGGGGAGGGGAGACGGGGGCTGTGTGACTGCATTGTGCCATCCCCGTCAATAGGTGGACCCCTTCCTGGCCTCATAAAGCCACCGGAGTCGAAGCTGGCAGCCTCTGCTGTCTGAGATTGCATCTGCCGGTAAGCGCGCTTGGAGCGGGGCTGTGGAGGATGGTTAGGGCTGCCCCCCCCATGTGGCCCAAACCAAATTTATGTGTGGCCCAAACCAAATTTTCATCTTCTAATGTGGCCCAGGGAAGGTGAAAGGTTGGACACCCCTGCTCTAAAGTCTAACAGCCAGAGTTCATCTAATGTACCTGTCTTCTTAAATTTTGTTCAAACTTTGTCATTTGGGTCTCTATAAATTTCATTTTATTTAATATGCTCTTGGCTTTTAAAAAAACAAAAGCCTCCAGATGTTCCTGAATATATCTGCATTTTGTGAATAGCTACCTTGTATCCATGTTATGTCTGCTTTCTGTTATTTTCTCTCCCCCCCCGCCCTTCTGCAGCATGTTTGACAAGACTATAAAGCAGAGAGAAAGCACACAGCCTAGAATTTGGTAAACTGTGGAATAAGCTGAATTATATCAATTTAGAAATTGGAGGTGTCGGGGGGGGTTCTTCTTCTACCCTCCTTCACCTTGCCAGTCAAGACTAATTTATTTTTATTTCACAAGGTGAGGAGATCTTTTTAAAGCTGCCATAATACATTTGGGTCACACAATGGTTTTCAAATTTTATCCTAGTCTAGCTTGCTTTTTTGAAGACCTCTGTGCTTTTTGCTAGGCAAAGAGAGTTTTAAACACAATGTTACCTCATTTTGGAGCTGACTTAAAAGCAGTCCTAGCAACTGGAGCCACATGCTTATCAAAAAGCAGAAGTGGGTCGGAAAGCATTACTAGGCGCCATGCCTCTACACATCAGAGATGAACAAGAGCAGGCTGATCAATCAGTTGGGCCTTTTGAGCATTCTTTTTGGACCTTTTGGACACGCCACCCTTCAATACCTGCAAAGGAATTTGCTGTATCATTTTCCTGCAGGGACAAACTTCCATATGTCAGCCTCAGTGGCCTCTGGCAGATCGAGATGCTACCAGTATTATTGTGAACCACCAGCACAAGGTTTGACTCACTACCTGTGGTCCTGTCTCATTCTCAAGGAAGCTGCCCAACAAGAATGGATGGGAATTTGAAACCAAGGTGAAGGAAAGCGTACAGACAGCTTGTAGGCACAGAGCAAAACTGGATAGGGTAAAAAGAGTTTCCCTCCAGCAATGCCATTCTTCAAAGCTGCATTTGCGTAACCAACATGCAAAAAAACCTGCTTGTCTCCTGATGACCCATCACAATGCAAACGCATGCTAAGTTACAACTTCAGAAACCGAAAAACCTCAGGCAAGGATACACAAATGAAGATCTTCCTAACTGAGCTCCACCTCTAATACAGGATCACCCTAGCATCTTATTGGTCTTTATAGAAAAGGAAGATATAATCAGTGAAAGGAAAGGGAAATGATTTCAAAAGGAAAGGGAAATGATTCCTGTGGTCTTCCATGTGTCCATGAGAGTAACTTGCGGAACTTCCGTATGTCTTTTGTGCACCATACAGCTGTATTATGACACCATAGGCACTAGGTGGCCTACAATTACGGTATATCATGTACAGTAAATCCTTCACTATTCGATACTGATATGATCTTCATGGCCCATGATGGTTTAGTCCAGCAGTTCCCAACCTTAAGTCCCCAGATATTCTTGGACTGTGTCTTCCAGAAGCCTTCACCGCTAGCTCTTCAGGCAAGGGCTTCTGAAAGTTGAACTCCAAGAACATCTGGAGAGCCAAGGTTGGGAACCACTGAAGTCCAACTGTTCAAATATTTTGGGATACAAGAGGATCTCTGGATTAGTTCCCTGCATCATTTACTTGCCAGAAGCATTAGACAAGGCTCTAAGGTCTTCCAGTTCACAATTTGTATCTTTTTACAGTATATGTATTTATTTATTTTTTTATTTAAAATATTTTTACTCTACCCTTCTCCTTAAAAAGGACCCAGGGTGACTCTTTTTACAGACAGAGACCTGGAGATGCAAGATATAAAGAGAACAGAAAAACATATCCACTGAAGCTATTCTAACTGCACATTATCATAGACAATTTCACTAATGACCAATGCCTATTTGCTTGCAATACTAATACTATTTGCTTGCAAATGCACAAAAGAAACCACAATTAAAATATTTCAGAATTAAGTCTGTGAATACTGACTGTTCCTGGATACTCTTTTCATATAGCAATTCTCTGTTCTCATCACCCAATTTTCCAAGGATTCTTTAAAATCTTAAAATGAACAGTAAACTGCCAGCTCATCCTTGTATAATTTTTTTACATATATCACAGAAAGAGACACAGGCTTTCAGCTTTAATTAATCATTCCTTTTCAGTGATTTTAATCTTATAAAGCAGGGAATGAAGTCTGTGTGCACCAAATATCTAGTTTTATGTAAAATGTCATAGCTAGAATTCAGAACTGGGCAAAGCTGCCTGTTGGGCAGCATGCACTTCACACTCTCACCTACTTCCAAAATTACATAAAAAGACTCAATGCACCAAGTAGAAGGCATGTTGTTGTTGTTGTTGTTGTTGTTGTTGTTGTTGTTGTTGTTGTTGTTGTTGTTGTGTGCCATCAAGTCACCTCCGACTTATGGCAACCATATGAATGAGTGATCTCCAAAATCTCCTGTATTCAACAGCCCTGGTCAGCTGTTATAAACACAAGGGTTGGGGTTCATTTAGGTAGCCAATCCATCTTCTATTTGGTCTTCTTCTTTTCCTGCTGCCTTCCACTTTTTCCAGCATTCTTGTCTTTTCCAGAGAATCCTTTCTTCTCATAATGTGCCCAAAGTAGGACAGCCTCAGATTAATGTAAACACGTGTAATTGGGGTTTTGCCTGATAGGGTTAGTGAGCTGTTTGGTTTTTCTTGTGGTGTGATTTAGCCCTATGCCAAAGGGCTGAAACAAAAGCATTTAGTGGTATGAAACTGATTTACTTTGGTACAGCAAATTGTGATGAGGCAAAAGCAGGAAATTTATCCTGCCTCATCATGGCAATCCTGAGATTGAATCTTAGGGTTTTTCTCAGACATAGGAACAGTTCCATCCATCATTTTCAGTCCAACAGTCCTTGTCAGGTATCAAATAAAAAGCATGTGTGAACCAGGCTGCAAAGCACATACAAATGCTAGAATAGATTGCTGGTCAGTAAACTCAAAATATGACTTGCAATCCTTTGTTGTTGTTCTTTAGACGTTTAGTCATTTCCGACTCTTCGTTACCCCCATGGACCAGAGCACGCCAGGCCCTCCTGTCCTCCACTGCCTCCTGGAGTCGGGTCAAATTCATGTTAGTCATCAGGGTCTTTTCCAGGGAGTCCTCTCTTCTCTTTAATTAACAAATATTCTTTTATTGTCAAGTAAATCATAAAGGTAAATCACATATGAACTGTATCAGGTACTAACACAGATTGGATCATGTAGGCAATCACTTTTATTCCAAACTGCTGTATACTTTCAATCAATATCTCTCTTATAGTGCTTATAATTTCATTCCTGCTTGTTCAATATTATTTAACCTTCTCAATTCCCTGTCCTAACATGCTCAGCTCAATTCACTAACCCTCTTCTTCTCTCTTCCAAACCCTAACTGCCATTCCACATCTCCCAACTGTCTCTCTAACTCCACCCCTCCTGCCCTATCCTTGGCTCCTCCCCCTTGAGCTTCTGTGATGGACAGGCAGGAATGACATCATCTTTTGGCATTTTGCTACAGATGAAATCTGGGTAATGTCTACCTTCTTGATGTTTTCATTTCACAACCTGGTTAAATAATAACAGAGCATCTCACTGGCAAATTGATAAAAGAACCAGATGTGAAAGAATAACAGAATCAGATATCAAATGGTAATCACTTTTTAGAATTGCCTAGTCTGGATATTTCTTATTATCCTTGGGCTTTTCACCCCAAAAGATCTGAGTTAAAAAACCCTACCTTCCCAAATGACTTCTGATCAGCCAGACCAAGGGTGGTTTTTACCAATTTCTAGTAGCTGATTCTTTCCCAAGTAACCTCTAAGCACCTCTGGTGTTTATCAGCTTCTAGCAATAGTCTAATTATTAGATATAGACAGAATATTGATGGATACTAAATCATTTCACCATAACACAAGTGTTCCAGGTGGACATTACAGGAAGACTCTTGGAATGGGGGCCCTCTTCGTATTCAAGCTACTAAGATTAGCTGGTGCAGGTGCTTCAGAATTAATTTAGTTCATTTTCAGTCAGAGTGTACTGACATTTGCAATTTGTGTTACAAATTTGAAGGAAACAACTTGAGCACAGTGTGTTTTTTCAAAGACAGACTGTGGGGAAAAATGAAATTCACAGATGGATCCATCTCCAGAAGGAGAGATCATTTTCAATAAATTAAACTGAATGAATGAACTGTCCTATCTTATTAGGTTACTGTAAAGACTATAGAAACACGTGGAGCTCTTTGAATATCTAAAATGTGATAATTATTTATATTACTTAATAAATATTGTTGTCCACTACTTGTCTGTGACAACCACATAATCATAGTCTAACCAAGACTTGCAGTAAACAAGATACATTTGACAGAATGGGGTAAAGATATCACCAATTCACAATATAGCACTGCTGATTTAATTGCTTGGAAAGTAGAGTGTTTCCTCAATAAGTGCTCCCTCAGATGGAGTAACAGACCTGGATGCCACAAATGGCACATTTCGTGCATGAAGGAAGATTGCCTGGTTAGGTCCTGTGCTCCAAACTTACGCACAGGTTTCTTTCATTGCAATTCCACTGCCTAGAGCTCAGACAAACATAGAACAAGCCAAGCATTCTGTGGTTTCTTAATGTGAAAAAAAACAAAAAGATAAACAGTAGGAATGTTCTTTTGCAACTTACAAAGAGAACTTGTCATCTGAACTGAATTTCAGCTAGAGATTAAGAGGCCAAATTTAATCAACATCCTCAGCCCTCCAAATGATCACACAAGTCAACATCATCCATTTTTGTTTGTGGAGAGAGAGAAGAGGGGGGAAATATCTATATTTCAGCCAAAGTAGGTGGCCCTAAGGCCATTAACCAGCTGGCTGGAATCTAAATACCTTTGTTGAGACAAAAGCTAGTAACATGATTAATTATGTTCTTATTCTGCTTGAAATGGCACTTCTTGGCCAATCAGCATGCACCAGTTACTATACAATTATCACACAATGAAATGATTCCTCAAGTTGAAGGACAGTATTTCAGGGTTTTGCTGCACTTGTTTCAAAAGAGTTTTTGTGGCCCCCTTTTTAAGCTGCTGCTATAACACTCCTGTGATATGTTGCCAGCAATTATTTTACATTGTCACATTTAACTTTTTTTCTGATTTCCTTACCAACCATATCACACACAGTCAGGTGAGTTCTGCCTTTCGCTCAGAGTGTGAAAACCTTCCATACCTCCCCAGTCACTGCAAAATTTATACTCCCCAGTCTTGATGCCAGTTTCTATTAAACAGTTTGGTATATTTCCCTAATTTACCTCCTGCTATCCTTATCTTGTGGTGACACTGCAGGCTAAACGGCAGAAGCATATGCTGCAGGGTCAGAAGACCAGCAGTCGTAAGATCAAATCCACCTGTTGGAGTGAGCTCCCATCGCTTTGTTCCAGCTCCTTGCCAATCTAGCAGTTCAAAAGCATGCAAATGTGAGTAGATAAATAGGTACCACCTTGGTGGGAAGGTAAAACAGCGTTCCCTAGTCACATGGGCCACGTGACAATGTGTCTTCGGACAAGCGCTGGCTCTACGGCTTGAAAATGGGATGAGCATTGCCCCCTACAGTCGGACACAACTGGACTAAAAATGTCAAGGGGAACCTTTACCTTTATCCTTATCTTGTAATTCTAAGAGTTCCCAGATGTTTGGGAGCTGCGTATTGGGTGATGCAAGCTGACCTGCTAAGAACATTTTGGCTGGTCCTGCCAATGGTTAGTGCTTCAGATGTTTGAAAATGAGCTTTAAAATGCCATTGCTAATTCTTTGTTAAAACATCCAGAAAACTGAGAGGAAATAAAGAACATAGTAAGTTGAACAAGAGTTTACCAACTCTACCATTTCCACAGGAGTTACAAGGAAGCAGAAGAAGCCAAAGAACAACTAAGAATATCCTTGGTTGGGGAGTGGATACTATTTCTGTCTTTGATATACTCATCAGAGTCCAAATCTTCTACAAGTCAAGAAGAATTTTAATACCCTGATTCCCCGAAAATAAGACCTAACCTGAAAATAAGATCTAGTATGATTTTTCAGGATGCTTGTTATATAAGCCCTACCCCAGAAATAAGCCCCAGTTAAGTAAAACCATACACCCCACCATTGTGCTGCAACCAGAAGAAGATGACATGACTATAATTGAATAAATGTAGATTGTTGTACATGAAAAAATAAAACATCCCCTGAAAATAAGCCCTAATGCATTTTTGGAGCAAAAATTCATATAAGACCCTGCCTTATTTTCAGGGAGAAACGGTATAAATGTTGCCCTCTGAATTTGTCCACAATGAGAATTTGTTCCCCTTTCCTTATACCCATGACACCAGTATTGCATCCTTGTATCCACAAAATGCAGAGGTGAAACTACTGTCAACAAAACAAAGCCAAAGTGAGTTTAAAAAAAATGTTCCTTTCTGCTGGGAGGTGGGGTGTTATACCACTGCCAAGTGGTGCTGTATTCTTGTTCTGATTTGGTCCAGTACAGTATCTGCTTGTGTGAATGCTAGTACCAGATTATTCCACGCTGATTCACACACTTTGTTGGCATCATTTATTACATATGCACATCCAGTACAGGGACAACTCAGGGCCTGTCTAAAAAGGTTCAATTTGCGCAGGCTTGTGTGGGCTAAATAGGATTGCTTAAGGTAAAGGTGCAACATGTCATTTGATGCGATCCTTAGCATCCAAATGCCATACATACCTTAAGTCCACCTTCCTTTGAAAAAAAAAAATCCCATCCCTTGCCCCTTCCTCTCTCCTCCCACTTCTGGATGGAAGTTTATAAAATATATACAGTATAGGTGATATAGGGCATCAGCACTGTCATAATAGACCTTTTTTAAAAAAAAACTTGCTTCTTTTCTCTGCCCCTTCAGGGAGGACCAGAGGCCGGGTTTAATTTCCCAATATTCTGAAGTAGCTAAGCTATATTCGCCGGGTAGGTGGGGCTCGTCAGCCATGGAAGGCAGCCCATCTAGGAGAAGGAAAACTCCGATTTCAAACCTCCACTGCCTTGTGGCTATATCCACCAATGGAAAAGGCTTCAGGAGTTAACCTTGAGGCAAAATCCGGAGCTGGAGTCCCAAAGGCAGCTCGTGTCGTTCTGCCAACTCCTGCGACGTTGCTGGAACCAGTCGTATTGGCTCTTGCCTTTCCATTGGACCATTTCAGCAATGTGGAGAGGGGGGATCTGCTGCTTGGGTAACAGCCTATCCTCCATATTACCTTACCCGGGCTTCATGCTCTGGAGAGGACACTCCTCGATTCAGAGCATGTTACCATAGTCTCTCGAGACTGAAGGATGCCTATGATAAGCTATATTCTAAAGCCACTTCTTAATAATGGGAGATTGAAAGCTAAAGGCAAATTTAAAGCTACAAACTTTGCCTTGGTTCATTTCCAACTATCACATGTGCTCAAAATTAACCAAAGCACAGTGATATTATCTGCACACACAAAAAAGTAGCCCCTGACAGAAAGGTGCAGGTAGGAACACTCTTGAGGAGAGGTTGGTTCACTCTAGCAATTCTGTCATCTGATCACCACAAAGGGTGAAAACCAGCCCACCCCTGCAGCAGAACAAAAAAGGTGACAAATGCCCAATTTGATCGCATCCTCAGTACATCCAGCAACAAAAACCCTCCGCATGTGTGGACACAAATACTGGGGTGATTTAGTGCAACAGAAAATATCAGAACAACCTCTATGACCAGAGGTAACCCCACTATCTGGACAAACCTTCTGAAACTATGTCTATGGTTACCTCCAATGGTACAAGTATGCTACCATGGTTCCTTTCTGATGTTCTCCAGATATATCTTCCTTTCTTTTTCACTCACACCAGAGAAATGACATCACAAAAGAGTCAAGTGGATGAACATTAAGAAAAACTGCCGGTGTCATCTCAATAGTTGGTGCAGTTTCAGGAAGACTTCACAGCAACAATGTGCACTGCTATAATTTTGTTTTTGTTCTGTTCATGTAGCTGTGAATGTGATGACTGTGGATACACTGCTTGAACAACATGTGCTCATTTGAGTGCTCTGTAAGATTTGTGCTTCCTAACAGCTAGTTCAAAATTCATGATTATTGCACTGCTATAGTTATGTGACTGTTATCATTATCTTGCATGTATGTTTATAACACAACAGGCTATGCTATGATTTGAAAACCATGCAGATAATTAGACTCCATTCACTGTTCATGTAAGATGTTACACACCTTTCATTGTGGAGGACTGATGATACAAATGACTGCTTTCAAACTGTATTATTTTTCTAGCAAAAAGAAAGGTCTATTAGCATGGAGAAGAAAAGACTGAGATGTGGTATGATAGACATCTCCAGATTTCTAAAAGGCTGTAACATGGGGGGGGGGGCAAGATTGGCTTCTGCTGCTCCAGAAGACAAGACCTGAATCAATGGATTCAAATTACAAGAAAGAAGATTCCGACTAAGAATTTTGATAACAAGAGCTGTTTAACACAGGAATCAATTACCCCAGAAGTGATGGACTCTCCTTTTTAAAATGTTTTAAACAGAGGTTAGGTGGCCATCTATCAAGCATGATTTAGCTGTGTAATCCAACATTGACAAGGGATTGGACTATAAGAACATTTGGGTTCCTTCCAACTCCACAATTCTGTGATTTAGTGAAGGTATGGATAGTTTTATTATAAATGGTGTCATGCTCAGTTACTTTCTCCGGATATTTCATATTTACGGTTTCTTGAGGTACATTTGACCACCAAAACTATATTGATATAGTAAATTTATCTATCAGCTAAAGGTTAAGCCTTCCCTAAGGTCAATGAAGTTTGAGAAATCTAATTGGCCATACAGCCACTGTCAGTATTATCAAGTCAGTAAGGTTACAGTAAAACAACAATAGAATGCTGGAATAAAAAGCTACTTATTATGTTAACACAAGATTACTAAACTAGATGATGTAGCTGTACTTAAAATACTTGACTGTAACAGGCAAACTATCTACAATTATCTATTTGTTTGGTTGATGTTGACATTAATTTAAAACTTGTGGTAACTTAAGGTGTTATCCCTAGAACTATAATAACATACAGCACATGTAAAGATTTTATTATTGTTACAATCTTTTAGAGGAGCAGGAAATTGGAGATAGTTCTTTGTCTCAGTTTAAATTGTATGGTTGTAATTTTTCAGGTAGGAAATGGATGGACTTGTATGAGGCTCCATAGACTAGACAACAAACTGTGTTATGTTGATATAACATTTGAAGTAATTGAAGTAATTTTTGTAAAACTGGTACTCTTCCATTGTAGAAATGTCCAATCCATTAGAAAATGCAAGCATACAACTTCCTAGAACAACTCATTAACAAAGAAGGGATGTTCTACATGATTTCCACATTTCCTGATTTATACCACTGTTTATAAAGGAAGAGACAAGGTCTTATGCTGTTGTGAGTGGCACAGAATCCTTGTTTTCAAGATAAAAATAGAACAAGCATACTTATACCATGTCCACCTTATATAATTAAAGATAAATGATAATGATGACATACTGAGTAAGGCAACAATAAAAATGGGACAGCAGCCCTGAACTACATACTTTGAATAATTAAATTTAGGGGTAACAATAACCCACCAGTTGTACTAATTCAGTGCACCAAAAAAGTGGTGTTTAAAAGTAACATTGTTTCTTTCACTGCTCACAAAAGGCAAACGTAATGAAAACAATTATGATTTTTAATGAGATACCTCCAGCTTTAGAGATGTTCACTTGACTGATGAGGTCTATTGGAATTCAAAGTGCATTTGCTGCATTCCATAAGCTTATTTCCAGTCATGTGAATCAGCCCTTCCGGCCAGAGAAATTGAGGAGTTTAGATAAAAAATATTTCAAGGAGGGTTCTGGACTGGCTGCCATCATAAAATGGATATAGTTGTAAATAAATTATGTATATGCATATGTACATTTTAAAACACTGACTTTTGCAGTCACAGCAAGGTCTTGCTTTCCTTGTTCAGCCCTTCTTTATGTCCAGAAGTTTGAAGGGCAGCACTTGCATCTCAGTAGCTTCCCATCACATAGTCATTTTTATGGCTTTTGCTCAGGTTCTGTAAGATCATTTCCGTTCTGTAGATGGCTACGAGCAAGTTATTGTGCAGTTGGAAAGGTTAAGCAACTAGCCATGCAGGAAACGGAGCTGCTTAGATTATTTGCCTATTTGTGTGGGTTATTCCCTGCAAAAGATTCTCCATCTCATGACCTACCTCCTGACTTCCCTCAGTCCTGTTAAAAAAGGGCAATAGCCTGTAACACAGCATGAAATAGACTGAGCTCTGTGCTTCAGTACCTGACCTTGGCTACGTGAACAGAGTGAAATAAGCTGTACGGAAATGTGGCAGCATCCACAGATTCAAAGAAGCTGAATCTAGTTAATAAAAATTCACCCACTGGATAGGTAAATTTGGGCACATCTCTGTAAATCAAAGATATTTTTACATTTGTGTGTAACATTCACATGTGGTAAGGTAATGTAGATAGACGATAGGATTGAGAGATAAACGGATTTTGTAAACAAGTCTCATTCCTCCATTGATACTACCTGAGACTAACAATTCAGTTTAACTATATTAAACTAAACCCATTGCCTTAGTTGTGTACTTCTGACCTTGAGTGCAGTTTTCAGGGTGGAGAGAGTAAGAAAATCCCAATGTGGAGCCACTAATCTGGATTGGAAATCTGGCATGGGGATATGGGGCTTTAAATATTCTCTCCCCTGCTGTGATCCAGTCCAAATCAGGATGCCCATGATTTCAACATGCGTTGACAAAAGCCAATCCTATTGGTTTCAGTGGAACCCTATCTAACAATACAAGTTGCAGGCACACAGGGTGCAGAAGTTATAATCTGTTTCAAGACTACAGCACAGGGAATAGGTTAAACACTCCTTACCACTTGTGGGATGTGGTGGCGCTGTGGGTTAAACCGCAAAAGTCTCTGTGCTGCAAGGTCAGAAGACCAGCAGTCCTAAGATCGAATCCACTTGATGGAATGAGCTCCCATCGCTTGTCCCAGCTCCCGCCAACCTAGCAGTTAAAAAGCATCTAAAAATGCAAGTAGATAAACAGGTAACACCTCGGTGGGAAGGTAACGGCATTCCATGTCTAGTTGCGCTGGCCACATGAACACGGAAACTGTCTTCAGACAAACATTGGCTCTATGGCTTGGAAATGGGAATGAGCACCATGCCCTAGAGTTGGACATGACTGGACTAAATGTCAAGGGGAACCTTTACATTTACCTTACCACTCGCATTGTGGTTTTGATCTGGATTCATCCACACTGACAATGTTGGCAGATGAAGAGCTATACTCAAGGCCAGAGGTGTATAGTGGCCTAAATCCAACAGCATGGGAACACACACCATATGGTAGCAAGGTGTTTAAAAAATAAAAAAGCCCACTGCAGCCTGATAAATATTTGAACCATCTTGTGTTCTTAGGCATGAGGGAGGCACCTAGAAAACACGAAGTCAGGGGCCAATGTCAGTCCCCAACACAATATGGAAAATATCAGGACCCAGTATTGCAGGCTCTGGCCACATTAACCCACAATGATAAGCCATAATTTTGGTGAATCTCCCCTTACAGTGAATGAATTGCATGTTGGTCAATTCAACCAGCTCATTCTTCTGGCTCTTGCAAGTGGCTACATTTAAAAGAAAACAAAGAAAATTGGGGGGGGGGGTACCTTATAATGTTCAAGTCCAGTGTTGTGGTTTGTTGATCTTAAAGAAGCCATAATGTAAAAAACTGAGAGCAAATTCTGGTTTATGAGATGTCTTATAGGAAAAGGGTTTATCCACCAGTGATATATGTATCAATGGTGGAACACAGGAATAGTCTAAGTGTATATCCCACTAACAGTTAAAATGTGCTCTCCTTTAATCCTTATGTTCTCCTTCAAGCATAGTATGCCATATCCTAGTAGCCTTACCTGCTACTTGTTGTACATAATCCTGTTAGAAAATAATGAGTGTAACGGCTCTGTGGGTACAGCATTGCACACAATCACTATGTTGTACTTATGCAAACCAGAGATCACCCTGTGGAACGCAATGGGGCTTCCATAGGTACAACAGGGTGATGCATACCCCCTTGTGCAAGTTCCAAAAGGAACAGTGGGCTCTTGCACTTATGGTAAAAATAAGAATTTTATCATTGTTGCTAGTAGTAATTTGTATTCTCTGTGTTTCTCCTAAGCTCCTTTTCTCCTGCCCACCAGCAAGAGCCTCTGATGTGCCCCTTCCTGTCAGGGGTTACCCACTCTATTTCGACCCTCCTCCCCAGCAATACACACACAATTGTCAACGGCTTAAAACATACCATAAATAGTAATTAAGTCTGTTACTCCCACATTTAGCTTGTAATAACATAAACAGATCATTTTTGAGATAAGTGAGTTTTTATTCTCAGCAAACTTAAATTCTTTGACAGACGAAACACATGAAAAATTGGGAATTATTATAAGGCTCAACAAACCAGGATTCCCAAGTTTAAATGTCACGGTAAGCCTTCATTTTCAGGCACAATACTTTTAGCCACTAATGACGGCAGGAGGAGCCAAGCATGAGTACGCCATCTCTGGGCACCAGCACACAGTTCATTCATAGTAAGTCAAGATTCATTAGAACCTTGGTCTATTACTGTGTGTGAAGAAAACCACACAGTATCAAGTGCATGTCCTGTTGAATCTTCTTGACAAGTGATGAGCCACAGCATTTGACTCTGGGGCCAAAGGTGGGATTGCACATATCTCGAAGAGAAATAGTCTTCAGCTTTGCACTCCTCAAACTTCCATCACAAACTCCAATTCCATTGTACACAAAGGTTTGTTGCTACAGAGAAAGCGGGGGGAGGTAATGAAATTGTTTGCCAGAACATCCTGTATAGTTTGAGAACAAATTGGGTGTCAGATTCAGAAAGGTGCTAAAGCACCCATCAGTTGTAATATCGGGTAGCAGAAAAATTGGTGTCACACATACTGGAAGGCCTGCAGCAATGTGGGTGGGTGTTATTCCACAATGTATAGTATCACCAATTAGAGGAAAGGGTCAATAAATATGTGCCAGAAATACACATAACAAATAGAAGAAGTCACAACTAATAATTCAGCCATAAAATACTTCTGGGCTGCAAAAATCCAATGTACTTATTAGGCTCTGGAGAAATGTAGAATCAGTACTATATGATGAAACAGGAAGACAGGCTAGAAACATTATCAGGCAGCAAAAGAAGGAGAAAGAGTTCAGAAGGGTGGCTTTATATTTCAAACGGAAATAAGGCAAGGGAGTAAGTCGGAAGTTATCATTGGTTCACTGATTTGTATTCCCCTCCCCTGCTTTCTTCAAATGAGTCTAACGCAGCATACATGGTTCACCTTCTCCCCAATGTATAATCACATTTACAATAACCCAGAATGGTAGGTCAAGCTGGGTGAAAATGACCTATCTAGGGTCACCCAGTGAGTTCACAGTGCAGTGAGGAGAGCCTGTATCTCCCTAGCAGGCATTCAGCTCTTTAACCTCTACATCACACTGACTTTCTCTCATTCATGGTGTACATTCTAAAGAGATTAGCACTTTCTGCTAAACTTAAAGCAACACCTTGCTTGAAAATAACAGAGGACACATGCTGGCTGAATGTTTCTGGGAATTGTAGTCCTAAAAAAAGTAACTTTTCTCGCTCTTGTTAGAGGTCAACAAGAAGAAATAGCAACTCCCATGTAAAGTAACACAATTGAAAATACAAAGGAAGTTTGGGGGTGGGGGGAGGAATTAAGACAGGTTACTATACAATGTATACTATACAATGAGCCCTCCTGAATTTTTCAATATATACAGCGAACCATTCTTAACATCTACCATCCTAAGCCTTACATGGCTCATTGACCAAGGAAGGAAAAGTGCACACACACACACACCCCTTCAAATAAGACACTCTCCCTTGCTCAGTCCCTAAGCTTCTAGGGCTCTAATCCAGAACTACTCCATGTTCTTCTAATGGGTCTTGCATTGAAAGTCTGAACTCAACATTCATCTGAGCTGCCTTCCTACAGATTCCACATTGCCATTAGGCACAATAGGGGAGCTGTCTCAAGCAGCTAATTCTAGGTATTATGAAAGCCAACAAATCCTTCATTATTATTGTATTTCATTGTACTTTTCAGTGCTAGGAAGGATTTTCCTCTTGAGCTGCCAGAATATCTTGGCTGGCCTTTGGCTAGGCATCTTGAATAGAGTTGGGTATCATTGGGTATCCCTCAAGCAGTGACATGTCTTGAGTCAGCCCTGAATTCCAGACCACTGTCCCTCCTGGAGAAGACCAATGCATGACTCATAGAAAAAGAAGCAGGAAGAACTGTTTACAGCTATGTGTTATAAAAGGCTCTCACTACCTCCATTACTGTTCATTGCTCGCTCGCTCTCGTTCTACTATCATGCGAATAAAATGTATGAAAGAAAGACAGGACAAAAGTTCTCCTGCCATAATTTTACTTCTAAAATCCTTCTATACACTGCAGGCAGTTACATGACAAGCCTTGTCCTTTAATTCTTCATTCAAGCCTTCACAAATTAAGACCTATCTTTGGCAGGATCATGTTTCTGATCTTGACACTATACAACAGGAAATGGATACATTCAGTACACATCTTCCTTTCTTTGGTGTAAAATATTTCATGTTCTTTAGTCAGAACACCAAGACTTCAACATATACATTTCTAATCCCCTGTTCTGCAATTGTTGACTTCATACAGATATTTGAATCTGTACCCATAAAAGTCTTAACTTTTTCACATATTTGAGCGGAAATGTAACAGGGAGTACACTAGATACGAATGAATATCCTCTTCTATTGAAAGTGAACTTTTCTCGTTGAAGGGGGCTAGAAAGAGAGTGAAAGCGAGAGCTATGCAACATCCTCCTCAGTAGGATGCTTTATGAAACTGTTCATGCATGTGGGATTTATGGTCAAGGTCTTTCTGTTCCTCAAAGCTCCCTAAGCAACAAGCACCTTCAGAGAGATATTTTAAAAAAAAAATCTTTGTGAAGAGTGTTTGCAAAAGCCTTTTGTGCCATCTAGTGACCGTTCTTCAGAAAATCTTCAAAATAAGAGCGTAAACAATAGACAGCACTAGTATGGCCCATTGCATGAGAGACTTTTCCACACAGTCATCAGAATGATATCCCATTATTTTTACATCATGAATTTTCGTTAACACACAGTATTTTCACAAGTGATTCCTCAGTGCCAATAGCTTGGTAGCCTCTCTCTGTGCAGTAACTGGAAGACTGCTTTGCTGTGGAGGAACAGTGGTAGTGCTTATAATAACGTAACTAGGTGCCATCAAGTCATTTCTGATTGATGTTCTCTGAAGGACCATATCTCCCCATACAGAATCTTCCCAATCCTTAAGATCCTCAAAGGAAGCCCTACTCTTGGTCTCAATTACATCACAGGCATGTTTGTTGAGGACACAAGAGAAGGCCTCCTCTGTGGCTGCTCCCAGGTTGTGGTATGCTATCACTCAAGAGGTTGAGTTGTGCCCTCTTTCTTTTATCCTTCTACCAACAGCTGAAGATTCACCTCTTCAAGCAAGCTTTTAATAATTATAACTGTGTCCCTCAATGTTGGATTCTAACTGAATATTTTCGAAGCAATGGTGTCCACCTGTCTGATGCAGGTTTGGACATATTTTTGGAAGACATCAAAGGGGTCTGCTTGTCGAGCTCAAAGGGCTCTGTGGCAGGCATGGGACATAGCTAGGCTAGTCCCTATGCTGTGGCAGGAAGTACGGAAAAACAAGTGTTTTCGGTGTGTCCCATTTATAATTTCAGGTAAGCCAACAGCGCATCTGATCTCCCGGCTCTGTGGATCATGCGATTACAGGGCCAGTGGTGGTAAGATTCACTGGGCCACTTCTGGACCAATAGTCATCAATTAAAAATGTCTTGTGGTCTGGGGGTGTGTATTAGCGGCCAGCCAGGTTCCTGCTGTCTTCAAGACCACTGAAACCTTGGGCCAGGGACTTGCCCATTTACTGCTCAAGGGGTATTTGGATACCCCTACCTTTCACCTGTTTCTGCTCTACATCAGGCCCCCTCCATTGCCAATGTTGGCGAATACAATTTGATGTTGATTTAATAAAGTGTGGCCCATATTTAATCCATATCACTGTCTCGCGTCTTTATTCCAGGATTGGGTGGGCAAGGTTTCAGCTGCTGGATGGTCTACTGACCTGGAACAGTGTGGCTGGATGATGCGAGACTGTCCCAGGTCACGTGATTGGTGTTTGCTTGGGGGAGCACAATTATTTAAAGGAGCCCTCCCCCTTGTTTCGCCCTCTTTCCTGTTTTGGGCAAAGCCCTATTTCTAGTGTGATTTTTTTAATGGTCGCTTTTAGGGGCCAGATAGGAATTTTTGACCTTCATCCTAATTGGCCTCTGGGTGGGGGGATTTTTTGCCTATCCCACACTGGAGAAGGGTTGTTGTCATTTTTTGTGGCAATTTTTGGTCACACTGGCAGGTAGTACAGAAAAACAGGTATTTTCGGTGTGTTCCATTTGTAATTTCAGGTAAGCCAACAGCGCATCCGACCTCCCGGCTCTGTGGATCGTGCGATTACAGGGCCAGTGGGGGGAAGATGCACTGGGCCACTTCTGGACCAACAGTCATCAATTAAAGATGTCTTGAGGGCTGGGGCTGTGAATTAGCAGCTGGCCAGATTCCTGCTATCTTCAAGACCGCTGGAACCTGGGGCCGGGGACTCGCCCATTTACTGCTCAAGGGGTATTTGGATACCCCTACCTTTCATCTCTTTCCACACTGCAGTAGGCCCCCTCCTTGGCCAATGTTGGGGGATACAATTTGATGTTGATTTAATAAAGTGTGGCCCATATTTAATCCATATCACTGTCTCGCGTCTTTATTCCAGGATTGGGTGGGCAAGGTTTCAGCTGCTGGATGGTCTACTGACCTGGAACAGTGTGGCTGGATGATGCGAGACTGTCCCAGGTCACGTGATTGGTGTTTGCTTGGGGGAGCACAATTATTTAAAGGAGCCCTCCCCCTTGTTTCGCCCTCTTTCCTGTTTTGGGCAAAGCCCTATTTCTAGTGTGATTTTTTTAATGGTCGCTTTTAGGGGCCAGATAGGAATTTTTGACCTTCATCCTAATTGGCCTCTGGGTGGGGGGATTTTTTGCCTATCCCACACTGGAGAAGGGTTGTTGTCATTTTTTGTGGCAATTTTTGGTCACACTGGCAGGTAGTACAGAAAAACAGGTATTTTCGGTGTGTTCCATTTGTAATTTCAGGTAAGCCAACAGCGCATCCGACCTCCCGGCTCTGTGGATCGTGCGATTACAGGGCCAGTGGGGGGAAGATGCACTGGGCCACTTCTGGACCAACAGTCATCAATTAAAGATGTCTTGAGGGCTGGGGCTGTGAATTAGCAGCTGGCCAGATTCCTGCTATCTTCAAGACCGCTGGAACCTGGGGCCGGGGACTCGCCCATTTACTGCTCAAGGGGTATTTGGATACCCCTACCTTTCATCTCTTTCCACACTGCAGTAGGCCCCCTCCTTGGCCAATGTTGGGGGATACAATTTGATGCCGATTTAATAAAATGTGGCCCATATTTAATCCATATCACTGTCTCGCATCTTTATTCCGGGATTGGGTGGGCAAAATTCCTTTCTAATTAATTGTCCAACGTGTGAGGCTCACAATGCATCAGGGCAGTGGCAGCACTTGCTCTTGCTTGGGACTGTGCCTAAGTAAGCAGAAACAGATACGATAACCAAAGCTCATCTGATTTTATGAGACATACTCTAGTGCAGAATTTTCTAGTCAGACATTTCTCTTTGCAGTTGGCATGCACAGGTCCCAAGGTCTTGCCTCTTCATATTTCATAGTTAGACAGACTTAACAAGACAGATTTTTATTTTCACATAAAAAGACAACTTACTATAGAAGCTGTTAAAATGGAGCTGCCCATAGAAGAAGAAATTTATGTACAAGACTACATTTGAGAAGAAGAGCAAAGGAACAGGAAGACAGAGATACATTCAAGCATCCATAGATCTGCTTTTCAGTTCACCACAGGTGAATGCCACCTGTCCTCTGCCCAACAAGACACCTGGCACCACACAGATCTTGTAACACTTGTTCCTACTGCATTTTTCAAGGATTAAAAACAGTACAGTCCCTTCTAAGCAGCAAGATAGACTCACACTACTTCTTACCTTCTCCCTCTCTTGCACATTTGGAAATTAAAGCCCCAGTGAATCCAAAGCTGGATATTTAGATGGGCCTAGTCATCTTTCCATTTAACTTTTCTACATAGCCCTTAGGATTTACTTTCTCTTTCCTCTCCTCTCTAGTTCTTGTACTGCTTTCTAAGAGACCAGTAAGATAAGGGATCTCCTCCATAACATGTCTTCATTCAGGGAAGCCATCGGTAAGGGCCTCATAACCAGAGTTATGGTTTCTTTCTATGGTATCTCTGAGTGGACTTTCATTAGCCTGCTTCACTCTACTATCATAAATCCCAAATATTTTTACATGTACAAATCAAATAAGGACCTTTTTTATTTCCAGACCTTTTGTACATGCTAGAAGAGAGGTGATTAGTGGCTGCTACAAATTAAATCTGGCTAGAAAGCTAATGATAGTCAGTAATGCCCAGTGTAGTATAGTGCACAGAGTGATGGACTAAGACTCTGGAGACCTGGGTTTGAATCCCTGCTCAACCAAGGAAACTCACTGGGAGACATGGTGGCACTCTTAAAATCAATCCTTAAATATCTCACTTATCTTGAAAGCCGTATTAGGGTTACTATAAGTTGATTCCAACTTGACAGCATATAATATATACAGTAAGCTAAACAAACATTCTTGGACCCCAAATATACTTCAAATGTTGCTTAACTGTACAGAACAATTACCGTACAGACCTTGCATCATCCTAAACATGGTTGGTTTTAAAGGACAATTCTTATGCACCTTTGCCCAAAAGCAAGCTCCACTGTGTTCTCTGCAAATTGGTTTTTGGTAAGGTCACAGAGTGACGTTGGTGGACTCATGGTCCTCCCATACAGCAATGCCTTAGCATGGTTAAGGCTGGAGAGCTGAAGTCCAATAATATCTAGAAGGGCACATCCTATCCATGCCAGTGTATGGAGCTGAAGCCTTAATTTGACAGTCATTGTTTGTCAATGGATTTATGCTGATAGGAACTCTAATCATTTCTGTCCTCTCTGCTACATGTGCCTTTTATATATACCAGCTCCACCCATATTACTACTTTAGGAAAGTATATTGTGACAACGCATTTCAAATGCTACATGATTCCTCCTCCCACATTCATGTGTCCATTAATTAAAGACTGGATTACTACAAGACATAAGTACTTGCTTATTCTCTCCTTAAAGAGTCATCTTCTTTGTTTCACCAATGTGACTCTTTTCCATGAGGAATACAGATAATTTATTAGGCGTTATCTCCCAGAAATTCCCTCTGCCTCCATTATTTAATTACACACTCAGCTCCAAACAACAAATCTGTCTCCTTCTAACTTCTTTGAAATATCATTTAACCCCTCTCTGTCTTAGATCAAGAGAAAGATTACAGCAATTGCATTCAAAAACTTGGTTAATATAGTGGGTCTTGGTTCCTGCTTTTAACATAAATACATACATGCAAGCCATACAAAAAGCAAAATTACAATTCACCCTTGGAAGCTGCAAAAAAAACACAGCCTCTCATTTAAAAAAAAAAGTCCTCATATACAGCTATTGGTGTGAGAAGTAAATTGACCCCTCGAGCAGTTACAGTCCCCTCCCACTCCTGCCTGCCATCTCTTATTGTTTTTCTTCATTTTTAAAAATTCCTCATTGGCACCGGGTTATTAGTTCCCACATAGTAAACAATGGCTTGCAGATTCTGACAAAACAAACTGCCGAGATGATTATTCATCCCTCCACAAGATTGCTCTGAGAGCGGAAGGCTTCGCATTCTGCATTCCATGATACAGTCCCGTGTGTTTTCTCAGCTCAATCAAGTGTGCTACAAACTGTCACAATGGTCTTTGACACCGAGAAAATAAAATTTAGGCTAGAGTGGCAAACCTGAGTTGCATTTTAATAACCTGCTATTTGCATCAGTACTTTCTCAGTTCTTCCTCCGTGTTAATTATTTTAAAGAACTAGATAGGTTCCTCATTCAAAATTTAATCACTTCTCCTGACAGAAGATTTTTATTTATTTATTTTTACAAAACATAGCAAATACCTGTTTAGATAATCATTGGTGAAATATGAAAGATTTATTTCATATAAAAGCAATGAGCCCTGTGGAGAGAGAAAAATACATCTATATTTAGTTGGACTCTTGTTTTGTCTTGTCTTTTGCCTTGCCACTTCTCTTCTGAAGACACGTGAAGAAGAATAAAGTCAGTGTGATAAATTATGATGGAAAGAGTGTCAACATGCAAACCACAAGTGCTTAAGGAAGATTCTGTTCATGTCAGCAACATGCCATTCTGAAAGTTATTTAAAGCTGTGAAACCACCCCCAGCCACCCACCCCAGTATCTACAATCCCAGAGTCATTTCCCTTTGGAAAAGCTGTTTTCAAAAGCTCCAATTAACCTTGATTGAATTCTGCCTTCATAATATCAGGAATTTTAATTGACTAGGAAGGGGATCATAAATCTCTGCTCATAATACAGCTTGGCCATTAGCAAATCCCCTGTTGCCAATGCTAAGTGTCACAGAGAGGGGCTTTATCCCCTCCCTCTTCTGCTTTCAGAACATATATATATATATATTCAGAAGAAATTTCCTCCTGTAGCTGAGGGAAAGAAGGCTACTCCACAAGAAATTTCTACCTACCCACCCACCCCCCAAGGTTATTTAACCACCTGACTTAACAAGAAATGAGTGATGTAGGGATAAAGCTTGGAAAAGTTCCTTTTTTGGACCACCACTCTCAAAGTCTTCCAGCCAGCATAGCCACTGGAATTCTGGGTCATTTATTTAAATAATAATAATCTTTTCCAAGGGGACGTTTCAAAGGAGACTTGTACATGCTAAAGTTTGATCTGCCAGTAAAACTAACAAAAGAACACACACTGTGCATCATTTTTAACTGTGCATTGTTAGATGTCTTTCCCTTTGAAATACATACAAGGCCAGGCTTTCCTTTCCCAGTCACAGTTTGTGAGAATTTTTAAGCACCTGTATTCTGTACTTACACCTAGGGATTGTACCCAAGCACAAAAAGAAAGACTAGTTTGAAGCAGCCCTCAGATCAGCTCCAGGCAAGCACACCACTGTATTCCTAACCAGAATAGTTTCGTCCTTAAGAAAACCTATTTTGATTTTTAATCATATTCTCTTCTTACCTTCATATTCTCTTCTTACCTTAATTTTAATACATCTGACATACGTAAAATAATCCACAAAGGCCAGGATTCCACAATAGCCAGATTGACATACTCCCAGCTGGATTCCAGTGAGATTTAGTCATGTAATTCCTCAAGAATTGAAATTCCTAGCTTTAATTATTTTCTGTAAGAGCAAGACTTTAGGCTTTGCAGTGTTACTGTCTGTGAGTTGACAACAGTTCTCTTGAGGTTGTGTTGCACGCCTGTACAACTATAGTTTTCAAAGCATTCTTTAACTGTTTGCTTAGGTAGCAGAAATAAAAACTTTAGGCCAAAAGACTTGTAGCAGCTCATATCCCTACCCCCACTACTGGGCCTTGTTCTTCTCCCAGCATTTCTGCTGGTCCTCAAACCAGTCAGGTAGGTTGGGGAACCTCTTCTCTGTTTCCCTCCCCAGTCTGCCCCCATGTCCCACCAAGCAGCACCATCACCCAGATGGAGGGAAGAGTGAGAATTTTAAGTTCCCAGTTTATTCACGTCATTAAAACAGAGAAGATTTCTCTTCT
This sequence comes from Pogona vitticeps, assembly GCF_051106095.1. Lineage (NCBI taxonomy): Eukaryota > Metazoa > Chordata > Lepidosauria > Squamata > Agamidae > Pogona > Pogona vitticeps. The sequence continues at coordinate 39,029,229 of NC_135787.1, forward strand.
ACTTGCCCTCACTAAAATAGTAGGCAAGTTATATTTTATGTGTCTGCAAAGAACCATAGTCAGGCTAACATGTGAACCAAGCTGGGGGGGGGGGAGTTCCCCCACCCTCTGGCCCTGCCCTTGGCAATAGTTCAGTCAGCAATGAAAACTCTCCTATTTCCTAGGATTAGAACCAACTGAGTCCAAAATAAAGAATCTTAAACACAAGATTTCCTTACAATTCAAGAATAGCTTGCCTGGAGCATTTGATGATCTCTATCAAGGTACTGGGCATGGATGAAATAAAGGATAGCCATATGATAACAAGATGTTCTTTTTCCTCTTAGGAAGAAAGACTGCTTGGGTAAAACAAAGATCTGATACAGACATACAGATTAACTGCATCTGCACGAACAGTACTCCATGATGTGCTGTTTTAAAAAATACTGTTTTATACTGGCTCAAACATGCATTCATCCAGAGATGATGTCAGTCTCTGCAGATATTCCCTACATACGGCATCAGCTCTCCAGGATTTAAGGCAGGGATCTTTTCTTGGAAGATACTAGGGATTGAAGTGTGGATCTTTCCCATGCAAAGCACTGTTTCCATGACTGAGCTACAAGCCTTCCCCCCAAAAGGAAAGGAAAATATAATTTAGAGCAATAGAACTTGCATCAAAGAAGGCTGTGCACAGAAATATCTTCAGATCATTTGTTTTCCATGTATTTTTCTTAACCATCACCTTTTTAATCCTCAGAACAGCTGGAGAACATCCAATTTAAATTGATGGTGAAAATTAAAGAGATCAAAAAAAGTGCCCACTTCTCTCGAAAGCAAGAACTGAGAAGCAAGAATTTTGCACCAAATAGTGAGGGCATTTATGTCAAGGGCATTATCCCTTATGGCCTAATATACTGTAGTTAGAAGTGAAAGCTGAACAGCTTACATCGGAGGTGGCTCTATAAAACAGGCCATTAGAGTGAAGAGTTTCATGTGTTTTAGAAAATGATCAAATGAATTACCTTTCCTGCCATGCACATATTCCACACTGACAGTCTTAAAAGTGCCCTTAGGTAGAAAGGGAAAGCGACATTCATGATAGGCAGTTTGTGGTTCAGCCAAGCACTTGGGCCCAGAGCTCTTGCAATTTTGTTACTTATTGATTTTGAGAGATTCTTCCTTCATCCAGCCCATCTAATGCCAGTACCCACTGCAAATATCCTTTTTTCCTCTGAATTGGACATTGGCTTCAGTGAAATTGATTTATGCTGCTACTATGTGAGTCTAAGATGGATCTAAGTTTAAATCACCTTCAGTATAAGTATTTCTGTTCAAATGGGCTATAGATTAAGTTGTATATCATATACTGTAATTATTTTTCCTGTAATATTATTAGATGCACATCAAAACACCTTCCAATTCAGTTTTCATTCATTATTTCAATAGGACTTTATTATAGGTGTATTATAGCTTCTTTAACCAAGTAGGTGACACTGTTCTTGTATGTGTGCATGCACATGTACATACATACAATACATACATGCATGAGATGTTTTCCCCATTGCATGTATAGTTGATTCTATGGTTATTGATTACTTGTATTTTAAATCGGATACATCTGTAATCAGGTACATCATTGTAGCACAGTTTATTACTGAATTATCTCATAAGCTCAAAAAATCCATATATGTATTAATAGTATATTTCTGCTTGTTTCATTATCTCTCTGGGTAAAGCACAGTGCACTATATTTGACAGATCACAGATCATCTATAAATACAGTTTTTACAAGTTGTGGGAATGTTAAATATCCCACCTTTAATATGGCTTGTGAAATGCAGAGAAACTAAGAATTCACTTGGAAACCCCTGGTTCTTATCTTTCTGCAATGTTTGTACTAGTTCATGGACATGGGGCATTCACATCTACTTTTACTGGATTACTGAAGAATGGAAGTTCATAATTTCTTTTAAAATACTGAAGTCAATGGAAGCTGACATTTTAATTGGCAGTATTTGAAATTCACAATAAAGTAATGACCCTCTTTGATGGAAATAACCCTTCCATTTCTGCCGTTCATTAATCACATTTAGTGTTGCATCTGATCCATAAACTATGGTTAGTCTTAACTGTGCTTGGGCAAAACAAGTTAGCTTATTTCACGCAAAACATAGTTATGATGACTTATCGTTCGTTGGGTTTAGATGAAAGCACCATATGTGGTTAACTAGAACTTGAACAAACAATTTCCAAAATTCTCTTCATGGCTGTGCCAGAAGAGCAGAAAGTGTTTAGTGAGTAAGTGGAAAGATACATTCATAGGCAAAATCCATTTTTTTTTCTAACTAAAGTTAAACTTTACTTTTACTTTACTTTATTTGGACTCATACCCCACCCCTCTAGACAAAGTCTACTTGGGACGGCTTACAGGAGTAATAAAATACAATAAAATAAAATACAATACATTAAGATACATAATAATAAAACCAACTAACAGATGCATATATAGATTATCAAGATGAGATAATTGAGAAAGAAAGATCAATTAATTGACTGGAGGGAAGGCCTGCCTAAAGAGCCAAGTTTTTAAACCTATTGAAACAAATTGTACTCAGTGAACACTAATGTCCTATTGATTTAAATGGATTTATTCTTCTTTGGGAGAAAATTTGTATTTAGTCTGTTGCCCCTAGTAGAGGGAAGTGTATTTATTTATTTTCAAACTGTCTTATATGACACCATTATATCTGGAAGACGTCCTGCTCATTCTGCTGAGCAGAGCCCTGGACATCTGTCCAAACAGCACCACTGGGAACCAAATTATTTGGCGCCTATTATTTATTGATGCCTGCTGCTGTTATCACCATCTTTCTTTGTTTATTTTAAACGTAGTGGCTGGATAGCTCAGTGGTTTAAATATGCAGCTGTGGAGCCAGAGTTTGGGAGTCTGATTCTGCACTGCGCCTCCTTGTGAGTAGAGCCAGCCTTTGTGACTTTGGGCAAGTTGCACAGTCCCGGGGTGACCCCAAAAGAAGGGAATACAGTAGTAGCCCACTTCTAAGTTTGCTGTACCTGGAAAACCCTGAAAGGGTCACCATAAGTCAGAATTGACTTGACAACACCTTACTGTATTATTTTTACTATATAGTAAACATATAGTAAACATACTATATAGTAAAGTCAGGTTTAGGGGATGGAGACATTACATTGTTAGACAACAAGTCCCAGAAACAAGTCCGTGTTGCTGGAGGGAATTCTGGGAGCTGTAGTTCAAGAAAGCAACCTCTACTGAGGTTCTAGCAGTTTCCTTTTAAAAAGGATGCACCTGTGTCAAAGAGAAAGCACAGTTAACAGAAGAAGATGAATCCAATTTGTCACTTAACACAAAGCATGGACACCTTGGCAGGCTAGAATCACACTAGAATTGATTAGAAATAAAGTTTTGCCCTCCTCCCACCTTCCTATTCCCAATTTGGTGCATTAAAAAAAATCTGATTCATTTTGGATCCTGCTGTAATGCAGAGGACAAATTATACCACAGAGCCTAAAGGGGACATTAAATATAATGTCCCTTCTCAGCCAACAAATGAGTTTTGTCTTGTATAATACAGTTTCATAAACAAGATAAGGGAACATAAGAGAGAGAGAGAGTGAGTGATCAGCAGAGAGCTTGACTGCTATTAAGGAATTATTCCCATGAAAGATATGTTCACAGTTTCAGTCTGTCTTTATTATAGGCATCATGAGGGAGAACAGCAGCTGTGTAAAACTCATGTTTGCCCAATGAAGGTGAGAAAGCCCCAGAGGGAAAGTTTAATACTAAGCAGCACCATTCTATAAATGGTATCACTGTATCAGAATTTTGTTTCCAAGATAATTTTCAAACATCTAATATTTTTGTCCTGCGGCTGTCCCAGTTTGTCTTTAAAAGGAATCAATACTTTCAAAGCATGTGCAAATCGGAGTTGTTTAGAAGTAAAATGGTAGGGTTAACTTTGAATTGCTTTCCTTTACTCAGCCTTCTTGAAAAATAGGATGTAATACCTGTGCCCTCTTGTGAGCAAGGATACCTTTCAATTTAATGTAGGTCTGATTCTGCAGAAAGGAAAGTTGTAAATCACTTATTAAAACACAATTCTCTTTTTTCCTTTTATGTGTTTGTAAATTTCTAACAAGTGGATCAATTCAAAACTATTATAATCCAGAGTCCCTAGTCATTATTTTTATTTCATTTTACCATACCTTGCCTCCTAGATGTTGCTCAAAGAAGTGGCTTCTTTTTATTTTTCCACACCTTGTATGTGCCTCATGATGACCTTGTGATAGAAGCTAGGTTGGGAGCTGAGCATGGATTTGGTGTCTTCTAACCAATATTCACCTTAGCACTTAAATAATAAATCTAAGTCTTTCCATAAGCAACACCTTTATTTTCATGGGCCAACTGAAATATGACACACTACAAAATGGGAAGAATTCGATTAAGTTTAGTCAAAATAAGAAGTAATACTTCAAACACATTGATGAAAAATGTCATGAGTTCAATATGCTCATTGTTATCTAGCCATGCAAGTCAATGATTTTGTAGCTCAAAAAAAGTAACTTTCCCCGTCTCTCATGTGCATTCTTGTGTGTCAGCTCTGGCTTTTTGAAAATACCTCAGGAGGCAAAAAAGGAAGGAAGTCAATTTGAGCCTCACTAAAAATATCACTCAGAGCAACAAATCAGAAGAGGATTAACATTTTGAAAGGAGCAAATGGAACTCCTAATCCCTAATGAAAAGGTAGCTGTAGGACAGCAGCCCTTTGGGTCATCTGTGTTACTGATCCTAAACAGCAGCAGAAGAAAAGCCAGCATCCCCTTCTTTGGCAAGCTATCATGGTGGAACAGAGTGCAAGGCACTACAACCATCAGCTGGAACCCTCAGTTTGACACCTTTGACCCCAGGGAGGCTGGAAGTACTATTTGATGGTCAGACTCAAGCTGCTCACAGTCACTCATACACACACACCTAACACAACTCAGACAAAATATTCAGGCATATTAAATGACCTAATATAGTAAGCAGAGGGTAAATTTTCTTAACAAACTAATGCTTCATGAATGTGTGAACAATTCATCAAAAAGGGTCCTTAAGAAACCACAGCCAACACCCCCCATAGCCTACTTAATTTTTGTCTTTTTTCATCATTACAGAACTTTGAGTCCATATACCCATGCATCTGAAGAACAGAAACAAAATAGATGAAAACCTAAAGAACAATCAGATGAAGCAAGCAGGAATAGGCACTCTGCACAAACATGACACATGTTTATCTTGCCGCATCTGTCTTGTCTATTGCTTAGCAAGGAGCCTTCAACGTACTTTTAGTTCTCTTCATGGAAAAGAAATAGATAGGGCCTGTCAAAAGGTTCATTTTTTGTATTAGGTGGTTGACTCATGTAGGCAGGGAATGAAGTCTTCTGAATTTGTGAAAAGGAATCATTTTTATTAACATTTAACATAGGTGTATCAATCACAACTTCGGTAGGCATCAACGTATCCCACACATTGAACTTTCTATCTATTTGTCCATTCTCATTAACAACATAACTCTGCTTCAAAACAGGGGAGCCGGTCCAAAACGCTCCTTGTCGGTAGGTTTCTGTAAGGGGGCACTCCTTACCGCGCAAATTGTCCCACAACAGGGATGGCGAGCCTAGTCCCCCTCGAGTGGCGGTTTGTTGAATGTCGAGTCCGGGTGAACCACCTTCCTCCAGCGACCACGTCCTTGCGGGAAGACCACCACGGTTCATTCTAAAGTTTCTTGGACCACCACGCCTTCAGGTTTTATTGTCAGATCCGGCAACAGTCCTCCCACTCTCAGGTTAGGGAAATCATCGATTAGGCTTTTTACTCCTCTCGCCTTTTCCTCTTCCTTCCCTCTCTCTTTCTGGCCCGTTACCACTTGAAAATCCCACACACTTTCCTCACCTTTTATGTCCTCCTCCCACACATCCAACCATTGCTCCTCCCCTTTATTCTTCCCTTCTTCAGATAGACACACCTCAGTTTTAACCCCTTCTTGTCTTTCAACCTGCTGTTCCTCACAGGGTCACATCCACAGATTCCCTTCTTCTCAGAAAGAGCTTTCTCCAAAGGGAGAAAATTGGGGTGTTGGGGTGGCAATCATAGTCTTGTATTCAGATCTAGTTTTCTGCAGTTGGGGTGGAGAAAACAGACTTTCTGGACCTTCCTCTGCATGCCCCCCTGTTGGAAGAGAGACCTGCTCCCAATTAGATGGAAGCATCTTCCATTAAGAAACCCTTAAGGATGTACCCAGTTACACAAGAATAATTAATAATTGTGTGCTATAAGTCAATTCTGACTTATGGCAACCTTTTCCAGGGTTTTCTAGGCAGAGAGGACTCCGGTGTGTGGGGGGGCCCTGGGACTGCACCTTTCTCCCAAGAGGCACAGTGGAGAATCAAGCTCCTAGCTTCCACAGCAAGATAACTCATTGAGCTATCCAGCCAGCTACCCAGTTACACGAGGTATGTATGTATTTATTTATTTGTAATCTTGTGAGATATCTCTGACACAGTTTTTCTGTTTATTCTCAAATTGTTTTAAAACGATGCAAACACTCTGTAAAATACAGAGGTCTGAAAACGCAACATCAAGCAAACATGATAAAAAATACAAACGCGAAGGGAAAAGCCACCATGATAGAAAAATGCATAAAGCTAACTCAATAAAAAAAAACACTAAGGAATAAAAATAAAACCGAGGAGCTAAAACTAGCCAAGAAATAATACAAGTGTTAAAGCACTAAAATGTTCTACAGATTAAAATAGCAAGGATTTAAAATGCCTGTGAGAGAGAGAGAAATTAACTTGGCAACAAAAAGAAAACTGTCTCCAGATATACAAAGAAAAAGTATAAGCTATAAAGATAAAAACATAAAATATGAGAATACATACTACTACTACTACTACTACTACTACTACTACTACTACTACTACTACTACTACTACTACTATTACTACTACTACTACTACTACTACAATCATCAGGATAGCTCTCTTTCTTGTTTTCATTTCATTTATTTTCATACAGTAGCCATAGAATAGAACATGCTAACATGAAAATGACATATAGCTTAAACTAAACATGTGTTGTTGGTTTACCACCAAGAAAGACCATAGGGAACCTTATTACCACTGCAGGACTCATTTTCAACCAGCGCTAATTATTCTTGGAATATCAAGCAGTGCTTCCACTTGCAGGAGCTCTAGCCAAATCTGGCAATAAAATTTCGTATGAACTGTTGTCCTGAGTGATGGAACATATGGTTGGTGGCACTTCATTTTAAAAATTCATCAGTCTCAAAGGAACTATAAAACACAATCTCTTTATAGCAAAAGTGCAGCCTCCAAAATATTCCCAAGAGTCAATCTTCTTTTAATACTTGTGGCAACACAAAGGAGACTTAGGACCAAGCTCTCTATTCATATATATATGAATAAATAGATATGTGGGTCAATTTATATATTGCCCTCTAGTTACTGAGCCTTACAGCTTCTTGTTGGACTCACTGGAAAAGTTAAGTGCAGCAGGAAAAGAGAAACATCAAATATGAGATGGATTGATTTCATAAAGGAAGACACAGACTTGGGTTTTCCAGGACTGAGCAGGGCTGACCATTATAAGACATTTTGGAGGTCATTTATTGGGTTGCCATAAGTTGAAGAGGACTTGATCGCACAACAACAAAGTGGTTAGGGTGCTATCTGCATTTCTGGAAGAAACTTCCTGTGTCTTAATGTGAACTGCTGAAAAGGTAAACCCAGCCTAAAACTATACAGCAACCCAAATGGTCTCCCTGCCTTGAAGGTGGTTTTGTGAGTTATTCATTGGCTCCTGAGAAATGTAGTTAGCAAATGACTTTTTTAAAAAATCTTTCTATAAAATAAGCTGGATGTTTCTGAACTTCTTGAATCTTCATTCCATAAATGCATTGATAAAAGAACTAATGTAGATTTGACTTTGAGGTTTTGTATTATCTGTATGTTGATCATGTCAAGCTGGTTGTTTAGGACTTCAAGGAAATTGTTTTCAAAAGAGACCATTTTATTTCTTGGTAAGCACACAAACCTATACTTTTGTATATACATGACCATAGACATCCTATAACCATAGCAGAGTGAATATGTTCTACTGTGAAATGGTGAGGTGAGCCTCCCACAACTATGGGCTAGCACTATCCAGGACACAGAAATTATGAAAAAGGTGAGTGGCAGAGATGTTACCTCGGAAAAAAAGATAAAATATGCCTTTTAGCTCCTCCTACCTCACAAGTTACAAAGTGCAGAACCATCAGTTCATCACATTTTCTGAGGGATTCATTCTCCAATAATTTTGGTGGCTCCCACATTTTCCAGTTAAATACCAGTATTTTGAATATAGCCATGTTTTGTTAACCTTAGTAGTTTTCCTCTTTACATAGGCCTTGGTCACATGAGGGAAATGTTGTCTTATTCTTCCATTATTTTCCATACCGCTGTTGTACTGATTCCTGTTCACATGGTGTATGTACCAGGTTGAACGTCCCGAGAACATATTGTATTGATACATCAATATTTTGGGAAGGGATTTCTGTTTGAGAATAAGTCTTCTGTTTCACTGGCTTCTCCTGTAGAATCACATTGGTCTACTTCCCCCACCATCTCCTCTGCCTTTCACCTTAATCTGCCATTTCCTTTTCTTGCCTGAAAACCACCACCACCCATAACTGTCTCCTCACAATGACTGGTGAAAAGCAGTATGTCAAAACGCTGGTATTGCAGCAATGGCTCAAATTGCTCTGTGACATACTTTTACCAACCTATCGCTGTACAGGCCTCCAATAATAATAATAATAATAATAATAATAATAATAATAATAATAATAATAATAATAATAATAATAATAATAATAATAATAATAATAATAATAATAATAATAATAATAATAACAACAACAATAACAACAACAATAACAACAACAATAACAATAACAATGACAACGACAACGACAACGACGACAACGACAACGACAACGACAACGATAATAATAATAATAATAATAATAATAATAATAATAATAATAATAATAATAATAATAATAATAATAATAATAATAATAATAATAATAATAATAATAATAATAATAATAATAATAATAATAATAATAATAATAAAGTGTAGCCTTTATAATTAAAATTGTAAACCGCCCGGAGAGTGCTTGTAGCGCTATGGGGCGGTATATAAGTCCAATAAATAAATAAATAAATAAATAAATAAATAAATTAATAATAATAATAATAATAATAATAATAATAATAATAATAATAATGTAGTAGTAGTAGTAGTAGTAGTAGTAGTAGTAGTAGTAGTAGTAGTAGTGTGCACTCCACAATAATGATAACCACCTTCCTGGCATTGATTCTGGGGGAAAACAAGGCAGGTCATGCACAAAGGCAATTCCAGTAAGGAATGCACCAATACAAGAGAGGTAGAAAATAACACAACCCTCCCAGGGAGCGGAAAATAAACCGCAGTTACACTGCTAACTGGGAAAATGTTTTGATCTTGATTGTGTGCCATGTGATCAGGAAAAAACAATGACCTAACTGGGGGATAAATAGAGAACATTTCCATCTCGTGACCAGGGTCATAGCAGAGTATCAATGTGAGGCAGGTCTACTTTTATTTTCCTTGGAAGGCAGGCAGGCAGGCAGGCAGGCAGGCAGGAAGGAAGGAAGGAAGGAAGGAAGGAAGGAAGGAAGACAACCAATACACATTATATTTAGTCAGCTTTTCAAACAAACTGAGGTTGATTCTCCTAAATTCCTATGTGTTTTTAAATGCAAGCCAGAAGCAACTACAAAGGGCACCTGTAACAATAAACCGGTGCAAAGGTAGAGAAAACAAAAAGATAGATGTGCCTTCCTTTCAGGTACTGTTGTGTTACAGAAAGCCACCTGCCAGTCACGTTAAGAGTGATTAAAAACATCTTGGCGCCATGAAGTAAACCCTCATTGCTTCAGTTATTACAAAGTAAGAGCTTCGCGGATTGCTGCCTTGCCATGGCAAAGGGGCTTGAGTAATTCAGAGAAGCTATGGGCTATGCCATGCAGGGACACCCAAGACAGACAGATCATAGTGGAGAGTTCTGGCTAAACACGATCCACCTGGAGTAGGAACTGGCGAGCTACTCCAGTATATTTGCCAAGAAAACTCCATGGACAGAAACAAAAGGCTAAAAGATATGATGCTGAAAAATGAGCCCCTCAGGTTGGAAGGCATCCAACAGGTTACTGAGGTCAAGAACAAGTAGCTCCAGAGCTAATGAAGTGGTTGGGTCAAAGCCAAAAGAAAACTCAGCTGAGGACATGCCTGGAAGTGAAAGGAAAGTCTGATGCTGCAAAGAAAAATACTGCAAAGGAACCTGGAATGTAAGATCTATGAACCTTGGGAAGCTTGATGTGGTCAAACAGGACATGGCAAGAATAAACATTGACATCCTGGGCATCAGTGAGCTAAAATGGACAGGAATGATGGATTCAATTAAGACGATTATATCTACTATTGTGGGCAAGAAGCCCGTAGAAGGAATGGAGTAGCCCTCATAGTCAACAAAAGAGTGGGGAAAACTGTACTGGGATATAATCTCAAAAATGAGAGAATGATTTCAATATGAATCCAAGGCAGATCTTTCAACATCACAGTCATCCAAGTTTACGCACCAATCAGCCTCTTCACCAATGCTGAAGAGGCTGAAATTGGCAAATTCTATGAAGACTTACAACACCTTCTAGAACTGACACCAAAGAAAGATGTTCTTCTCATTATAGGGGACTGAAATGCTAAAGCAGAGAGTCAAGACATAAAAGGAATAACCGGTAAGTTTGCCCTTGGAGTTCAAAATGAAGCAGGGCAAAGGCTAATAGAGCTTTCTCAAGAGAACGAGCTGGTCATCACAAACATCCTTTTCCAACAACACAGGAGGCAACTCTACACATGGACATCACCAGATGGGCAATACCGAAATCAGATTGATTATGTTCTCTACAGCCAAAGATGGAGAAGCTCTATACAGTCAGCAAAAACAAGAGACCTGGAGCTGATTGTGTCTCTGATCATCAGCTTCTTACAGCAAAATTCAAACTTAAACTGAAGAAAGTAGGAAAATCCACTGGGCTAGTCAGGTATAAACTAAACCAAATCACTTATGAATGCACAATGGAAGTGAAGAACAGGTTTAAGGAACTAGATTTGGTAGACAAAGTGCTTGAAGAACTATGGATGGAGGTTCGTAACATCGTACAGGAGGCAACAACAAAAAACCATCCCAAAGAATAGGAAATGCAAGAAAGCAAAGTGGCTGTCCAACAAGGCCTTACAAATAGCAGAGAAGAGAAGGGAAACAAAATGCAAGGGAGATAGGGAAAGTTACAGAAAACTGAATGCTGACTTCCAAAGAATAGAAAGGAGAGACAAGAGAGCCTTCTTAAATGAACAGTACAAAGAAACAGAGGAAAATAATAGAAAGGGAAAAACCAGAGATCTGTTCAAGAAAATTGGAGATGTTAAAGGAACATTTTGTGCAACAATGGACATGATAAAGGACAAAAATGGTAGGGACCTAACAGAAGCAGAAGACATCAAGAAGAGGTGGGAAGCATACACAGAGGAATTATACCAGAAAGATCTGGATATCTTGGACAACCCAGATAGTGTGGTTGCTGACCTTGAGCCAGACATCCTGGAGAGTGAAGTCAAGTGGGCCTTAGAAAGCAGGGCTAACAACAAGGCCAGTGGAGGTGATGGTATTCCAGTTGAACTATTTAAAATCTTAAAAGATGCTGCTGCTAAGGTGCTACATTCAATATGCCAGCAAGTTTGAAAAACTCAGCAGTGGCCAGAGGACTGGAAAAGATCAGTTTACATCCCAATCCCAAAGAAGGGCAGCGCCAAAGAATGCTCCAACTACTGTACAATTGCACTCATTTTCCACACTAGCAAGGTTATGCTCAAAATCCTACATGATAAGCTTCAGCAGTATGTGGACTGAGAACACCCAGAAGTACAAGCTGGATTCCTAAGGAGCAGAGGAACTAGAAACCAAATTGCTAACATGCGCTGGATTATGAAGAAAGCCAGAGAATTCCAGAAAAACATCTCCTTCTGCTTCATTGACTATGCAAAAGCCTTTGACTGTGTAGACCACAGCAAACTATGGCAAGTTCCTAAAGAAATGGGAGTGCCTGACCACCTTATCTATCTCCTGAGAAACCTATATGTGGGACAGGAAGCAACAGTTAGAACTGGATATGGAACAACTGATTGGTTCAAAATTGGGAAAGGAGTACGACAAGGCTGTGTATTGTCCCCCAGCTTATTAAACTTATATGCAGAATACATGATGCAAAAAGCCAGACTGGAGGAATCCCAAACCGGAATTAAGATTGCCAGAAGAAACAGCAACAACCTCAGATGTGCAGGTGATACCACTCTGATGGCAGAAAGTGAGGAGGAATTAAGGAACCTCTTAATGAGGATGAAAGAGGGGAGCGCAAAAAATGGTATGAAGCTCAACCATCAACTCCTGTCAAATAGAAGGCGAAGATATGGAGGCAGTGACAGATTTTACCTTCTTGGTCTCCGTGGTCACTGCAGATGGTGACAGCAGCCACGAAATTAAAAGACACCTGCTTCTTGGGAGGAAAGCGATGACAAACCTAGACAGCATCTTAAAAAGCAGAGACATCACCATGCCGACAAAGGTCCACATAGTCAAAGCTATGGTTTTTCCAGTAGCGATGTATGGAAGTGAGAGCTGGACCATAAAGAAGGCTGACTGCCAAAGAATTGATGCTTTTGAATTGTGGTGCTGGAGGAGACTCTTGAGAGTCCCCTGGACTGCAAAGAGAACAACCCTATCCATTTTGAAGGAAATCAACCCTGAGTGCTCACTGGAAGGACATATCCTGAAACTGAGGCTCCAATACTTTGGCCATCTCATGAGAAGAGAAGACTCCCTGGAAAAGATGCTGATGTCGGGAAAGTGTGAAGGCAAGAGGAGAAGGGGACAACGGAGGATGAGATGGGTGGACAGTGTCATCGAAGCTACCAACATGAATTTGACCAAATTCTGGGAGGCGGTGGAAGACAGGAGGGCATGGTGTGCTCTGGTCCATGGGGTCACAAAGAGTCAGACACAATAACTAAACAGCAACAACTACAAGAGCAAAAAATCTGGCTGTGATTCCTTTCAGCAGACACTCTGTGCACAAGCCTTGTGGCTCCAAGAGAAGCCTCAGCTCAGCATTCTTCCCAATTTATATTTTGATCGCATGCTCACCTTAATTAAACAATCCATAGAAATTCCTCACTGTGAGAGTAGGAGGAGCAGATCACAATCAAGAGAAGAGATGGAAATTGTGTCAATATTTTTCACACAGTTAGGCAGCTTTGTTTTGGTCTCAGGCTCTAGAGGAAAAAGATTAAAATACAATCAGTCCCACCACCTGCACACTGCAGACGCGAAAAGAAGATAACCAGCACTGATGTTTTGAAATCCAGCAGTAGACACCTGTCTTATTCAAGATTGCCAAGGGGTTGGGACAAAGAAAGGCTCCCTCTCTTTGTTATTCTTCTTCCCAACAGTCTTCAAAGGGTTTCAATTTACCAAAGCAAAAACTAACATATCTCACAAACTGGAGAGAGGAAAAGACTGCCTCCGTGGGAAGTAATTGAAAATATGTGTGTGGGGGGGAGTTTGCAACCATTACTACTCTTTTTCCAAATAAGGTTCTTTGCTAAGGAGGAAAAAAAACACTCATTCACATAGACATTTCATGTGCAAACAGTGACATCTAGTGATGAAAACCTGAATGTATGGTCAATGAAAAATTAATAAAACGAACACAGCACTGCATGATTCCACATGGCCCCTGATTGTTTCACCAACCAAAGAGCTCACGCTACGTGCCCCTTAGCTGCCACCAGATTTCATCAACAATACCTAATATTAATAATAGATGTCCAGTCCACATGTAATTTTAAAAGAACCAAATAGAAATTATTTATTGATACAGGTGTTGACAGAACAAGCAATGTCGTTAACTCTTAAACAAACATTTTTCTTTATCCACCCTCAGACACCACTCTCCCGCCCAAACTCCAAAACTCTCTCAACTTTCTAATTCTCTCTGTCTCAAAACCCTATCCATGTCTATATTCCTCCTGCTGAGTCTCTTATACCTCGTGACTCCGACCCTCCAGCACTCCCATTGGTCTGTGCAAATAGCCTATGAATATTCATGACCTGGGCAAAACACCACAAGCACTATTAGACAGAATTGAATAATCTTACAAAATACATTTTGAAATTAGAAGTTTTATGCTTAAAACTCTGTGTGCTTTTTTTAAGGGTAAAAATTAGCATGGGCTACAGACCTTGCTTACTCAGGAAAAAAAAATCTTAAAACATATGTATTGGCCTGGATCCAGAGACTGTGCAGATAATCTAACTTCAAGCATAGTCTCTGCTCTGGCACCTGTGACACACAACAAACCACTCTCCCAAACTCAGAGAGCTTTCAAATGCCATTTAATTTCATCTGCCCGGCCCACAAGGTCATCCTAGTCGAGGCTCCTCCAGGTGGCCACCTCAAGGGAGGCTCATAAATTCTCTACAAGAGGTAGGGCCTTCTTTGCAGTGGCTCCAACCTTATGGAACCAGCTTCTGGAGGAGCTCCACCTAGCCCCCTCCCTGTGGACTTTTAAGAAGCAATGAAAGACATTGCTTTCCAAGGAGGCTTTCCACACCAACCCCAGCTGACCACTTTCATCCCCCTTCCCCCCCCTTCCTTTGTTCTCTTCCTTCCATCCACTCTGAGATTAGGTTTTAGGCTTTTGTTATCAGTTTTAATATTTTTATTTTCATTTGTGTTTTCTATTTTATGAGATTGTAACCCACCCAGAGTAGTGCTACGACACTGGGTTAATTAATTAATTAATTTGTGATCTAGCATATTGCATTACTGTTCAAAAAGAATATGGGGTTATTTCTTTGGATCCATTTGATCTAATTCTGTAACTCATTAAAGGTGTGATCAGATGGTTGCAAAGGAATATACCTGACTGCACAAGAAAGTACTGCATCTTGTTTCGCAAGATGAATTTTTCGCAAGACAACATTAACTGCAAAACGAATTAAATTTGTCTTGCGAGACACCACTGTACAACAGTCTTTAAGGTGCCACCACATTTTTGTCTCCTTTTTTTTTGGTTCTTTTATTTTTATTTTTTTAACTTTGTTTTTAACTATAAGGAGGCTACCTTTACAGCTACCTCTTCTACTACTCCAATCTACTAGTTGAGAAAACTCCTCCAAACTGATTGGCTGGCCCTCCCAGTGCCCTAATAAACATGATCACCTCACTTTAGAAAAGGGTGCTCCTTTCATCACGAGATGCTTCCAAATGGACAACTCCTAGCAGCAATTTCTTCTTTCACTTCCCATTTTCTGGCAGAAAAAAACAAAGAAAGAGTGGCAAATTATGAAAGAGCTACAGCTAAAAGAAATAACAGAAACAATAGTCCATAAATGAGGTAGACCAACCACAAAAGCCTCATCTGGAAGTGCTCTTCATCTGAAACTCGAACTATATGAGATCTTTATCACAGTTTTTATAGAGGTGCTCCCTCACCTATGTATCTTACATGTAGTTTGCTTTGTTCTGTAATTGGTCACTGAAAGGTAAAAATGAGATTAGGTTGCAAGTCTAATTGCTAAGGCATGTATCTCTGGGGAAGTTCATTGTAGGAGCAGAAATGGGTTAGGCACAGAGAATATAAATTTGCCCTTAACCTCCTTAATATCTAGTTTGATTCTCAGACTTTCAAAATGTCCAAATGACCGCTTATTTAAACACAATGGGAATTTAGCATTGACTGAGTACCCACCAGGGCCACAGCTCCAAGGTCAGCTCTTTGCCAGGTCATTGCTGGGCGCAGGCAAATGAGTCCACTCTACTTTACTTAATACCTTCACATCTTTAAGGTCCCCCCCCCACTTTTTTTCTTTCATCACGCAACAACTGGGGGTCTATTGTATTCTGAACAGCAGCACCAATGTTTTAGCAAGAAGCCAAAAGAAAATTAAGCTTTGTCCTATTCAGTTGCTTTTTACTGGTGAGTTTTACACAACAGTGCCAGAGTATGTCCTGCATGCTAGCTTTGGCCACCTTGTGGCATTCTTCAGGAATAGATCTTAAGATAAATCCTACTTTAATTTACAATACTTTGGACCCTCTACTTACGGAATTAATCTGTATTGGAACAGTGGCTGCAGGTCTAAAAGTCTGTAGGTCAAGTCTCCATTGACCTACAATGCATTGAAAACCGATTAATCCCATAACCAGGCATTTTTCTTCCATTTTTGTTCCATTTGGGTTTTTTCTGGTCTGTAGGTTGATTCTCTGACTGCAAGTCGAACCTAAATTTTGCGGCCAGAGAAGTCTGTAACTCAAAAAGTCTGTAAGTCGAGCCGTCTGTAAGTCGAGGGTCCACTGTAGTCCATAGAGCTGGCTTTCATAAGTGCCGCTGTGGTTGCACATGAATCTCTTGGAGAAGAAGCAGGAAGAAACTAGAGCCTAAGAACAGCAATCCATATTTCAATAAGTGGCTAGAAAGACAGGAAGGGAAAGACACCTAAGTCTAATGTGGCTTAATTTCTGACTGCCAGCCCCTACTGCTTCAAATTACTGTACTTGTTGTAGTGTTGGTATTCAACTGCCAACACATTCCCATTCTTCATCCTTGAATATAAAGCTTGTGTATTCTTTACTTCATTCTTTCTTAACAAAAACCAGCACTCCAGTTGTTTTCTCTACTTCCAGGAGTAAAAAAGGGGGATTTCTTTGTACCGAGAAGAGTAAAGAGGAAATGACCAATGCTGAAGCAATTGCTCCATCATTTGGCACATCTGCATTAAGTAATATGAAGAGAGAAAGAGAGAGAGCAATGAAGAAGTTCTAACAGATGAAATGTTTTCAGAATGTAATCTGAAATTCTTGTATACATATCACTACCAAATGTGAAGGAAAGGCTTTGAACAATAAACAGAGAAATAAAGTACATAGAAAGGACTAGATATAATCACACATGGGGATTTGATACCTTTAAAGTCAATACCAAAATACAAGATTTTCACACTGTGGTGCTCCTAGGGTATGGTCTCTGCCCTTTCTGCTTTTGTGGTAGATTTTTCTTTGATCTGAACACAAAAAAAAAGGAGAAGGCAGAAATCTTCTTAAAGCAATGTGAAATCCCCACATATCCAAGGGATCAAAAGAAATGGTAACATTTTCCTCTTCTGTGGAGAACCTGGGACCAGATTTTCCCAGCTCTGGATGGACTTAGAGAAATGAAAAGAAAAAGGGCAATGATTGGGATTGTTTCTGAAAAGCCTTTATTATCTTCTTATCTTCAAACAGAAAAAGAAAATAAATGAGACGAAAAAGGCCTGGTCTCTTGGAAAGGCAAAGGATTTTCGGTAGCCCTCAAATGATCTGCCGAGGTCAGTTTTAAAAGTAAGTGAAAAATCATAAATGCAAGTCAGAAAATGAGCGCCTTACTAAGAAAAATCAAAGTATGATATGTGGGTAGGTCTCAGCGGGTGTCTCATGAATCTATTTGAGAACCAGTGGTTTATGCCTAAAATATTTTTCAGTTATCTTCATCCATTCAGCTCTCATGTATAAAATATATTGTCTTCTCCCTCCATTTTGTGAAGTATTAAGCTTCTAAAAAGTAGAGCAAAGGTTAGTCACACTCACCTTAGTTCGAAAGAGTTAAAAGAAAGGCAGGTGAGAAGTGGGTGTGTTAGAGATGTGCAAAATTATACACTGGGTGGGAACAGAGAAGAGCTTCTCCTACTGGATTTTGACAGACAGTTCTAGATAAGTGCCAATGTAATACACAGCTGGTGTGAAAAGCATAAAGTCCAGGCTGGGGATCAGTAGTAGGCATCCTTCAGTCTCGAAAGACTATGGTATCGTGCTCTGTATGGAGGACTTGGAACAGCGTCTAGTGTGGCTGAGGAGGCCAATTCGAGAGTGACAATCCCTTCCACACTGGAGACAAATCCAATCTGTCCCCTGTCCAGCTCCCTGGTTTTGCTTCATTTGTGACTTCCTCTTTGCCTCAGCCTGCTGGACAAGGGTCTCTTCAAATTGGGAGAGGCCGTGATGTACTGCCTGCCTCCAGGCTGAACGATCAGATGTCAGAGTTTCCCATCTGTTGAGGTCTATTCCTAAGGCCTTCAGATCCCGCTTGCAGATATCCTTGTATCGCAGCTGTGGTCTCCCTCTGGGGCAATTTCCCTGCACTAATTCTCCATATAGGAGATCCTTTGGAATCCGACCATCAGCCATTCTCACAACGTGCCCAAGCCAGCGTAGACGTCGCTGTTTCAGTAATGTATGCATGCTGAAAATTCCAGCTCGTTCTAGGACTACTCTATTTGGAACTCTGTCCTGCCAGGTGATACCAAAAATCCGTCGTAGGCAACGCATATGGAAGGTGTTCAGCTTCCTCTCCTGCCGGGCACAAAGGGTCCAGGACTCGCTGCAGTACAGGAGTGTGCTCAGGACACAGGCTCTATAGACCTGGATCTTGGTATGTGTTGTCAGTTTCTTATTGAGCCATACTCTCTTTGTGAGTCTAGAGAACATGGTGGCTGCTTTCCCAATGCGTTTATCCAGCTCGACATCTAGAGAGAGGGTGTCAGAGATGGTTGAGCCAAGGTACACAAAGTCATGAACAACCTCCAATTCTTGTGTGGAGATGGTAATAGAGGGAGGTGAGTCCACACCCTGGCCCATGACTTGTGTTTTCTTCAGGCTGATTGTTAGTCCAAAGTCTTGGCAGGCCTTGCTGAAACGGTTCATGAGTTGTTGGAGGTCTTCAGCAGAGTGGGCAACAATGGCTGCATCATCTGCGAAGAGGAAGTCCCGCATGCATTTCAGTTGGACTTTGGTCTTCACTGAGTCAAAAAATATATCAATGTCCTAATGCCTTTATACTACTCTATGTTGTATTCTCAGGATATCAGGCATGGAGACTCAGGAGTTGTGAGTCACTCTCAAGTCCAACTCAAGTTGCACCAGCGACTTGACTCAGATGCGACTCAGAGGGTTCTGGGGGGACTCATGACTCGGACCCGTTTGAGTTACACTGTTGGGTTCCTATGAGCCCATCACTGTAGCCCTCACCCGCCATGGTCATTGGCCTACCTACCTTCAAAGCAAATAGGTTTGGCTTCCCCTCCAGGAGCCAAGGGCCAGCTGCCTCCCCATAGACACATGCTGGCCAGATAATAGGCTGGCAGAGGCAGACACCCTGAAACAGGAGGAACATTCTAGCATGCACGGAGTCCAAGGGCCTTTCATTGTGATGCTCTAGCCTGCCATATTCGGAGTCCCCCATGCACGGAGTCCAAGGGCAGGTCCTCTGGCCCACTTCTTCCTACATGGGGGAAGGCAACAGGTCCGTGGGTCTTGGAAAGGAAGCTGTGCCTGCTTGCTTGGAAGATGGCAGTGGTGGGTGACAGCCACAGCAGGCAGCGGCAGGTAGGTTGATGGTGGAGGGGGACGTGAGCAGGGGGAGGGGTGGTGGACTCATAGGCCCACTTTCTCTGTGTCTGCCCTGGCCTTATCAGCTGGGTGATACATATACAATCAAAGTCCCAAACTTCAGGAGCAGGACCAAAGACTCAGAGATTCAGACTTGAGACTCAGTCCTGAAGAACTACCCTTGGACTTGGAACTTGGTCCCAAAGACTTACCAACATCCCTGTGGAATATTATGTATAGTTGTAGTCATTGTACTTTCAAAAAAAGAAGACACTGTAGAGCTCAGTGGTCAAAAAAATCCACAGTGCATTAAAACTAGTGTGTCAGTGTGTTTCCATCAAGTGAGTAAAGTGCAACAACTAGTTCTATAGAAGTGATTCCCAGCCTGAGCACTTCAGGTTTTTCTGGACTAGAAACCCTAACCAATTGACAGTGCTTCTGGAAGCTATATCCCAACAATATCAGGAGTAACAGGTGGGAATATCTGATTTATAAATAACTGATGGTTTGGTGGGGCACTTTCAAATGCATTAATTTAGCAGAACACTTCAGAAGCTTTTCCTGAAAGTATAATCTTAACCAAACAAAAACAAAAAACAAAAAAAAAAACCACCCTGCTTGGCTTCCTGAGCCTTACACTCACACAGGCTATATAGGTCACAGCAATCAATTCCTGCCACACACATCACTTGGTGAGGAAGTCCATGAGACATTCATATAACTGAAAGCAACTGGTTTCCCTTCTCCCATGGATAATGTAGTTTGAGAAATGCTTTTGGAATTTCAATGTGGAACAAAAGTAGCTCAGATCTGCATTTGTTTTGCTCCCAATGCAAACTGTAAAAGGATTCTCAAACTCTGTTATACGAAGTCAGCAGTTTGCAGACATGTGAATGCCCCATGTAAGTGATGGATGTAGGAAGAATTACTGTGGCCTATATAGCTTGTAAATGAGTAATGCGAGTTGCTTCCAGGAAAAGCTTCCACAGTGTTCTGCTGAATAAGTACATTTGAAAGTGGTCAAAGGAATCATTGTCTAGGTCACTGGTTCTTAACCTTGGGTTTTGGACTACAACTCCCAGAAGCCTTCACCACCAGCTATGCTGACTGGGGTTTCTGGGAGTTGCAGTTCAAAAGCATCAGAGTAACAAAGATTAAGAACCACTGGTCTAGGTCAATAGTTCCCAACCCAGATGTTCTTGGACTGCAATTCTCAAAAGCCTTCAACACCAGCTGTGCTGGTTGGGGTTGCTGGGAGTCTTCTGCTAGAGAGTTCTAGTGCTGAAGTTCAGGGGAATATGCTGAAAGAGCTCTTTAGCACAGAGTTCTTAGTACAGTATGTCACCAAAATTTATATCACAGTGTTCCAGACAATAGTGTAATGACAGTTAAAAGTTGAATGAAACTACTACGTTTGATGCAAAGAACAGACTCTCATGGTTCCATTTTGAAATATCAAACATTTAATTTGAAATCAAACCTCCTTCATCAGCAGTATCCTTCATCAGCCTAGCATAGTAAGTTGCACTAGAACAGGCTCATTGAATTAGTGTGGATTTGGTGATTCAAATGGGTCTACTTTAATTGTGATTTATTTTAGCATAGTAACTCACAAATAAAGTAGTCATATTTGAGTCAAAAGAACATATGGAAGAGTTGACTCACCAAATCCTCACTGATTCAATGGGCGTACTCTAATGGACAAAAAAAATGCCCTGAAATTTTAAAAAAAACTAGCTCCCCAAATTCTGGTGGATTGCTATCTAGTCCATAGAACTGGTTAAATTAATTAAATGTGCTTGTCAAAGAGAAGGGATCATGAAAAGCTGAGCAAAATTGTAAGGTACAGTGAACAACAAATCAAGCCAAAACCAAACAGAAAATAATAGTAT
This sequence comes from Pogona vitticeps, assembly GCF_051106095.1. Lineage (NCBI taxonomy): Eukaryota > Metazoa > Chordata > Lepidosauria > Squamata > Agamidae > Pogona > Pogona vitticeps. The sequence continues at coordinate 39,050,768 of NC_135787.1, forward strand.
AAGTTGCAGTTGGGTGTCTTTAGGTAAAGGTAAAGGTTCCCCTTTAGCCCAGTCGTGTCTGACTCTAGGGGGCACTGCTCATCCCCCTTTCCAAGCCGTAGAGCCAATGTTTTCTCCGAAGACAATCTTCCGTGGTCACATGGCCAGTGCGACTTAGACACGGAAAGCTGCTACCTTCCCACCGAGGTGGTCCCTATTAATCTACTCGTATTTGCATGCTTTCGAACTGCTAGGTTGGTGGGAGCTGGGACAAGCGACGGGAGCTCACTCTGTCACGTGGATTTGATCTTACGACTGCTTGGTCTTCTGACACTGCAGCACAGGTGTCTGCAGTTTAGCCCGCAGCGCCACCACGTCCCTAGTACTGCTGCAAACAGCCACAATTCAAATGGGGCACTCCTATGTGGCAATACAAGTCAGAAAATTATAGAACAGCTGTTTATGAAGCTTTGAATCAAATGGTTGATGGTGTGATACAGAGCAGTAATGAAACTGTATGCTAGATGTTATTCCAGTAGGCACTTAGCTGGCAAATGACAGCACCTTTTGGTATATCAAGATAGTTAAGTAGAGGTGGGTTTCCAGACAAATAGGCCAAATAAATGTTTTTTTCATATTAGACATAAATCTATTTAAAACACTGTTAAAATAATTACTTCTTTTACACTAACTAGGCACAAGGACGTGTCTCCCAATATTGGGGGGAAATACACAAATCAAATCACCAAATATCATTTTTAAAATAACAAAACCTTGTTCAGTGTACAAAATTTCAACCTTAATGTTAATTAATTAATTAATCACATGCCATCTAGTCAATTCGAAACTACAACAACCCTTTCCAGAGTTCTTAGTTAGAGAATACATAGAAGGATTCTTTGCTTCTAAAATGTCGAAACTAGAACTATTAAGAAACCCTGTTACTTACCAAGTATAATTGCTGCCACATATTTTGGATATATATATGCCCTGTAATCTTTTAACATAGTGACAGGCTGGCTCCATTCATCACGTATATGGAAACATTAAATGTACATCTGTATTGAATATGAAGCACACTTGAATAAGTGTGAAGCAAAGACTTTTAAAAGAAGAAGGAAACTGGAACTAGTGGAATAAAAAAAAATTTCAACTGGTTTCTCTTTACAGCCAAATCTCAACGCATTCTAGAATATAGTGCCATGATGTATGCAGTGCTGAAAATATATTTTGGGGGAGTGAATGGCCCAAATCCTATTGGTGATCCATAGGGCCCCTTCCAGCTGTTCAATTAATGTCACAAATTAAAAGCCAGTGGAAAAATACAATAATGTTTTTTCCAAGATAGTGAGCAAGGGATTAATGTGTATGTAGGTCCTGTTTCTTCTCCCAAACAACTTTAGGTGATGTGCAGTACAGATATCATGCCATATTGAAAATAAGCTTATTTAGAGCTGCCATAGCAAGATACCCTTTTTAACTGGCATATGTCACTCAGAGCAACACTTCCTTTTTCCTAAGCATTGTACCCATGTGAACGCTGATCTACATGGAAAGTCTACATCAAAATTAAACAGAAATCACATAATGCAATATGCAGAAAACTAAAAATAAGAGCCATGATCTTCATTATTTCCCAGCATTGTTTTCACAATGCTTTCTCTGTGTGACTCATTTTTTCAGCTTCCCACTCAGCCTGGAGTTGCACCCTTTTGTTTTTTAGATAGATCTCGCAGGGAGTGAATGGCTGTTTCTTTTTTCCTTCCGGAAACTAAATTGGCACCACTGCTCAACAGATTAGTCATCAAGTGCTGAACATTGCAATGGTAATACCACATGAATAGAATAGTCTAAACTTATGCATGTTTACCCGGAAATTAAGTTCCAGTAAATTCAATGGGATTAATCACTTATTAATATTTGTACTACAGTCTCATTTTACTGCATTGACTTTAAAGGAAAAAAATCTTCTTAAGAGGTTGCAATAAAAGGCCTGGGGAAATTGTATGCAGCCTAGGGGTCACAAGGCTTGTGCATGCACACACTTAGGTAGGAGTATGACCTATTGAATGCAGTGGGGCTCACAAATCAATAGGCTTCTCCCATCGTTTTCCCCTGTGATAGACAGCACTGGCATCTTGGGCTCAGGGTTCAGTTGTGTGCTACCAAGGTAAAAATAACATTGGGAGACTTCAGAGAAAGATTAGAAGAGTCGTGGTTGTACCAGAAACTAAATGTTTGACAGTTAACCAGCTGAGCAATGGTATTGTATTCAAGACTTGAAAATAGCGCTTGACTGTTTTATGCTTTAATGACTACCTGAGACTATTTGGCAGAAGAGTTAATGGATTCTAGCCACACACCAACACAACATAAAAAATATACAACCTTATCCTATCCAACAATCTTACTGCTTTAGCACACTGTGACATGTGTAGGATGAAACTAGCTGGCTGGATGTGAGTTAGGTATCTGGCTGCAGAGTCAGAGGTTAGGAATTTGATCCCCTACTGTGAGTCCCAGAAGAACCAGCCTTTGTATCCTTGGACAAGCCGCATAATGCCAGGATGCCCCCAGAAAAGGGAAAATCCTGAAAAGGATCACTGTTGGATAGCTCAGTGGTTTGTGGTTGGAAATTCGATTCCCCACCATGCCTCCTTGACAGGAGCAGGACTCAATGATCCATAAATCCCATTCCAGTTCTACAGTTCTAAGATTGTTATAGATCATTATTATAAGTCAGAATTGGCTTGCAAGCACATCATGATGATGATGATGATGATGATGATGATGATGATGACGACGACGACGACGACGACGACGATGACGACGACGACACTATACATTCCCCTTCTCTTATAAATGTAAGTGTGGATTTAAACATCAAATACATCTGGATTGGCATCTTCCTTTTTATCTCTCATATTACAAATGAATACTTTGAGTATTGACTAACTAATACTGTATGTATATGAATCCATTTTACAGTTACTGCTTTTTCTCTCTTAATGTGAACTTCACATTTTGGGTAAAATATCTGTGAAGATTCTCAGTCATCCAGGTGTGGTTATCTGGAAGCTGAGTCATGGCAACTGAATGTCTTTCTTGTTAGGTTGAAACATTTCCCTACTCATACAAGTAGCATCTTCAGTCTGAGGAGAGTTGGTAGGAGATCCATGTTATATCCTCTATGTTGGTTTCTCTTCCCCCATGTCTGAACAGACTTCTTAGAAAGACAAAGGACTGGGGGTGAGGGATAATCCTACTTCTGCAGTCCTTCTCCATCCATTGTCATGGGTCATTAATGGTAGTTTCTGGTGTGTGTGGTCCTAATCTTTCTGACAGATGTGTCTGAAAATCTCAAAAGGGGTTTTGGTAAACACCACATACCTGTGCACTTCAAACCTACAAACACACTAAGGCTCATCCACCCAAAAGACCAGACACCAAAACACAACAGGAACAATATAGTATATGCAGTCCAATGCAAACAGGAGTGTTTGAAGCTCTACATTGGAGAAACCAGACAGTCACTAAACAGGAGAATAGCCCAGCACAGGAGGGGCAATGGCGCAGGACCACAATCAGCAGTGTTCCTTCATTTGAAGGCACTCATTCGATGACCAAGATGTACTCATTTTGGACTGAGAAGATACGTGGTTTGAGAGAGGGGTCGGGGAGGCCATACGTGTGGATATGGAAAATCCCTCACGGGGGTGGAAGCCTTAGATACAATCTGTCCCCTATTTATCATGTATTTTAAAATACTTCCCAAGATTGGATGTCCACCTTGACTCCTTAACATTGTCAGGTTTTTTTCATGAGGAAATGGAGGGCATTGTAGTTTCTAATGGCTCAGCATCAGATCCCTTTGTCATTCGAAGTGGAATGAAATAGGGCTGTGTCCTCGCAACGACCCTGTTTGGGATCCTTTTTTGCTGTCATGCTGAAGCATGCCTTTGGAATTGCAACAGAAGGTGTCTATCTCCGGACTTTAATCTCTCTAGATTGAAAGCAAAGACCAAAGTCCAGCTGAAATGCATGTGGGACTTCCTCTTCGCCAATGATGCAGCTGTTGTTGCCCATACTGGTGAAGACCTCCAACAACTCATGAATCGTTTTAGCAAGGCCTGCCGAGACTTTGGATTAACAATCAGCCTGAAAAAAAAGTCATGGCCAGGGCATGGACTCATCTCCCTCTATTAACATCTCTACACAAGAATTGGAGGTTGTTCATGATTTTGTGTACCTTGGCTCAATGATCTCTGACACTCTCTCCCTAGATGTCGAGCTGGATAAAGGCATTGGCAAAGCAGCTACCGTGTTCTCTAGACTCACAAAGACAGTATGGCTTAATAAGAAGCTGACAGCATATACCAAGATCCAGGTCTATAGAGCCTGTGTCCTGAGTACTGGACTCCTGTACTGCAGTAAGTCCTGGACCCTATGTGCATGGTAGGAGAGGAAGATGAACGTGTTCCATATGTGTTGTCTCCTATGCATTTTTGGTATCACGTGGCAGGACAAAGTTCCAAATAGAGTAGTCCTAGAAAAAGCTGGAATGTTTAGCATGTATACATTAGTGAACCAGCAACATCTACGTTGGCTTGGGCATGTCGTGAGAATGGCTGATGGTTGGATAACAAAAGATCTCCTGTATGGAGAATTAGTGCAGGGAAATCACCCCAGAGGGAGACCACAGCTGTGATACTAGGATTATGTGCAAGTGGGATCTGAAGGCTTGAGGAATGGACCTCAACAGATGGGAAACTTTGACATCTGAGTGTTCAGCCTGGAGGCAGACAGTGCATCATGCCCTCTCCCATTTTGATGAGACATTTGTTCAGCAGGCCGAGGCAAAGAGGCAGTCCCGAAACCAGCAAAATCAGGGAGCTCGACAGGGGACAGATTGTGTTTATCTTCAGTGTGAAAGGGATTCTCAGTCTCAAATTGGCCTTCTCAGCCACACTAGGTGCTGTTCGAAGTCCTCTGTTCAGAGCATGTTACCATAGTCTCTCGAGACTGAAGGATGTCTAATCAAGTGAAGTCCCAAGCCTCAAAATCGCTAGTTACAGCTCTAGACTTAACTCTCTATAACTAGAACATACTTGAGTTAAGATTGCTTTGCAAATCCCACTTGAATCTTTCAATTAACTTTTGAAAAAACATGGTGTGGACTACATCTGTTCTTGTGTCTTTTTAGCAATTTAAAAATATGACTGTGCAGTGAACAAGAAGCACTTTTAAACCTCGTAATTTATTAATAAGTGCCAGAGAGTTAAACTGAATAAGCACTTAATAAAGTGAATGATGAGGTACCTGATTGCCGTTCTAGCTTGTGGTTAGTTACATACATTTGGAACACTTTATTTCAACAGACAAAAGATTTGATAAACAAAGATACTGTTCATACAGAGTTCTGTAGAAAAAACAGAGTAACATCTGGTAATCAGCAAATGCAAATAACCAGTGTTCAGATCACAATGATTCTACCCATGTTATTTTCTTGCTTTTCAAATGGGTGTTGGGATTGTCTTGTTTCGAGGGTGGAGGTTTGGTGTTCTTGGGTTTTGTAAACTGCCCAGAGTAGTGGCTCACCAGTAGATGATGATATTGTTGCTATAGTGACGCTAACAGGGCTTGCCAGGAAAGTGAAATACAGTGGTGCCTCAACTTATGAACATCCTGACATAAGACCATTTCAAGTTACAACCAGCTCTGAGCGCATAATTTTGCTTCGACTTGCGGCCGGAGCTTTGAGTGACAACCAGAAAAAGGCAGGGGAAAAAGGCAGAAATTCAAATTGCCAACTTCTGGTAGGCGAAGAGACTGCTTCTTTGTAGCTCTTTCTCCCCAGCGGTTAGAGAGTGTGCGGTCCAAGGAGGCTTCAGAGTGCCTGGGAAGGTAAGGTGCTGCTTTCTACCTTTTAAAAACTGTTCTGGGTGGGTTTTGCAGCGTGGTTTTGGGCTGGGTGGTGGGATTATGTTTCTATGCTGTGCTGGGTCTTGCAGGGTTTGTTTGTTTTTTGGGGTGTTCCCACTTCCAATGGGTCTTGTATGGTTTGCTTGCTTTCTGCTTTGCTTTTTTTGCATTTCCGAAGGGTCTTGCACAGTTTGTTTGCTTTTCCCCTTTCCCCCCCTTAGGCCAGAACGGATTAATCGCGTTTCCAATGGGTCTTGCAGTGTTGGGGTGTGGTTTTTTTGGGGGGTTGGGTTTTTTGGTGATTTTTTTTCTTCGGTCAGAATGGATTAATTGCATTTCAGTGAGAAATGGTGCTTCGACTTCTGACCACTTTGAGTTACGACCGGAGTTCTGGAACCAATTAAGTTTGTAAGTTGAGGCACCACTGTACTCCACTGTTTAACCAGTCCCACTCCCTCTCTGAGTTTCCATGGCAAAGTGGGAATTCAAACCCTGGTTTCTAGAATCCTAGTCCATCACTCTATGCTTTAGCTGTGGATTTCCTGCTGTGTCAGGGGTCAGGGGGTGCACTCTACAAATCTCTGATTCTATGAAAAAACAATTCCCAGATGAGAAATAACAAATGTATAGGTGGCATGTTTACGCTAGAAAGGTACAGACACGCCAGAATATTCAGCCGGCACAGCAACAGATCTTAGAAAGAATACTTTTTTGAAGGGCAGGTCCCAGAACTCCCTACCCAGCACGAGTTTTTCCAAGCTCTGCCCTGCAGGCAAGAATCTGTCTCGCCTCAATAAGTAGCAGAAGCAGACCATTTTTGGTCTGATCGAAAGAATCCTCATAAACTTTTAACTCGTCTGGCTGGGTGGTCAGATGCCTTTTCCGGCCTCGCTTTGAAGCGAGACATGAACTAGACGGAAAGGGCAAGACCCAGCCAGTGTACTCCAGAAAGAGGTGGTTCCCGGCAACGCCCCCACACTAAGAGACCGCGTTCGTTGTGACGTCAGGGAGAGGGCTTTTTGGGAACCCTTAGGTTCAGAACAAAATTGGAATGTACCACGTCCTCTGGAAAGCAGGGGGAGCGTGAGCCAGCATTCAACCCCAAATCTGCTTCTCCTGCTTTCCTTCTCCAGAGGAAGGGCCACGTGTCTGCGCGGCCCTTGATACGCAAGCTTTCTTCTACATGTATCCTTTGTGTGAAAAACTGGAGGGAGGAAAGCGCCTTAGCTCCCGGGCCCTTCCTTCTTCCCCCCCCCCCGCTTGCACTTGGTAGCTGCCGATGGCGTCAGTGCCGGCTGGAGGTGTGTGCTCCGTTTCAAGGGACTGGACCTCCGGCAGCGGCGATTAGCGTATTAAGGAGAGGCGGGAGCGGCGATTATTCTCCTGGGATTCCCTTTCAAACGGGTACCTCCGGCTCTTTCTTCTCCCAAAGGAGCGTTTACTCTGGCTCGGAAAGGCAGACAGCCGCCGGTGTAGCAGGTGCAGAGTAGGCCGGCTTCCATTGGCTCAGGCGGCTTCTCCCCCTTGCCCGGCACCTTCCAGTTGTCTTCTTCCCGGCTTGCCGCAGGTAGCGTTATTATGTATCAGAGTCCCGCTAGGTCCCTGTGTTCGGCCCTCGCTAACCTCTGCTGCCCGCCTTGTTCCGCCACGTCCTCGACCCGGCTGCTCCGGTCCCCTGGTTCGGTGAAGAGAGCCCTCTCCCCGCCAGCCCTCCTGGCCTCCTCCGCCTCGACTGCCGCCGGCCTCCCTACTCGCTGCGGCTGTTCTCCCGCAGCAAGCTCAGGTGCGGCGAGTTCGCCACCAGGTGAGTGCTTGGAACCCTGGGGAGCGAGCGTTCCGCGGATGGAACGTTCAAGTTCGGGCGTTCTAATTGAAACCCTTCACTCTCGCCCAGAAAGGGGAGTGGTGGATTATTGTTAGAGCGGGGAAATGTCAAAGTCTTTCAGTTATATAAACCGCCTTGAGGCTTTTTTAAGGAGAAAGGCCGGCTAAAACTATGTTAAATGAATAGATATGAATTGTCAGTTAAGAAAATGCCCAGCCTGTGGAGTCGAAAGCTATTTTAGAGGTCTAAATAAACGTATCATCCACTGTTGTTTTCAGATTTGGTGTTTATGAATTCCTATTTTATAAGGCTTAAGGGAAATCATTACACAATGCTCCTGTAAAGACTTAATAGTTCTTATTACTGTATTTGTCCTTGGTCGATTTGTTTCACCAAAAAGATATCACGTGCTTTGAAAATCAGGAAGAAATCACTGATCTAGTTTGGCAGCCTTTACTGTATAGCACCCTGATATGGACTGGGATGTGTTGGGTTAAGTGAGTATCAATAATATTCCCACTGTAGTCATTCCTGGCAGACTACAGTTGGTTAGATGAATTTCTGCCCCTTGAAAATTCGAAAAGCCAAAAATGTATTTAAAATAACTGCTAAGATGCAGTTTGACATATATCTACTCAGAAGTAAATCTCACAGAGTTGATTGTGTGAGTGTGTGTGCGTGTTAACAGCCTCAGTATATATATGTAGAAACTTATCTTTTGAAAATCTTAAATTTGGAATACTTTATTATTCCATCCTTCTAAAGTCTGACTCAGAAATGAGAAGCTATTAGTAGTGAAGGCTTCTTGCCTGCAGTTGCTCACCCTCATTGCAGCACAAATAGCAAGGGAACAAATTGTTCTTAGGAATCTTTTTCACTTTTCCCTGAATCACGTAAGAGAAAAGGGCTGAAGCATCTGCCTTGTAATCTTAGCTGCAGAAGAATCCTGTCCATATCCACTGGAATGTCTTTGGAGTCCATGGTTCAAGACTTGTATCTCAAATGTACTTCTTATCTCTTGCCTTTATCTGTCTCCATTATAAATTACTTACGCGATGACTGTATATCATCGTATTGTTATGAGGCCTTGATCACAGCTCAGTGTTAGAGAACATGCTTTGCAGACAGAAGCTATCCAGGTCCACTTCCTGGTATGCCATATAAAGAAGATAAGGAAGGAGCTGTGCCTGACCAATATTGGAGACTGGTCTTGGGAAATGTAAGTTCCTCATTGTGAAACCACAAAAGGGGTAGGAGAGAGACAAGTGACATTTGAACTTCAAGCTCATCATCATCATTTTTTAAAATAAAACAAGCAAGTAGGAAATCCAATAAATAAAAAAATAATTTTTCCCCTCCTGGTGCGCAGCCTTTTCAGAATGGGGGCTATGTTTGATGTCACCTTAATGGTTTGGGATCAGTACTCCAGGTACACACATACCAGCAAACTCTTGTTGGAGGGTATAATCTTCTTTCCCTGCCTTGTCCCAGTGTAGAAAGAGCCATCTGTATGGGGATCTGTGGAGGAAGAAAATGAAAATGTTCTCACTATCTGCCATAGTGATATCCTCATTCAAATTGCTCTTTTCTTGGTGCAGTAAAATTCCCGGGGGGGGGGGGGGGGAGAGATAAGAGACAGTAAAGACAGCAACACAATCTGTTTAGACCAGTGGTTCCCAACCTTGGGTCCCCAGATGTTCTTGAACTACAACTCCCAGAAACCCTGGCCAGCACAGCTAATGGTGAAGGCTTGTGGGAATTTTAATCCAATAACATCTGGAGTCCCAAGGTTGGAAACCACTGGTTTAGACCCATGGCCCAGCACTGTGATGTTATGAATTTCTGTACAGTGATATTATTTGGACGTAATCCCAACTAAGTGTTCAATACCACTTTCTCACATCTCTGTTCCAAGAAGTGAAGCCACAAGAAGTAAGATCCTGAAAATAACCACTTTTTCTTAGAGCTGTGAATCTGGCATGTTTTGATGACTGCATTGTTCTGTTGCAGTGAATTTGATTGACTTTGGATTAATTATGGCATGTGAGATCTGTGGATTCAGGGACCCTGGTCGTGGTCCCCTGTTTGTCCATCCTTGGAACTTCTGTCTTGCTGAAGCACTATGTGCTGAGACAACACTTTCAGGCTTTGAGTAGCACAGGTCAGGAAGACCAATTAAACATTTTAAAGCTGGGGATTGTGTGGGTTATTGATTTCCAAATCACATTCTCTGTGGTGATGCCTGAGAATCCACTGCATGCTTTTTAGGGAGTAAGCCCTGTTCAGCTCACTGGCTTTATGCCTGAGTAAATATGCTGTTTAACCTACAGTGTGTGAAGTGACTCTGTCAGTTGCTAGAGTGGATGAATTCTTGCAGATTCTGTGGATGGATTCTGCAGGTATCAGCAGTCTTCGATTGACGGTCTGTTGCATAAGTATGAATGAGTAACCTGCTGTAAATTACAGTGTGATGACTCAGCAACTTGTCAGACCTGTTGGAGGCAGCCGCACTCTGCACCATGCTGGACAGAAGAAGCTGGTAGACTTTCATACTTCATTTCTGAGGCTCTGCAGGGATCTCACCCCACCCACCTACTCTCCCCAACCATTACAACACCTTGATGGCTCTGACAAGCCAAGTGTAAAGTCGTAACAGTACAATTCTTAAAAGCCTGTTTGATGAAGAGGCAGCAGAATGTGTGAAAAAAGATACACACACCAGTTCCCAACCTGTCATCTTCCCGTTGTGTTGGGCTGCCACTCCCATGATCCCCCAGCCATTGCTAGCTGGAGCATTATGGGACTAGAGTCCAACACAGCTGGAAGACTGAACACTGTGAACCTCTGCCCGAGGCTACAGCTCTTTAAGGTGGAGCAAAGCATCTTTCTTATGGAGTAAGTTGATAAAAGGCTAGGACTGCAAAGGTTCCCATAGGGTGTCTGCCTTTCAGCTATTAGGAGGTGAGCTGGTTTTATGTTCTTAGAAAGAAAGCTGTGCTGTACTTATTGGGGATAGGATACTACATTAGATTCTTTGTTTCAGTGGAGCCCCAGAAGTTTTATCTGACCGGCTAGGACACTGGCCTGCTGTGCAGTGCAGAAAGCAGAATTAATTGCAAGCTATGCAGTTACCTCAGCTCAGGAAAAAAATATAGGATATTGCAAGATCAGCTCAGGGCAATGCAGACATGACACAGTAACTTGGTTGCGCATGAAGATCTTGAGGTGGGGAGAAGGGAAGGAACACCTGTGCATGCAATTGGATGCTTGCTGATGGTTTTGAGAACCCATTCGGCCAATAAAGGTCAATATTGCAAATATTGATTCCAAACACTGCAGAGAAGGGTGGTGACGGGGAATCACAGATTAAAATGACCATGCAATATGTATGTGTTAAGTGGGCTTCAGCTTTTCTGGTGTCCTTTTCTTCTTGGTTTATTTGTGGTTCAGTCTATCCTCCCCTTCTCCAAAGTGTATTATTTAGTGCTGTTCAGGTTCACTTCAAAATTGCAAACAAGCTGAAACAGTTTTGCATCGCAATTACTTATCTCCATAGGCTGTGTCAGTTGTGTCTCAGATACATTTGTATCCTGGAATACATTTTTTAATTCATGGTAAGGAAATTGTATCCCTAGCCTTTCTCTAGATCTGTTTTGTATCCACGTGTTGGTACAGTGCCTCAGATAACAAAGGCAATGATGGCTTGTGTGTTTTTACAAAGGAAAAAGAATGGTTTTGCACCAGGTTTTAATGCTCAGTTGGCTTCCTATATATAGCATTGCCATGAATACTGGACCTGCTTGATTGGCAGATGCACCACTGCATTGTGCAATAAGGGAAACCTGGATTTCTGTTAATCAAGGATGGATCTGAATTGTGTTACGACATAAATGGAGTATTCAGTTGTCGGGATGCTTGATAAGCTGTCTAAATTAATCCATCAATTTCCTTGCTCTTGAATAAAGGCAGTTTGCCATTACTGGCCTTCAGTAATTCAGATTAGGGCTGCCATAGGGATATTCTACCCATCTAGAGCCAACCAGGTGTACTGATTGAAATATCAGGCAAAGTCTTGTGAGTCTTGAGATCGAATCCCTATTCAGCCGTGAAACTCACTGGGCAGGTGACCTTGGACTAGTTACCTTCTCTCAGATTACCTTACAGGGTCATTGTGGTAAAATAGTATTTTAAAATGGTAAAGAGACATCTACAGTTTTTTCAGGTCATTGGAGAAAAGGTAGGATGTGGTTTAAAAAAAAAAAAAGATTTCATACTCATCTAAATCCGGTTGTACCAGGGCATTCCTTGCCTTAGTTCGGTTTGGTTCAGTATTTCTTCACTAGTTCCTTTTAGGGAAAGGAAAGGAATGTGGTGGGGGCAGGGAGGGAGAAGTAAAAGGAGAGACCCACAGTGTAAACAAGTTAGAAATATGTTCCCAGTCTGCTCAAAGGTAGATCACACTCTCTGGAAAGTTTGAAGATAACTTGAAACAAGCATGTTCATCCAAAGTACACATGCCAGTGGTGGGTGTATTGCTTAAATCTTACTTTCTACTCTGCCTTGTGTACAATTGCCATATCAGTTTGGATATGATGACCTCCTAAGAATTTGGCTAGAAGGATGTTTATGAGAGAATCTCTCCTTATTCATGGAAGCAATTAAGGTGGCAAAGCAGGCCAGGTGGTAGCGTAGTTTGTTCAGGCATTTGGATAAGAATTTGTGTCAATATAAAAGTTAGATTTTTTCGGTTTTCGGGGACTCACAATGAGTGAGCAGAAGTGTATTTGTCAAAGGGGGCAGCAACAAACTGAAGCCTGTGTCTGTTCTCTCCCAGTGGGCCAGCATTCAGCTTCTGGAGTAAGGGATGGGTGAAGCCAGCTTTTAAAAAGTACAGTACAATAAATCCATCAACATCTACATTTTAACATCAGAGCTTAGAAATGTTACATTCCTGGACAATAGCTTCCAGAATCCCATATTGCCTGAAGATTGTAGGAATTGTAGTCGGAAAAAAATATTTTTTCCAAGGTCTACTATATAAGGCATGGAATTGCTTTAATAATAGAATCATGAAGTTGGAAGGGGTCCTATAAGGCCATCGGGTCCAATGCCCTGTTCAGTGCAGGAATACAAATCAAAGAATATCGGCCAGGTGGTTGTCTAAATTTCTCTTGAATGTATCCATTGTTGGAACACTCACCACCTCTAGAGGCAATTGGTTCCATTGCCATATTGCTCTAACAGTTAGGGAGTTTTTCCTGTTATTCAACCAAAATCTGGCTTCCTGTAATTTGAGCCCATTGTTGTGTGTCCTGCACTCTGGGATGATCGAGAACAGATCCTGCCCCTTCTCTGTATGACAGCCTTTCAAGTATTTGAAAAATGTTATCATATTATTCCTCTGCCTTCTTTTCTCAAGGCTAAACATGCCCAATACTTTCAGTCATTGCTCAGAAGGCTTGGTTTCCAGCCCCCTGATCCTCCTTGTTGCCCTCCTCTGTACTCCAGTTTGTCAGCATCCTTCTTGAAATGTGGTGTCCAGAAATGATCACACTACTCAAGATGAGGCCAAACCAGTGTTGAATAAAGGGGAACTAGTACCTCATGGGATGTGGAGATTATACTTCTATTAAAAGGTAAAGGTTCCCCTTGACAATTTTTTTTGTCCAGTCGTGTTTGACTCTAGGGGGTGGTGCTCATCCCATTTTTCAAGCCGTAGAGCCAGCGCTTGTCCGAAGACAGTTTCCGTTGTCACGTAGCCAGTGTGACTAGGGAACACCATTTTACCTTCCCACCAAGGCGGTACCTATTTATCTACTCGCATTTGCATGCTTTCGAACTGCTAGGTTGGCGAGGAGCTGGGACAAAGCGACGGGAGCTCACTCCGTCATGTGGATTCGATCTTGTGACTGCTGGTCCTCTGACCCTGCAGCACAGGCTTCTGCGGTTTAGCCCGCAGCGGCACCACATCTATTAATGCAGCCTAAAATAGCATTTGCAATTTTTTTTTTAGCACATCGCACTGTTGGTGATATTCAGCTTGTGATCTACAATGAGTTGAAGATCTTTCTCGCTCATAGTAATGTGTGAGGGCATCCTGGCTTATTGTACATGAGCAGATTCAATGTTAGAATTTTCTAGAGCTGCTAGCTAATTATGACTGGGAATTTTTTTTAAAAGACTCTTCCATTTGTAAAGGTTCCACACAAGCCCAATAGGTGTCACCAGTGAGCTAATGTAACTAGAATAAAATGCTCACATGACATTGGAAGCTGGCAGTTCTGTATGAGATTCACCATTATACTTGTTTACTGCTCACGCGGATGCACTCATCCAGTTTATCAGGTGTGTATTCTAGATGAAATGTCTTCGTTCAGTGCTCTGGGTTTTTTACTTGGTATACTGCAAAGCCGACTTCGTGGAATAGACGGAAGCTTAACAGTCCTGGAAACTTATTTGAGTTTGTACAGATGAGGTATGATGATTCATTTTCATACAGATTTTAACCTGTACCATCTTAACAGTTGGGCAGAAATAAGAGTTACAAAGGAGAGTCATCTCCTGGTGCGGTGGAAAGCAAGGTTTTGAATGAGCAGGTTGTGGACATTTTTAAAGAGGGTGGGATTGTTGTGCTTTTAAAGCCTTAAAAACCTTGTGGGATTTAATTCAAAATGTGCTGCTATTTGGACATTGTTTGTATGTTTGACACTTGGAAACTATCAGAAATAAATTTGTCTTTGTACGAAAATGTAACCACCCCAGCCAGCTTGGCAAGTGAACAGAGTACTGTACATACTTAACTGTAATAGCGGTGCTCAATGTGTTAAAGGCAGCACTTAGCAGCCTGCAGGAGGCTAATTAAACAGTACCCCACAGACTGTTCCGTACAACCTCTAGGGCAGTGAGAGCTTTTTTTTGACAAAGTAGGTGAATCTTTAGCAGTCATGGCACGTTCTGCATTTGCTGGGAAAATGAAATTGTTGAGAAATCGGAAGCAGTACTGCCTGTTTTCAGAGGACAAAGTAAACCACAGGCTCAGACCTGCTCTTAATAATTTGCACAGTCAAAGCTTCCGCCATTCCACACAGCATTTCAGAGATCTGTAGCAATAATAGCTTGTGAGCCAATTTTTTTATTTAAGATCATACAGAAATATTTCCCTTGGTTGCCTTTAATGGGTAAAAGGCAACAGGTGCTGCTGCCGTGGCCTCTTCTTTGCAAAATGCCAGGGGTACACAAACGGACAGGACGTTCGTGACCGCTTTGGCCTTCCTTCGATAGTGGGAAGTAAACTGTGACGTTTGTGTCACTTGGCAGATGTGGGAGATTACATAAGAAGCCAGACTGTGCAATGAGAAGCAGCCCTGTTTGGTTTATTCTGTCGTTTTTTAGTCGCTGCTATTATTGGCATGAAGTTTCATGGTATAGTCTGGTGGAAAATGTCTGGCATGGACTCAGTCACCTTGGGATTTGAGTCAAAATGAAAGGCTTAACAGACAAGTGGAAGAAAGCTGCTGTCCTCGCCACTAGTCGGGTCCTATGTGCCTTAAACTGATTCGTCACAGAAGCTTTCATCATGGAATGCTCTTGTGCCAAAAGTTGTTAAGTATTGGTAAGTGACATTCCATACCAGAGGGAGCCTTCATCTAGAAGATTTAAGAGGAAAATTGCACATAGCCTTCATGACAAAGAAATGGGACCTGTACTTTATCTGCATATATCCCTTTAGGAATGAGTATTGATTTCTCTATTCATAGACTGATGGTTTCTAGTTCAAGAGACATTTACCCTTGTGGGGAACCAGTAAAAATGTGCATTAATTTATATCAAATCCAAGCATGCAGAAACCTTGGACAATATGTACTCTGCACAAATTGTCAATCACACAGCTAAATGACAGCTGGCTGATTGGTTGATAATTACAGTCCTTCCCATTATCTGCTCCCCCCCCCCCTTTGCCCATTCTGAGTTCCTTCCAGTGTGGCTTCAAAACCAAGCAGATTATATCCTTAATTATAAGGGCTGGGTGAGTTTAGAGCCACATTTGGTGATTTGTTGTTGTTGTTGTTGTTGTTGTTGTTGCTTTCAGAGTCTTGCAGCTAACATGGCCAATGGCCTCATCCTGTCCAAGCTGCATAGGAAAGGGGATTTCTCATACTTGGATCAGATGCTGAATGTTTTTCTTTACCTCTTTTGCAGTGTATCCCATGGGCAACAGTACAAGCAGGCTGTATAGCGCGCTTGCAAAGACTTTAAGCAGTGGTGCTTCTTCCAAACATCAAGAGTATCTGGAGCAGACCAATCCTGACCTTTTGGATCCTATAGATCCTAAGGATCTGCTTGAAGAATGCCAGATTGTTCTTCAGAAACGTCCTGCCCGACTCCAGAGAGATTTTGTTGACCTGAGGACCAATTTTGCTGCAAGCCACCGATCCATCAGAGTCATGCAGTGGAACATACTTGCCCAAGGTATGAGCCTTGCCAAGATGCTAATTGGGAAATGGTCATCAAGCCACTGTAGTATCAACTCTGAATTCTGTAAATTGTATCCAATGATGGTCATTCTGCTGACCCACAGTGTCCACTAAAAAATAGGGAGAGAGGCATTTGGAAAATTCCCAATTCTCTTCCCATCATTCCTCCTCTTTCAGAGCCTGGATGATTATACTGGGATATACAGGGAAGGAAAGTTACTAAAAATTCCCATCCAGCAACAAGGATCTTCCGTCAGCTGAGAAGCTGCCATTGTATACATTTTAAGTGTTTTCTTCTTGCTGTGTCTTCTAAATAGTTAAAATGAAGGAGCAAAGGGATAATCAATGCATAATCAATGCATCTGACTTGGATGCTGTAATTGATACAGACCCAGTGGATGTAACTTTGGCCCAGGCTTGTTCTGTTTTAATGGATACTTTTCAGTTGGTGCAGCTTCATGATGTGGGCAAGATTCTTGGAGAGGTGAAAGCCACCTCATGTGTGCTGGACCCTTGCCCTTCTTGGCTCATAAAAGCAGCAGAAGAGGAACAGCCAATTGGGTATGGGGAGTACTAAATGCCTCCTTGCAGCAGGGTAGGACCCCTGCTTGCTTAAAGGAGGCAGTAATAAGGCCACTATTGAAGAAGCCCTCCCTGGATCCCAGTGTACTGGATAACTACTGGCCAGTCTCAAACATCCCATTCCTGGGCAAGGTACTGGAGCATGTAGTGGTTTCTCAGCTCCAGGGATTCCTGGAGGAATTGGATTATTTAGGCCCATTTCAATCTGGTTTCAGGCCTGGTTATGGGACAGAGACAGCTTTGGTCGCCTTGGTGGATGACCTACACCGGGATTTGGAGAGGGGGAGTGTGTCCCTGTTGGTTCTGCTGGATCTCTCAGTGGCTTTTGATACTATTAACCATGGTATCCTTCTGGGATGGGACTCAGAGGCACAGTTTTACAGTGGCTCCAGTCCTTCCTGGAGGGGAGTACTTAGAAGATGGTGCTGGGTGATTCCTGCTTAACACCCTGGCCATTGACCAGCCATTCTGTTTTGTCCTCAGGGTTGTGCTTTGTCACCCATGCTTTTTAACATCTACATGAAACCGCTGGGAGAGGCTGTCCAGAGTTTTGGGGTTCAGTGCCACCAGTATGCAGATGACACCCATCTCTCTCTCCTTTCCACCTAATTCCAGGGAAGCTGTCTTGACTCTAAACCAGTGCTTGGCATCAGTAATGGGCTGGATGAGGGCAAACAAAGTGAAACTTAATCCAGAGAAGACAGGGGTGCGCCTGGTTAGTCAGAAGGCAGATGAGAGAATAGGGATACTACCTGTGCTGGATGGGGTTACACTCCCTCTGAAAACTCAGGTCCGTAGCTTGGGTGTAATCCTGGATTCATCCCTAAGATTGGATGTCCAGGTCTCGGTAGTGGCCAGGAGTGCTAAAGCTGGTGCGCCAGCTGCGCGTTGCTTGAGATGTCAGATCTGGCTACAGTGACACATGCCTTACTTACATCCCAGCTCCCACCAACCTAGCAGTTCGAAAGCATGCAAAATGCGCGTAGATAAATAGGTACCACCATGGTTGAAGGTAATGGTGTTCCGTGTCTAGTCGCGCTGGCTACGTAACCATGGAAGATTGTTTTCGGACAAACACTAGCTCTATGGGTTGGAAACGGAGATGAGCACCACCCCTTAGAGTCAGACATGACTGGACAAATTGTCAAGGGGAACCTTTACCTTTACTTTACTTAACACACTCTATGTGGAACTGCCTTGGAAGACGTTCAGAAACTTCAGCAGGTGCAAAACTCTGCAGCCGGACTACTGACTGGGGACAGCTAGAGGGAGCATATACAGTGGTGCCTCGCATAACGAGCACACCGTTTAACAACGAATTTGCATAGCGATCCGTTTTTTGGGATTGCTAATGCGATCGCATACCGATGCTTTCTATGGCCGAAAATTGCTTTGCGACGATCGGTAAGTGTTTCGCTTACCGATTTTCGCATAGCGATTTTTTAAAAACAGCTGATCGGCGGTTCCAAAATGGCCGCCGGACGCCCAAAATGGCCGCGTACAGCGTTTTCGCGCCCTGCCTTCGCTTACCGAGGGCGCGAAAATGGCGGCCGGATGGGGAAACACCACAGAACGGTGAGTTTTGGGCCCCATTGGGTTTTTCCGTTCCGTATAGCGATGTTTCCCCATAGCGACGGTTAATCCGGAACGGATTAACCTCGCTGTGCGGGGCACCACTGTAACACACCTGTTACAAGAACTATACTGGCTACCAGTCTGTTTCCGAGCCCAATTCAAAGTGCTGCTCATTACCTATAAAGCCCTATACATCTTGGGTCCAGGCTACCTGAAAGACCATATCTCCCTATATGTACCTTCTTGGCAATTAAGATCAGCAGAGGAGGTCCTCCTCTCTGTCCCGATAGGGACACAGGAGAGGGCCTTCTCTGTGGCAGCTCCCACGCTATGGAATGCTCTTCCTTGGGATATCAGGATGGTCCCTTCCCTTTTATCCTTTCAAAAAAAGCTAAAGACCCATCTCTTCAGGCAGGCTCTTAACAATTATAACTGAACCCCATTTCAGCAGAAATTTTAATGTTTTTTGTTTTCAAGTATTAATCTTTTGATTGTATTTTAAGTCATAGCTTAATTTATCTTTTTATATTTAACAGAGTTGAATTCTTGGGGTTGTGGGAGTAGTATATCCAAGTGTTTGTCAAGAATGTTTGGGTAACAAGCAGTGAGCAGTTCTGTGCAGGCACAGAAACCATCCAAAATCGCATCAAACTTACCTTCATTTTCCCCAGCCCCACCCCCAAAGAGGCATATTGCCATTCCAGTCCCCCCCCCCAGTTTTTGACTAGGTCACAGCCCCTCCCCACAATGTTTAAAGACCCATAAATGTCTACCCCACCCCAACTAGAAGTGGACTTCTAAACATGCCTGTTATTTATTTATTTATTTATTTATTTATTTATTTATTTATTTGATTTACACCCCGCCCATCTGGTCTAAAAGACCACTCCATTTGAGATGAGGTAGTAGTTTTGATTTTTGCAGCCTTGGAGGAAACATGGGTGCTCACTCCTGTTGTAGAAACCAGGGAAAGGTAAGAGGTTTCATAATTAGGGAGGAACTCTAAACATTCCAGATTAAATTCTGGGTTCAATTAGCAAAGTATCATACCTGAAATCCTGTGGACACTCAAAGACAACCCCCAAGATAATATCTAAGGAGCATGGCCAATGGGAGTTTTAGTCCCAAAAAGGAACCTTTCCAAGCTGCAGGCTTTCAATTAGTCACTTGCATCTGGACTCTTTAGTACATTTAACTTTACCATGAGGTGAAATGTGTCTTTTCTAGAGAGCTACTGGGTGCATATCAGGCTACTCATTCAATTAAGTTTTACTAGGATTGGAAATCACTGAATCATAGAATAACTGAATTGGAAGGGGCCTATAAGGCCATCAAGTCCAATCCCCTGCTCAATGCAGGAATCCAAATCAAAGCAAATCTGACATGATTGTTCAGTTTTATTTTGAATGCCTCCAGCATTGGAGCACTCACCACCACCCAAGATAACTGATTCCATTGTTGTCCTGCTCTAATAGTTAAGAAGTTTTTTCTGATATTCAGCTTGCATCATTCCTGAAGTAACCCTGTGGGTATCTGTTTTCATTCTAGCTCTTGGAGAAGGGAAGGACAACTTTATTCAGTGTCCTAAGGAAGCTCTACAATGGGAAGAAAGGAAGTGTCTAATTTTAGAAGAAATCCTTGCCTATCAACCAGATATTATGTGCCTTCAGGAGGTGGACCACTACTTTGATACCTTTCATCCATTACTTAGTAGAATGGGTTACCAAGGTACTTTCTTCCCAAAACCATGGTCTCCCTGTTTAGATGTTGAGTGTAACAATGGACCAGATGGCTGCGCCCTTTTCTTCCTTAAAGACAGATTTACTCTCATCAACAGCACCAACATCAGGTTGACTGCCATGAAGCTCAAAACCAACCAAGTGGCTATAGCTCAAATACTGAAATGTAATGAAACTGGCAAACTCTTCTGTGTTGCTGTGACTCATCTGAAAGCTCGCCACGGCTGGGAGAGATTTCGATCTGCCCAAGGGGCTGACCTTCTTGAGAACCTAAAACAGATCACCCAAGAGGCAGAGATTCCTCTCATTGTCTGTGGCGACTTCAATGCTGAGCCTACTGAAGAAGTGTACAAGGAGTTCTCCAACTCCAGTCTGAATCTGAACAGTGTTTATAAACTCCTGAGCAGTGATGGGTTGTCAGAGCCTCCATATACCACGTGGAAGATCCGCCCCTCTGGAGAGTGCCGGCACACACTAGACTATATCTGGTATTCACAACATGCCTTAAAAGTAAATGCTGCTCTCAATCTTCTGACTGAGGAGCAAATTGGACCGAACAGACTGCCATCCTTCAATTACCCTTCAGACCATCTGTCTTTAGTATGTGACTTCACTTTTAATGAAGACCCTGACCGGCTTTTATAGTTAGTTGTGGTTTAGAGAGTTGTGCACGTATTATTTTTTAAAATGTACTGTTTATGCAGCCAGTGGCCTTTTAAAATGGGGCCCTGAAAACTTTGGGGGAAAAGGGGTATTTATGAATGGAGAACTAATGATTTATTTTCACCTGTAACCTCAAAAGATGTTTGTCATTAACACCTAGTAAAAAATTATCTCATGCCAACTTCTTGTTTGTAGTATATTTTATAATTATGTCACTTGGTTAGAAAAATTAACTGTACCCATATTTTCTGTTTGAAAAAGTACTTTGGCAATAAATGCACAGATCATCATGCATTAGTGTAGTTACCCTCTATGCGTATATTATGTGGAGACACTGGGCCAAAGATGCAAAACACACACAGTAGGGTTCCCATTGACGTACATACACATACTGTGTTCAGAGTTGTAGAAATAAATGACCAGTAATTCCGTCATAGGACCCTTTTTGTTCTTGAAATGCAAATGCCTAGCAGACTTAATTAAAACATTTCCAAATGTGACCTGAATTGTATCTCCTAAGTGAATTGAGGAAAAATCGTTCAAACATAGCAAGGTTGTGAAGCTTTGCAATGGATAGATCTTTCAAAACTGTTATTTTCATCAGGCATAAGGGCCTATCCTAGGGTGGGCAAAAGTACAGTCCTCCGGATGTTTGTTAATTGTAGCTCCTAGGAGCCTTCGCTTGGAGCTTGTAGTTCAGCTGGAAGGGTCCAAAGTATCTGCCTTTGGCCTAGCCAGACATAACACTGAAAAGGTGTGATATTAAGTTTTTACCTAAATCGCAAATCACATGAAGTTTCCTAGAATGCCACATCCTGGATTTTATTTGGGGCTCTTCCTATGGTTCTTAACACTTTTAGAGCTTGCAGACATTACCCTTCTGAACTACGATTCTCAGAATGCTTTCTGTGTGGTTCTGAGTTGTCATCCAAAAATGTAACGTATCCAAATTCTGCACTTCCTAAAAAGGATCATGGATCTGTTCTTACATCTGCCTTAACTTGCAGTTATACTGTATAGCTGCATTCCATTCATTTATCTTACTCTTGGTACAAAGTAGACATTGCTACTGTATTGACGTTAATGGTGCAGTTCAACTCTGTCCTAACTGATACTATATTTTTCCCCTCTCACCCCGAATATAAATCAAATAAACACTGAACAGTGGGCAAAATGTATATCCCAACATTAGGTACCTGTTGACTTTTCACTACATTTTCAGTACCATAAGACTTCATGGCTTGCTACAAACTCATTCTACCCTCTTCTGTCTAAAACCAGATTTTCAGGATATTGGAAGAATGAAGCTACACAGCATTGTATCTGGGTGAACACCAGAGGGCATATTAAGACAAAAAAGAGAGAGAGACCAAAGTAAAGTTCATGTCTGTATTTCAGTAAAACCTACTTGAATACACTTTGAAACAAGAGTACAACAAAATAGAATATACTTTAAATGTTGAATATACAAACTATTATAGTTCATTTTGAACACTGTTACTTCCCTCTAACTTCAACTAAAAATGTACAGGCTTTAAAACTACCTGACAAGAGTTCATGCCAAGCGTGACCTTTCGAGTGACAGAGTAGAAGCTGAAACTGAAACATATGCACAGATGTCGAGGCAATGTGGGTGACCCAAGCCTGGTGCAGCAAAAGGCCAAAACAAACACTCTGGCCACTTTGCCCACAATTAAGAAACCAACAGACTTGACTACCATACAAAATATGTTACATGTAATTCTATAACAATACTGAGCTAGGTATAAGATTTTTAAAAAACTGTCTTAATAAAAAAAATGCTTTACACAAACAAGCCATTAGCTTATTTCAAGAAAGATAACTGAAAATCAGTCTAAGGCTTTCATTTTAAAATCTGCTCAAGCTGTATGATACAAAAATCCCTCTAGCTCTTCACCTTCGTTTAGAAGCTCTTTGACCCCTCTCCTTTTAATTCACATTCTAGAATACCAAGTAGCAGAGTTTTTCACGTAGCACCAGTTGAATACTGTGGGTACACAGTAGTAATTGCTGGTATTCACAATAAAAATGCATCGTATTTATCTTTTGTAACAGTGAGCCTCTTCCTACCCACAAATACACATAAAACTGAGAACCCCTCACAGATCCAGCTTAGTGTTCCATGTCTTAGTGTAACTTGAGAAGGCAGTGACCCTCTTCAGCCCCACCTTCAAGTCCCTGGAATTTTTCTTCTTCATCTGCTTAGTCATTTCCCAATTGGCAAGAGGCAAATGTGTCAGTGTGCGGATGTGGTTCAATTCCCACGAAAACATGAGATAGTATTTCATTTCCAGTAAGTTTCTAATATATGTCTAACTATTAACAATTTTTAAAATCTCAGCTTTTGTTGAATTTCTTGATTGTGTCCATTTCCCTGCATCTCTAAACATGTCAGTTTGCTTAATTCCACATTGGTCTGTATAATTAATAGTTCATAGCTGCCTTTTCTTCATTTCTCGCATGTCACTATTCCCTCCGTTTTTACTGTGACTGGGAGGGCAATGGCTGAGGGTGTACTGACAACAACCACATGGGTTACTGTCTTCGTTCCATCTGCTGGCTTCTCTTCTTGCACAAGTTGTAGTGTCTTAACCTCCCGTTCCTGCTTTAAAGCCACTGCTTCGGATTTTACTTCTGGACCTTTTATGACCGCGCTGATAACTCTGGGAGGGGTATGGCTACCTGCCTGCTGGGCAGGCATAGACAGTCTCATCACAGGTGTCCCATGAGCTATAGATACTGGAGTAAGTGCTCTCACAGCCAGGGGTGTTCCAACTATGTTGATGCTTCCTGTCCCAGGCAAGCCAGTTTTTGTTTGCAACTGGCACTGTGCCAATTGCGTGGCAGGGATGGTGATTATTTTTGTAGGCTGCATTGTGATTTTCTCTCCATTTTCAGCAGATGCTGGCATCACGGTAGGGATTGTCTGGATTACTACCTTTGGGGTTGCTGCTGTTGTTGGGCTTGTGCTGGTAATCAAGGGTGACCCTGTATTTACGGACTGCACTGCAACTGTTGATATTTTCTGTCCAAGAGACGTCATCACAACAGGCACTTGCATAGCCACACGCACAGTCCTATCACATATACAAAGATGAATATTACATTATGATCAATTAATACAGAGAAATAATGCAAATAAGTGAATACCACTGGTCTGATCCTATTTTCATAGCAACAATTTTACAAGGGACGGGATTTTTGGATTTTCTAAACAACAAAAACCATAATCCTCCATTCTGGGAGTTCTAGCTACTTTATAGGCATCATAGATTCCCCGAATGTGATGTACCTGGGAGAAAGGCCTAAATTAGAAAGCTTTGAGGCTTAACTATGCCTTCCACTAATTGCCCTATTCCTGCCCCAATGCTAGCTGGGAGCTTTCCTTCTAAGCAGTATACTTGAGTGGCGCTTGGCCTCGCTAAGCCTCAAAACCTTCTGATGTAGGCTTTTTTCTCAGATCCATCACACTCCGGTATCTGCAATATGCCTGTAAAGTAGGCAGAACTTCCAGGATAGAGACCTATGGCATCTGTAGTTCAGAAAATCCAAAAATTCCATCCCTATATTTTACCCTTCCCTATAAATCACTTATCAAAGTTTCAGGATTTAGTTTCTCTGTCTCTCTACTGCTGCTGCTAGAAGAATTACAATAAAGTATCTAAAAAGATTTAAAGTATCTATAAAGATTGCAGGATTAAATTATTTTAACAGTAAGTTTTTTCAGATTTTCAAAGTGTGGAGTAAAGGCAGCCTTTGAAAACTGAAAGGCAGCAAAGCCAAAAGAAAAGCCAGTTTTTGGAAGCCATGAGCCAGTAAACAAACATGTGTTTTTAAAAAACCACGAATATTTAATACATCTCACTTCAAACTCAAATCACTGAACAATTTGGTTTATGGATTCTGTACTTGGAAGAATGCATCAATCTTTAGAATCTCAGTTTAAGTAATCACTTTTAGAAAGAGAGGTACAATTTCATTCAAAAGTGCTACACTGGTTCCTCCAACCCTCAGCTCATCTGATAGGCAAATCATGCAGTGCAAACCTGGGAGCAGTTGTTGCAGGGACAGTGGTAGTGGTGGGAGAACATGATGAGACTTCATGCCCAGATGAGGAGATATTCACCACTCTGGTAACGGGCTTCTCTGCTCTTGCACAGTTCAACTGAGATGCATTTTTTCCAGCACGAGCCGAGGTTGCTGCTTTCAAGAGGTTTTCTGCAGATAATGACACTCGTTCCAATGATTTCTCGTCCGTGGGGATTGATAAATCTTCACTACTACATTCACTTTTGTCATCAATAACCACTATGTTTTTAGGCATTTCCTTAAACTGATACACAAGCCTTTGTCCTTCAACTTTTGCCAAAATTCCTCTTTGATAGTAGTATCTTCAAAAAAAAAACACAAGAAAAATATATTTAACATAAATATAAATCATTGTTTTCCTCTCTTTTTAAGCTTGCATGTTAAGAATAGCATATTTTCCTGCCTTAACATAACACATGCATACCAGACTGTAAAAAACACTGAAAACTAAAATCAGGTTAAGATTTTTAACAATTAATTAGGTTTCTGAAAAGAAAATGTAATTGAAAGCTTAAGATCATTTTATTAAATGAAAATCTCAAGAAAGTTTGCATTATAACTCCCCATTAACTCTTATAATGACATTGGTTTAAAACAAAATTCCTCAAAATTATTTCTTAACATATCTACTCCTCTTTACCTCAGAGCCCTTCCCATTGTTTCATAGTTCATGTCAGGCTTGTTCTTGTGCTTTCCCCATAGTTTGGAAACAGCTTTTGAATCCACAAGTTTAAAGATACCCTTCTCCCGCTGAGTCCACTTGATATATCGGGGACAAGTATTTTTGTCCTGAAGTAGATCTAGAAGGAATTCCCACAAGTAGGTTGTGTTTCCTGCAACAAAAATAAAATTGCATACCACCTGTTTTTTTAAGATTTCCCAACCAAAATATATAGTACCAGATGTATAGACAGATTCACTCTATATATACACAGAGAGAGAGAGAGAGACAGAGAGAGTTGATGCAGTATCACTTCTAAATGACAAAACATACCTGTGGAAACAGGAATCTAGTAGAAAGTAAACATTGCTCATACATGGCAAATCAATAAACTTATATAAACTCTAAAAAGAGAAGTTGTAACCAATTAATAGACTAAAGCAACATGAAGATGTTTCCTCAATGGATTCACAACAGCGTAAGAAATTATTATAGCATTACCTTTGCCTTCTCTTGGCTTCTTCTTTATACCCAGGTCTGGAGCTGCACTGGAAATGGCTGGTGGCACTTGAGTTTTTGGCTTACGCCCAGCTGCACAGAAGGGTTTGAAAAACTGAAATGTGCAGGTAGAAGTAATGCTTCCTAGTTGGAGTTTAGATCAAGTTCAGGTTTTCACCCAAATCTAAATAAATAGTCCATTACCTGATGATACACTAAGATTGTGTCTCAAATCCCAATTTCATTTGTTTCATTTTAAAGAAAATAATCTAATTGTATTCCATGTACTAACACACTATGACTGATTCACTGATATTGCAATTATTCCCCTTATGTAAATGGACTTGATTATGTATGACCTCCATAAATAATAAAAAACCCAACTTTTTTGTTACACCATTGGTGTAATGTCATTCATGTAACATTCAACAGTAAGTTGCTGCAGGTTAAGAAGTCAGTGTAGGCATTTCCTATTGCACACTGAGTAAATACAACGGCTGTGTGACAGGAAGCACGTGTGTTAATATCTTGAAGCACTTTGCTGCAAAGTTATGCCAATGACATTACACTGGTGAGTACAATGGATAAGATTCCTATAACACAAAATTCCTTCCATAGAATTGAGAGTGCAGAAACACACGTCTGATGTTGTTTAGCCTAAGGGAAAAGCATTGCTACGTCCCATTTTCATAGAACACTCATGGTAAACTGGGAATCTCAACTCCAACTGCAACAAATACCCCATGCATCACTTCAAAATAAATCCATGTGTCACTTCTAAATAAAGAGATCTAAACTCTGTATTTAGGTCAGTATAATATTCAAGTCAAAACATACCAGAATCATTACGGCAGGAAGTTTATTGTTTTTATAACCCTCCTTTTTAAAAAAGCACTTTATTGCTCAAAATCTAGAAATGATACATTCACAACTCAGCTATCCTAATTTTTTATTAAGTCAAATAAGTCAAAATACTAGTTTATATAGATAACATATATTTCTTTATACCATTTTTCTAGCAGCATGCTGAGCCTTGCAAATCATTTTTTTTACTTTTTTTGTTGTTACTTTCTCCAACCACTTTTTTCAATACCTTTCTTTTTTTTCATTGGTTCATGGATTTCTGGAGAAGCTGGTACAGGGGAGGTATCCATTGGTTCAGATTCCTCAGTTGACACCTCCACTACTGTTTCTGTAATCACATCTGGCCTCATTGCAGCATGGATGAATTCTGGAGTTGACACACATGGTGGGACAAAAACTTCCACTAGAAGAAGCAAACAAAGACTTTTTAACACCCACTGGACACAATCCAGTATGTTTTGCACTGCAAAGAAGTACTTTCTGGAAATGTAACAAAGATAAGTTTTAACCCAACAAAAAGCAACACCATTTCTAAAACCTTCTGCTTTATATGCATCTCTAACATATTCACACATATCATAATGCATGGGGAAATATAGTCTTTATGGTAATATAACACATCTGATTCAATAATTTGCTTCCAGAAACTGAATATTACATGTGAATTTAGAAAAGGGTTGAAATGGTGCCAGTGGTAAATTTTACTGCCCTGAACCCCATACGCACAGCTGCAGTAAAAAAATATATGCTACTGAAATTAAGTGATGCAGAACTAGGGACAACCCTCCACATTTTTATGAGCTTTTAAATCAAGGTGCACACAGAGCATGCACCTCATTTTACATAATATTTGCATTTCTGGAAGACTTCCAAAATTGCAACTACACTTTAAAATCAAGTGTTTCTATATGGCACTTTCCAAGTGGCACTTTCAATGGACCTCTGTTTACAATAAATTTAGCCTTCCTGTCACTGCACCACTGAACATCACCAACAAACTTAGCCATGGGGCAGCAGCCAGAAAATCAGGCAACAGAGCAGATCCTGCGCCAATAGTCCTGGTACAGTGGGGTCTCTACTTAAGAACGTCCCTACTTAAGAACAATCCAACTTAAGAACAGCTCCATTTGCTAAATTTTGCTTCTACTTGAGAACAGAAATCCAAGATAAGAACAGGAAAAAAAAACCTTTCCTGCTCTTTTTGTAACCTTAGGTCATCTTAGGTTAAAAAAAAATTCTTCCCCTAGTGGTAGAGTACGTATTAACCAGCTTTGCATTAGTTCCTACGAACGCACCTCTACATAACAAAAAAACAGCCAGAATGGATTAATTGGTTTTCAGTCCATTCCTATGGGAAATTTTGCTTCAATTTAAGAACGTTTCAACTTAAGAACACCATTCCAAAACGGATTAAGTTCTTAAGTAGAGGTTCCACTGTAGTTTCTATGGATGGAAAAGAGCAGATACGGATTAAATGGTTTTCAATGCATTCCTATGGGAAATGCAGATTCAACATAAGAACTTTTCAACTTGAGAACCACCTTCCAATACGGATTAAGTTCTTAAGTAGAGACCCCACTGTATAGCCCATGTGTTGGCCATCTGTTTTAGGTAAACCAAGGAAAGAAAATTTTGCATCAAAGGGCAGAAGATAAATATAGTATCTTCAATAAATCTGGATGACTGAAAGAGTAAATAGGATGAAAATTAAAGACAAGTTACCTGAAATTATTTCATCTTCCCTATAGATCTGAAAAGATTTTATATACCATAATGTTCACACTCAGCAAGACTATTGTGACACCTCACAGTTCTACACAACTAGAACAAATTCACGAATGTTCATAAAAATGAAGTTGTGAGATGGGTAAGCAGCACATTGCAACCTACTAAAGTAATCCACAACTGATCTGCATGTTACCTTTCTGTCGCATAAACTCCTTATAAATTAGGTTTGCTATGGGAAAACTAATGGAGGTGACTTTTTTTCATGTTTGTTCCACACAACAATATAATTTATTTTGTGCAGAGTACATAACATTGCCAAACATCTATCTGAACTATTGACATACCAGGTGTCCTTGCATCTCTTAAGCAGGTTGGAGATTCCATATGAAGCAAGGCTTCTGCTGCTTCAATTGTCTTATCTGAACAGTGCACATTGCTGCCATGAACAGATGCTTCCACTGCCGAAGAAAATAAAAATAAATCTATCACACAAATGCATGTGGTTGACTGGTATTCTGAACCAGTTGTCATATATGGCCAAATGCATACACACCAAAGTCACAAATTGAACATTATTATGAAAAATGTTTTTGAAAACAACATAATATGTATTTTAGGTAAGAATTCAACGCTTTTCTTTTTACAGCCTTATATTCCATGGCAGAAGCACTTCAGATTTGATCAGGTTAGAAGAATGTGCAGGAAAATAAATTTACACTAGTACTAGATACCTTTATAAATAGCTCAAATAGCAAATATATTTGATTGACTAAAACAATAATCACCAAATTTTAAAAGACAGAACAAAGAACAAGTAATTGGCAGTCAGAGAAAACAGCCCACATTGTGCACTGTGGAGGATTCTCATCTACTAACACAGTTTCTTTCCCACTAGCCATTTCTCTCCCTATTTATAATACAAACACCCAGGATGTGGTAAGCCAAGTACTAAACACAGATCCAAGATTCAGTTTATCATTCTGTTCTATCCATTATCAGGAAACATACCTGATGAAAACTGTCTGGGAAATAATTCAATGGACAAGAATCAAGAGCGGGAAAAGAGATAGTGGCCACTTTTGATGGTCCAGTGGTATGCAAGGTATTGCTCGATAGTCACTCAATGTTATACTGTACATGATGGTATATGAGGCTACAAAATGAGATCAGGGGACTGGCTATGTAAAAGGTTGGGGGAAAACTGGAAATTTATAATAAAAAAAAACTTTTTCCATGGTTTCAAAACTTCTCTGCTATGAAGAAACTTCAGCCTATCCTTTTGAGTCTTTATGACTTAGCACTGAACTGTCTGTTAAACATATTAGTACATTCCTAATCACATTGCTTAATCTCATTCTCTTTAATCATAATTTCAAAGGAAAAGAAGCAAACATATTCATCAGGATGAATATTCAACCCAGAACTTCTGTACCTGCTTAACAATTACCCCATATAACGACAAATCCGCTTCACGACTCGTGGCGCAGTGGTTAAACTACTGTACTGCAGCCAAAACTGTGCTCACGACCTGGGGTTCAATCCCAAGTGGCAGCTCAAGGTTGATTCAGCTTTCTATCCTTCCAAGGTCAGTAAAATGAGTACCGGGGGGCCTCCATAATTAACTTGTAAACTGCCCAGAGAGTGCTTGAAGTGCTATGGGGCGGTATATAAGCAGCACACTTTGCTTTTGCGATCGCAATTGTGATCGCAAAACAATTGTTTTAAATGGTTTTTTTTCTCTTTGTTTTCTCTTTGCTTCGGGAACCGATTCTTTGCATTACGACGATCAAAACAGCTGATAGTCGGGTTTTCAAAATGGCTGCTGGGTGCTCAAAACGGCTCCCCGCTGTGTTTTTGGATGGATTCCTCACTCTACAGACACTGAAAATGACCGCCCCTATGGAGGATCTTCGCTGGAAGGTGAGTTTTCAGTCCACTGAAACGCTTTGAATGGTTTTCAATGCATTTCAATTGTCTTTTTTATATTGCTTTACGATGTTTTCGCTCTACAGAGATTTCGCTGGAATGAATTAACGTCGTTAAGCGAGGCACCACTGTATAGCATGTGGAGGAACTGTAGTAGAAAAAGAGGATACCATGTGGAGGAACTGTAGTAGAAAAAGAGGAAAAGCCCAGTGAGCCGTCCCCTCAACTAGAGATGCCCCAGCAGAAAAGAGCTATAGGAACGAAAAGGGTAATGGAGAAGGAAGAACTGAATATAGAAAAAGAGAAGGGAATGGAATCAAAGGAGAAAGAGGGACAGATCAAGATATGCCTGGTTGAGGAGGGAGATAGGAGAGGAGGAGCTAATCTGGCCAGTATGGGAAGAGGATACAGTATAGGGGAATCGGGTGGGAAGAGAGAGGACTGTGTGCCAATGATGGGAGAAAGAGGGGGAAAGGGAGAAAGAGAGTAAAGGGGAAGAAGAATTAGAATATGAGAGAACAAAGGGATTGCTAGAAGACTTCCCTAACTTAAAAGTGGGTGGATTATTGCCTGATCCGGATGCTCCAAAAGGAAAGGGGGCATCTACAGATTCTTTGGAATGGACAATTATGGTTTATCCACGGGGACAAGGTCGCTAGAAGAAGGTGATCCGGCCGGACTCTTCTTTCAACCATCCACCACCGGAGGGAGATTGGGCCAGACACCCATGTTGTGGCATGATCTGCGCGATTCAGAGTATGCCAATGAACCCCTCAATGAACCTTGTCAGTTTTGGGACAGAGTTGTTGTCCTCACGTTATGGGTATTTACTTGACATTGGTTGTTTTGAACCTGTAGAAGTTATTATATATTCACCTAATACTAAATCGAATAAATCTGTTGACGTTCAAAAAAAGACTCAGTTGTTATTTCCCCCCAAAAAGGAGAAACTGCTTCAGATCTTTAATGAACTCAATCACAATGGCGCCCAACGTTGGGCAGTTCCAATGGCGGAAAATAATGAAATGTCGAGATTACAACAGACAATAGAAAGACAAGAAAGTCTGCTAGAAACCTTGACAGAACAACAAACTTTATTGATGAAATGAATTTTAAAACAAGAGAAGAAGACAGAAGGAGAGAAAGGACAGAGATGGGTCACCCAAAGAACATGTGGGTGGCGGGCCCTGCACCTATTAGGGTACAAAATATGGGATCTACTGATGATCCAAAAGCATATCTACATACCTTTGAGATAGTAGCAGTTGCAGCTGGTTGGTCTAAAGAGAAATGGACTTTGATCTTAACTCCTTGCCTCACGGGGATATTACAAGAGGTGGTAGACACCTTGTCTCCAGAAGAAAGTGCCCAGTATGAAATAGTGAAGACAGCAATTCTACACACCCTCAATCTGACTGAAAAAGCAAATAGAAAGAGGTTCTGGAAATTAAAGATGAAACTTTGAGTACATCCACGTCCGCTAACGCAAAGGATGAAAGCTAATTTAATACGATGGTTACAGTCCGAGGAAAAATCTAAGCAACAACTATTAGAAATACTCGTTATGGAACAATTGGTCACGACACTGGGAGGTAACCTGCGAAATTGGGTGCAAAAGAATCATCCCAAGATCCTAAAAGAAGCAATCCACCTAGTGGAGGATTTCTGCAATGCAAAGGATTATGGAAATAGCTCCTCTTCCTTTACAGAGAAAAACAGCAGACAGGAGAAGATGGAGGCAAACAGTTTCCAGGGTGTGGTGCCATAAGGAGTTTTCAACCCTAGTGTATCTGAGAAGGGAAGAGGATGTGGATTTGAGAGCATGGGACCGAAACCAGTGAGACCCATAACCTTTGACCACTGCCTATTTGAGAACAGAAGAGGCTGGAAAGGGAAAGGAGATGGGAGACCTGTTTGCTTGGAATGCGGTGTAGAAGGCCATCTCCGGCGTGAATGCCCAGGGACATATTGTTCCTGGGTAGGACAGAACTAGACAACCATGCAGGTCTAAGGCTCTGAACAGAATGGATGGGAGGTGATAGTGTGGGTGAATGGGGAGAAGAAAAAAGCATTGGTAGACACGGGGTGTGGTAAGACTCTTGTACAGAGTCTAAAGGGAGCAATGTTAAAAGAAAGTATGTATGTCAAATGCATTCATGGGGATTCAAAATCATATGGTACGGCCTGGGCCAATATAGAGATAGGAGAACACAGAAGGCTAAATGTAGGAGTTTTACCAGGGTTAACCAGAGATATGTTATTAGGACGTGATTGGGTGGGGCCCCACAAACTATTACAACTGAGAGAAGGCCTACAGGGAGAATGTGAAGAGCACAGAGACAACAATGACTTTTTTGAGAATACTTAGTGAGAACAAACTCACCTGTGGCAGCAGGATGATTCTACTTTACAAGAAGTCTTGAGAGAGGCCCAACAGGGGGGAACAATTGTAAAAGGCAGCTTCGGTTTCGAAATGCAAGAAGGTTTGTTGTATCATGTAGATAAAGAGGGAGGTAGACAGTTGGTAATTCCTCAAAAATAGAGAAAAACACTGTAACAGTTGGCCCAGGATGTACCCATGGCCAGCCATTTGTCCACTCATAAGATGATGCCTCGCATAGTACAACGATTTTGGTGGCGCAGAGTAAGCAAGGAGGTGGAAGAATATTGCTGGACTTGTAAGGAATGCCAGGTAACGCAGATTAAACCTAGGCCTGGAGCCCCTTTAATTCCTTTGCCATTGGTAGATCCTCCCTTTGAGAGAATAGGGATAGATATTGTAGGCCTTTTGATTAGGTCAGCAGGGGGCCATACTCAAATTCTGGTTTTAGTAGATTATACCACCCGATATCCAGAAGCCATCCCTTTGAGATCTACTACTACCAAAGTTTTGGCTAGGGAGCTGATGCAAGTGTTCTCAAGATTAGGTTTCCCTAAAGAAGTCTTGACGGACCTAGGTACTAATTTCATGAGTCAGACCTTTAAAGAATTATGGCGGTTATTAGAAGTTAAGCTTGTCCATACCGCGGTGTATCACCCACAGACCAATTGGTTAGTGGAAAGGTTTAATAAGACATTGAAAGTGATGCTGAGGAAGCTAGAGAAACCACGTACAGTGGTGCCTCGCATAGCGAGGCTAATCCGTTCCGGATTAACCCTCGCTATGGGAAACATCGCTGTGTGGAAATAAAAAAGCCTATGGCTTGAAAACTCACCGTTGTGCAAAGTTCTTCCATAGCGCCGCCATTTTCGCGCCCTCGGTAAGCGAGAGCAGGGCGCGAAAATGTGGCGGGGACCTTCCGGCCGCCATTTTGGAACCGCCAATCAGCTGTTCTCCCCCGCTTCGTTATGCGATATTCGCTAAGCGAATTGCTTAGCGAATATCACAATGCAAAAAACCTCCATAGGGGCCATCGCTGAGCGAATGCTCCAGCGACAGCCCAGAGCCCCTCGTTAAGCGATTTAATCGCTCTACGGGGCACTCGTTATGCGAGGCACCACTGTAGATGGCACTTATTAGTGGTCCCTCGACAGGACTCTCAGCTTTTGAAATGATGTACGGATGGAATCTGAGAGAGATTCTAGATTTGGTAAAGAAGAAATGGGAGAGCGGAAAAGACAATGCTCAGATAGTGGTACAACAAGTGATTGAGATGAGAGATCACCTGAATAAAGTAGCGAAAGTGGCTAGAACGCAATTCTGAAAGGTACAACAAGGACAAAAAAGAAGGTATGGCCTAAAAGTGAGTCCGAGGAAGTCCAATGTACGGCAAAAGGTGTTACTTTTACTACCAGCTGAGAATGCCAAACTTTTCGCAAGGTGGCAAGGACCCTACGAAATAACCAGATGTATAGGACAAGTACACTATGAGATAAACATGCCAGATATGAAGAAAAAAGTGGGAAAATTTCATGTGAATTTATTAAAGGAGTGGAAAGAACGGGAGGTATGTTGGGGAGAAGTAGAAAAGGATGATCTAGGTCCAGAAGCCTTAGTCTGTTTACAAGTTGTGCAGGAGCTATCCCTAGGGGAGGAATTAAGTGTGGACCAAGTCAGAAGTATAGAAGATAAATTTAAAGATGTTTTCTCTAATAGACCTGGTCTAACCACAAAGGTTGAACATCAGATCAATACATTGCCTCAAGTTGTGTTAGGTCGGGAGGAAGGAATTGGCCTCAACATCTTAAGGAAATAATTAATCAAGAAGTAGAATAAATGTTGGCATTAGGTGTTATAGAACCATCCCATAGGCCAATGGAGGCCAAACTTTTTTGGCTCGAGTGCCCAAAATGAGGGAGTGGGGAAGAAACCAGTGACTGCCGTGCCACCCGGAAGACCAGAACCGAAACAGGAAGTGGCAGTTTCAGGGGGAATCATGGGACAGGCAGGAAGTTAAAGGGGGAATCATGGGGACGGACAAGAAGTTAAATGACCCAGAACAGGAAGAGAAAGGGGGAGTCCCAGCTGTGGCACGCATGCCATAGGTTCGCCATCACTGCTATAGCCCATGAAGGAGTTACCCGGTAGTAGTTCCCAAACCAGATGGAAGTGTAAGGTTGTGCATTGACTTTAGGAAGTTGAATGAAATATCTAAGTTTGATACTTATCCCATGCCTAAGATACAGTAGAAGATTTGCTGGAAGGAAGGGCAGAATTCTTGTCGTCTCAGGATGCGACAAAAGGCTATTGGCAGATCCCTTTAAACTCAAGCGATAAGGAGAAGACTGCTTTTGTCACACCCAAAGGATTATTCCATTTTACCTGTATGCCATTCGGGTTACATGGAGCAGCTGCTACCTCCCAGAGGTTAATGGATCAAGTCTTACAACCTGTGAAGGCGTTCGCTGCTGCTTATATTGATGATTTTTAATTTCTAGTAATAGCTGGAAGGAACACATGGAACATTTTGATAAGGTATTGACCAAGTTGAGAAGAGCGGGGCTTAAGATGAATCCTTCCAAATGTAAGATACCAAAGAGAGGGGTGAGATTTTTGGGATTTCAGGTAGAACAAGGAGAAATTCAACCAGTGCAAGATAAGGTAGAAAAAACATCAGATTGGCCAATGCCTAAGAATAAGAAAGAAATTCAACAATTTTTAAGACTGGTGGGTTATTATCATGCCTAACTTTATGGAAGTTGCAAGAGGCAGAGGATCCAGAATGTCTTTGTTTTTGCATCATTCTATTTTTATTGTACTGTACCTTACTATTAACTTCTCTAGGGCCACTGTTTGAAGGCCAATATTGAAAAGCTTTAAATAAACAAAAGAGCTGAATAGCTGATTTTAAATGTCTATCTTCCTGTCTGAGTCTGGTGATGGGCAACACTTTCCCACCTTCTTTTCTTTGGTTCCAGCTCTCTTTCATCTTCTGCTACCTCCACATCTTGTTTCCAAGCTTTTCCTCTATGCTGTTTAATTCCAATCTGGACAATGACCTTCCCAGCTGGAAATGCCTTAGTTAGATGAAAATGATCATTCCAAAACTTCTAAAATTCACTTTTTATGTAAATATAACTGATGTTTCCTGGTTAGAAGTCAAGTACTTAACTGCTTAAACAATCTTTAATCTTCTGATATCCCTAGTTAATGCTTAACCTAACTTCAGAGAGAGGAATAATTTTTCACTGTGCAATGAATAATTTCCCTGTAGTAAGGAACTTTTCTATTCAGAGATTTCAATGCTATTCTGCAAGTAGCAACAGCTTCTTCCATATTTCTAAAATTCAAGTACTGTACTGTACATGCTATTCTTTGATCTTTGCTTTCTCCAAAGGAGTGGTGGCTCATGACTACTAATTTTGAAATTTTCAATAAAATTTATGTTAGATCCTAATATTATTTTTGTAGTAGACTGTTACCTAGAAAATACACTAGCAGGGGCAGGATAATTTTGAAATAGTTATTGTGATTTCATACACAGTTCACCTCCAAATCTGCGCATACATATACCTATACAAACATGCACATATACTTTATACACAGGGCAATTTCTTTCTTCCTTCCTTGTGGCAATTTTTAAAGCTAGACTATTAGCCCCTTGCTATATATAATCCATACACAGGAAGGTGTATACACATACACTCTCATTCTCAATCTCTCTCCCTCTCTCTCCAGCAGCTCTTTCCATTTATGGAAATCTACTCAAAGCTAAACCATTCCAGCTGGACTGCCAGCATCTAAATCTATCTTTAGAATAAACAGGATCACCTATCTGTAGTGCCAGGAAGTTAATAAGGATTCAACTGGTGCTTCTTTACAGGAACTTAAAATGAGTTATCCTGATACTTGAATAATCCAAATTAAACAGAAGACAAATAATACATTTTGAAAAAGCCTTTTTAAAAAAAGGAAGAAACCTAGCTCACAGTTATGGATGGCTTCTTGACATGCAATAATTTGAAGACTGGACAAATACAGCAATCCACTTTTCCAAACTGGCTTAGTTATGAGAACAGCTGCTTGTATGACTCAGATGATAGCAATATTGTAAGGCAAAACTTTGGAAGGGTTAACACAATGTACTTAACCATTACAATCACATTTTTAAACTCACGGAATAGCATAAGAGACAGACAGCAGCCCAGGAGTGCATATCTTCATCACCAGAGGATGTCATGTCTTACAGGAAACTTAACCCTAAAGAGCCTCAGCCTGGCCATGGACTTACATGGAGCAAGTCTTCCAAATGAAACCCCTGCAATAATTACAAAATATTCTAGCAAGAGGAATGAATAAGAGACGCTTCTGTTTACCTGGAACTAGTCAGAAACAAATGAGATAATACATATGTTCTTGAGGTTCAACTTTTTTCTGCAAGACATGACATTCTCTGGAGATAAAGATCTGCACCCCTGGGCTGCTGTCCATCTCATATTTTCCTAACTGAAAATGTCATTGTTGAATAACCTAATTAACACCTAATTATATAAAGCTGCCTTCTACTAGTGTAAACTGTCCTGAGATGTTCAGATGGGTTTTGATGAGTGTATTTTTATTTGAGTTTTTAACCAATGACAGGGTTTATTTATTTTACTGTACAGTGGTGCCTCACATAGCGAGGTTAATCCATTCCAGATTAACCCTCGCTATGGGAAACATCGCTGTGCGGAAATAAAAAAGCCATAGAAACGCATTGAACTTTGTTCAATGCGTTCCAATGGCTTGAAAACTCACAGTTGTGCGAAGTTCTTCCATAGCGCCACCATTTTCATGCCCTCGGTAAGCGAGGGCAGGGCGCAAAAATGCGGCGGGGACCTTCCGGTGGCCATTTTGGAACCACCGATCAGCTGTTCTCCCCCGCTTCGTTATGCGATATTCGCTAAGTGAATCGCTTAGCGAATATCGCAATGCGAAAAACCTCCATAGGGGCCACTGCTGAGCGAATGCTCCAGCGATGGCCCAGAGCCCCTCGTTAAGCGATTTAATCGCTCTACGGGGCGCTCGTTATGCGAGGCACCACTGTACTTATATATTTTATAGTATTTTATTCTATGATTTCATTGTATACTGTATTGTGAACCACTCAGAGAGTGGCAAAACTAATTGAGTGGTACAGAAATGGAAATAATCAGAAATAAATAAATGTCCAACATTCAGCACCTTTAGACCTAGACCAAGAGTTAACATCAGTTTGTGTATGAATAATAACTGAGCCTATATTTATTCCAATATTTTAGGAATGAAACAGAACCTGAAGAACATATTATGGACTACACTTCCAGATACTGAACCTTTTAGATAGCTATAAGATTATATTTAGGCAGCAGCCAAAAAAACCACTTGGTGATAGTTCAGTGAGAAACAAGTCTAAAAGTTTGTGACTTGCTCAAAGTCACCCAGTAGGTTCACAGCAGGCAAACTATGAACTTCTAGGTTTATAGCTTAAGCTTTTATCAGCTATGTTCCACTAACTCTCATTATTTTAGCTTTTAAGTTTAATAATCTCCAGCAATGGGTAAATAATTCCAAATTACTTGTGAAAAGAAACCTAATACCTCACTGTGGCAGCAATGTGTTTTATCGAATTGGCAACAAAGTAACTTAAAAGTTCTAAGAGGAAATAGAAGCCATTAAAACCTGTGATTTTTCCCCTCATCTATGGAAAAGACAATACCCATAAAGAATCAAAAACGGAGTAATTCAGTCAAGCGGAGCGCAGCTTCAGTACAAGACAATGCTATCATCATTTCAAGCCTCCACTAATATTCCTGTTAATAGAGCTCCAATTGTTCCAAGATTTCATGGAAACAACAATAAAGCTAAACTCCCAAACAAATCTTACAACACACTTTTAAATAAATCCCTATACAAGCAATGTTATGTCTGCGATAGGATAGAATCCATAGTCTGTCGTCCTTCTGGTTACTACCGAATCCTAAGCTATTATTCTCCCCACATATAATATGCACTGCACACACCTGTGCAATGTACCATATTTTCCATGTATAAGACACTACTTTTTCATAAAATCGTTAGACTAAAAATTGAGAGTCGTCTTATACACGGAGGTAAGCTGAGAAGAAAACTGCGCAGTTGCAAAACTGTCCATGTCTCTGCAAACCAGTCTGCCTCCAGTCAACGAGCGAAACTGCCAATAGCCTGTTTCTGCAAACAGGCTTCCTCCAATCACGAACTTTATGTAAATACCGTCAGCTGAAGCAGAGGAGAGTGTGTAGGAAGTGTTTGAATGCAACAGTGACTGGTAATGTTGGAGCATTCTGAGCCCATAAAGATCAGAAAATTAAAAATAAATATTAAAATAAAAAGGTAAAGGTAAAGGTTCCCCTTGACAATTTTTGTCCAGTCGTGTTCGACTCTAGGGGGCGGTGCTCATCCCCATTTCCAAGCCATAGAGACAGCGTTTGTCCGAAGACAATCTTCCGTGGTCACATGGCCAGTGCGACTTAGACACAGAACGCTGTTACCTTCCCACCGAAGTGGTCCCTATTTATCTACTTGCATTTGTATGCTTTCGAACCGCTAGGTTGGCGGGAGCTGGGACAAGCAACGGGAGCTCACTCCATCGCGTGGATTCGATCTTACGACTGCTTGGTCTTCTGACCCTGCAACACAGGCTTCTGCGGCTTAGCCCACAGCGCCACCACGTCCCTTGTAAATATTAAAGTACTGATATGTAAATGTTGCCTAATTAATAAATACAAATGTATTCCTTAATAATGTTTAAAATACTGATTTCTGAATTTTAGGTTAGGAAATTGGGGGGCCTCTTATACATGGGGCATCTTATACACGGAAAAATACGGTAGGTACCTTATAATAAAACTTTGGTACATTCATAGCCTAATGCCACCTATCTTACCAAGGCAGTTACTGCATATTGACACAAACTCCCTAAAGTCAAGCAGTTTCCACTCTGTCATCAGAGCTCTTGTCAATACCTTTATGAACCACTAATTGTGATATTGCATCATTTAAGGACAATGTATCTAGCCAACTGATTGACAAAGGATCCATTACTACAGTGATCCCCAAACTTGGGTCTCCAGATGCTCTTGGACTTCAGCTCCTAGAAATCCTGGGCAGCAGAGGTGGTGGGGAAGTCTTCTGGGAGTATTAGTCCAAGAACATCTGGAGGTCCAAGGTTGGGAACCACTGCATTACTACATAGCAGAGTTACAAATACAGTGGTGCCCCGCATAGTGACGATAATCCGTGCAGCCAAAATCATCGCTATGTGGATTCGTCGCTAAGCGAAATAAAAAAAACCCATAGGAATGCATTAAAACCTGTTTAATGCGTTCCTATGGGCAAAAAACTCACCTTTATGCGAAAATCCTCCATTTTCGCTTCCTGGTAAGCAAGGAATCCAGGCGAAAACACAGCGGGCAGCCATTTTACCATCTTCTCCCCTCCAGCGCCCTCACCCTCCCTGCCTCACAGCTGATCGGCGCTGGTCTCTGAAGCTTCCCCAGGCTTGCCCAGCAGGTAAACAGGCAGTGGAAATGCACTGGGGAAGCCTCCGAAACCTGCGCTTTGCTGGGGTGGGGGTGTGGCAGGGGCAGGCCCGCACCCACCCCCCCATAGCCCCGCTCGCACACCCCCATGGCAAAGCGGGGCTTTCAGAGGTGCATTTTCACTGCTGAAAAAGCCCCAGGAGGCTTCTGAAAGTGGCACTTTGCCAGGGTTGAGGTGGGTGGGGGTGTGGCAGGGGTAGGCCCGCCCCCCGCGCCGCTTTCAGAAGCCTTCTGGGGCTTTTTCAGCAGTGAAAATGCACCTCTGAAAGCCCTGCTTTGCCATGGGGGCGCAAGGGGGGCACTAGGGGTGGCGGGGGGGTGGCGGGCCTGCCTCTGCCACCCCCCTACCCACCCCCACCCGGCAAAGTGCAGGTTTCAGAGGCTTCCCCAGTGCATTTCCACTGCTTGTTTACCTGCTGGGCAAACCTGGGGAAGCTTCTAAGATCAGCGTCGATCAGCTGTGAGGTGGGGAGGGGGAGGGACTGGAGCGGAGAAGATGGCTCCAGGCTCTTTTCTGGGACGGATTCCTCGCAAGAAGATCACGTGCCCCACCGATCAGCTGTGCGAAAATGGGGCGTTTGCAATGATCGCTTCCCCCATCGCGTGGCCCCGCCGATCAGCTGTGTGAAAATTTGGCATTTGCGATGATGGGGGGGATGCCATCATTGCAAAGCGATTTTTCCCCATAGGGAACATCGCAATGCGATCGCAAAACCAATCACAAAATCTTCATCGCTATGCGGATTCGTCATTAAACGGGGCGCCCATTAAGCAAGGCACCACTGTATATAATTTTAAAGCAGTGATTCCAAACCTTGGGGCCCGAGACATTTTTGGACTAAAACCCCCAGAAGCCTTCACCACTAACTGCGCAGGCTCACTTTATCCCTCATGTTCCATCAATCATAACTAAACAGTGTTACGGGGATAAAGAAAAGCAGCTGTCACTTCTTTGCCAGTAACGCCCACGCTCTCAAAGAATGATGCAAGAGATGAGAAAGGATGTGCATATTTGGAGACGTGCGGGTATACGCATGGTCTGTACCTTGTTTGGAGAACTGGGTTGTTGCACTGGTCCCACAGCTGCCTAGCTCTAACCATAAAACAGCAACCAGACTCCTGACTTCCATCTAAGAGACAAGCCTGAAAAAAACTCATCTTGCCAATAACTGCTGGACTTAAGCACAACTTTCCTGGCAAAATACATCTTGCCATGTACTTTTAGACTTATAGCTTTAAACTTTAAGTGCTTCACACTGGTAGAAACCTGTGGTGTTTTAATTCACTAAAGCTTGTTTATTGTATCATGATTTTTCAGTGATCTATAACGGTGTTTTTTGCATGTGCACACTTTGCTCCCCAGCAGATGGCACCACTCCCTATTCCCAGCATTTCACACATGTCCAAAGGCAAGGCAATGTTTCTACACAGTTCACAACTCACATACAGGAGCATCTGTGTTAACTATTTTACAAAAGAAAGGGCTGAGAACAGAAGAAAGAATGGTCACTTAAAAAACACAAGTGAGGAAGTGTGAAACATAGAAAATGTAACCTAACACAATAGCTCAATAGTGCTGACCTAGAAACTAGGCAACAAACACAGAACTTCTGGTATGAGTAAAGACTCTGCTTTACTTGTGCATACAATCAACATATACCCTTTTGATGTTGAAAAATTCAAGAACTACATTTAAGGTGATTACAATATACAGTAGAACAAGCTAATTAATCTTATGGCGGGTGTGTGTGCTCAGGAATATATAAATCAAGGAAAAAGCCCTGAACTTAAGTCGTGCACCAGCCACACACCGCTAAATGGGAATAGAGCACAAAAAGGCAATTTTGCTGAACCCCCTGGCTTGTCCGCCAAGGTTATGGCTGTGTTCCTAAATAAACATCACTGCCTATGTTTCTCAACACAAATCCAGTGTGCATTCTTCTAAGGGTTTACATGCAGTGGTGCCCCACAAGACGATGTTAATCTGTTCCATTGAAATCACTGTTTAGCGAAAATATAATCTTGCGAAAAGCGTTTCCCCATGGGAATGAATTGAAATCCATTTAATGCATTCCAACAGGGAAAATAGTCGTCGTTGTGCAAAGATCGCCCCTAGGGAAGCCAGTTTGCAAAGCACAGATCAGCTGTTTAAATCGCTGTCTTGCGAAGCATCGGTCCAGAAAACACCTGTTTTGCGAAGATCGCCCATAGGGAAGCCATTTTGCGAAGCCACTGATCAGCTGTTTAAATCATCATCTTGCGAAGCATCGTCCCGGGGTGGGGGGGGAACCGTCTTGCAAAGCACGCACCGAAACATTGTATAGCGAAGGTCGCCCATAGGAAAAACTGTTTTGTGAAGCACAATGGCAATCACAAAACCTCATCGTCATGCAGATTCGTCGTTTTGCAGGGTAATCATCCTGTGAGGTACCATTGTATACTGGTCTAATACTTGGTGTGTTTATGGAGTTACAAATCTGAACAAACAGGGAATAGATCTGGAATTTGATATTTGCAACCACAGTATCAAATTCCTAACGTACACTTCAAAGCAAACAAAAAATTACAAGTATAATTAAACAAAATGATTTAAAATCCAAATTGTCGAACAGTTACCTGGCTGGCTTCCCCCTCCCCTCTAAACACAGAAAACAAATGCTATTTCTGTCCCACAGCACTTGCCTCCACCCATAACCTACACCTCCAGGTTCACTATCTGGTTTTCTCCAACAATATGTAGGCCTTCCTTTCTGTATAAGATCTTCACCCAGGCATTATTTCTTCACGATCCCTGATCTCAACTATTTACCTTTCCCCCTACTCTATTTCCTTTATTTTTTTCTTTGAAAGTCCACAAATTCTCTAATTTTCTTTCAGACATGCTTCTGACTCTTTATAACAAAATACAGTGGTGCCTCGCATAGCGAGGTTAATCCGTTCTGGATTAACCTTCGCTATAGCGAAACATCACTAAACGGAATTTAAAAAGCCATAGAAACGCATTGAACTTCGTTCAATGCGTTCCTATGGCTTGAAAACTTACCGTTAAGCGATGTTTCTTCACAGCGCCGCCATTTTCACGCCCTCGGTAAGCGAGGGCAGGGCGCGAAAATGCGGCGCGGACCTTCCGGCGGCCATTTTGGAACCGCCGATCAGCTGTTCTCCCCGGCTTCGTTGTGCGAAAATCGCTAAGCGAATCGCTTAGCGATCATCGCACAGCGAAAAAACCCAATAGGGGCCATCGCTGAGCGAATGCTCCAGCGATGGCCCAGAGTGCCTCGTTAAGCGATTTCATCGCTCAGCGAGGCACTCGTTAAGCGAGGCACCACTGTATACATCTTTTTACAGCAAGTTAATTTCCTGACTAAGTGCAACTTTACTACTGTATTTCCTTCAATGTAACTGCATAATTCTGAACACTCCACCCTTTCCTATACCAGTTACAGAAGGCTTTTCCCACCTAGTGCTTTCCAGACATGGTGAAATACAACTCATATTCCTCAAGATGGTGAGGGTTGTAGGGAGCAGGGTGAAGAGGAAGGCTCAATTACGGTGTTTCCAAATACGGGTGTGCCACTCAGATGTTTTGGATTTCAATTCTCAAAATTCTCCAAAAACT
The DNA here is from genome assembly GCF_051106095.1 of Pogona vitticeps. Lineage (NCBI taxonomy): Eukaryota > Metazoa > Chordata > Lepidosauria > Squamata > Agamidae > Pogona > Pogona vitticeps. The sequence goes on from NC_135787.1 coordinate 39,094,911, forward strand.
TCCCAGGCAGAATTCTGAGAGCTCCAGTCCACAGACCCACACCTTTAAACACCTATATTTCCATCACATGGAGAATGACCTAGCCCTCCAAGCATTCCTGCTGCAATGCTTCCTAAGAGCTATAGTTTTCTGAGAGATACCCTTTATGGAGCCTAAGGAGCAGTGAAACTATGAGACCCAGGAAGCACTGTGGCAGAAAAGGAAGGCAGCTTCAGAGGACTAAGCCATACTCCTGGTGAACTATAATTCCTGGAGGTGTGAGTCGGTGGACTGGAACTTCTGGAATTCTGGCTGCAGAATTACTGGAGAATTCCGAGAGTAGGATTCCAAACAATCTGAATGGCACATCCCTATTTCTAAATATTTCATGGAATCACCAATGACTACATGAATTTATAACAACTAGCAGGAAAAGCAAAGTAGTAAGTATTTATTATATAAACATAACATTGTCTATGGAACAGCTACAATAATGGGGGCAGAAGATACAAAAAATATATATACAAAGCAACAAAGACCCTATCTTTGAGGGGGGAAATACTGGAAAAGTCAGCATTCAACCTGTTTGAATAAAGAAAAAGGGGAAAAAAGCAGCAAAAAGATTGTATCATTCTGCCAAGAACCAAAGCAGCAGAGAAATACTGTAAAGCAGTGGTTCTTAACCTTTTTGAAAGAAACGCCCCCTTGAGCCATTGAGGAAGTTATCATCGCCCCCCCTCCCCGCGGTGATGATTGATTGATTGATTGATTTAAGACACTTAAATCCAATGACCCATGAAAACAAAATTCAATTCCAAGAAAATGAAATACCCCCCAAAAGTATCACTTAATGATTTAGTTGCAAGCGAATTTTAAGACGCAAAAAGAAATATAAAAAGGGCATAAAAACAAACCACAATGCAGGAACTAAAAATTTCAAGATGAAAACTCTGAAACTAAATTAAGATTGGAGGAAAATATATATTCATGCACATTGGAAAAAGGCTGCAGCCATCTTCACAGGTTTGGCTTGCTCCAGCGCCCCCCTACCACCCCCTTCTGCTCCAGCGCCCCCACACCGCCCCTTTTTGTTCTACCTCCCCGCTGAAAAATGAAATCACCCCCTGGGGGGCATTATCGCCCACGTTAAGAACCACTGCTGTAAAGGCACACCAATAGGGCAGGAAGAAACACAGGCTAAATAAAAACAACTGGTTTGCTGCATACATGCCATACTTCTGAATGCTATCCTGTTTCCCCGAAAATAAGACCTAACCTGAAAATAAGCCCTAGTATGATTTTTCACGATGCTCATAATATAAGCCCTACCCCAAATATAAGCCTCAGTTAAGTGAAACCCCACCCTCCACCAAGGACTCATTGTGCAGCAACCAGAAGAAGATGACATCATTGTATCTGAATAAATGTAGATTGTTGTACATGAAAAAAATAAAACATCCCCTGAAAACAAGCCCTGATGCATTTTTGGAGCAAAAATTAATATAAGACCCTGTCTTATTTTCCGGGAAACACAGCAGAGTTGTCAAGAAACTCTACCTTGGAAAATGTTCTTCTCAGCAGGGTGGACAAAAATCAGTGATTTCTTTAAAAACCAAATTGATTTAAATCACAATTTAAAATTTAAAAATGTGGGTTTCTATTTAAATTGTCAAGAAATCAGATTTCTCTTTATTTAAAATGTGATTTAAATCAAAAACACTCTGCTTTTCAGCCTCCAAATTCATCCCCTTCCTGACAAAAGTTTGAGGGAAGTACTTCATCACTTAAAGGACCAGGACCAGTAAATTTGCCTCAGTGGATTTGTGTTCTGATGTGCTTCCAGTATTACTTATTCAGAAAAGGATCTACAAGAATTATTGGTAAAGTATAATTAGCCTCCTAGGATGTGTTTTTTCCAAGACTAAACTTCCTTACTGTACAGTATACCCATGTCAATGGGCACATACGCATATACATAAGACATTCTACTATGCAACATGTAACAATTCAGCAGAAATACTCCAGTTTTTGGCTTTTTAAAAAAGTTTCCAGTTCTTGCATTTTAAAAAAAGTCTTCTATTTCATGGAACTCCAGGTGGCATTCACAGGGTTTCCAAGCCAACCTTCCATTGCTCTACATACAAGATACGGCCCTGTTTCCTTTTCAGCATAGTTGCAATTGCATGTGTCCTGAGACTGTTCCTTTAAGATAGCATGAAAAGATATCTCTGTGCAGCTATCCTCACTTAAACATCTTTGCTTTAATCCCAGAAACATCAATTTGATAAATCAGTACCAAATTTGCAGTACAAAATTACCATTTTCTCTAGGTATCTGTAGTTGCCCTGGTGCTATCCTCTTATACTATCTGAAAGGAACAGAAAAGTGCTATTATTTCAATAAAGTTGCTCATTTAAATATCATGATCTTGCAAAAACCAGGCAGGTTATAATGTACTTTTCCTACATGTACTGATTTATATACAGTACAGTGGTGCCTCGACTTACGACCATAATCAGTTCCAGAAGATGGACGTAACTCGAAATGGTTGTAAGTCGAAGCACCATTTCCCATTGAAATGCATTGGAATGCAATTAATCCGTTCCAGGGAAAAAATAACCAAATAATAATACAGTAATTATAAAGCACACAGCAAGCCCGGTTGGAAGGCGCTGGGGCTTTAAAAAAAAGAAAAACCAAAAATAAACAGCAAAGCTAGCTCTGTCGCTGGGGCTTTTAAAAAAAAAACACCAAAAATAAAGCACACAGCAAGCTCCGTCGCTGGGACTTAAAAAAAAAAAACCAAAAATAGACAGCAAAGCAAGTCCCGAAGGTGCTGGGGCAGCAAAAAAATCACCAAAAAACAAAACAACACAGCATAGAAACATACCCCCCCAGCCCAAAACCATACTGCAAAACCCACCAAGAACAGTTTTTAAAAAGCAGAAAACAGCACCTTACCTTACCAGGCAGCTTCCTCCAATTGCACACTCTCTAACTGCTGGGGCAAAAGAGCTACAAAGCAGCAGCCTCTTTGCCACCTACAGTTAGCAATTTGAATTTCCCGCCTTTCCCCCCCTGCCTTTTTTTGTTCTTAAGTGGAAGCTCCAGCCGCAAGTCGAAGCAAAATTTTGCAGCCGGAGCTGGCCATAACTCAAAATGGTTGTATTCATTTCAGTACAACTGATTTGCACTCAAAAAGTTTGAGATGCCGTAGTACATATTAATAAATGTGGGCAGTTTCTCACAGCACCAATTTACTTTTCCAATGTTTTGCACCTTCTGTTTGAGAGGTATACCACATTTCTGCACAGCCAGTCTCATTTGTATTTCTTTGGTTCAATGCTAGTAACTTTGCTTTGAAAAATCAATGACAAACCTACAGTGTAAGATTATCTTTCTCTCTAGGTGACATGCTGTCATCTTTTCCAGACAAGAAATGTGCAGAAGTAAATCAGTTTTGGAGGCAACTGTCAATTAACCAATATAAAAAGAATTAAGTAGACATGTTCTAGATAAGTGGTATATAAATCTAAGAAATAAATAAAATATGGACATCTGCCTCACAAGCAGAGTACTCGTAGTTGTGTCAGATATGAATAGAGAATCCAGCAGAGACAAATAAAACCATGCACTCACATACCCCAAAGAACAGTCTGTGCATCCCTCCAACTCAAATGCATCTCAAGCCTTCAACTAAAACTGCACCCTGCTGAGATGAATACCTCCTAAAGCTAGATATGCAGGAGAGCTACAGTGGTACCGCATGTTTACTGGAAAATCATGATGCACGAATAAATTCTTATGTTGATATAACAAAAAATAATTGCTATTCAAAATTTCAGCCCTGACAATTGAAAAAAGAATTAAACGTAATTGGGCATTAAAGGAAGGATATTTACGTATCCATCAGATCTGCCAACACTAGGTTTTCTTAATACCACCAGGAGAAATTTTAAAATGTGCACATTTAGAAAGCAATGCAGCATACTGGTGAGTGAACAGCTATACATGGAAACACTCATAAAATGCCACCCTAGACTTTTTGTGAAGCCTGTACAGTATAAGAAAAACAGCAATATTTGGTACTGGCCATCATTATGACCTCTAAGACAAAATAGGAGCATATGGGAACGAGATATGCAAGAGTCTCATTACCTATAAGGAAACACAGGCACTCTAGGAAGAAGTTCACTGCCCCGTACAGGACATTTATGGAAGCCGTGCGTCCAACACCCTTCTCTTCTCTTCCTCTTTTCCCTCACTTCGCCCCTACCAGCCCCGCCCTCGCTTCCGTATTTACAATCCTTCCTCTTCCCTCCAATTCGGTGCCTGCATTGTCAGCGCCACAGAAAGCTGCCTCTCAATCTCCTGCTTCCTGCTATTGGGCGAAAGGAGTCTAGCCCCGCCCAATGAACACCGCAGCGTTCAGATTTCGAACATCCTTTGCAGTTGATTGGTCGGGGAGCGCCGTCACTCCCTCCCCCCCCCGCCCCGCGTACTCAGGCTCCTGAGGGAGCTCGGCGCTTCCGCTATGGGGAGGGGAGGGGGGGAGAGAGAGAGAAAGGGGAAAACGGGCTCCATGTCCTTACTGGACGCGGCCACCGCGGTTCACTCCCACAACAGCACCTGGCTCAGTGGTCCCCCTGCCTGTCTTCCTTGCCCCCCAAGCTCTTGTTCCCTATGACTCCGGGCTGCTTCCACCGCCTCCCCACCGCAGAACAAAGTTTAGAGGAAAAAGAACTCCCTCTTAAAGGGGGACCCTGAGCCCACTTGCAGCCCCTCCGCCACCCTCCCACCCATCCCCGGAGGCAGCTCTGTGCAAGAAAGAATAAGACCAGAAAGTGCCAAAGAAGAGGGTTCTGCCCGGAAGGCGCTCAAAAGAAGCCGCTCTTCGGACAGCGTGGCGTGGCGTCGCGGCAGGCGGGCGCGCAAGCATCGCAAGCGCCACTCGCTTCCTGGTTGAACTCCTTCAAAAGGAGGAGCGGCGACGCAGACGCTCCTCCAACGGCGCGAGTATGAACGCACAGGCAGGCACCCGCATGCATTCCACGGAAGAGCCCTGCGGGGGCTCGAAGGCTTTTTGCACGGGCGCCGCGCGGTCGGGTTGCTAACGCGCCCAGAACGCACGCCAAGGTGATCACTTCCTGGATTCGACCTCCCTCCATTACTCGGGCGCCAGCGCCACCCCCGAGAAGAGAGCAGCGCACGCCTCCCTCCCTCCACCGAGCCTCCCCTTCGCGTTCCCCTCGCGCTCTCTTTTCCCGGCCGCCGCCGCCATCTCGCGGTCTCCGCTTACCGGCGCGGATGAGCAGATCGAGCTGATTCGTGGGGCCCTCATGCAGGGAAGTCGCCATGTTTATGCCGCTGGAGCGAGCAGTAAGAGCGGCGGCGGCGGCTTCGCATTGACCCGCAGGGGCTCCCTAGCGCTCGGCCGCGCGCACGCGGCGCCCCGCTCGTCACAGCGC